>NW_006921607.1:11275552-11304692 GCF_000298275.1 Orycteropus afer afer | reverse complement strand
TGTTCCATTGGTCTATGTATCTGTCATTAAACCAATACCAGGCAGTTTTGACTACTGTGGCTGTATAGTAGGTTTTGAGATCCGGTAATGTGAGACCTCCTACTTTGTTTTTCTTCTTCAGTAGAGCTTTGCTTATCCGAGGTTTGGTATCTTCTTTTTGTGTTTGGTCTTTAGCAATATTTTCTAATGCGTCTGGAATCTGAATGTATGATTCTAGGATTGCACTTGAAGATTTCCTTTCTAGAGTACTTCTTTCCATAGAATTTGTTTTTATATAATGATATACATACAAAAAAATATATAATATTTCATCAGTTTCTGTATGTACACTTCAGTGATATACATGTTACATTACATTTTTTAAGTTGTACAACCATTCTTGCTACCTTTTTACAAATTATCCTACCACCATTGTCCAAGAATTTTTATTCTGATACCTAAAATGTTTCTCACTGCCATTGAGTTAGTTCTGACTCATAGTGACCCCTCCTTGGGTTTCTGAGGCGGTATCTCTGCAGAAGTAGTTTGCCCAGTCTTCCTTCCGAAGAGTGGCTTAGAGGTTTGAACTGCCAGCCTTCTGGTTAGCAGTCAAATGGATTCAGAGATATGTGGTGAATAAGGTGGTTACATCTTGCTCTGAAATTTGAATGACATCTGTCAGATAGAGTTCTAGATATGTTTGCAAAAAGTGATAAGATGCTTTTAGAAAAAGGAATATTAAAAATTCTAGGTGGAAAAAAAAAGAATCTTAAGCAATAAAAATGCCCTGAGACTTAATGAGGAACAAAAACGTTGTTTACAAAAAATGATTTTCTGCAACTAATTCTGGTCTCCTTTTCTCTGATAAAACAGCTTCTTATTACTAGGGATTCCCCACAGCCTGTTGAGGAGAAGGTTGGTATCCTCACGAAGATCGTTGAAGCCCTGGGATTCACTGGACCTTTGAAATACAGTAAATGGGTAAAGTTCTTTAAGATCTTTGCATTTTTTAGTTTGAGCTTTGTGCTTTCTGCTCGTCACAGATTTTAAAAGCTTTTGTGAGAGTCACATGTTATTTACAGAGCCTCAAAATGTGTGTCCCTACGCCTTCTCCCACTCCTAAGTCAGATCTTTACATGTGGGACTGAAATACTCCCTCTACTCCTTTCACCTGGCTCTTTGGAAGTACCTCAGTAGTAGGCATGGCAATAAGACTGGGCTTTTCAGGCCTCCGCCACATGATAGGCCATACAGATGAATTCTAAAGAGCCAGATGGGTAGCATTTTTTTGTTGTTGTTTTGTTTTTTCTAAATTTTATTTGTTTCGTTATTGTTGTTGGGAATATATACTGCAAAACATAAATCCATTCAACAGTTTCTCCATGTACAGTTCAGTGACATTGATTATATTCTTTGAGTTATGTAGCCATTCTCACCCTCCTTGTCTGAGTTGTTCCTCCCTCATTAACATAAACTCACTGCCTGCAAGGGTTGCAGTCTAATCTTTGGAGTTGCTATTGTCAAGTTGATCCCATATAGATAGTTCTTAAAAGAGCATGATGTTCAAGGCAGATCTTTTTTACTAGGTAAGCAAAACTATTGTTCAGTTTACTGTGCCTTCAGGGGATATTATTTGGTTTAAGGTTTAACGAATACCTCAGGGGTTCATCCACTCTCCATGGCTCCAGAAAGTATAGAGTCCATGAAACTTTGAAATTCTGTTCTGCATTTCCCTTTTTTGATCAGTATTCTTCTATGGAATTTTTAATCAGAATGTTCAGTAATGGTAGCTGGGCACCATACAGTCTGGTCTCATTGCAAAGGAGGCAGTTGTTCATGGAGGCTGTTAGCTGCACATTCCATATCCCCCTCCTATTCCTGATTCTCCTTTTTATATAAGTAAGGTCATACAATATTTGTCCTTTTGTGATTGGCTTATTTCACTCTGCACACTATCTTCAAGCTCTATATATCCTGTAACATGTATCAAAACTCTCCTATTGGTTGAATAATATTCCATTGTATGCTTGTACTGCGTTTTGTTTATTCAGTGATCTGCTGAAGAGCATTTAGCTTGTTTCACCTTTTGATTGTTGTGAATAGTACTGCAGTGAACATTGGTATGCGTCTTTTTTTTTTCCGTTGGTATACAAGTCTCTTTTTGAGTTTCTGCTTTCAAGCCTTTTTGGTGTATATACCTAAGAGTGGAATTGCTGGGTCATATGGTAGTCCTGTTTTCAGGACTATATACGGCAAAAAAACGCCACACTGTTTTCCATAGTGGCTGTACCATTTTGCATCCCTACCAGCAATGGATAAGGCTTCCAATTTCATCACATCCTCACCAACATTTGTTATTTTCTGTTTTCTTTCATCTTAGCCACCCTAAACCAAACAAAAACTCACTGCTGTTCAGTCAATTCTGACTCATAGTAATCCTTTA
Organism: Orycteropus afer afer; assembly: GCF_000298275.1. Taxonomy (NCBI): domain Eukaryota; kingdom Metazoa; phylum Chordata; class Mammalia; order Tubulidentata; family Orycteropodidae; genus Orycteropus; species Orycteropus afer. The sequence goes on along the minus strand of NW_006921607.1, from coordinate 11,302,270 downwards.
GAACAGAGTGGGGTTTCCACATAGGGTTTCCAAGGCTGTAAATCTTTATGGAAGCAAACTGCTTCATCTTTTTCCTGTGGGGAGTGGCTGGTGGGTTTGATACTGACCTTTTGGTTAGCAGCTGAATGTTTTAACCACTACACCACTGGAGTGAAATAGTATCACATTGTGTTTTTAATTTGCATCTCTCTGATGGCTAATGACGCTGAGCATCTTAGGGCAGCATTCTTTAGGACATGTTATTCTCTGATGAGTCTATATTCTTAATGGGTTTTCACTAGGTGATTGTAGTGACTTTCTTTGTGATTTTACTAGTAGGCATCTTTATTAAATAGCTTTGTAATTTATTATAATAATAATTATTGTTATTATGCAGGAATATTTGCTATCTGTATCATTCCTAGTCAACTCTGGCCCTAGCACATTACTGTTATATACCAGTACTGATCGCTGTCACGTCAGTTCTCATTCATGGTGTATGAGAGTAGAACTGTGCTCTGTAGAGTTTTCAGTGGCTGATTTTTTATGAGATCACCAGGCCTTTCTTCTGAGGCACCTCTGAGTGGACTCTAATCTCCAGCCTTTTGGTTAGCAGCCAAGTGCTTAACCATTCCCACCACCTAGGGACTCCACCTATTATATAGTAGTTACTATAAATCAGTGAATATCCCCTCTCCATCAAATGCACACTGCCCCTAGGCTTCTGTAATAACATTAAATCAATTATAGTAGTAAAACATTAGTGGTTTAATTCTTCTTAGCCCAGTTATGTCCTAATACATCCTACCATTGTGGCAGAAATGCCTTCTAATGACTTTCAGGGTTGAGAAGATGTTGGATATTCCTTATCGGTAACAAGTGATGTATTAATCAAAGCATTAACCAAACCAGACCAAGTTCACTGCCGTCAAGTCAGATCTGACTCATAGCGACCCCTCCTTGTGTTTCCGAGGTGGTATCTCTACAGAAGTAGATTGCCCAGTCTTCCTTCCGAGGAGTGGCTGGTGGGTTTGAATGGCAGCCTTCTGGTCAGCGGTCAAGTGCCTGAGACACCACGCCACCAGGGCTCCCTATCAAAGCATTAGGGGACGCTTTTCCAGAAACCATCATGATTTGCTCAAAGTGACTAAGTAATGCCAGTTACACCATTTCAGCAAGTTGGATTAAAATTAGAATTTCAATTTTATTATAGATTTTTATTTTTAGCTTTTTATTATAATATCTGTTTCTCTTCTTGACAATTCTCAGTGCAGCAAATATTGGCTTCCCTTTATAATCTCCTTTTGTATGGATTACAGAAAGTAAACACAAGTGTTTTGTTTGTCAGGGGCTTTGGAAAAATGTAGAAAATGCTGCAATTAAACCCAAAACTCAAACCCATTGTCATTGAGTCGATTCTGACTCAGTGACCCTATAGGACAAAATAGAACTGACCTATGGGATCCTAAGACTGTACATCTTTACAGGAGCAGACTGTCATATCTTTCTCTTATAGAGCAGCTGGTAGGTTTGAACTGCTGACTTTTTGGTTAACGACAGAGCACAGAACCACTGCAATACCCCAGCTCCTTAAATGCACATACTAGGTAATAATGATGTTCTTGAGAGCCTGAGTTTATAAATGACTTCTTAATCATCAAAAAAATATTATAGTCATTAAAGTTATCTTTTTAAATTCTGATTCTTTGACAAGCTGATAATTGTGGTGTGTTTGGTAATTTCCTTAACCAGAATTATTTCTCCCTTTTTTTTAAAAAAAGTTGTAATTTGACATTTGGATTTAAAAGCTTAAAATATGTGTTTGGTTTAGGAATTAGAAATTAATTAAAAGAAGAGGGAAATAAAACAGAAAAAAAGTTAAAGGAGAGATCTAAGTGCAAAAGAGAAAAAAATTACAATTTTATTCATTTCTTAGTAGTTGAGTTCCACTTGGTTGCTACCATATACTTTCTCTAGTGTGTTTTTTCATGATTCAAGAGGGAAAGTTGGCTACCATTTGGGGGATTACTAAATCATCAGGAAAATTTCTTCACTTTTTAGCTTAAGTTAGCCTCTGATTTTTCTTGGTTCCTTTGTGACCTCAATTAAGTCTTAAATATTTCCATTTAAAATCTATTTTGTGATGTGGCAGTATCTACCCACATATTGTAGTTTGTGACATCATAATATCAAAGTATGATATTCTAGTATAATTTAGGTGGGAAAATGTATGTATAACTTTTCATTTTGAAGCAGGCCCAGAGCCCTTTTCAACAGTGCTGACTCAGAAATCTATGGCTAAACACCCATATTGGATTGCAGTGGTACAATTCTTTGAGCTTTTTGTTTTCACATGTATTTGATTAGGGAATAAAGTGCCTGCTTGTCTGTCCACGTCAGCAGTATCAACCATACACATACACAGAAATGCTACAGAAAAAGATCTTTTTCTGTAGCATTTCTGTGTACCTTCCTTTGGGGGGGGGGGGTGGAGGCAAAGAATAATATGCCACTCCATTTGTAGAGAAAAGAATTATATTGTCATCAAACCAGGTTACTTTTAAAAATACCATTTTAATTACCAGATTTAGTCCATTCTAATGCTAAATATATTTGTAAATGCTGCTTTCTACCTTTTACTATTCAGTGAAGTCATAGATCTCATAAAGCTTCCATTTGTCTCCTAAAATCTTCCTTAGGATTTATGAATATAGCTTTCCTTTACCTATTTATTCTGAAATAACCATTCTTTCTCAATATCCTGTATAGCAGTATCAGGTAAGAGAAGGACAATATTTACCAGATTCAGTCACATGTTATAGAATATTCCATATTAGTGGTAAGCCAAAAAATTACTCCATTCTGAAGGACACTGAAAAACTGGAATGCATTCAGAAGTAGACAGTGAGCCTTGTGAAAGCTTCCAAAAACATGTTGAATGAAGAATGGTTAAAGTAAATGGGCATGTTTTGTCTGGAAAAGAAAAGTCCAGATAATTCTCAGGTATTTAAGGGATTAATGTTAAAAAAGAAAGAAAGAAGTGAAGATTGTTAATCTGAGATACTCCAGTGGGCGGAGTAAAGTTTAATGAATGTTACATGGAGCAGATTTAAGTTCAATAATACAAAAATCTAATAGCAAACAAGAATTATCCTCCAGTGGAACATGTAGCCCACAAGGTCTTTACACTTGTTTGTGTGGGGGCATAGATGGTTGACTGTGGATCAAGAATGTTGTGGAAGGAATGCCATTACAGAATAGAAGGTTTCTATTCCCCTTCCAACTCTCATGTAACTATTAGAGTAAGCCTTTCACTTGGTTTTTATCATGTAGGATGACATAAGGTACATCAAAGATGTACCAGAGAGTAGATTTTCATTTCCCAAAGCTGTCCATTAACAACCTGTGCTACGTAGACGACAAAACTTGCTGAAAGTGAGGATGGTTGCTGAAAGTGAGGATGACTTAAAGCATTCACTGATGAAGATTGAAGACTACAGTTTGCAGTATGGATTACACCTCAATATAAAGAAAACAAAAATCCTCACAACTGGACTAATAAGCAGCATCAGGATAAATGGAGAAAAGATTGAAGTTGTCAAAGATTCATATTACTTGGTTCTACAATCAACACCAGTGGAAGCAGCAGTCAAGACATCAGAAGATGTATTACATTGGACAAATCTGCTGCAGAAAACTTCTTTCAAGTGCTGAAGAGCAAAGATGTCTCCTTTAAGAAGGTGTGTCTAACCCAGGCCATGGCATTTTCAGTCCCCTCATATGCATGTGAGAGCTGGATAATGAATAGGCAAGACTGAAAAAGAGTTGATGCTTTTGAGTTGTGGTATTGGCAAAGAATACTGAAAGTACCATGGACTGCTAAAAGAACTAACAAATCTGTCTTAGAAAAAGTGCAGCCGGAATGCTCCTTGGAAGTGAGAATGGCCAGATTTCATCTGAACTACTTTGGTCAAGTTGTCAGAAGGGACCATTCTCTGAAGAAGGATATCATGCTGGGTAAAGTGGAGGGTCAACAAAAAAGGGGAAGGCCCTCAACAAGATGGACTGACACAGTGGCTGCAACAGTGGGCTCAGGTGTAGTTAGGATCATGAGACCGGCATAGGACCGGGGAGTGTTTCCTTCTGTTGTACATAAGGTCGCTATGAGTTGGAGATGACTTGATGGCATAACAACCAGAAAAGCTGGCCAGAAGGAGCTATGGTGGCGTAGTGGTTACAGCATTGGGCTGCTAACCAAAAGGTTGGTGGTTCGAACTCACCAATCACTCCATAAGAGAGAGGAGACATTCTTTTTCCATAAAAGATTTACCGCCTTGGAAACTCTGTGGATAGTTGTACTCTGTCCTAAAGGGTCTCTGTAAGTCGGAATTGACTCAATGGTAATGGTAGTTAGTTAGTTAGTAGTTACAGCTGTCCATGGTGCACTGTCTTAATCAAGTAGAGTGAGGAAGTCTTCCAGAGTTAGAATGAAATAAACACAAAGTCATCTAAGGACCAGAACAACTTGTATTGACTATGTGGAAATTTAGTCCACCTTCTTCCTTACCTTATATTAACTCATGATTCTTCAAGAGATTCTTTCCTCAAGTTGTTATTTCCAGGCCCTGTGTGATGGTCTTAAGGGACTTGCTTTAGAGATTTGTCCAGGAAAATGGCTCACCCAAGTACAAAGGCTTGGCTTTGCTGCAGGAAAAGGAAGGAACTATAAAATGCTCCTGATTACCACAGTGTGAACACTGCATTAATACACTGGCCGATCTGGTGAGGTCTTCATTATTTGTAATGAATATTTCCTTTAGGAACGTGGCCTGGGGGAAAGCCTCCTCCTCAGGAGCCAAAGGGAAAGACTTGGGGCTGAGAGGCACATCTGCCTCTCCTCTGGGCAGAACCTGGAGCACATCGCTTACAGGAATCCAAAGGTTTTTTTTTTTTTTTTTTTTTTTTTTTTAATTAAGTAATAGATAACTAGTAAAATTATAAATTTGTCCATCATTGAACTAGAACATAAGCTCCATGAGGGCAGGAGAATTTTTGTTTTATTCACTGCTTTATCCTTAGCAACAGAGTACAAAAAAAAAAAAAAACCCATTGCCATTTGCATAGATTCCAACACCAAGTGACCCCTGTTGGGTTTCCAAGGCTGTAAATCTTCACAGAAGTAGATCACCCCTTATTCCTCCCACAGAGCAGCTAGTGGGTTTGAACCAGCTGGGGTTAGCAGCCAAATGCCTTTCCCACTACGAGGTACAGAGTAGTTACTCAATAAATTGACAGATCAAGTGTAGAGCTAACAGATGCCCTAGACTCTATGTCTTAAGAATAAAGATAGACCTGTGAAGACCAAAGTATTAGGTTAATGATATCGTTGGACTATCATCAGTTTTACAGTGGTACAGATCATTGCTTCCAAAAATGTGTTTTGTAGTCATATACCTCCAGGAACTGCAGGTGTAAACAAAGTTAAACAGGTTTATTCGCTGCAGACTTCAGTAACTTCTACGGCAGTAACTTCTAGAAGCCCCATATGGGATATTTATAACTGACATTTCTAAAACTTATTTGACGCTTATTTTTTCTGAGAGCCACTTGGATGAAAACAAGAATCCGAAGTTTTTTTTTTTTTTAATTAAGTAATAGATAACTAGTAAAATTATAAATTTGTCCATCATTGAACTAGAACATAAGCTCCATGAGGGCAGGAGAGTTTTTGTTTGTCTTGTTCACTGCTTCATCCTTAGCAACAGAGTTAAAAAAAAAACAACACTGTTTTGGAAATATTTTAAATAGACAAATAACTACCATCATCCTCTGGACCACGGTATTATTTACTGTTTTGAATGTTGTTTACTATAGGTTTTTCATAGATGCCCTTTATCATACTGAGAAAGTTCCCTTTCTATTCCTAGTTCCTGAACATTGTTATCATGAAAGGATGTTGAATTTTGTCAATATTTTTTCTGCATCTGTTGAGATATGGTATACTTTTCAAGTCTGCTCATATGGTGAATCACACTGATTGATTTGCAAATATTTAATCCGTTTTGTGTTCTTGATATAATCCCATTTGATCATGATGTATGTAACCTTTTAAAATATTTGTGGATTTAATTTGCTTACTATTTTGTTAAGGATTTTTGCATCTGTGTTCATGCAGAATATGGATCTGTACTGTAGTTTTCTTGTAATGACTTTGGTTTTAGTATTAGGATATTGGTGGCCTCATGGAATGAGCACTGAGAAATAGTCTGTCCTCTTCTGTTTTCTGGTAATTTGTGTAGATTTAGTATCATTTTTTTCTTAAATGTTTTGTCGAATTCTCTAGTGAAGTCATCTGGACCTGGGGTTTTCTTTGTGGGAAGGTTTTAACCACAAATCTGTTTTCTTCGATACAAGACTATGCATGTTATTTATTTTAGTGAGCTTTGATAGTTTGTCTTTCAAGAAACTTGTCTATTTCCTCTAAGTAATGACATGTATTGGCCTAAAGTTGTTCATAATATTTCTTTATTATCCTATTATTGTCTTTAGGATCATTATTATTTATATTTAGATCTTTAAGGTCCTATTAATATCTTTAGTGCTGTCCCCTGATATTGGTAATATTTATCTTCTCTATTTTTGTTTTTTTTCCCCTCTGCTTTCATTCATTTTCTGTTTTCAGTTTTCTGCTCTTTATCATCTACTTCTTTCTGCTTGCTTTGCGTTTAATTTACTCTTCTTTTCTAATGTCTAATCCATGGGATTGTTTAAACCTGTGTTTCTAATGCTGTCTTATCCGCAGTTAGCATATCTGATTTCTACTTTTATTATATGTTTGTTCTGTTTTTCCCCATATGAACTTTCATTAACAAATTAAAAAATCCTAAATAGTTACGTGCAGAGACAAAATCCTTTCTTAGTTTATTAGAAGTATTTCTGCCCATACGAGAAATTGTTTTGACTCTAAAGAGTATAGAAAAATATGAAAATTACATAGGATTGGATATAGTATAGCCTGATGACATTGGACCTCAATAGCATATCTCTAACATTTTAGATTTTTTTCTTAAGTTGCTGTGTCATTCTGTGACTATTTAAAAATTCTTTATTGATGCACTAATTTATTTAGTTACATCTTTTATGAAATGTTTTGAAAGTCTTTAGGAGTACATTTAATATATGTTTCCTTAGCATTGAATAGTTCTTCAGATCTATCATTCAACTCTTAAAAATAATTTATTTTAAAATTTACTTTTATCAAGGCATAATTTACTTACAGTAAAATATTTTAAGAATCTTAAGTATACAGCTAAATGAATAAATTAAAACTACCACTCAGATTAAAATTCTAAGAGAATTCTTAATGCTTTCAGAGTATAGTAATAGGATAATTCTTCTACTATATTTTACACTCATTAAAAACCCTTATTTATAGATACAATCTTGTGCTAATCTGCATACTGTAAACCAGAGGAAATATAGGCAAAGATTTACAGAAAGTCGTGCCTCAAAGGAAAGATTAAGGGATTGAAGTTTTTTTCCATTTGTTTTTGGTAAGAACAACGGATAATTTTTTAATATAAAAGGTTTCAGAATGTAAGGAGTTTTTATGTTAATGATGCTGAACTGTGGTTTAGAGGCTTTAATGTGGTGAAATGAGTTTGAATTAAAGGAGAGATTTCATTTACATACTGGAAAATTCTTTTTGATATTTGAGTGAATATTGTGTGAAGTGTGGCTGAAAGGCTAGCTTTAAGAACAGAAAAATATATCTATGTTGATTTAGTTACTAAATTGCCTAGAGACAGGTTTGGACCCTTCTGATTGAAGAAATGTAAGATTCTGTGACCTACGTCTAATGGCGCTAGAACATCCACTTGGTCATGTCTTGTGTTTTGGTTTTATTCTCTTTGTCTAGAAGATTAAGATTGCGGCCCTGCGCATGTATACTAGCTGTGTGGAGAAAACTGACTTCGAGGAATTCTTTCTAAGTAAGTTAATGTTTGATCGTTACGAAAAGGATAATGAATCTTTGGTTTTTATATTGTATATTAAGAGGATAGACTTTTAAAAGTGTCTAATGAAACAATGTTTACTAAATAAAGTATATAACATAAGCTATCTGTTTTTCTTTTACTAGAATAAAGATCAAGAGTAAATAAAAATATATCATATAAAAACATAATAAATTAATATATAGTTATAATACAATAAATATTTTAACAAGCTTAAAAAAACTGAAAATTTGTCTAATATTTAATGTTATTGTTTTCCTTTTTCCATTTACATGAATCTTTTTACATAAGAGTACTCATAGTAAACATACCATCTAGTTTTCATTCTGATATTTTACTTGGCATTTTGCCATGAATATTTTGTCAGTCATTCCTCTTTTCTAGTTTTTAATGGTTTTAGTTAATGCTAGAATAAGCTTTATGATTTTTCTTCTTTCTATTGAAGGACTATTGGGTTAAAGGGCACATAAAATTTTATTGTCTATACCCTGTTGGTAATTTGTTTTCTAAAAGGGTTTTACTGGTTTAAGCCACCATGAGTAGAGATACAGTATTCATTTTTATACTGTAAGCTGTTTTAGATATTTCCAGATTTAATTAAAGCAAGTACTTTTAAAGTCATTGGAAGAGTTTAAGGCATTTCCAGCTGTGGATTTTGGAAAAAAAAGTGTGCTTTGCAGTTCTGTGATAACAGCCCTTGTCCTCAAAGCAGCAAACACCTGGCTCATATACTCTGGATTTTTTTCTCTAGTAACAAATATTTATATATAACTATGTTAATAGCAATGAAGAAAGCTAGATACAGTTTTGACTATTCAATAACTATTTTTAAAAAATGTAAGTAGTTTTGCTCATTTTACTATTTCAACAGATTGATATTAGAAACGTAAAATACCATACTGAGTTGTAATCCTGATATAATATTCACCTTCCACTTCTTTTTTATTCATAACCGGGAAAGAAAACTTTTCTTCTTCTTTGTTAGCTCTAACAATTTTTTGACTTAGAGAAATTAGTCCAAAAGAGAAAATATTGTTTCTCTACCTAATGGAACAACTTAGTATTAAATGCTGAATTTTTCTTAAGAGACTCTTTGAATCCATGTGCTTAAGTATTTTTCATCAGATTTTTAAAAAACCTTATAATCAGACCACTATTTAATGTTTTATTCAATATATAACTCAGAAATTTGTAATTATTATTTTGAAATTGTATTTAGTAGCTATCTTTGTCTTAGCCATTTCTTCATTATTGAAAATTCGTGAATCAATTATAGTATTGAATAATGAGACTATTTTAAGTACTTAATATATCATTTTTCAATGAATAACCTATGGTAAATGATTTATAAAATGTAAGGAAGTTCATAAAATTATTACAAATATGTACAATAGCTCATATTTTCATAGTGTACATTTACATTTATCTCATTAAGGAGTTACAAACCTTTATGAAATAGGAAGGCCTTGCACTATTATTTTCATTTTTGTTTTGTTTTTCTGAAACAATTGAGGCTTAAAGAGACTACGTGACTTGCTCAAAGTTACCTTGCCAAGCTTGAACCTGTGTTGTCATGGTTAAAATCCAGGGATTTTTCTACTTTAACCTATTGCCTGTGAATGAATGTGAAAACCTGCTCAATAGCTAAAATTTAAAAATTGTAATCCATCTTAATATTTTTTGTGTTTTATTATATTTTAAATCAGGGGAGCTCTGGTAGCATAGTGGCTAAGACACTTGCCTGCTAACCAGACGGCTGGCGGTTCAAACCCACCAGCCACTCCTCGGAAGGAAGGTTGGGCAATCCTACTTTCGTAGTGATACTGCCTCGGAAACCCAAGGAGGGGTCGCTATGAGTCAGGTTTGACTCGACGGCACATAACAACACAACAACAACATATTTTAAATGAGTGCCACCTCTGTGAGATAAGGATTGTAAACTGATATTTAAATTTACCAGAGCATGTACATCTCAGTGAGCATTATACCTTGCCCTTCCAAGTAATTACTTAAGGAATCAGTACATTCTTTCAGTGGCAAACTATTTTTTCCCTAAATTTTATTTATTTTGTTCTCGTTGCTGAGAATGTACACAGCAAAACATAACACATTCAGCAATTTCTACATGTACAATTTAGTGGCATTGATGACATTTTTTGAGTTGAGGAACCATTCTCACCCTCTTTCTCTGAGTTGTTCCTCCCGTGTTAACAAGCTCATTGCCCTCTAAGGTTCCTGTCCAATCTTGCCAGTTGCTGTTGTCAATTTGATCCCATATTGGTACAGTTTTTAAAAGAGCATAATGCACAGGGCAGTCCTTTTACTAGTTAAGCTAAGCTATTGTTTGGTTTAAGAAAATTTCAGGGGATATTTTTAGTTTAACTTTTAAATATGATAGTAGGGCAGTAGTTTTGGGCTTTCATCTATCTCCAGATTTCTGGAGTCCAAGAGAATTTGAAATTCTGTTGTGCAGTTAGTGGCCACGCTTTTTTTTTTTTTAAATTTTTATTGTGATGTGGGTGGAAGTTTACAGAGCTAATTCATTTACCATATAGCAGTTCATGGACATTTTGTTTCATGACATTGACTATAATTCCCCACATTGTAACAACTCTCTTCCCACTTCCTCCCTGTTGTTACCTCTTGCCTGTCCTTTTTTCCTATGTGTTCCTGCCCCTGAGCTATCTCCTTGTGCAAATACGGCCCTTCTGTTCTCCCATGATTGATCATTCTAAGGAGTATATCTAGCTGATGTAAATGTTCACCCTATATACCTGTTTATTGTTTTGCTGGAAGCCATGGAGCGGATTTCATTTCCAGACCTGAAGAGTAACTGGGTCTCAGGGGTCTCACCAGCCTCCATCAGATGAGTAAATCTGGTCTTTTTTTTTTTTTTTTTTTTTTTTTATGAGTTTGAGTTTTATTCCACATTGTAGTCCTACTTTATCAAGGATATCCTACACTGATGTCTTTCTAAGTGGTTGACATTTGTAGCCAGATACCATCTAGTTCTGGTCTCATGGTCACATAGGCTGAGGATCGTATGGCCTCCTAGTCCTTTGGACTAATTGTTTCCATGCATCTTTGGTTTTCTTCATTCTTCTTTGCTCTGGATGAGGGGAGACTCATTGTTGCATCTAGATGGCTCCTTGCGAGTTTTTAAGACTCCAGTCAGTACTCACCAAAGTAGGATATATAACAATGTTTTTGTGTAATATGTTATGCCATTTGAGCTTGATATCCCCTATGACCATTGGCCACACTCTTCAGGTTTTATAAAACTCAATTTGAGACTTGCCTTTTAAGACCAATAGCACATTCATTTGTATTATGCTCCATTGTGGCCTATCTTTGTCATTTGTGAGTGGATTAAATTTTAAAATCAACAGAGTAGTTCCAAATTGTGGCTAGTGAATAAAAAGGAAATCAATCTGGAGGCAGTAGATAAGGACTATTAACCAATGAGACTGACTTTTCTGTGGCTTGAATTCTAAAGAAGGACCAGCCAGGTTTGGAGTAAGAGAGAGAATATATGTATTTCTTCCCAGAATTACACCTTTAAAGTGGCCATTGCTTACTTGGAATTTTGGTATTTTAGAGCTTGACTTTTATAGTCTTTGGAAGTTGAGTAATTTTCTAAAAGGATAAAGAGAGAGCTTCAGGTAGCTTGCTGGTCATGGTTAACCTTTTGCCTCCTTTATGAAGATTGTATAAGAATAAGTTGACTCACAGAGGAGCTTTGACAAACATAAAGTCTGTCCACATCTTAGGCAAGCCTCCAAAAGACAGCAAAGTTATAGACTCTCTTCATCTCAGAGCCAAAGCATTCAAGTCTAAGACCCAGAAAGCTAGATGTTGGGGATTTTGACTGGCGAGATGCCTTATGACCCAGTGTTGTTTCCAAGCTCTTCCAATGATGTCATTTGCAGCATAAAGGAATGTGCCGTCTGTGAGATGCAGTACTTTGCTGACTGGTCTTTTGGAGTTCATTTCTGCTAGGAAGAACATTTTTGAGCAAAGATGGCAGATAAATAAAGCTTGTGTTTAATTCCACATTGTTTTCTGTGGATTGTATAATCTTTAGCCTCTAAAAGGCTGATTAACTTGGAGTGAGGCTCCTTAGTAAATAACTTCTGGGTCAGTAGTTAGAGGGGAAATGTTCACTTTATTAACATAGTCTTAAAAAAAATAGTGAGTTTTTTAAAGGATAATTTAAACCCTCACATTTAAATAATTCACTGAAAAACATGTTGTTGTTGTTGTTATGTGCCGTCGAGTCGGCCCCAACTCATAGCGACCCCTCCTTGGGTTTCCGAGGCAGTATCACTACAGAAGTAGGATTGCCCAACCTTCCTTCCGAGGAGTGGCTGGTGGGTTTGAACCGCCAGCCTTCTGGTTAGCGGTCAAGTGCTTTAGCCACTATGCTACCAGAGCTCCTACTGAAAAACATAGCGAACATTTATTGGGAACAAACAAACCTCTGTCGTCAAGTAGATTTCAATGCATGGTGAGCCCATGTGTATAAGTAGAACTGTGCTCTTGAGGATTTTAGACCTTTCTTCTGAGGCTCTTCTGGGTGAACTTGATCGAACCTCGAATCTGATTAGCAGCCCAGCATGTTAACCATTTGCATCAGCCAGTGACTCCAATGTTTATTAAATATTTATTGAGTACCTATTAAATACTAACCATTGTACTAAACATTTTACAGGCCTTATCTCATTTAATCTTCGCAGAAACCCTATAAAGTTGTTTTTCTTTGTTATCCTCATTTTTGCAGAGAAGAAAACTGAGGTAACGAGAGGCTAAGTAGGCGCTCTGGCAGAGCAGTGGTTAAGGCATTTGGCTGCTAACCAAAAGGTCAGCAGTTTGAACCCACCAGCCTTCCATAGGAGAAAGATGAGACAGTCTGCTTTTGTAAAGATTTACAGCGCTGGAAATCCTATGGGGCAGTCCTCTAGGGTCGCTGTGAGTCAGAATCAATTCAGTGACAGTGGGTTGGCTGATTGGTTGGAGAGGCTAATAAGTAACTTTACCCAGAGTCACATAGCAGGTAAAGAGGCAGAGTCAAGGTTTTGAATCAGTCAGTGTGACACCAAATCCTGCATTATGAAACTGTGTTAAATAAGGCCTTGCAAACTTGGTGTCACAAAACAGAGTGCCTAGCATCAGAAAATAATGTCCTGCATTGAGTGTTCATTAGAGCAAGGGTGTGATCATGACAAAAGATGCTATAGCAGGTTTTAACTTTGAAGTGTTTGAACGCATTTTATTGATCTGAATAATCTGCTGTATTTTTGTGTTGCTCAAAGTCAACATTCAGTGGTCTTATTTTTAAGGCTTTATTTACCCTGTGGGTAAGGAGCCCTGGTGGTGCAATGGTTAAGCACTTGGCTGCTTACTGAAAGGTTGGTAGTTCGAAACCATGAGCTGCTCCATAGGAGAAAGATGTGGCAGTCTGCTTCCTTAAAGATTAGAGCCTAGAAACCCATAAGGCAGTCTTACTCTGTTTTGTAGGGTCACTATGAGTCAGAATCAACAGCATACAACAACGCTGTGAGTTTCTCTTCTGATCCTATTGGGTGCAAGGATTTAATCATATGCTAGTTCTTTTCCCATCCTCAGCCCGGAGCCGACCCCCAGAAGGGAAAATTGTGACCCAGGTCCAGCTGCTGGCCTGTCTGTCTATGCTTTCCAGCCCAAGAACTGATTCCCTCTCTGAGAAAGTTGGAAAGGCTCCTGGAGGCTGCTGAGAAGCTTTGATGTAGAGGTAGCAATTGAACAGATTGTCCTTTAGAAGCAGCCAAATTTCATTTTCCAAATTGAAAGACAGACTTCCAAGAAAACTTTTCTTTTTAATGTTTTATTCTAGCATCCAAAAAAGACCCAACTTTAGTATCCGGGCTTGAGAGTTTCTCATGGCTATTCTCGTTCTAGGTGGAGGGTGGTTGGCCCACTCTCAGATGGCATGAGTCTTAATAGCGGTACAGCTGGCCAGGCCAGCCTTCACTTCCCTCCTGCTGGGCTCTGAGAGGAAGTCCACTTGACAGCTATTGGGCACCACCCAGTAAGCTCAGCAGAGTATTTTGGTGTCAGTTTGTGACAGACCTGGATTCAAACCTCAGATCTGCTACTAGTTTGTTAATGTGACCGCAGGCAAGTTACTTAGCCTTTTTGAGCCTGTTTCCTCATCTGTAGAGTGGCAATTATAATGCCTACTACCTGGGTTAAAGTGAGGATTAACTGAGATAAAATATTACCATGACTAGCAGCAGACCTGGCATCCCGTGTGGGCCCTTAGTGAATGTTAGTTTCTGATATTATAGAGGCAGAGTTGTGATTAAGAACATGGTATCTGGAATGAAGCACATCTGAATTTGATCCCAGTTGTTTCATTCCATAGCTCTGTGACCTTGAGCAGTTGTCCTGATGTCTCTAAAAGTCAATTTTCTCACCTGCAAAGTGGAGTATATTAATACCCACCTTAAAAGGTTGTTGGTAGGATTCCTTGAGCTAATACATGCAAAGCACCAATTATATAATGCCTGGCACATGGTGAGCCCACAACGGAGTATGTTCTTTATTGTTATTGGTGTTGTTCTTATACGTTAGGAGTCCCTGGTGGTACAAATGGTTGAAGAAAGGTTGGCAGTTCAAAACCACCTAGAGGTGCCTCAGAAGAAAGGCCTGTTTCTGAAAGATCACGGCCGTGAAAACCTGGGGGCACAGTTCTGACACAGATGAGGTCACTATGAGTCAGAATTGACCCAGTGGTAACTCATTTCGATTTTCTGGTTTTAGTGTACATTACAGAGGTTTTTCCCTGTGTTTTTATCTCCTAGTGACCCCTATTTGCTGTCACTTTGTGTTGTATTTGCACTCTTATACTGTGTACTTCACTGATTGCTGAAAGACAGAAGATATCACTTCTTTCCTAAGTGATTGCTCCAAAGGTCATATTCTGCATTAAAAGCCTACATTTCTCATTAATTCTCATTTTCCTCCATTCTTTTGCTCCAGCTCTCCTCCTCTCATGTAACAAAGTGGGCCTCTCATCCAGAGTTCTTTCTTGGAGATCTGAGAATTAAGAGGGTTGATGTCCAAGCACTGACCTGATTCAGGGGATCTAAAACAGAAGTCCTCCCTAGTTTTGTCATTCCTAGGGAGCTCTGGTGGCATAGTGCCTGAGGCATTTGACTGCTAACCAGAAGGCTGGCAGTTCAAACCCACCAGCCAGTTCTCTGAAGGAAGATTGGGCAAACTACTTCCGTAGAAGGTCAAGTGAACAAGTCTGTACTTAAGTGGGGTAGATGAGATAGTATCTTCCTAGCTTTTCATGACAATTCAAGATCAGGAAAGGAAGGTACGGAATCACAAGGAAGTTGGAAGGAACCATAGAAATCATCTAGGCCATATTAAACAAGTTGAGAAAACCATGGCTCATGGAGAAGTGATTTGTCCAACATCATGCAGCAAGGTCGTAACTACCTGGCTAGTTGTCTGGCTACATTCAATGTTCTTTCAGCCTGTGGTCTTACCCTTTGGTTCCACTGTCCCTGTGTGATAGATAGCATAATCAGAGAGTACTGTGTCTGTTACATACTTCAATTGAACAAATTCCTACCAATATTTGACATATAGTTAAAATACTTCTTCTGAGCCCTCACATATTTATACCTTATTGTTATTTTTCTAGGGTGTCAGATTCCTGATACATTCAATTCATGGTTTCTTATAACCCTTCTTCATGTCTGGTAAGTGTGAGCGATTTAAGTGAAGTCACCAAATGTATTCTTTTTCAAATACTGCTGACTTGTAAGGTATAGCCTTCAGCAGGGCTGATTACATGAAATGGCATTTGTTCAGGCATTAAAACTATTTCTTTCATTTTAATAACTGGTGTCTTAAAGCACATTTTTATAAAGGTCAGAGCATAGACTCAGAAAAAAACTAATATTTGTAGGATTTTCTCAAAGAACACCTAATTCAGTGAACAATGCTATCAGTATCTCCAAGAGACTCTATGAACTTGCATGGAAAGTTCTCTCCTTTGGGTGTTTTAGGAAAGTTCACATTTACGTAAAAGTGGTTTGAATTGTGAGAATCTGTGGTCATTTTCGTTGCTGGTCATCAGAAACCTATAACAAATTATAGCACTGACATTTACGCCTGTACCTCTAAAATGTGCATACAGGTTAGATTCATGCTAGGTTTGTTGCATGTAAAAATATTTAACACCTTAAACAGTATATTTTTTCTTCAGCTGCAAAATAAGTAGCCAAAAAAAATCAATTTTTCACCTGATGTTACACACTATTAAAGGTCAGAAGGATATAGAAGAGACGTTGAAGTGGGGGCTGGGGAATGTATTTATTGAATTGCCAGGTCTTGGGAAAGTAAATTCTGAAGAACTAAGTTTACTGCTTTGACCATAGTGAGTATCTGAGGAACGTGCGGGAATGGCTGGCTTCTCAAAAGGACCCTTGTTTGAGACTGCCTTCAGCTGAGCCTTTGCATCACAGGACTGAATACTATATAAAGACTTTTTGGTTTTGATCACCTCTGAAAGTGTTTCTTCCACTGAACTCACATAGTCATGGAGATTGACTAAAGGGCCTAAGATGGTGGTTGATTTTCTGCTCT
Organism: Orycteropus afer afer; assembly: GCF_000298275.1. Taxonomy (NCBI): domain Eukaryota; kingdom Metazoa; phylum Chordata; class Mammalia; order Tubulidentata; family Orycteropodidae; genus Orycteropus; species Orycteropus afer. The sequence continues at coordinate 11,285,633 of NW_006921607.1, read as the reverse complement.
TTTTTTCTAAGCTGGCAGTTTATTGAGTGCACACTATGTCCGTGGCACATTGCTGGGAACGAGGGATAGATCTCAAGAAGTTCATAGTCTTGTGAGGGAGATCAGATGAGTAAAATAGTCAATTAGAAATCCGGATGGCTAAATTGTATAATAAATGTGAGTAAATAGTACTTACGGGATCATGGAGGAAGCCACAACTATCAACTCTTATTAGTTCTACGTGTTAGTTCTTTGAAATGTACCATGTCTTTCAGTCAGGCAGCTGGGAATGCAAACTGCCATCTATTTTTCCTAGTGGAGAAGGTTACGGAGGAGGGCCAAGGAGGGAAGCTGGATAGATTGAGGGGAAAGCCACTTTTTCAAGAGGGGAGGACTGCCGAGGTGGCACTGTGGAATTATTCACTGGCAAGGTTGGAGGGTTGAAAGGAGGATTAGGCTGTTCCCAGAGGAGTTGAAAGATAATATTCAGTGCCTGTATGAAAGACTCTTTATTGCCCATATACCTACAGGTATTAGAGTGTTAGAGGGAGTGGATAGCAAAATAAAATACATAATCCCTGTGACCACATCCCAAGGTCAATACTTGACTAATAGCAGCTGGGAGAACCTTGAGACTACTTATAGTTCTTTAAGTTAGCCACCATTTCCAAACCGGGCCTACTGAGTTCTTCTTGCTGAGGTTGGTTTAATTTCTCAGAATGGGGTTACCGCCACCAGTTTAGTAGGAAGAGAGAGGCTGTATGCCTAAATCTTCACTTGGTCTCCCCTGTACCTTTTTCCCCTCCCTTAGTTCTGAAGATCTATAGGCTTTGATGGAATAGCTTTTCGTTTGAGTCAGCAAACTCTTACTGAGGACCTGTGTGTATTAAGGATTAGGGGACTTTGGAGAGAAGAACAGGACATAGTCTTCACCTTCAAGAAACATAGCTTAGAGGATAACGTAACTTAATGGATAACGGAATGAGCAAAGTACTGTGCCCCAGGCATAAGCAGATGCTGTGGAAATACAGGAGGTGTGACTAAATCAAAATTTGGAGCAGGGGGCTGTTGAATAAAGGGTGGTTCTGTGGTAGAGGCGGTATTTGAGATGCACTGTGAAGGTTATGTAGAATTTCTGTCAGAGAAATGGAGGGCATGTTAGACTAAGGGACCAGCAAGAGTAAAAGAGCATGCACAAGAACATGGAGTGTTTGAGGGCAGTCAGTTGTCTGAAGTGCGTGGGGCAGGTTTGTGGAGAAATGTAGTGGGAAAAGTCACCAGAAAAGTACTGTGGGACATGGTTTTGCTGTGATCCTCTAAAAAGAATTAGAGAACTCTCTCCTCTGAGGCATAGAGGACTGAGGAGGAATAATGGGTCCACCCCAAGTCTGTGAAGAAGCTGTTCTTCTAGCCCTGATCTCTTAGCCTGAAGCTCCAGAAGAGCCACCAAGGAATAACCCAATCTAGTATTAGAGGACCCAACAGCCTTACTAAAGACAGAGGTATTGAAATATCTCCTGTAGGTGGGGTGTGAGGGAGGGGGAAGGCTTACAAAACAGTTATAAAACTAGAAACAGCCCTCCCTCTCCATTAAAGAAAAACAGCCTGGTGGCAGGCTTTACAGAGAGTTTGCTTGGGTTACCAAAGGTGATGGCTCCCTGTTGCCTCTTAGAGTAGGGACAGAGTCTCTCACATCCTGTTAGTTCCCTGGAGGAAGAAGTGTTGATGTTTCTCTTACCCTGTCTGCCATCTCTGGTTCCAAAGTTTTTCTATTAATTGAGATTAAAAAAAGAAAAAAACCTCCAAAACAAAACTCCCATTGCTGTCAAGTTAATTCTGACTCATATCACAGCAACCTAACAGGAGAGAGTAGAACTAACTACCCAATGGACTAAGAATCTTTATGGAAGCAGACTGCCACATCTTTCTCCCACAGAGCATCTGGTAGATTTGAACCACCAACCTTTTGCTTAGCATCCAAGCATTTAACCACTGTACAACCAGGGCACCTTGATTGAGATTAAGTAATGTTTAGACCATATTCTCTGGGACCCTTCCATCCAGTTCCTAGAGAGCCTTATCAGTTGTGTATTCACATGAGCTTGCAGCTGCAATGACTGTGTTCTTTGTCTTTTCTGAACAAAATGAGTATTGACTGTCGCTGCTGAAAACTGCTGAGAGGTCGCTGTCTGGTCTGTCCAGCATCCTTATGTGGACTTGATAAAAGCAGGCCTCCTCCTCTCTTTCCTGTCTTGGTCAGTGGTATTGTGATCCACTCAGGTGATTACACCGGAAACCTGGGAGTCATCCTTGACTTTTCTCTCAACTCTTGCATCTGGTCAGTCACCAGTCACCTTCCTCATTGTGTATTGGATTTTTCTGACTATGAGCAGTAGTAACGAATGTATTTTACTTTGTGACCTAGTACACACACAGATACCAGACATAAATTTTTATAAAATTTTCCGCATATGGTGTCAGATAATCTCTGGCATTTTCTATTGCATTCAAATTCATTTTAAACACACATTTCCTTTTAAAATTCTTCATCTCAGGATAAAAAACAAGTTTCTTAGTATAGCATTCATATTCCACCAAGTGTGACCCCCCATGCTGCCTTTACTAGTCTCATCTATTGCTATTCCATGCACCACTACCACCACACTCCATCCGTGCACCACTACCACCACCACCCCATCCTTTGCAAGGGGTTAAAAAAAACAAGTCTTTATTCTGTGCACAGTTTATTCTGCCTAGGATGCCCTTCCTCTTCCTTTCCACGTGACGTACTTGTGTTTTTACTTCAATATTCAACTCAGATATTCTCTTTGAAGTTTTCTACTCCCTCTTAAAGGCAGAGTTAGTTCCTATTCTGTGTTCCATTTTGCACAGCTCTATTATAAACATAATATGTTTCTATTTTTATTACATATGTACTGTCTTTCTTAAGGATGGTGAATTTGTTGAGAGCAACAATTAATTTTCATTTTCTTTGCATCTCCTATCTTCCCCTCAATCTCATGTCATAGTTTTCAAGTTACATCAATAAATGTTTATTCAGTAATTGATGGCCTCAGACCTGAGTTGGCTTCCCTGGCAATGGCAATTGGAAGGGTCCTTGCCTTTGCCAGTGTTCAGATGTGAGAGGCTGAGCTCTGCTGTACTTCAGCTTTCCTGGGGGGTGAGATTTCTGTAATTGGAATTTGTTTTAAATGTTAATGGATTTGTAGAGACTCTTTTAAAATGTGTTATAGAGCAGTTTTGGTTACCTAGTGCCACTCTGACAGGAATATACCACAAATAGGATGGCTTGAACAAGCAGAAGTTTATTCTCTTAAAATTTTGGAGGCTAGAAGTCTTGAGTTCCAAGTGCCAGGCACTAGGGGCTGGGTGAAATCCCCTCGACCTTGGGCTTCAGCTCTGCCTCCTGCTCCCGGCCCACTGAAGCTGGAGGCTTTTCTTCACTCAGGCAGCTGCTGGCTGCTGGGGCTGACACCAAGGTTGACAAATAAAATGACACAGTCCTGATAGTACCAAACCACACGGCAAGCCATTGATTCAAGTCCTGAAAAAGTCCCAAGATTGGTAGGACAACATGGCAGGCTGCCGAACAATGACTCAGCTATATGCAGGGTTCAAGCATGCCATAGGCTGGAGACCTTCCTCAAAGTTGCTTCTTATACACTGGAAGCAGCCACATCCTTAAAGCAGCTACTCAGCTGCTCCAGTAGATTCCACCATGGAGTTAATTACCAATCTTACCACGGGGCATAACTACATCCGGCTGCCCAGCCACTCAACCAGGTTCAGCCAAGTTGACACACATACTTAACTACCACAAGCACTAATGCCTTCTAGACATAGAAAGTAATTTTAGAAAATGGAACGGAATAAAAAAAAAAAAAATTAGAACATGCCTGTGATGGAGGTGGGGTAGGAAACAGTACAATGCAGTGCAGTTTGTATTTTTTAAAAATTATTGAAGCTAGGTTTTTCATAGATATAATTACTGCTAAATGTTTTACATGTGTAATCTCACCAATACTCTATTCTCATTTTATATGTGAGGGATCAGAGGCTTACAGAAGTCAGAGAACATGCCCAAAGAACTAAGTAATAATGGCCGAGAGGAAATTCAAGTGCAGATAGATCTGGGTAACTCAAAATATTAAGTTGTGTTTTTTTTCCCATTAATAATTAAAACTATCAAAGTAATTTGAAATAATTATTAACTTATTAATATCAATCCAAAGTATCTAATACTTAATTAAGTACCTACTTATTGAAACATAGATCCATAAAATTATAACCTTTATTTGCCGATTGAACCTATTCTGTGCACTGGACAGATTTGATAGGGCTTAGAGTGGGGGAGGGAGACATTAAGCAAATCATTAATAGAAAGAAACTGTGATAAGTGCTATGAGAGGAAGTTACCAGGTTTAGGGGAAGAAGCGGGATCAAATTTAGTTGTGGGAGAAGCCCTGGTGGTATAGTAGTTAAATCACTTGGCTGCTAACCACCAAAAGGTAGGCTATTCGAATCCATCAGCTGTTCCACTGTGGGAGAAAGATGTGACAGTCTGCTTCTATAAAGATTATGGCCTTGGAAACTGAATGGAGCAGTTCTACTCTGTCCTGGGGGTCACTGTGAGTTGGAATTGAGTCTATGGCAACAGTTTTAATTTAGTTGGGGGAGACTAGGATAGGGAGGGCTTCACTGAAGTGGTGACATTTAAACTGACCCCTGAAGGATCAGTCGAAGTGAGCAAGTCAAAGAATGGATGAGCAGGCATTGCAGGCTGAGGGAACTTGTTTTTAAACTTTTTTACTAGCAGAACCCTTTTTAAAATTGAAATCTTGTGCTAAGCCACAATTTATAAATCAGATAAAAGGGTTGCTACGTGGGTTGAAAGATATCTTCACATCTGTGCCCAATGAAAAGGACCCTTGAAAGCTCCATGGAAAACTTAGAACACAGTAAAACCACAATCGTAGTCTAAGTACCCTGTTTTACAAATGGGGAGATGGTTGTAGCAGTTTTAAGGGATTTGTCACAGACCATTTCGTCAGTAATGGAGAATCTGAGGCTCAAGTCCAAAGCTAACTGTGACACCATTCTTCCTGTCTTGTCCCCCTTTGATGATGGAGAGTATGGGAAAGGGGGTGGGGATCTCTTCTCGTGAATATGAGCAACATAGCAAACATTTACTGCCACCAACTATGTGGTGGGCACTATGTTTCTTGGAGCTCACAATGTTATAGGAGAAGCAACAAGTAAATCTGAAAATAGTACAGAGCTATCAGTGCTGTTAAGCAGATACACAGATCTCAGTGAGCACAGGGGTAGGAGGCTGCCTGGCAGTGGTCAAGAAAAGAAGTTTAATTGCCCTCCTGGAGCTAGAACCAGACCACATGGGGTTGAGAAGTTATTAGAAGGGGAAGAAGTAATTGTAAACTACTTTTTAGTTTTGAATGATAAAGGAAAATGAGATGAGGAAATGACAGGATACAGGGGAAGCATTTTAAAAAATTGTCTTTTAAGATGAAGGAAACAACAGGACTTGTTTATAAGCTGAGAGGAAAAAGAGAAGTAAAACGTGTGTGTGTGTGTGTGTGTGTGTGTGTGTGTGTTGGGGGCGGGTAGGAAGGGACTAGACACCAGACTGGTTCTAATCTCAGTCTAGCCAGAGCACTGCCCTGGCAGATATCCCTGGCCTTTGCAAGAGGTCTCTTTAAAACCACTCCAGCAGTTTTGATGCAGCTGTAGGGCATTCAGGCTCAAGCAGGATTCCAGCAGCTCCAGACCTGCTATATATGGTGAGCCCTGGCCGCATGCACATCCTCTTTCTCCCTCCCCTAGCCAGAGTCGCTATGTCCAAATACCCACCCGTGTAGCTTTTTGCCCAAACCAGAGGCCTATGCAGCAGTGTTTTACCAGTATTACATAACCTAAGAGCACTGGTACCTGCTACCCAGGAGCTTGTTCTTCACAGTGGATCTGACAGGCAGGCCCCAGGCCAGGTGTAGCTCTTGGAGGAGGTGCACTGTCAGGTGAGATGGCTTTAGGAAATGCCTCACCCCGCTTGTCTTTTTGCCCACAGACTGCCTGGTGCCCCTATGAACCCCCACATAAGGATTAGGCTTCATGGGGAGGGAGTTTAGGAAACCAGGTAGAGATAGCCATGTACACAGCCCCAGGAAAAGGTCGTGTGCCAGTTCACAAATAAATAAACTCATTCATTAGCACACTGCTGGGGCTTGAGTGTGGCCATGTAGGCTTTGCTTTCTTGGACTCAGCTGACGGCAGAGTCAGGAAACAGGCTGCACGAAAGTCCCCTCTGGGATTCCTTCGTAGCAGCCAGAGTGACAAACCTGCTCAAGTGCCCACTTGTCTTCCATTGAATTTAAAATCAGATCCGTTCTGAGCAACTTATACACTACCATGTGGGAGAAACACAGCCAAAACACAACTGGCATTGTCAGAAGGCCCAAACAGCGAGTGAGACAGGAGGCTCAGAGCGGCAGTACGTGCAGGAGGTCAGCATCAGGAGTAACAAGAGGTCATCCCTCCCAGAGTTAGGCAGGGGAAGGAAATCATGGTTGGGAGACCCTCGTGCTCCTTTTAACTCTCCACACAACCTGGTTTCTTCCTTCTTGTGTTATTTAGCAGGAAAAGGCTCTTGGGCCTGTGCTGTCACAGAGTGGGAGAAGCAGCCATTGCTGGCTGGCCGGAGCCATTGTGGCTTGGGGGCAAAAGCAGGGAGCTCTTTGGCCTGACACGTTTCATTCCAGCTCCTCTCTTTTTCGGTTGTGCAACCATAAGTCACTTAACTTCCTCAGAGCATTCATTTTCTTTTCTGTGAAATGGGGACAGTTGTACTAGACACAACATGTAGATTGAAAAAGATAATGAATATTCATGCATTTTACAGAGACAAGTATTAGAGAACTTAATGAATGGTGGTCATCTTTGTTAGTATTTGCCATAAGGCAGAATTACAGCTCAGCTCTTTATTTTTGAGACTCCTACTAGTCCATGACTTTTTCTTCCCTTGTCCCCTTGCCTCTGTGCTTGCCTTTTAGAGATATTAGGGAGCATCAAAGTAGGACTGAACACTCCTTTTTTTCTTTACTTTGCTAAGTTGGGTTGTTTGCTTTCCTATGTAAAAGAGATCAGTATTATTTAGGAGCCACTGGAATCACTGAGAGACAGGGATTGTAGCATTGTGAACCTTAAAACCTCAGTAATAAATTGTGGATTTAAGAACATCATCAAAATTGGAAGGAGCAACTGGAATTGTTTCTAAACAGAATAGCTAGGTGCAGATTTAGCCTATACTCAGATTAGAGGCTTACTAAGTACTTGTTAAATGAATGATTGAATTTATTACTTAATATATGAATCTCTTTTATTACTGTATTGTGTCTTTTAAAAGCTTTTTAAAAAAATTATTCAGAGCAGTTTTTATTATGTTTCAGTATTGAAGTCTCCTGTTCCCCTTGGGAAAGAACTCTGAAATGAAAAAGTTAACTCGGTGGCAACATATAATTTGACCTCTCAACATTTAATTTAAGCATTTATTATGAGGAGTGTATCCATGGTGTGAATTGAAATAGAGCTGTTCTGTTCTTTGGTTTAAACCTTAATTTAAGTTTAAAATCTTAATCAATTAAGTTTTCTTAATTGTTACGGAATAGCTTTCTTAATGACTCAAACATTGTTGCATAGTCAGAGCCTAGGACAAGTATTGGCTTTGGTTTCAGTGGATTATCAAATCTTTTTTGGGTTTTTTTTTTGAGTCATTTTGAATTGAAGCTTTATTCATTTTTCCTTTCACCTTCGAACAGTTTCATTTTTTCTTGATGATTCTGGTTTTTCATAATAAGTGATACCATCTTCTTTGAGTTGCACTGGTTGGGTTCACCTCACCTTGTTGAACCTAAGTTGCTATGCTATTTTAGATTTTGTTCAAATAAAATTATTAAATAATTTTTAAATTTTTAAAATAAATGTTTGGTGTTTTCCTTTCCTGTTAGGCCACTGGCAGTTATATTTGGTTGTTGTAGGTATACTTGCCTCAAGTTAGGCAGTCTTTTTCCTTTTGATAGCTATTTCTAATGTGATGCTAGTTTTGAAACTTAAGTTACTGCCCTTGTGAGGATGAAATGAAAAATAAGAGTAAATGGGTCGGTCCTGTCCAGCAATCCCATTACTCGGTATGCTTCCTAAAGAAGTGAGAACCAGGACATAAACAGATATATGCACACCCATGTTCATTGCAGCACTATTCACAGTAGCAAAGAGATGGAAACAACCTAAGTGCCCATCGACTGAGAAATGGATCACCAAACTGTGGTTCATACACACAGTGCAATACTATACAACATTAAAAAATAATGTAGAATCCGTGGAACACTGCATAACGCAAATGAACTTGGAGGACATTTTGCTGACTGAAATAAGTCAATCACAGAAAGACAAATATAATATTAGTCCACTATTGTAAAAAGTCAAGGAAAGGTTTATATAGGGAAGGAAACTTTCTTTGTTGGTTACCAGGGAGGGCAGGGGAGGGAAGGGAAAATTGCTAGATAGGTTTAAAAGAGAGAGAGAGAAGAAGCAAAGATTATTAATGGTTACTAGGGGTAGGAGGGAGGGGGAAAGGGGAAGCTTTTGTTTGAGGGGCATTGAGTTTATGCTAATGGTGGTGGAATATTTTGGAAAAGGATAGTGATAATGGTGGCACAACATGACAAATGTCATCAGTGTCCCTGAGATGTAGATGTGTAAGTTATGTTGGTGAGTGTCGTGGTGCATATGTTTTCGCCACAATTAAATTAATAATGAAAAAGAGTAAATAGATCCTGGAGGATTTGTTCTTGTCATTAAAGGAGACAGAAAAACTTAGTATGACTCTGGGGTCAGATACAGATCTCAGTTTTACCACTTACTAGGTCTGTAACTTCGGGCAAATTGCTTACTTTCTCTAAGATATGGGAACAATGTCAGCCTCATAGAGTTGTGAGAATTAAATGAAACAGTGCATCTAAATCACTTAGCACAATGCCTGGCATGTAGTTGTGTTAGCTGGTAATTATAGCACTTGGTCCATTTTGCTATTTTAAGATCTTTTTTGCTTTGTATTTCTTAGTCATTTTTAGACTAGGAAAAACTGCCAGATAGCTGAATCCAGCCTAGGTCAAATGTTACCCTAACAATTACTATATAAATGTGTAGGAATCTTTTATCTCTGGTCTCCAAAAAAGGTTTCACTGGGATGACTGTGGTATCTGTGGATGAGAGACAGAACTGGGGTTGAGATTTCTTCACTTCCATCCTTTTTGTAGCAGAAGGTATTTTCTCAAGGTAAAAATAGTATGTGCAGAATGTTTAAAAGAGGAAAAAATAAAGAAGCTAACATTTATGTAAAAAGAATACACGTACATATAAGCTTGTACACACACATGTATAATATATGGAGAGATTCCTAAGAAACTAGTGACTGGTTGGGCATTCCTACTTCCGTAGTGATACTGCCTTGGAAACCCAAGGAGGGGTCGCTATGAGCCGGGGCCGACTCGATGGCAAATAACAACAACAACAACAACAGTTGCCTTAGGGAAGGAACTGGGTGACTGGGGAATGAGGGTAGGAGGGAACTTAGTTTTTATTACAGTGTACATGTATTACCTATTCAAAACAGCTATTTAACAAAGAAAGGAGTAGACTGAATGTGATAGGCTTCAAGGTCAGGTAGCCTAAGTATTGGCCTTCAGTTGCCTAGCCTGGACATTCCTGGCAGCTGCCTGTCTAGGATGTGGGTCCCACCCTTCAGCTCTGTTTTTCCCTTCAAGAGGACAAATGCCAAAGTTCTTTACAACAGGACTACTTTTCTGCTGTTAACTATCTAAAGAATTTGATTCACAAACTCAGGGCAAAAATTAGTTAAGCTTTCAGTTAGCTGAGTGTGGTACTGGCGACCAGACAGCCCTGTGGCTCGGAACCTTGCTTTCTCAGTAGCACTCGTGGCGGTCTTCAGTGCACTTGTCCATAGGGCGACTAACTGTTTCTCAGTAGCGCTCGTGGCGGTCTTCAGTGC
>NW_006921607.1:11269157-11275342 GCF_000298275.1 Orycteropus afer afer | reverse complement strand
AGTGCGCTTGTCCATAGGGCGACTAACTGTTTCTCAGTAGCGCTCGTGGCGGTCTTCAGTGCACTTGTCCATAGGGCAACTAACTGTTTCTCAGTAGCGCTCGTGGCGGTCTTCAGTGCACTTGTCCATAGGGCGACTAACTTTCTCAGTAGCGCTCATGGCAGTCTTCAGTGCACTTGCTCATAGGGCGACTAACTGTTTCATTTGGTTCTATAATTTTAACTATACATGATGAAATTTGCTGCAGAGCTTTATATTCAGATGTTTTGCATCAAGTAAGTGTCTTTTGACACAGTGTTTAGGAGTGATTAGAATTTGCCCTCCTTTCGTTTAACAAGCTCCAATCTCTATTTTCTAAACTATCAGCATCAGCAACACTTGGTGCAGATTATAATGAACTTTACTGGTTGCATATCTCTCAAAAGGCAGGTGAAATCTTTAGTTCATATTGCTGCATCAGATTATTTTGAGTACCATAGTATTCTTCTAGAATCAATGTTCATCAAATTTGTCATTCCAGCCCTCATAACATTAATATTTAATTGCATGTTGGAAGCTGCGAAGAGAAGGTGAACTTTCCAGACTCTCATCTGCTCTCAGTGCCAAGGTGCTGATCGTATTACCCTCCTTCCTGAATAACAGTCAGTTACTCTTCATTGTCTACTCAGTGAAGTGTCCAGACTTTTTAGAATGGCATTTCAAAGCCCTTTTTGACCTTTCTGGCTTCCTTTTTCTGCTTCATATACTGTATTCTCCCACAAAATCTAGGCATTCATTGTTCCCTTACCCATGTGCTGAACTCTTCCATAACTCTTCCATGACCCTGCCTTTGTGCATCATATTCTGTCTATAGAAAATTCCCTTTATCCTTTGTCTCCACCTGTCTAACTTCAGTTTCTCCTTCCAAGTCTCTGTCACAGTGTTTCCTTTTCCATGAAAGTTTGTTCCCACTCAGCCAGAATTAATCCTCTTGAACTCCTTTGCCCCTTGTGCTTCTATTACTGTATTCTATAATTTGGGACACTTACTGTATTCTCTTTTAGGATTGTTTGTTTATGGCTGATTTTATCCCCCTCAGGAGACAAACTGCTCCTTGAAAGCTGGGCTCTAGTTTTAGCCATCATTCTAATCTCTACAGCACCCAACCATATAGCTTCATGTAATAGGAGCTCAAGTTGTATCCATTGAGTGAAGTAAATTTTAGTCAGCACCTCAAATGTGTCCTTCATTTTGCTATAGCTTTTCATCATAGACAACCGTTTGAGCAGACTGTTATCTGGAAGGGTCTATAGAATAAACTGTGCTATGAAACAAATAAAAAGAAAACAAAAAAACATTTCACTCCATGTTGATGTAGTTAGAAAGTTTATGGTCTGAGAAAATCTGTAACTTTTAAACCTCAGAGGGCAGGTGTAGTAGCAAACTACAGAATTTTCAAATAAATGAAGAATTCCATTACCTCACTATTGCTGTTGATGAATTGGCCTCTGACGACACTTATGCATCAAAACACACAGCGTCTTTTCAGGTGAGAGGCTGACATGAGTGATTTGATTAACTCTTAGAAAACTCCTATGAAAAACTTCTGTTGAACTTTCCCCAATTTGTTTCTGCCTCAGAATATGCCCTCTATCATATAAAGTACCCAGCTTTTTCCATGAGTTGTTTCATTATTGTCCAAACTGTTATTCCTTTAGGCACTAACTGGGTTCAGAGATTACAGATTTAGAATGACAACATCAGCAAATCCCAGGCTTAGAAGGGATATTAGTGATCATGTAATGAACCTTCTGTCATATAGTTGAGTTCCCACCAAGCATTTATTCACCTTTCAGTAATAGGCAACTTCTCTTTTTTGAGGTCACTTATTCCATCATTTGACTCTCCAGACACTTGCCTGTTAAAAAGTTTTTGCTTTTGTTGTTCAGCATTGAGTAAATCTCCCTCCAGCTCTTAGACACACAGCCTAGCCATTTTCATACAGTATTTATGGCAACTCCTGTTTTTCTTCAAAATATCTTCTGGCCTTTATCTCTTCCTCTTGCCTCTCAAAATATAAATGTTCAAAATTAAGGACAGTATTCCAAGTAGAGTCTCATTTGTGCTAACTAGAACAAAATTCTCACTTTGCAAAAAACACATAAACATCTGAGAGGATCAGACGGGGGTCAGTGAGTAGGAGTATATTCTAGACCAAGGATAGATTCAACGGAGGCTAATCTTGCACAGATACCAGTGATATAAAATGCCTGCAATCCTTACAGAAACAACAGAAGACAGACATAGAGTAATCCCTCACAGACACCCAGACACTGTGGGAGAGAGATGCAATGGATCTGCCATCTCAGGACCATGGTACTGGGGGACATCAGACTCAATTGGCACAACAAAATATATAAAAGCCTTGTTCCTCATCCTACAGTGGTGAGTAGCAACTGGGGTCTTAAAAGCTTTCAAGCGGCCATCTAAGATGCAGCTAATGGTCTCCTGTCGTTGGAAGTGAAGAAGAGTACAAAACACAAGGGCATTTGGAAGCAATCAGCCCTAGGACATGATAGCCCTTGAGACCAGAAGAACTAAATGGTGCCTGGCTACCAATGCCAATCACTCAGGAAAGGATCAAATCTGGAGATCCTGGATAGAGTGGGAGGAAAAACATGGAACAAAATCCAAAACCTCAATAATAACCAGAATTACTGGTCAGATGGAATCTGGTGAGACCCCCAATATGTGGTCCTGGGATACATTCTGGGCCTGGAATAAAGCTCACCCCCAGGGGCTGGCTCTCAGCCCAATAGTAAACAAGATATACAGACAGACCACTCAACCCAGGGTGACGCACCCACATACTCTATGGAAATGTATCCCTTGGAGCAATCAACCACAGGGCACCAGAGGGGCAACATTCACACTGAGGAAATACAGGACAAACAGGAGTGCATAACTGTGAGGGGCATGGGAGGAGGGTTACTGGGCAGGGAGGGAAGCAGACTGGGTTAGGGTTGGAGATGGTAAGTGGAGGCTGAAACTAAATGTACACGTAATGTTGAATGTAAAACAAACTCTTAAAATAAAAAATTAAAAACATTCTCACTTTGCACATTGAAGACATCTTTCCATTACTGTATGTTTTGGATACTGTGTGCTGCTCTAACAGAAAATACCACAGATGGGTGGCTTTAACAAACAGGAGCTTATTCCCTTCTAGTTATGGAGGCTAGACATCCAAGTTCATAGGGCCAACTCTAGGCTGGATGAAAGCCACTCAGCCTTGGGCTTCAATTCTGCCTCTTGCTCCACTGAAGCTGGAGGCTTTTCTTAACTCAGGCAGCTGCTAGCTGCTGAGGCTGGCAAACCTAAGGTTAACAAGTAAAAAGGTACAGTCTCAAGATTATCAAATAACATGGCAGGCCATTAGTTCAAGTCCAGAAAATGACCCAAGTTTAGCTGGGCATGGTAGGCTGCTGAATGAAGACTTGGCTATGTGCAGAGTCCAAGCTTGCCAAAAAGCTGCAGAGACCTTTCTCAGTGCTTCTCTTTATATTGGAAGCAGACAGCATCCTTGAAGCAGCTACTCAGCTACTTAGTGCAGATTCCACCATGGAGCTGATTTCCAATCTCACCATGGGGAATAACTACAACCAGCTGCCCAGCCTCTCAAAGCCTAGCCCAGCCAAGTTGACATATAACCTTAACTACCACACTGTATCTAAGATCACATTAACTTTTTGGGATAACCTCATCATTGTCTTGACTCCTGTCAAGCCTCTAAGTCTTTTGACACATAAGTAGTCCTGAGTCATCTATCCTGTACTTTTATACCTCTGTAGATACTCTTTAGGCCCAAGTGCAGGACCCTAAATTTTTCACTGTTCAAATTCATCTCGTTAGATTCAGCCCATTGAAACATCCTGTTGAAGTATTGTTGGGTCATAGTTGGGTCATCTAGCATATTTGTTTTCCTGCCCAGTTTCTTGTCATCTGCAAATTTGATAAGTATGTTTTCTTTTCTCCATCTAAGTCATTAACAGATATTGAGATAGGCTAGGCTAGAATCCTTCCATTGTACCATCCTGTCACTAGTAGATTTTAATGGGCAGGATTAATTGTGTATGGAGATGTGAATTGACACTTCAGACTGGTTGTTCCATAATTGTAGCAGGGGAACCGTCTTTCAGATGAGTATTCATGTTGTAGCTGCTTAGTAACTATTTAATGAAAGATAGTAGAAATAAGTATGAGGATAAGAATGAGAATAGGAATTAGCCTGAAAAGTTAATGACCCTTTTTTTATTTTCACTGTATGTGAAAATACATGGTAAGCAGCAGAACACTGTCTAGACTGATTAGAGGGAATGCAGTAGGAGAGAAAGAGCCTAGACATGGCCCTGGGGAGATGATTCATTTATTTATTCAGCAGATAAAGATATCTCTCTTCCTCTCCTTTCTCTCACTGCTCTCTCTATATAACCTCCTGCCACTGAGTTGATTCCAACTCATAGCGACCCTTTAGGATAGAGTAGAACTGTCCCCATAGGGTCTCCAAGGCTGTAAATCTTTACAGAAGCAGGCTGTAAAGATTTACTCCATCTTTCTCCCATGGAGTGTCTGGTGAGTTCAAACTACTGACTTTAGTTAGCAACTGAGTGCTTTAACCACTGTGTCACCAGAGTTCCATAGACAGAGAGAGATATCTGTATAGATATATGATATACCCATTAAACCCACTGCCAGCAAGTCAAGTCCAACCTTTTGGTTAGCAGCTGAGTGCTTTAACCACTATGCCACTAGAGCTCCTCGATATATGATATATATCTGTATATGTACAGATACAGATATGCAGGTTTCTCTTACTATCTGAAAGTAGAACATACCTATGAAACCTAAGCCAAAATGATGTCAAGTGAAGAAACAATTATAATTAATTCATATGGGAAACATTGTTGAGCATTCCTAGACCCAAAAAATAACCTACCAAATAACACATAAAACCAAAAATAACACTAACATATAGTGTTCGTGGACACAGTTCAAGGCTTTGGTGGCTTGATACTGAGTAGGTCCTGGGGAAGGAGCTTGGTGATGCCCGTCTTACTGCTGGGTATGTGTTGTGCTGCCCCTTTAATGGTTCACTGCAAAACAAATGCTGAATGCTAGTTTTGCTTTTCACCTTTTTTCATGAAAGTTTTTGTGTGTATAAAGTACCTACTGTGCTTAAACCCTGGAGATACAGTGGTTTAAAGAACCAGACTTGACCTTTGTCTTTAATGAGGATTACATTCTAGTGGGACAACAATTTAATAATTACACATAATATAATCATAATATTTTCTATGATGTATATTCTAGACCAGTGCTGTCTAATAGAAATATATTATAAATCACATATGGAATTTAAAATTTTCTAGTAGTTACATTTAAAAAAGTAAAAATAAAAAACCAGGTGAGATTAATTTTAATGTTTTATTTGACCCATTATATCAAAAATATTATTTCAACATGTAAACAATATAGAAGAAACTTTATATCTTTTTTCTTCAACTATGTCTTTGAAATCTAGTGTGCATTTTACACTTACAACCCTTTTGAATTTGAACTAGTTACATTTAAGGTGCTGAATAGTCACATGTGGCTATTGACCACCATATTGGACAATACCATTTTATACTCAGCTTTATAGACTACTCTGTAGTGTTGGGCAACTTATTCCTTCTTTAGAATTCCTGTTGTCATCAGTAAAATGAAGAGTTTAGACTTGCTTATCTCCTAACAAAGGAGCCCTGGTGGCGTAGTCGTTAAAGCACTGGGTTGATAATAAAAAGGTTGGCAATTTTAAACTACCAGCTGCTCCATGGGAGAAAGATGAGTCAGTCTGCTTCTATAAAGATTTACAGCCTTGGACATCCTGTGGGGCAGTTCTACAACGTCCTGTACGGCCACTATGAATCAGAATCGACTTGATAGCAGTAGGTAGGTTTATATTCTAACAGGTAAACGTGGTCTCTTCCAAGTATTAATGAGATTTCTGAGGTGCTCTAGTCTGTATCATGATCTGGGTAGTAGTTACATGCATGTAAATTAAAAATTCACCAAGCTTATAAATAGACTACCAAGCATAATTCAAAATGCACCAACAGCAGAAGAGAAGCCAGATGATTGGGACCTTCTAAAAATTAAATGTTTAT
>NW_006921607.1:11134810-11268017 GCF_000298275.1 Orycteropus afer afer | reverse complement strand
ATTGTAAATTTTGGTCAATGACATGAGACAAAGTATATGTGAACTGCTGTATGAAAAGTGAATTTACTCTGTAAATCTTCACCCAAATCCGAATTAAAAAAAAAAAAAAAAATTCACCAAGCTGTACACTTAAGATTCATGTATTTTATAGTACACTCTGGTAGCATAGTGCCTAAAGCACTTGACTGCTAACTAGAAGGCTGGTGGTTCAAACCCACCAGCCACTCCTCAGAAGGAAGGTTGGGCAATCTACTTCTGTAGTTACCACCTCGGAAACCCAAGGGAGGGGTCTCTATGAGTCGAGTCTGACTCAATGGCACATATCATCGACACCATGTTGTACATCAATCTAGTTTCCAGATTTTGTGGCCTTTGCTGAAATCACTCTTAGATGAACAGATCTTCACTGGAAATATGTGATGTGAAAAATGCAAACAGTCAGTGACTCTTTATATCTTCTTCCCACTCAGGATGTGTCTAGTCCGAATGAAGCAGGAAGGCCGGAGTGGGAAATACATGTGTCGTATCATAGTTCATTTTATGTGGGAGGATGTTGAGCAGCGTGGCAAAGTCATGGGGGTAAGTGAGTGCTGTCAGATTCTGTTCTTGGAAAACTGATGAGGGATTGCCTAACTCTGATTGGGGCTTTATCCATTCTAGAATGTCCTTTTAGATTTCTTTGGAAAGCCACATGATGTCAAATGACAGTACAGCTAGAGTCACTTCTATCTATGGAGACTGACATGCTATGGATCCTTATTTATCTGTTTGCACACATTATTGTGATTTGTCAGTGTAAGTGCACTCTTACCTAGAGGTGGGATTATAAAGCCGGATATGGAAAGAATCAAAAAATAATCCAGCTTAAGTACACTGTCTTTGACACTGATTCAGTATTTGAGCTAGTCTCCTCTAAATTAGTCCTAATGGAAAAACCCTGGTATGTGGCCTACACTGTCCTAAGAAACTGAAAAGCAAGCTTGTATGCTAGTACATACATATAAGGGGGGAATATATAGTCCATGTATGTTATGTGGAAATTGATGACAATAGAGAAACAAAAGCAAAACATTAGGATGCAGTTGGTTATATATTCTTCTGTGTATTTTGTATGTCTGGACTGTGTTGAGTAGATCATAGTTCCTGGTTAGTTCTCATTCTGTTGCCTCCCAGCTTGGGAGCACACAAAGCGGAACCATGAGATTGGGTCATAAGGTGAATTCATTTAGTTTCTTTCATTATAGAAAGAGAAAATTGTAAATTTTCTGTAAATTGAGAAGAAAACTTGTATATATGTACTATAAAAGTCACAAATGCTCATAGAATATAAATTAAATATTAAGAAACATTGAGTATACAAAAACAAAAGTGTCTTCCCCCAAATCCAGTGCCCCAGAAGTAACCAATGATTAGAGTTGATGTGTGTTTTTCTAGTTGTTTACTGTAGAAATACCAGTTTATAATAAATGTACATTCTTTTAACATAACACAAATGCGCTCATGCTATAAACACTTTCACATCTTTTTTTTTCACTTTCAGATAGATAGATAGATACTTTTTTTTACTTTGCAATTGTCTTCAAATTCAGAACTTTTAACTAATCCTAAAGTCCCTTTAATGATCAGTTTCTGGCTAATTACCTCCTTCCAAGAAGGAACCACTGTTTCCAGTTTGGTGTATATCTTTTAAGACTTTTCCCTATGTTATCTATAGAAATATGTAGTATTATTTTTTGTTTTAGTAGATATGATACCATTTCTTTGTATTTACTATGCAGCTTTTTTTTCACTCAATAATATGTGTTAGTGATCTTCCTGTACTGCACTGGAGTTAAACCATGTTTCACTTTTACTCTAGTTACTTTCACAAATGCCTGTGTTCTCTGTTGATACGGTGTGCTTACTTTTTGTATAAAACTGTAATCTTTGTACCTCATGGTGATGCTGGTTGCCTACTGGGAACCTGGGTTAAGGATATTTTCAAAGTGTCATGTCTTGGGAGGGACTACACAGGTAGGAAGCAAAGTAGACATGTGTTTGCCTTTAGGTATTTTCATTAACATGTATATGCCTTTCCTTGGGACAATAGACCATTGGGGCATTTCTGTTCATTCTAAGATGATAGCACGTATCAAGTTTTAGCTGTTGTTATTCTGTTTTCCAGTTAGTATTTAACTCTCTTTGTCATTATCTTCTTTAGTTCCTTGTCCCTTTTTCTCACTGTCATACCTTCCTGCTGTCCTCACTCCCCAGAGTGGGATCAGCAGACTTGCTATTGCACTTTTAACTCTTCATTCAGCTGAGTGTCCCATTTGCCCTCAAATCTCAGCTCTGTGGCAGCATGAAGTGAACATAGGGTGGTTTTAGCAGTCTCAAATAATCCCATTTAATGATGTCCAGTGATACCCTCTGGCCAACCAAAGCCTTGTTTGATTGCTAGGCAGCCAGGCAGTAGCTCTTCTGTTAGTGAGCCTGTTTTTCTTATTACTGTCAACTGAACTGCTGAGTATATCCCACCTAAATTTAATAGACGATCTCAAAAAGACATTTGATGCATTGAACACTAATGACTGAAGGGAGGACATCATACGTGAAGAAAGCAGAAGGTCATTAAAAAGACAAGAAAGGAAGAAAAGACCAAAACGGGTGTCAGAAGAGACTCTTGAGTCTTGCTCTTGAATGCAGAGTAGCTAAAGGGAGTGAAAGAAGCAAAGTCAAAGAGCTGAACAGATTTCAAAGGGCAGCTTGAGAAGACAAAGTAAAGTATTATAATGAAATATGCAAAGATCTGGAGTTAGAAAACCAAAAGGGAAGAACACCCTCAGCATTTCTCAAGCTGAAAGAACTGAATTAAAAATATATTCCTTGAGATGCAATACTGAAGGATTCGAATGGCAAAATATTGAACAACACAGAAAGCTTCAAAAGAAGAATACCCAGAGTCACTGTACCCAGAAGAATTGGTCAGTGTTCAGCCATTTCAGGGGGTAGCATATGATTAAGCAGTGATGGTACTGAAGAAAGAAGTCTAAGATGCACTGACGGCATTGGCCAAAAATAAGGCTCCAGGAGCTGGCAGAATACCAGTTGAGATGTTTCAACAAATGGATACAATACTGGAAGCACTAACTCTTGTGTGCCAAGAAATTTGGAAGACAGATCTACCTGGCCAGCTGACTAGGAGAGATCCGTATCTGTGCCCGTTCCAAAGAAAGGTGATCCAACAGAATGTGGAAATTATTGAACAATATCATTAATAGCACATACAAGTAAAATTTTGCATTGATAATTCAAAAACAGTTGCAGCAGTACATTGACAGAGAACTACCAGAAATTCAAGCTGTTTTCAGAAGAGATGTGGAACAAGACATATCATTCCTGATACAGATGGATCTTAACTGAAAACACAGAATACCAGAAAGATGTTTACCTGTGCTTTCTTGAGGGAGCTCTGGTGGCGTAGTGCCTAAGGCATTACTACTAACTGGAAGGCTGGTGGTTCAAACTCACCAGCCACTCCTCAGAAGGAAGAGCAGGCAGTCTACTTCCATAGAGCTACCCTCTCGGAAACCCAAGGAGGGGTCGCTGTGAGTCAAATTGACTCGAGGGCAGTGAGTTTGGTTTTCTTTCGGTTTGTGCTTTATTGACTATGCAGAGGCATTCAACTGTGTAGGTCATAACAAATTACAGACAACTTGTTATGATAAAACAATTTGAAGCACTTACTGATGAAGATCAAAGATGATAGCCTTCAGTACGGATTACACCTCCACATAAAACAAAAATCCTCACAACTGGATCGATAACCACCATCACGATGAATGGAGAAAAGATTGAAGTTGTCAGGGATTGACGTACCTTCTGGGATGTGAGAGGAGGGAACCACACTTTGGATAGCAAGGTTTTAGGTGATTTATAATATATATAAAACTTTTAAATTTGTCTTCATCCTTGGAAGGAAGATGGGGCAGTCTACTTCCGTAGTGATACTGCCTCAGAAACCCAAGGAGGGGTCTCTATGAGTCGGGTCCGACTCCACAGCACATAACAACAACAACAACAAAAAGAGAATTGCCAAGCACTCATTTAGTTACAAAGACTATAAATAAAAGATGATTATTTAAAAATAATAGAGATTTGAATTAATTAAAAATTACCATTTTTCCTTTTCTATTATAATAGATTTAATTTCAGTTCAGTCCCCCAGTATGAATAGACACCTTTTATACAAGTTTAAAAAAATTTACATTAATCACTTTTAAGTTGTGTGTATAGGGGTTCTCAGCCATCCATGTGTATACAACCTCCAGAAACGGGAAAGTTCGGAACACATGACTAGGGAGGAATAGTGGGCAGTGTGGAGTCTGGCCTGGTCCTCACTGGCTGGCAGACCTTCCCTCTGCTTCAGCTCCTCCCTTTGAAAAAGGGAGTTAACTACACGATGTGCAAGTTTCTTTTCAGCTTTGAGAACCTGTGATTTGGAGGTGATAATTTGCAAATCTGTCTTTGTGTTACTTGGCATCCCAGGTGTACCTCTTTAAGAGCACTCATATAAAAAATGGAACTTACAAAGCTGATCAATGTGTTATGATGATTTTTCTCGTGCCAGAGAATTCTTAGAAAACATTTCTTGAGTGGATTGATGTGCAGAAAATCGAGAGCCACTTACGAATTAATAAATCAAATTTTAATCAAGAACTTTTTTTTTCATTGCCTCCTGTCCTATTTATATGTACTTTTTTTTTTTTTTTTAATTGTCATTTGGGTGAAAGTTTACAGAACATACTCACTTTCCACATAGCAGTTCTCATACACTTTGTCTCGTGACACTGACTACAATTTCCCACAATGCAACAGCTCCCCTTCCACTTTTTCCCCATAGTTACCTCTTCCCTGTGTCCTTCCCTCCTTGCACTCCTGCCCCCGGAGCTTTGTCCCTGTGCATACACAGCCCTTCTATTCTCCCAGGATTGTCAAGAACTCTTTTGGAATTAGAATTCCTGTCTCATTTGGTGGGGAAATTCTTATTTTAAAAAAGTTTATTTTTCACTAGCCTTTTAGGATCCCAACTATTGTGAAAAACTGGGTAGACTCATATATCATCAGTGAAGCTGATTCAAAAACCAAGTGTTAAAATTAAGGTTACAAAAATCACATCAATAATTTTAGAGTGTTCTGACTTAAAAAAATAAAAACACATTATTTGGGATTTAAACATATAAATTAGCAGTGGAAATAAAGTGCATTATATCACCTCATCTGGTCTTGTTTTATTTCATTAACTGGTTCTTAAAAACCTTTGTGAGCTGAGTCGCAGCTGAAGAGGTTAGAGACCATTTTTCCTTGGGCCCTTGCCGCACTCCTGAGTGTTGGTAAGAGTAGAGAGCTAAGACTTGACACAGCTGTAAAAACAGACAGCGCCTTTGGCCTCAGCACTTTCTCCTGGTGCAGGCAAATTTCAGATGTAAATTTCACCCTGCCTCTCCTACTAATGAAGTAAGGTTCTTTTGCTGGGTTTGCAGCCAGGTGTGTCCAGTCTTATGGCTAACCAGGGCTCTTTACTTAATTTTTCCATTTGTGACATTTCAACCAAACTTAAAAACAAACATAAAAATTAGCTCAAGGCAGTGGCTCAAAGTGTTAATGGTAACCTTAGGTTGGCTAAATGACTTCCTCTCAGTCCTGCCCTGCCAGACATCTCCACCTTGTGGCTCACAATGAACAGGTTTAAACTTTTCCAAGCTGTGGAGACTAGGTGGGAAGGCATGGGGATGGGCTGTTGTTAAGGAATTGGGACAATTTTTCCTTATCAGTGGCCCTTGGCGTGCTGGTTCCCTCAGTAGGACTTCAGATGACTTCTTGTTAGTGGCATTTTAGAATAAGAATCCTTGCCTCGTGGTCTCCTGCTCTCTGTGCTGTAGCAGAGCTGCTTGATAGGGTAGTACAGAAGGCCTAGGAAGAGGAGGTGGAGTAGCTGTTGGCTGACCTAGACTCCTTTATGAATTCTGCTTTGCTTTTCAGAACCAGCATTTGCTTTGCAAGGTCCTCTGTGATCATACCCCATACACCTTTCTAAATTCATTTCCCCTAGCTATTCTTGAACCTTAAATATTTGAAATCTTCTATCACATGTCCCTGACACATAGTAAGCACTCAGTAAGCATCACATTCCATCCTTGCTTCACATACCCTTCACAAAGCCAGATGAAATACCTTGCTTTTCCCACCTTGTGCCTTTCCTCATGCTGTATGTACACCAGATTCACCAACACCCCATCCCAGTTTTATCACATCCTTCAAGGACTGATTCCATTACCACCCCAAACTACACCCCCAAACTAAAACCCCAGGTTCTCCTCGCTGCAAGTAAGTGCCATAATAATTTATGTGTACCCTTCTTCTGGCACTTACAGTTTCTATTTTGAATCATCGTTACTCATGTATGTGGACTGTCATTAAGGTGAATTTCTGGGGGCAGGATCACATGCAATATTTGAATTCTGCAGAGTATCTATTATTGTCCCCTGGCTGAATACCACCAAAAAACCAAACTCACTGCCATTGAGTAAATTCTGACTCATGGCAACCCCCTTTGGGTTTCCAAGACAGTAAATCTTTACAGAAATAAATGGCCCAGTCTTCCTTCCGCAGAGTGGCTGGTGGGTTTGAACTGCCAACCTTCTGGTTAGCAGTCAAATGCCTTAGGTGCCCAATAAATATCTGAAGGAGACCTTAGGGGGCTGAAATGGTGAAGCGCTCCACTACTAGTCTTTAAAAAGTTGGTGATGCAGACCCACCCTGGCAGTCTCCTTCTGTGCCAGGTCACAGCCTTGGGTGCCCTCTGGAGCATTCTGCTTTGCACACACAGGGAGGACATCATGAGTTGAAATCTACTCAATGGCAACTAACAATGACAAACATTTGAAGAATGAAAGAAGAACCCTGAAAGCCCAGATAAGGATTGGAAGAAGTGGAGTGGCAAGAAACTTTTGTTTTTATTCCAAGGATATTTGTTTGATATATTAGTCTTAAATACTAGAAGGGGGAGAAAGAGAAATAATTTTCTCCACCCTGAATTTTTATGTTTCTTTTCCATGTTTTTCCATCTTCTAATGGAATCATTTGATTAAAAAATTTTATACATTAGGCATTTGTTTTTCTAAATTAACAAAGACATTAGTCTGTAAAGGGTGCTAAAAGTAGAAATTACATACACTTTAGTTTTTGTTTTTGTTTTTTTTTTTTAAATTTTTATTGTAATTTAGGTGACAGTTTACAGAGCAAGTTCATTTTCCATACAACAGTTCATGCATGTTTTGTTTTATGACATTGACTGCAATTCCCCACAGTGTAACAGCTCTCTTCCCACTTCCTCCCCATATTTACTTCTTCCCTGTTGTCATTCCCTCCCCATGCACCCTCCCTCCCCCCAGCTCTCTCCCTGTGCAAGCACTGCCGTTCTGTTCTCCCATGATTGATCGCTCCAAGGAGCTTATCTGCCTGATATAAATGTCCACCCCATCTCTTTAGCTGGAAGCCACAGGAATGAGTTCAGTTCCAGACCTGAAGGATGCCTAGAGGCCATAGTCTCAGGGGTCTCACCAAGCAGGCTCTATCAGACCAGCAAACCTGGTCTTTTTTCTTTCTTTTTTTATGATTTTGAGTTTTAGTCCACATTGTTCTACTCTATCCATGATCTCCTGCACCAATCCCCTCTGAGTGGTTGATAGTGGTAGCCAGGCACCATCTAGTTCTTCTGGTTTCATAGTTCTTGGGGGCATTTTTTTAAAACTTTTTATTGTGATTCGGGTGGGAGTTTACAGAGCAGATCAATTTTGCATTCAATAATTCCTGCCCGTTTTGCTTCATGTCCTAGATTGTGGTCTCCTCAATGTCACATCCCTCCTCCCACATCCTCCCTGTTTCTCATTTCCATTCCTCCTCCGCTCCTAACCCTTCCTGTCTTCTGAACTTTGTCCTTGGGCAAATGTTACCCTTTTGGTCTTGAATGGTTGATTGTTCTAAGACTGTGTACCTTCCTAGAGTTACTGCTCACCTTGTAGACTTGTCTGTTGTTTGACTGAAAATTCATCTGTGGGAGTGAGTTCACTTCTGGGTCCAAAGATTATGACCAATGGCCGTAATTGTTGGGGATTCTACTCATCTCTATCCTGGTCTTTTTTTATGTATATAATTCTGAGTTTTGTTTCACATTTTCCCCCCAGTCTATCTAAGAGCTTCTAAAGTGATCCCTTTCAGAGTTGTTGGTAGTGGTAGCCACACCCCATCTAGTTCTTCTAGTCTCAGGATCATGGAGGCTAAGGTACTTGTGGTCCATTAGCACACATTTTCTGATTACCTCCTGTTCTGGTTACCTAGTGCCACTCTGACAAGAATATACCACAAATGGGATGGCCTTAATAAACAGGAGGTTTTCTTACAATTTGGAGGCTTTATGTTCAAGTTCATAGTGCCAGGCTCTAGGAGCTGGGTGAAAGCCCCTCAACCTTGGGGTCCAGCTCCACCTTCTGCTTCTGGCCCACTGGAGCTAGAGGTGTTTCTTCACTCAGACAGCTGCTGGCTGCTGAGGCTGCCAAGCCCATGGTTGACAAGTAAAAAGGCACAGTCCCAATATTACCAAACTACACGGCAGGCCATTAACTTAAGTCCATTGTAAGTCCCAAGGTCGACAGAGCATAGCAGGCTGCTGAGCAACAACGTGGCTATCTGCAGGGTCCAAGCGTGCCATAGGCTAGAGACCATTACCAAGGCTTCTCCTTAAATACAGGAAGCAGACACATTCCCAAAGGCAGCTACTCAGCTGCTTGTGGTAGATCCCACCATGGAGCTGATCGCCAGTCTCATCATGGGGAATAACTACCACCAGCTGCCCAGCCACTCAGCCAGGTCCAGCCAAGTTGACACACAAACATAGCTAACATACCTCCCATCTGTCAGATTGTTGTACTGTGGTGGTTTGTGTGCTGTTGTGATGCTGGAAGCCATGCCACTGGCATTTCAAGTACCAGTCGGGCCACTCATGGTGGACAGGTTTCAGTGGAGCTTCTAGAGGAGGATGGACTAGGAAGCAGGGCCTGGTGATCTGCTTCCAAAGATCAGCCAATGAAAACTCTCTGGATCACAACAGAATGTTGTCTGCTGTAGTGCTGGACGGTGAGCTGCCCAGGTTGGAAGACGCAGTGGCTGCAGCAGTGGACTTGAGCACACCAGTGATGGTGAAGATGGCCCAGGGCCAGGCGCCATTTGCTCCTGCTGTGCATGGGGTGGCCATGAATTGGAGTGGACTCAACAGCAACACATGACAACAGCAGCAGTTTTTCTGAAAATTTCCAGGCTTTCATAATTTCACTCATATCTCCTCTCTGCAACACAAACATTTTCACACAAATTCCTGTTTTACCATGAGTCAAAAAACTTGCTGTACTTTGCATCTCTAGATCAGAATTAAAATTCACTGCCAAAGGTATGTTTTTAAAGTCACGGACCACTTTAAGGGTGTAATTTTCGTGACCATCGATATTAATGGTGTATAAATTCGGAGCAATCCCTTGGGCTTGAGGCCTTTAAAACAAGAATAAGTATTTGTTCTTGGATATCAATTGATCTTTTGAAAGTTTTTTAAATGTCCAGAGCTGCTGGAGTTGATACTTGCTTATTCAGGGAGAGAAAGCTGAACTCTTAGAAAGCTAAGTGATTCTATTTCAGAATTGGATCATGAATCGAGGCAGAGGCCAAATGAAGACAAATGAAGATGTCCTTCTAGTAGATGCATTCCTTTTCTTTATACAAGTTTCATATCCTCTCGCCTTAAGAGGTAGCAAGAATGCACTGTGTAGTTGCATTCTTGGTGACTTCCTTTAGACAAGTCATTGGCCTGATCAGTGCCTGGGTGCCTGCAAGTATTTCTTTTCTTTTTTTAAATTGTGAATTGGGTGAAAGTTTACAGAGCAATTTCATTTTCCATACAGCAATTCATATACATTTTGTTTTATGACATTGATGGCAGTTTCCCCTGTGCCCTTCTTTCCTATGCATTCCTGCCACCTGAGCTATCTCCTGTGCAAGTACTGCCCTTCTGTTCTCCCATGATTGATTGTTCTAAGGAGTTACGTCTACCTGATGTCAGTGTTCACCCCCTATGCCTGTCTGTTGTTCATCTGGAAGCCATGGGAGTTAGTTCAATTCCAGACTCAGTAAATATTTCTTGACTGAATGAGTAAAACTAGAGCCCGTTTTACAATATTCAGTTTATTTCATGAAATCTCTGCAGGAAAGACAGAGGCTAATTGCTGTTTCTTCAAAGCTCTGGCTGCCTCAGTGTGCTGACACTCTGCTGCCTTTCCTTCTTACCTTGCCTTTCCATAATATGCTTCCTTCAGTACCACTCATGTTACCTACTCCCTCCCTATTCAGCTCATCATTTTCTTTCAGAACTGTTTACCTCTCCAGTTTGTCCTGTTTCTTCTGTCTCCCAATCTCTCAGGGTGCCTGTTCCATTTGGTATCTTTTGTATTATGTTTTAAATGCTGCTTAAAGCTGTAAATACTGGCTGCAGCTTGAAGCCATTTTCCAAACTGGTGCTTCTCCTACAGAAATCTCATCCAGGATACAGGAGATGAATAGCTCCTTGAACCTCTTCTTGTGTTTCTTGTCTCACTTCTGATGTCATCACCATCAGTTTCGTCCTCTAAGCCAGAATTCTGAGAGTCATCCTCAACTCCTGCCTCATCCTCTGCCTCCAGTTGGCCTATCAGTTCTCTGCCTAAAACATCTAATTTTAACCTTTCCTGTTTCATTGCTTCATGTCAAACCTCATCATCTGTCCTTTATTACAAATACCCTATTAACTAGTCCCTAGCCTTTTCTCTACTCTAGTCAACCCTCCTTCCATATAACTGCCAGATGTTTTCTTTCTTAGTCCCATACCTGATCATGTCCCTCTTCTGTTTAGAAACCTGAGGGTTCTCATCACATGCAGGACAAAATTCCAATTTCCTAGCAATGGCATATGTAACACTTTATAGTTAAGTAGGAAAATGTGCTTATTCTTAGGAGAAACATACTTAAATATTAAGGAGTGAAATGTTTTATTATTTACAACTTCAGATGGTTTATCAAAAGAAAAAAAGTTGTATGTGTGTATATGTGTATATAAATATAAAACAAAGGTTGCAAAATATTACC
Source organism: Orycteropus afer afer (assembly GCF_000298275.1). Lineage (NCBI taxonomy): Eukaryota > Metazoa > Chordata > Mammalia > Tubulidentata > Orycteropodidae > Orycteropus > Orycteropus afer. The sequence continues at coordinate 11,256,812 of NW_006921607.1, read as the reverse complement.
GATTGTGAATTAAAGATTATACAGTCCACCCCCTCATCCATGGGTTCTGCACCCATGAATTCAACCAACCACAGTTCAAAACTATTCAAGGGATGGGGGTAGCAATTAAGTGGTCAAAGTGATCCCTCCAAGGCTATGCGGGAGCGTAAAGTGCTACTTACATAGTATTTACATTGTGTTAGATAGCATGAGTTATCTAGAGATGATTTAAAGTATACAGGAATGGTACAACCATTGTGGAAAGCAGTATGGCGATTCCTTCAAAAGTCGGAATTAGAAATACCATTTGACCCAGCCATCCCATTACTAGGTATATACCCTAAAGAAGTGAGAGCCGTAACAAGAACAGATATATGCATGCCGATGTTCATTGCAACACTATTTATAATAGCCAAAACATGGAAATAACCTAGATGTCCATCAGCTGAGGAATGGATAACCAAACTATGGTACATACACACAATGGAATATTATGCAACGCTAAAGAATAATGTAGAATCTGCAAAACACCGCATAACGTGGATGAACTTGGAGGACATTATGCTGAGTGAAATATGTCAGTCACAAAAGGACAAATATTGTATTAGTCCGTTATTGTAAAAGTTAAGGAAAGGTTTATCTATTGGAGGAAATTTTCTTTGTTGGTTACCAGAGGTGGGAGGGGAGGGGAGGGAACGCTGTTAGATAGATAGAGATAAATATTGATTTGGGTGAAGAGAAGGGCAGTGTACCAAATGTGAGTGACCAATATGGCAGCAGTGAGGATGAGAAAGACATAGAGAGGTATATGGGCAGTACAGACAACAAATATGAACCCTTTTGCATATACAGTACTGAGTTGTCAGTGAAAGCAAACATGGGTATATGGGTGGATAGATAGGTGGACAGGCTAAACAATTAGGTATGTCTAAATGGGGAGTGTATCCAAGATCATATATAGGGTTGGCAGACAATGGTCCTATAAGTTCATGTGAATGATCAGAATTCCCAGGTGTATAGTAGAGCTGACAAGGGGCAAGGTTATGGTCATTGCTTGGTCACAGCCAGCTACCCAGAGCAACCGAGTAGTTGATCCTGCGGGCTTGGGACCATAGTCGCAGGGGACATCAAGCTCAATGGGCATAACATACTATACAAAACATTGTTCCACTTCCTACTTTGGCGAGTAGCGACTGGGATCTTAAAAGCTAGCAAGCTGCCATCTAGATGCAACAGTGGGTCTCTCCTCGTCAAGAAGAAGAAAATCAAAATTAATGGAAACAATCAGTCCTAGTGACTGGTACACCATCCGATCTGCAACCTATACAACTATGAGAGCAGAAGAACTAGATGGTGCCCGGCTACCACTGTCATCCACTTGGAAGGGATGTACGAGATCCTGCACAGAGAGGGAGAACAATGTGGAACAAAACTCAAAATCATTCTGAGGAAAAAAAAAAGGTGGGGACCAGGTTTGCTGGTCCAGTAGAGCCTGGTGGAACCACTGAGACTATGGCCTCTAGCTGCCCTGCAGGTCTGGAATTGAAGCCACACCTGTGGTTTCCAGCCAAACAAAGTATGTTGTTGTTGTTGTTGTTATGTGCCGTTGAGTCAGCCCTGACTCATAGCGACCCCTCCTTGGGTTTCCGAGGCAGTATCACTACGGAAGTAGGATTGCCCAACCTTCCTTCCGAGGAGTGGCTGGTGGGTTTGAACCGCCAGCCTTCTGGTGAGCAGGCAAGTGTCTTAGCCACTATGCTACCAGAGCTCCCAAACAAAGTATAGGCATGTGAATTAAACATTTACCTCAAGTAGACACACGCCCTGGAGAGAACAATCATGGAAGAAGGAAGGGCTGCTTATGCACAGGGCACAGAAGAGTATGGAGGGATGGACACTGGGAAGAGGTAACTATGGGGAGGAAGTGGGAGGGGAGTTGTTGCATTGTAAATTTTAGTCAATGACATGAGACAAAGTATATTATGTGAACGGCTGTATGAAAAGTGAATTTACTCTGTAAATCTTCAGCCAAATCAAAATAAAATTTTAAAAAAAGAGAGAAAAATAAATAAATAAATAAATAAAGTATACAGGAAGAGGTGGGTAGGTTATATGCAAATACTACACCAGGGACTTAAGCATCCATGGGCATGGAATCCAAGGGGGATCCTAGAACCAGTTCCTCACAGAGACCAAGAGACAACTGTATAGGTTTTTGTAATATAACGCTTACAAGTTTGCTATAAGTTTGAAACTTTTCAAAATAAAAAATTTGGAGGAAAAAAAAATCACATTTTGGCTATCACCCATGCTTTTCTAGTCTAATCCCCAACGTTTAAATGTCTAAGCCCCCATCCCTAAATGTTCATGAGCTTGCACACACACACACATATGCCAGCATTGCACTGGTCTCATAGTGTATACCATGTTATCTTACACCTCTGGGCTTTGTTTATGCTGTTCTGAAGTGTGTTATTCTCTCTCCCCTCTGTGCATAACACTGTAAGACATAGCTGGATAGTACTTCCTCCGAGAAGGTTTTCCTAGCACACCCCCCAATGATGTTAGTATAGATGGTGTGGTAGTTATGTTTGTGTGTCAACTTGGCTAGGCCTGGTTGAGTGGCTGGGCAGCTGGTAGTAGGTATTCCCCATGATGAGGCTGGCAATCAGCTCCATGGTGGGATCTACCACAAGCAGCTGAGTAGCTGCCTTTGGGAACGGTCTGCTTCCTGTATTTAAGGAGAAGCCTTGGGAATGGTCTGTAGCCTTTGGCATGCTTGGGCCCTGCATGTGGCTGTGTCATTGTTCAGCAGCCTGCTATGCTCTGCCGACCTTGGGACTTAAAATGGACTTAAGTTAATGGCCTGCCATATAGTTTGGTAACATTGGGGCTGTGCCTTTTTCCTTGTCAACCTTGGGGCTTCTCAGCCTCAGCAGCCAGCAGCTGTCTGAGTGAAGAAACACCTCTAGCTCCAATGGGCCAGGAGCAGGAGCTGGACCCCAAGGTTGAGGGGCTTTCACCCAGCCCCTAAAGCCTGGCACTTTGAACTTGGACATAAAGCCTTTAAATTGTAAGAATAAACTCCTGTTTGTTAAAACTATCCCATTTGTGATACAATCCTGTCAGAGTGACATTAGGTAAACACAGCAGTTGGCTACACACTCCTCCTTATTCTTATTCATAGATTTCTGAGGTGAATCTTACCATGTTATACTGTAATTATTCGTTTATGTGGGTCAGTGTTGTTAGACAGGATAAGGATCCTAGGATCCGTGATATCTTCCACAGAGTACCTTTAGCCACCACTCAGATACTTGTTGGATGATCAAAAGTACTTGCTTCTGTTACTTCCTTCTGGCCAGCACTGTTTCCCCAAATGCTGGAGCAATGAAGGATCTCCTCTGATCACAACTGGATTCAATTTCTCTGATCCCTGCACTGCCTCAAAAAAAAAGGTAGAAAAGAAAAGAAGGTGGTTGGTTGGTTTTTCCCTCTCTCCCTGCCTTGCCTGATGGACTCCCTGGTTTTTTTATTGATTATACTTTCAATGTGTTCTATCAGGTGAACCTTAAAATATTAGACTGAATACCTGAGACATTCTCTAATTCAGTGGTTGTCATTCTGTAGAGGGGCTCAGGTATTTTGAAAAATCTCTCCAGATTTCTGAAATGTGTTTTTGATTTAGGACCATAGGTCTGGCCTCACCATCTTGTTTCTGTGGTGAGGAGATGGAAGCTGGAGAAGTCCTTGCTTTGCCCAAGGTCATGCAGCCTCTAGTAAACAGCAGTGTGAGAACCAAAGCAGAGTATGCTGAGTCCCAGTCTAGTGTCCTGTCTACTACACCACAGGACCTTCCAGAAATCCACCTCATGGTTTGTTCTTCTCTCCTGTCTTCCAAAGGATTTCCAAAGACCAAGAGGGCAGCTTTTCTTGAATCTAAAGGCTTTCCATTTCTCCACTGCAATCCTAAGTGTATGGTCTCTTTTTTCAGAATTTCTAGTTCCATATGGCACAAGTTTTTTTTTACTCAACAGAACTAATAGAGATTAAGGGAGAAAAATCAAATGAGAACACTAACAATGTTAAGAATTTGTTTCTCTTTCCAGCATTTAAAATCTGAATGTCTCCATATCATCTGAAATTGCCTTAGTTGATTCTACAATTATTTTTCAGAGAGTACTTGGTTATGTTTTTTTAAGAGTAGAGAAACACCGAGACTGAACACCGTCCTTGGAGGGGCTGGGCCTGGAGACTAACAAAGGCAGTATTATACTGTGCACAGCAAAGCCAATAAATGAATTCAGGAGACACCTAGATGTGTTTCTAGAGGAGGGCAGAAGGGAAGGGGTCTGCTGAAAAGTTAGAAAGGTGGGATTAGGATAAATTAAAATGGGGCCAGCACTTTGGATAAGGGGATAGGCTCTTCCTGATCCTGCCATTGCATACAATTTTTCATTCTGCTTAGTTCAAAAGTTAAAACTAGTCTTCACAATATACCTCATAGTCACCCTCCCATTCCCTACTCCATACTTAGGAAAAAAGTGCTTGTTACTTGAGTGCTGCATCTACTGGATATTTCTGGGGAAACTTGGACTGTTAAAACTGGAAAAGAACTTTTGAAATAATCTGGTTCAGAGATTCTCAAAGTGTGGTCCCCAGAGCAACAGTCTCACTATCACCTGGGACCTTGTTAAACATGTAAGTTCTAGGACCCCACCTCAGACTTGCTGAGTCAGAAACTATGGATACGGGGCCCAGCAATCTGTGTTTTTGTTTGTTTGTTTGTTTTCAATGTGTCTATTCGCCAGTTACTGGTTTCCCCTCCTTTCCCTTCTCACTCCTAGTAACCATCAAATAGTATTTCCTTTTGGAAACCCTTTTCTTGACTTTTTACAACAGTGGTCTCATTCAGCATTTCCTTTTGTCATTGACTAATTCCACTCAGCATAATGTCCTCCAGGGTCATCCATGTTATGAGGTGTTTCATATATTCATCATCAGTCTTTAATGAGTAATCTGTGTTTTATCAAACCCCTCAGTTTGAAAACCACTACTTTAGTCTGATCTTGTCATTTGATTGATGAAGAAATGATTGCAAGAGAGTTGAGTGAGCTGAGTTACAAACTGAAGAGCAGAATTCAGGTCTCCGGATGGGCAGCTTTTATGTTCTCCCTGCTCAGAGGAGTAGGGTCTGAGCATGAGCTAATGACATGTGAAAGGTAAGGATTTTAGCATAATACAGAAGTAGTTCCCCACTAGTAGGTAACATTTATTGAGAAACCCTGGTGGCACAAGTACTTATAAGCACTTGGCTGCTAATCAGAAAGTTGTCGGTTCAAACCTACCAGCCACTCCACTGGAAAAAGATGTGACAGCCTGCTTCCTTAGAGATTACAGCCTAGGAAACACTGTGGGGGCATTTCTACTCTGTCCTGTACCCTATAGGGGCACTTCTACTCTGTCCTATAGGGTCATCATGAGTTGGAATCAACTCAACAACACACAACAGTATTTATTGAGTACATACCCTTTATAAGCACCATTTGAATCTTACAGCAACCCTGCAAGGTAGGTAATATTTTTATCCTCATTTTACAGATGAAAAAACTAAAGCTCAGCGAGATTAGTGTATTAGTTCCTATAGCTGCAATAACATATTACCACAAACTTAGTAACCTAAAACAACTGACATTTATTCTCCCTCAGTTCTGGAAGTTAGACATCTGCCAAAATCAAGATGTCAGCAGGGCCACGCTTCCTCTGGAGGCTCTGGGGAGAATCTATTCCTTGCCTTTTGCAGCTTCTGATGGTTGCCAGCATTCCTTGGCTTGTGTGACTGCATTACTCCAATCTGTGCCTCTGTGGTCACATTGCCTTCTCCTCATCTGTCTGGATCTAATTTCCCTCTGCCTTCAGCTTATAAGGACATGTGTGATTGTCCAGGATTCTCTCCTCATCTCAAGATCCTTAATTTAATCACATTTGCAAAGTCCTTTTTTTGCCCTATAAGGCACATGTTCCAAAGGATATAGATATCTTTTGATAGATAATTGTTGAGCTTATCACAGTTAGGTAACTTAACAGCCATATGCAGGAAACATGGGAGCCTGGATTGAAACCCAAGCCTGCCAGACTCCAGAGTCCATGCTCTTTAATGCCTAAACAAATCAGTACTAAAAACTGTGACTCTAGTATTAACATTAAGATTTTTAACCAGTGTTCCATTTTCCTCTGACTCCCATAATACTTGTTATGTAGTGCTGAACCTTTTAGTCCTTAAGCATCTCTGTATGTTGGTCCTGGCTCCTCCAGTTAGATTTTAACTCCTAGGCAGAGACTGTATCTTTTTTTTTTTTTCTTTTCTTTTCAATTGAGCTATATAATTCACCTACTGTGAAATTCACTGTTTTAAAATACGTAATTCAGAGTTTTTTAGTATATCATGTATTCATAATATTATGTCACCATCACCATCTATCTAATTCCAGAACATTATCATGACCACAAAAAGAAACTTCATAAACATCAGCAGTCACTCCCCACTCTCTCCTCTTCCCAGCTTCTGGCAACTACTATTTTCTATCTCCATGGATTTGCCTGTTCTGACCATATCATGTATCATATAATACGTGGTTTTTCCTTTTTATATATAGTCCATTGTATGGAGATATAACACATTTTGTGTATCTGTTCTTTAGTTGACGGACATTGAAGTTGTTCCCACATTTTAGCTTTCTTCAATAATGCTGCTGCGAACATTTGTGTAAAATTTTTGTGTGGACATATGTTTTCATTTCTCTTGGATGTACATAGGAGTGGAATTGCCAGGTTACATGGTAACTGTTTAACTTTGTGAGGAACTCAGATTATATTTTATATCAAGTTATTTAAATACAATTTAGTGTACAGTTGATATCCATTATTCATTTGTTTATAATGAGATGACATTCTTACAATATTAGTCTTAATCACATTTCTTATTCCACTGCCAGATACACATTTATACCCACAATTTTAGACAGTGGTAAGAAAGAGACAGTATGGTATAATGGAAGGAGTTCTGACTAGCCTGGCCTCTGTCTGGGTGAGCTTGAGTGAGTCCAATCACCTCACCTCTCTGGGGAAGAGCGTTAGATGATTTCTAAATTCTCTTCCAGACTTAACATTCTGCAACTCTGTGAAAGTCTGAAAAGCTAGCCTTGTGTTAAATCCCAGGACTTATGTTCTATTTTTTTAGCAGTTCATCATTCTCTGACTGATTTCTGTTCCCAGACACAAACAACGTTTTATCCATCTATCCATCCATTTTATTGTGGCCTTCTAATTTCCAGGTACTATGCTAGTCACTAGAGATACAGAGTTGACTGAGACATTGTCCCTGAGTCTCCAGACAAGTAAGGGAAGACAAACACATAAACAGATCATTATAATATAAGAAGTAGTGATGTTTTAAAATTGCTGAGAAAGCCCAGAGGATGGGGAAGATGTCATTTGGGTTGGATCTTCCCAGGAAAGTAGGTATCTGTTGGACGAGAAGGACATCCCAGGCAGAGGAACCGTTTGGGTGTGGGCGCAGAGGGTTGTGAGAGGACAGAGTATATTTGGCTTCATTTTGGTAACTTTCCTTCTTTTCCTTTAATCAGGAAATCAGACTCTTCCAGCTAGCTCCATTTTGAGACCCTTCTGTGTGTCTGATACTCACAGACTCATAGTCTCAAGGGTCTTCAAAGTAACTTATTTCATCTAAGTCCTGGCTACCCATAGATGATCTTTACTGTTTCTTGAGGGTGGTTCAGACTGAATTTCTGAGTAAAGAAGTTCACTGAATGGTTGAGGAGCCTTGGGCAAGATCGCCATAGCACCAGCTCAGTTTGGGCTCGGTGCCCTCTTGCCCCCTAGGAATTTTTAGTTACATGAATATATTAGGAATGTAAAATTTTACAGTGTGATCAGCACAGCACAAACAATTTCTAGCCTTTGACTAGAAACATACATGGTAGGCTTTGTGTTTTAAACTGCCCCCTTCCTAGTCCCTCAGCCTTCCTGAGAGGTCATTGTACAGCTCTTTCCATGGTCACTGTTCTCTTCCCTTTTACTGGAGGGCAAAACTAGGGCAGAGAAATAATTTTTATTCACTTCTGAAAGGTTACAGTAATAAAGAAACTCTTGTTAACATCAGAGAACGTTGCAGCCAAGAGTTTTCACAGTCTGGCATTGTTTATTTTACATGTAATTTGGAACCTTCTGCACTCTTAAAATATTGGCACAGAAACGTTTTAACTGTTGAAGTACTTCATTGCATGCAGCAGTAGTGTGGTGTCAGAGGGGCAGCAGGGCTCTGGAGAGCCATTTTCTCCTGTTCCTGTTGGGGAGAGAAATGGTATAAGTGCAGGCACACACGTGTGTGTGTGTGTGCGTGTGTGTGTATACATACACATTCACTCATGTATATATGTGCCTCTGAATTTGGAATTAAGAAGTTTCTCTTTCCTGATGAACTTATATGCCTCCATTTATGAAATAATGAGAATGGTGTAGTCAGTGCAGCTTTCCTTTTGCCATGACTGCCAGAAGAAAGCACAGAGCTTCCCTTATTAAGATATTTTAATATAATTATTCATTACCACTTTCTCCCTCAGTTTCTTGCTTAATACTTTTACTTTTGTTCTGGGCTTTTGTTTTTATTGAAATGCCTACTGTGGATCAAATTCTGTACCTGGCATCACATTTCATCCTTCCGAATTAATCCTCAGTAGGGGTGAGAGTATGCCCATTTTGCAGCTGAAGAACAGCTGAGGAACAGAAAAGTTAAAGGACTTGGCTGTACCCACATAGTAAGTCACAAGCCTAGATCGGATGGATTTCAAACCCTTGCTTTTTTGGCCATAGTACATGTCTTTTCTTGTAAGCCAACTTGAACCTTCTTTTGGAAGCTGGTGGAATATAAGTAATAATGAATGAGAGAGCTAAGGTACTAACATGTCTTCTGATAGGAGCATAGATCACTTATGTTAAGTGAGATGATGATACCCAAAAGTACCTGGCCCCTTCAAAGGATTTTTTGCTGTTGTTGTTTTGTTAGGTTGAAATTAAGATTTGTAAACAATTGCTTCAGAAGGCATGGACTGAGTGGGAAGAATGCTGGACTGGAGATTAGGCTCCCTTGTTAGTTTCAGGCTCCACTTTGCTCCTAAGATTTAGAGAACTCTTTCCTTTTCCCATCTGCCTCATGTCCTGCGGGCTTAAAATACAGCTGTTTAGTGCTCTAGCCCTTGTTTAGATGCAGGGATTCCCTGCTGCTCACCATGTTCTCTGTAATTGGTATGATCTGGGGGCTGTGGCCTGCTGCCTCATAAGTTCTCCTTCCTCTATGTCTAGCACTTTCTTCCCTGTCTTCCAAAATGGTACCTTCACAAAAGAGACAGAGTTTATGCCTACCAGATGACCTCTGTGGAGCTGTCAGTAGCCATGGGCTTCTCCAGGGATCTGAGAAGAGGATGCTCTGCCCACCTGTGTGCTGTGACCTTCTGTTAAAGCCAGTCAGGAGGCAGTGACCCTCTGGAACAGGAAGTGCTCAGGACCTTTCATGCCTTCTTTGCCCAGAGCAACCTTGCTCCATTTTGTAGGAGATGCCTGCTTTTGGCTTCTTGACCCTCATGACCAGACCCCATGATGGTGAATCCAGATTAGTACATACCTTTGCAATTCTGGACCAAGGAAACAGGCCATTTTCCCCAAAACTAGCGAGAGCCCCCTTTATGTCAGCTGTTCACCTCCAAGAGCTGTGGGTACTTGGTGTGGGAAAAAAAAGTTCAAAGACCAAGTTCCCAAGCAGTTACCTTCTATCACATGGGCTTTGGAGCCAGAGAGACCTGAGTTCCAGTCCTTGCTCTGCCGACACAACCTTGAGACCCTGGGCAAGTCTTTCTACCTCCCAGTGTCTCCATTCTTTCCTTTGTAAAGTAAGCCACACATGTGACTTCAACAGGATGCTGCTAACAAAGACTTAGCACCACGCTTGCCTCACTTTAGGCACTTGATAAATGGGAGTTGATGGGGCACTGTATTTGGACTTTTTTTAAAAATAACATCTAGCATAGGCTGCCTTGTCTTGTAAGGATTTATTTATGCTTCCCTCTCTCCTTGCTAGATTCTGACTTTCTAAAGGACATCTGTTAGGATGACTGGGGAAGAGCAGGGTGGGCACAAACGCTTTTGGTTTTCCATCTGTACCTGGGGAAATAATTACCCCTTCTTATTTTGGAACCTTTGAGGACAACTTAAAATGATAAAATGATATGTGTGAAGTGTTTGGAGCGCTTTGAAAGGAGGGTACTGGGGAAATTAATGGTGTTTTTGCTGTTCGTGGGAAAGCCCTTTGTAGTTCCCAGCGAATGAATTACTTGGAGTGAGTTTTCTAACACCTCCTACTCTGCTCTGTTCACTATGGCTTTTTTTTTTTTTTTTTTAATAACTGTCTGCTTTTATGCTTCTTTGCTCATGACTTATAAAGATATATATTTTTGGTTTTGGACTTTTGACCCCTTCCTGCTCCCAGGAGAGAAATTTCTATCGGAATAATAAAAGGTGTAAACTGTGTATATTGCCCCTTTTCTGGTCCTTGGGCAGTTCAGTGTGGGGTTAGGAATCAGCAGGCTTGTGGTATGTGAATGGCTGTGAGGGACAGAGGAGATGATTCCCATTAACCTCCCCGTGGCCTTCTGATTGTCTCCCACCCTACTCCTATTCATCCCTGTCCCTTGCACTTTTGCTGAGATTCTTCGGATTTCAAATGAACTCTGTTGTCTTTGATACAAATATTTATGGCTATATACATCTCCTCTTTCAAAGACAGAGGTGTTTATAGTCTGCTTTGCTTTAGATCCCAAGGTGAGTTAGTTGCCTGCCAAAGAAGAGCCTTCTTCTGGAAGAAGGAGAGGATGGTAGAGTTGAAAGTCCACTTACTAGTCTTAGAGCCAAAAGATTAAGGAATTAGACTTGGTTCCATTATTAACCAGCAAACGCAGATAAAGTCAGGACCAGATGAAGAGCCTGGACCAGGTTCATTCGTTCGTTCTTTTATTTAAACTGTGATTTGGGTGAAAGTTTATAGAACACTACAGTTTCCCATTCAACAATTTATACACATTTTGTTTCGTGATAGTAGTTGCAGTCCCCTCAAAATATCAGCACTGCTCCCACATCCTCCCTGGGTGCCCCAGTTCCATCATCCTTCTCTCCTGCCCCTTCCTGCCTCCTGGATTGTGTTTTTGGGCAAATGCTGCCCTTTTGGTCTCGTGTGGTTGATTATTCTGAGGAGTGCATTCCACCAGGGTGTTACAGTTCACTTTAAAGGCCTCATTGTTTGGCTGAAAGGTGGTCCCTGGGGCTGGGTTCAATTCTGGTTTGAAGGGTATCTGAGGGCCATAATCTCTGTCAGACTAGTACAGACCAGGATATTTCTCAGGGGCCTTTCAGCTTGGAAAAAGTCTAGGAGATGATAATTTTCCAACCTAGGGTAGAATTTGTAAGACTGAACAGCACTTTGCCAGACTGCCTTTCTGTCTCCCAAGCCTCACTTGCCCTGGAAGAACTGTCCCTTCCCTGGTATCTTTAGCCGAAAGGCCCTAAGAGAGACTAGAGTGTTTATGGGAAATGTGAGTTCAGAACATGCTAGGGTTTTCTGATCTGAAGCACTGGCTAGGTATGAATGTCAGAGGAATTTCAGTTGGTAACAGCCCCAGGGACTATGTAAAGAAGTCTAAGCTGTTCTGGATGATGGCAGGAAACCATCATTAGTCAGGAATTGCAAAGTAGTCAGTGTTTATATTTTGTGCCATTTCTCTCCTAATCACTACAGTGGCTGGTGATCTATAAGCTTGGTGGCTACAAAGATCTTAATTCAGCCCTTTTCAAATGAGGATACTTAGTCCTGGCAAGGAAGATGGCTTGTCTGGTGTCACAGACTAGTGTCAAAGCAGAGGTGGAAACTTACTTCCTCTGATTCATTCTGTTACCCTTTTCACTAAATCATACTCTCACCTTTGCCATTCCCCAGAACTACCACACACCCCCTCCATTTTGTCTTCTGGGAAAAACTTCCTATCTTACAGGCCTCCTGTGATCCTGTTCCCTTGACTCTGTGTTCTAGTGTCTAACACAGTGCTTAGTACAAAGGAAGCCATCATCAAGAATTGAACAGTGAGTGAATGAATCTATCCCTAACTCCATTTTCTTAGAATCTATTCTGTATTGGTTCTAAACTAATCTATGCTAAATTGTCAATGTGTACTAATAAGATAATGTTTTCAGGATCCCAGATAGCATTTGCATTTTACTGGGGTTTTTTGTAAATAGTGCCTTCAGAAAAAAAGAGTGTTCACAGGCACTGTGAAGAGCTCTTGACAGTGCTGCTCACCCCATGTTCTGCCACAGAGTAGGCAACTGTCTGCTCCCTTCTCCTGTGGATTTAGCCTTGCACCGGGGCTACCAGAGGGCATGGCTTCGCTGGGGTCTGGCTGGCCAGTGAAGAAGTTCTGGAAGCTAGAGAGGTCAAACTCAGGACACAGGAGAGCCAGACATTTATTTCAGCTGCTTCGGATGGGCTGTATTTCTGGGTTCATTAGTGAGGCAGCTGGAGCACTCCTTTCCCCTCCTTGTTGCCTTAAAATGCGGGGTATGCTACCCTAGGGGTTGGTGAGAGCTGAAGGGGCCTAGTCACAAAGGAGGGACTTCTTTCTCTACATCAGTTGTTGTCTGTTTATTCTTTTCTGAGTGGCAGTGATACGTGCAGTAAATGTGACACGTTTATTCCTTAAAGGAGCAGAAGCTGCTAAAAGAAGCCCTTCTTTGGAACAACCACTATCAAGACCGACTTCAGCTGTTTTACTTGCTCTTAGATCCAGTCCTGACCTCTCACCTAAACTCACTGCTTAACTGGTCTTCCTGCTTCCCAACTCTCTTTATCTCACATTCATACTGCAGATCAGTGAAGCAGCCTGGCTAATCTTCCCAAACACTACTTAAATTACTGACCACATGAAAACCCACAGTGGCTCCCCAGTACCTGCTAAATGCCAGCCAAACCCCTTAACCTTTCTACAAGGCTCTGTGTAATTCATCATCATGTTGTTATCCTTTCTCCCTGCAGAACTTTTCTTCTAGTCCTTGCCTGCTCATATTGGCTCTCTGCTAAAATCTTCCCACCCCAGGTTTACATTGGTCTTATTCTACCAGTATTAATTGTAAAGACCTTAAATGCAGTGATAGTGAAAGGGCCTTGAGTAATCTCCTGAGTGCCCAGCACAGAGCAAAGCACATTATCAGTACATAGGAAATGCTTCTTGGTTTAACAGGTAGTTCTGTTGCATTGCAAGACGCTCCAAGGTAATAGCAAAGTGAATTAAAGCTAATTCTTTCTAGAATTAATATATCCACTCTTCTTATTGACATAGTTAGATTCCAAAGACCAGATTGTTAGCAGAAATCAGCATTATGTGAAATGGAGGATGACCACATCAGATCACAAAATGGAGAATGAGTATATCATTACATAACTGCCAACATTGCATCATTATATAACTGCTGAACCCCTGAGAATCATGGTCTAGCCAAGTTGACACATAACCTTAACTATCACAGCCAGTGTTACTCTCTCCTCATACCTTAGCGTTTGTTATTGCCAAACTTTTGTTGTAAATGCATAAAACAGCCAGAGAGTAGGTTTTTTACTACTGTAAATGTGAAATGTCAGATAATGAGATAGTCGGTAAATGAGGATTAGGTGTACGTGTATTGAAACGGCTGTGCTGGCTATATGGTAAAGCATAGTCTGGGTAATACTTGCTTGGTTAATTTTCCTCATGGATCCCTCGACCCTTTCTTCTCCAGCACGGTGGTGCGTCAGCGGTGATGCATGTAGAGGCTGAGGCTGCCCAAGCTCCCTTCTTCACAGTTCCCAGATGCTCTGCACTGTCAAGCAGTGTTCACTCAGTGCCTGCTTTGTGCCAGGCACACAGAGGTGACCAATCAGGGCCTTTGGCAGCAGGAATTCATAGAAAAGCATGCAGTAAACTTCACAGCACTGGGAAGAAGTTAGGGACCTTGAATGATAGGATTAAGGAGCTGGCACTAAATTAACCATCTAGCATTCTATAGTAAACCTGTGAAGGCTGCGAAGGAGCAGTATCAAGTACTGAGGAGCAAGGATGTCTCCTTGAGGACTAAGGTGCACCTGACACAAGCCATGATATTTCCAATCGCCTCATATGCATGTGAGAGCTGGACAATGAATAAGGAAGACCAAAGAAGAGTTGATGCTTTTGAGTTGTGGTGCTGGCGGAGAATGCTGAAAGTACCATGGACTGCTAAAAGAACTAACAGATCTGTCCTGGAGGAAGTACAGCCAGAATGCTCCTTGGAAACAAGAATGGCCAGACTTCGTCTCACCTATTTTGGTCATGTTGTAAGAAGGGACCATTCCCTGGAGAAGGATGTCATGCTTGGTAGGGTGGACGGTGGACAAAGGAGGGGGAGGCCTTCAACGAGATGGATTGACACGGTGGCTGCGATGATGGGCTCAAGTATAGCAGGGATTGCAGGATTGGGCAGTGTTTCGTTCTGCTGTGCATGGGGTCGCTATGAGTCGGAAACGACTCGACGACACTTAACAACAACAACATTAAGGATTGTTTCATTCATTTATTTACTCAGGGCACATTTTTGTTCCTCACTATGCTGTTGTTAGAGTATGCCAGAAAGGAGTGATCTTACGGGGCTTATAGTCTAGTTTACACTAAGACGAGAAATGAAGATTGAATCTTTCCTGGGTTAAGGTTACTTTTCAACCTAAATACATGAATAAGTATGATAAAAGTTTACCTTTTTTTTTCTTTTTCTCTGCAAGCTTCCTAGAGAAGTTGACACAGAGCAGGGCTGAAAGTGATGGGATGCAGCAGGAGATTAGGCAAACCCTCAGGTACCAAGAGAAAGGGGACTTCCAGGCCCTAATCTCTAAGTGAGGCAGCAGGTTGGGTTTGTAACCTGCTTTCTGAGGCAGCGTCACAGAGAGGTTAAGAGCACCAGGGCCTTGAAGCTAAACTGTTTGGGCTCTGATCCCAGTTCCAGCTGTGTGACAGGTTACTTCATCTGGGTACCTCAGTTTCCTCTCGGTAAAATAGGAATAACTTTAGTTCCTACCTCACACCTTACAGCATTGTGAGGGTTAAGTGAGTTACCACATGTGAGGCTCTTTGAACAGTACCTGACACTTTGTGCTAGATAGAGATATTTGTTATTAATTCTATTAAGAACAATAATATTAAGCAGTTTATCTCACATGATAGTGTAAAAAGAAGAAAAAGGCATTTTTTGAGGGGAAAAACTGAAACTCAGATTTGTCTTCCAGAGTCACAAGGTGGGGAAATGGAGCTCCTAGGTCCCATAATCCACTAAGATTTGAGAGTTTCTTAGGCCCAGGTGGGACTTGAATATGGGTCACCAGAGAGAGCATCTCTTTTTAATTTTAAGCTTTGTTCAATTTTTTAAATAAGTTTTAATGTATATTTTTCATTTGCCACATTATAATCAAATTTTTAATAAAAGTGAATGAGGATGAAAAAAATGAATTAGGATGCTTTGGATTGTGTTGCATTGGTCAGAAGAGGTAGCACCTCTCAACAGATACAGCTTTTTTTTTTATGCATTTTATTGAAATACAATTTATGTACAGTGAAATACACAAAGCTAAAGTGACATGGGTCAGTGCTTTTTTTTTTTTTTTTTTTTTTTTTTTGTGGCAGTGTTCCCTCCCCTCCCCTCCCACCCCTGTAACCAACAAAGAAACCTTTCCTTGACTTTTTACAATGATGAACTAATACTATATTTGTCCTTCTGCGATTAACTTATTTCAGTCAGTATAATGTCCTCCCAGTTCATCCATGTTATGCAGTGTTTTGCAGATTTTACATTATTCTTTAGTGTTACATAGTATTCCATTGTATGTATGTACCATAGTTTGGTTATCCATTCTTCTGTTGATGGGCCCCTAGGTTGTTTCCATCTTTTTGATATTGTAAATAGTGCTGCAATGAACATGGGTGTGCATATAACACAGACATAGCTTTAAACTAAGGTTTCCTCTCTCCTTTGAATATTTACCCCCTTTAGGAACTTTTTACTGAAAAAAGTGGGCAAATAAAGAGAATTACCTTGCAAAGATTAGGCCACTCTCAGAGCTCACAAAACCCAGTGTCAGTTTCATTTCAGGGAGTATCTGAACCTCACTCCTTGCCTTGCCTTTGGCCACCACTCAAGTGGGAATGACCATGACCAGTGAACATAGTGCTCAATATTTGGGCTCAGCCATACCAGTATACTGCTGTAGAATTCTGTAAGCTCTTAGCTGAGTGGCAGTTCTCCTTGAACCTTAAAAGAAGGTTGGACTAGGAGTCAGAAGATCTTGTTTCTGTGAACATCTCACCCATTGCTGAATGATGTTGCTCAAGTCACTTGACCTTTCTGAGTCTTCATCTCTTTAGCAGGGACAGCCTTTTTCTCAGATTACCATTGGGTCATGTTGTTGTTGTTGTTGTTGTTATGTGCCATCAAGTCGGATGCACTCATAGCGACCCCTCCTGGGGTTTCTGAGGTGGTATCACTAGGGAAGTAGATTGCCCAACCTTCCTTTTGAGGAGTGGCTGATGGGTTTGAACCACCAGCTTTCTGGTTAGCAGTCAAGTGCCTTAGGCACTACGCTACCAGAGCTCCTTCATAGGGTCATATACCATTCATTGTATTTGGGAAATTATGTAGTTCTGAAAGGTAAGCTGGAAGGAAATGGCAGTGAAAGCGAACATTCTGTGACTCATGGAGAACAATAAAAATATCTACTTTACTGTTTGGGGCTGTAGACTTTGGTCTGACCTACTCTGCTCAATTAGAGACACTAGTTACAGTGTGTGATTCAGTGCATTAGAGTGGTCCCATGCCTTTCACTCCCCATTACTGCAGAGAAGAAGGCAGGGCTGCTTGATGAACGAGCCAGGGGCCTCAAAGTGGTAGAGGGTTAGATTTTGGATCTTCTGTTATCGAGGCAATGTGGTATCTGTCTTAGAATCCCTGTTGTGGGAAAGGACTTTGGGTCCATAAGCTCAGTATTGCCTCTGCTGTTCAGGTCTTTGGCACCCATGACAAGTGACAGTACCTAGGTGATCCTTGAGCACCTCCATTAATCAAGTACTCGCTACCATGTCAATTATCCATTTTGAGCTGTTTTGCTTGTATGTCTGTGTATTTGAAATGGCCAGTATTGATGGGGAATAAGCATCCTGTAGTTTTCCACTGAACCCAGTCTGCCTAAATTTAATAGACAATCTTTAATGAAGTAAAGTTGTGCCTGAAGCTTTTCCACACTCATAAACGGGGTCACGAAGTCCATGTTGCAATTAGGAGGCTGCAAGTGTCTCTGGAAATCTAAAGTGTGTCAGCAGCATCTTGCTGACAGTTATCAGACCTCATGGCTACAGGTAGAATGCAGAAGACCCAAAGGAAGTGTGTGTGTGTGTGTAGTGAACAGATTACTGGGGATGGGGCTCAGGCTCCTACACCCTGGTAGACCATACCCCTGCTCCACTGGGGACGCCTGCCGGGCTCGAGCTAAATACACATCTTGCTCATATTACATCTTACCGAAGTCAGATTTTCCATTACCACAACATAGGAGACATTGAGGGCACAGTGACTGCTGAAACCCTACAGGACTGGTTGTCTACACTCAGTACTGCCAGGGTCAGAAAGTCATCAGTGTATAATTGCATATAACTGTTGTGTTCTTGCTTCAGCTAGCATTAGTGGGGCTTGATTACATGCAAGTCATGGTCTCACCTTTTCTCCACATCCACTTGATAATCGAATCTTGTTGATCCTACTCTAGAAGTTTCTCTTGAAAGCATCTCCTCCTCTTTATTCCTGTTGTCCCTTGTATGAATTCTGTTCCTTACCAACCCTCTCCTGGGCTGCTGCAGCAGCCTCCTCTGGTCCTTCCCCTGAATTCATCATCTGTGCTTTGTCTAGGGTTCCTTTTCAAAAATAAATGTGACCATGCAACTTCCCTGCTTAGGAGCAGTCTTTGTCTTTCCTTTGTCTGATATTCAGGGCCATTTACAATCCAACACCAACTGCCTTTCCAACTCTGCCTTCTGCCTCTCCCTACTGTGAGCCCCTTATTCAAAACTTTCCTCTGGACATGCTGTGCTTGTTCACATCTTTGTAGCTTTGCACTTGCCATTCCTTCTGATGAAAAGTACTAATCCTTTTTCACCCTTCAGCTCCATTACAATAAATGTTACCTCTTCTCTGAAGCTTTTCAGCTCCCAAACTCACCACTGCCTTTATTTTTACATACAATGTACTAAGTGTTATAATGGTTTCTGGTATGTTTTCCAACGTGAAATTAAACTCCTGAGGACATACACTCATCTTTTTACCTCTAGCACATCCGTGATGCCCGAATATCATAGGACTCAATATATGCTTATCAAAGTTGTTCAAGGCAATCTAGAATTCTGCACCCAGAGAGCTTATGGTCCATCAAGGAACACCAGTCGCTTTGTGATAATACAAGGTAGAATAGACTAAGAGTCATAAGAGGAACTTTAATATACATCTGTCTGAGATTGAAATATCTGAATGAGGTGAGCCATTTATAATTGGAATTATCATTTGCTTATACTTCAGGTAATTATATTGTTAATTGGTTCTATCTTTATTTTTGGTCATTGTTCTTGTTGTTAGATGCTGTTGAGTCAGCTGTGACTTGTAGTGACTCTGTGTACAACAGAACGAAATACTGCCTGTTCCTGCGCCATCCTCACAATCCTTGCTATACTTGAGCCCATTATTGCAGCCACTGTGTCAGTCCATCTACTAATAAATTAAACTTTGTTTTCACTTTCCTAATTTTACATTTCACAACAAAAAATCAAAGCCTGACCAAAGCTTTTGTACACTAGCACTTGTTAGCAGGGTTTAAGACCTTTCTTATACCTGGAAGTATCAGAAGAAAGACACTTCTTAGAAAATTCCTTAGCTATCCTTCCATAGTGCCTGTTCCGCAGCAGGCAGGGATCTAGTGTCTGTTAATATTTAACCTGTTCCCTTCGGAGAGTTAGTTGTCCGTTACCTTGTTAGAGTGACCTGTGAGAGAGAGAGAGACTCAGTTGCCTACTTTTTGCCTTGCCCTGGCAATCATGTTCTTTCTCTGCTCATTCAGAAGCTTTTCTTTTACTTCAGAACTTTGTAAGTATTGTGGCTCCAGATCTAGAATTCTAGCAAATGGTGGTATGGAACTAGAGGTGGTCTTAAAGTTATTACAGTGAAAGGGCTTGATGTGAGAGGGATTGTGAGGTTGCAGAGGCCATCTGAAGGCAGGCTAGAGTGGAGCTATGTTTACAAATGGCAGCAGCAGCACATACACGGACTTATTCTGCCCCTCCCCAGATCCTTGTACTTAGAATTTCCTTGAAATCTGTAAAATGCAAGGGTATCACTACTCTAGTAGGTAGTTGTGGCAAAAAACTCCCATATTCATCCATTCTGCAGATGTATGGGCCGAGCAGTGTGCTCTCTTTGCCCTCATGGAGCTCATGGTCTGATGCAGTGTGGAAGAAGCCTTCATACAGATCATTGCTGCTGTTAGCTGCCCTCGGGTCAGCCCCTGACTCGCAGCAACCCCTGCACGGTGGAATGGAACACTGCCTTGTCTTGCACCATTACCATGATTATTTGCAGGTCAGACCGTTGTGGTCCATGGGGCTTTCCCTGGCTGAGTTTTGGAAGCAGATCGCCAGGCCTTCCTTCCTAGTCCATCTCGGTCTGGAAGCTCTGCTGCAGCCTGTTCATTGTCACAGCAGCCACCCTCCACTGACAGGGGTGGCGTTGGTTAGGAATTGAACCCAGGTCTCCTGCATGGAAGGTGAAAATTCTACCACTGAACCACCACTGCCCCCATAAACAGATCATTAAAGTAGTACAATAAGTGTTCCTGGTGGAAGTATTAAAAACCATGTAAAGAGAAAGCACTAAGTTTTGGGAAGACTTGAAAGGCTTGAAGAAAATGTGTTGATGCCTTTTCTATAAAATGCGAATAACAACCCCGTTTTAGAATTGTTGTGATGATTGAAGAGATGACACCTATAAAGCTTTTAATACAGTTTCTGGAACATGGTAAACATTCAAAAATGTTTGCTGCTGCTGCTGTTATAATGATTATTGCTGTTATTATTACAGAGAAGTTTTAATGAATTGATGAATGCTGGTATATCCACTGATGGCAAGCAACAGAGACTGACTCTAGCTAATTTAAGCAAACAAAGGACTTTCTTAGAGGGTTCCTAAGGCTCACAGAATGGGAGAGAAGGTTTAACAGCAGGCCTCAGGAAGGAAAGATACAGAGAAGCACAGGGATCTGGGAGTAGTTCAGTTTGTGTGTCAGCTTCTGGGCCTGGCTGAGTGGCCAGGCAGCTGGATGTAGTATTCCCCATGGTGAGACTGGTAATCAACTCCACGGTAGGCTCTACTGTGAGCAGCTGAGTAGCTGGCTTAGGGATGTGGTCTGCTTCCTGTATATAAGCAGAAGCTTTGGGGAACGGTCTCTAGCTTGTGGCACGCTTGAATGCTCCACATAGCTGTGCCGTTGTTGGGCAGCCTGCGATGCTCTGCTGACCTTGGGATTACAATGGACTTAAATTAATGGCCTGCCGTGTGGTTTGGTAACATCGAGACTGTGCCTTTTTACTTGTCAACCTTGGGGTTTCTCAGCCTCAGTAAGAACAGCCAGCAGCTGTCTGAGTGAAGAAATGCCTCTAGCTCCAGTGGGCCCTAGAGCCTGGCACTTTGAACTTGGACTTAAAGCCTCCAAACTGTGAGAGAATGAACTCCTGTTTGTTAAGGCCATCCCATTTGTGGTATATTTCCTGTCAGAGCAGTACTAGATAACCAGAATGGGATCTTAGAAACAGGAACTTAATGTAAGTCTCTTTAGGATGATTCAACTTTAATTGCCTTTTCTCTTCAGATGTCTCTGCTTTCAGAAGTGAGGGACCGATTAGCTTAGCTTGCACTATATGCCCATCTCTGTGATGGAGGCCCAGAGTTCCAGGAGCAGCAGCCAGCCAACTCATGCAGAGTTGAGGAGGAGCATATCCTCTAAGGAAAGGAGCACAAAGAGAGGAAGAGACAATACCAGAGCACTTATCCTTTGAGGCTGATAATGGAAATAACTAGGTCAACCTGTAGAACAGCCTCAAGGCATTTCTGTTGGTCATTTAATCTAGAATGTCCTAGCCTGTGATCCAGTGCCAACCTACTGTGACCAGTTAGTTGAATCTGACATTATGTTAGAATCTGACATTCACTGAACTTTCTCTTGTTTCTCCATGGTCATTCTTAAGTGTCATGCTAAAACAGACTCTTGACTTTTACAATAGTAGAAGAAGGAAAACTTCTCGACCTTTTTATGTTACATTTCATCTAATATGTCTAGTTATTACCTTTTCATATTTTTGATTTATCAGCTCATGATCAAAGATTTGCCCTGGGACTTTATTTTGACTACCTGGTCAAATTCTTCCTCCACCTTATCATTCATTCAGCCCATCATCCATCTGCCTGTCTGTCCGCCTGTCCATCAGTCTAGGCAGACTACTGTGCATTTAACCTTGTTGAATCAAATCTTAATTTTGGAATGATTTTTCTGGTAACTCAGAGTCATATGTGATTCTCCATTTCTGCTATGACTTAACAGAAGCAGAAAGGTATGGTGGTATAGAAAAGTTACTAGATTTAGGGACTGGCCACCTGAGTTTAAAGTCCCAGCACTACCATTTATGATCCGAGTGTGATTTTGGGGGGCAAATCACTTCACATTTTAAAATTTTTGTTTCCTCACTTACAGAATTGGGACAACAGTAGCAGTTACACTGTAAGCTCCTGGAGGACACTGCTATGGTTGTGAGTCACTACTAAGGTCATATATGTGAAAACATTATCAGATAAAGTACAGTGTATAATCACTGTTACTGCTACCACTATCATCATAATTATTGGTATAGATTTCAGGTAAATCTATTATCCAGGAGTGACTGCTATAGGACTGCCATCAGTGCTACTATCAAGACGTCCATTCTTTCAAGCCAGATTTTGATCCTTGTAACTGGAGTACGTATGAGATACCCTTACCTGCTATGTGGGACACAATCCAAAAATCCAGAAACTAATGTCGAGTATAGCTGTTACATTCCTCTAGTCTGTGTGCCTTGCCATAGAAGACAAAGTAGTATGATGGTTTGATCTTCACAGGACGTTATGGTCCCTCATCAGCTGCTTTTCAAGGAGACTATGGATTTCTTGACGTGTTTGACTGTCTTATCAAGTGACCATAATGACCATAATTTCCAAGGCCAGCTAGCTTTACTCTGTTGATGTGCTGTTTTCCTGAGGAAGAGGCTCCTGTACTTTTTGGCCGTTCAGAAATTAAGGCTACCTCTTCTACACTTCTGCTGCTGCCCATGCACGTTGTTTTCCAGGACATGCTCAGGCTGTGCAGATTTGAATATGCACATCCCAACCAACAAAACCGAGATTTTCAAAATAAATAACAAGAAGGGGATTTTTTAAAGAAAGGATTTGGTCATATAGCAAGTTTCCCTGGTACATTAAAAGCTTGACATAATTAAGTGAAATAAGACTTAAGGATTATCTCATCCCTCATTTAGGTTGGTCTTTCATCACAACGGGAGCATACTTTCCTCAGATAGTCACTTCATTTTCTAAAATGAGAAGAAAAAATTGTCCATCTTTTCATGTTTCACTATTTTTCCTTTTCATTCTTGGCATTAACACAGTATTCTCTGGACTTGTCTAATAAACATGCACATAGTTAGGATTTTATTTGTTTGTATTTTGTGGTCATTGCTAAAAACTCTCCGGAGGAAGAGATGTGTAGCCATAATGTGGTGAGTGAGTTCCATGCAGACACTCTCTCCATGTCCACCTCTGTCTTTCTTTGTCCTCTCACTATTTCTTTCTGTCTCTCGTACGTCTTCTACAGTGGGCTAATTTCTAACTTTAAATATACTGGCGGATGTCACACAGTGACTGTAACACATGGTGTTGGCACTATTGTGCTACCTGCAGTGCACTTGTTTGCACTGCATTGTTACCTTATGATGAATTTGATAGATTCCTTATTCTTTAGTCAGCAGCTCTAGCCACCCTTTGTCATTCATTCATTCCAACAAATTCTTACCAGCCTGCTCCTGGTAGCATAGTTGCCTCAAGTGAGTATCCCTAAAGTTTGTTTTTAACCTTCATGCTAATCAGTTCTTTCTTCGTCCATACCAACATTCTTCTGTTCTCCCCTCCTGCACCATAATTGCACCAGGGAGCCATTTTTTTTTCCAAGTTTGCCCAGGAATGGGGCTTAGCTACACTAGGGTTGTCTGATGACCCATCTGGTGCCCCATTTCTAACTTTCATTGAAATCTCTGAATTGTATTTACCCAAGACCCCACCAGCACTTGTTAGCCCTGTCTCTACAGATAACCTGAGGCATAGGGCATAGGAAGGGACAACCATGTTATATAGGGTGTTTACTTCAAAACAGGAGTTGAAGTATTGGAGTTCCACTATGTATTCTAACTTTGACCCCACTATTTCCAACCTTAAAAGGAGCTCTGGTGGTGTAGTGCCTAAGGCATTTGACTGCTAACCAGAAGGTTGGTGGTTCAAACCCACCAGCCACTCTGCAAAAGGAAGACTGGGCAATATACGTCTGTAAAGATTTACTGCCTCAGAAACCCAAAGGGGGTCACTATGAGTTGGAATCAACTTGATGGCATGAGTTTGAGTTTTGGTATAACCTTAACTTCACCAAACATTGGTTTTAAAGTGGGAATGATAACAGTACCTCTCTCTCTCATAGAGTCTTTGGGAAGGATTAAATGAGCTAATATGTGTAAAGCTCTTAGCACAGTTGTTGGTACATGGTGAATGCTGAATTAGGGGGGGAACTGTTCCTTGAATCACTTTTGTGGCACACGTAGACTGGGGAGAGGGATGCTTCATAGAGATTGTAATTTCTAAGCTAAGTTTTGGAGGATAAAGAGTTAGTCTCCCAGTAGATAAAGGAGAGAGAAGGATATCCTGCAGCAGTGTGCCTCAGAGATGCAAGAGAGCGTGACATATTTGTGGAAATTGCACAAGTTTACTCGGACTGGAGGGTGAGGTAAGAGTGTGGTAGTGGGAAGAGGTGAGGAGGGAGGAAAGATGATCAAGAACAGATCACAGAGAACCTTGTAGAGCTCCCAAAGTTTAAACTCGATCCTGCATCAGTCCTGTTTTTTCTGCATCATCTGGTTCCTCTGTTAAACAGTCACATAAATGTCTTTAAGAGCAGCGAGAACAAAAAGGAGAAAGAAGGCAGTGAACTGGCCTCAGATGAACTGGCATCTCTCCTCAAAAACACTGCATAAATTAAGGATGTGACCTGTTGTAAGATTCATTATTGCTTTATTTGTGTTCCCTGTTGGTTGTCTCATTCATTCATCTACTGATTTGTTGGCCTAAACTCTTACATCCCCCCTCCTCCTTTTTTTTCTTCCCTTTTTAATATATTAAGGAGCCCTAATGGCAAAGTGGTTAAGGCGCTCAACTGCGAAGCAAAAGGTCAGCAGTTCAAACCCACAAGCTGCCCTGTGGGAGAAAGATGTGGCAGTCAGCTTCCATAAAGATTTACAGCCTTGAAAACCCTATGGGGGCAGTTCTGCTCTGTCCTATAGGGTCGCTATGAGTCGGAATCAACTTGACGGCAATGGGTTTGGTTTGGTTTTTAATATATTATGCTATTCCCCTTGGGACATCAACTCCAGGACCCGTCCCTGGCCTGCTCATGTTTGTTTTCTTTGCCCCTTGTGCCTGCCTCTGCTATAACATTTGTAGTATGTGTTAAGTAATCCTTAAGGTAACATTTTTATTATGTCATAAAAAGTGCATGGCAAATATATTATAACTCATGGACTTTGTTTAAAAATGAACGGATAATTTATTGAGTGTGTTACATGAGCCTTGCTCCCCTCCCATTTCAGCCGAGACCTGCTGCTCATTTAGCCTCGCCTCCTATTGAGCGGTCCCACCCTGTGACAAGCGGGAGAGCAGACCCGTGGTTGGCTAGAAATGACGTCATAGTTTATGTACTCAATAAAAATTTAATTAAGTCATTACAGGAATTGCAGTCATCATTTAACCCTCTGATTTCTTCTGTTTAGTTTATTATTAAACATTCAGTAATACTAGTCACCAAATCCTGATGGCTTATAAAATATCTGCATGAATTTTAATAGCTTAAATAAATGGGAAAATATGAGTAACTGATATAAAAGGGACCTTTTCCTTGTGGTGGTGCTGTATGTATGAGTTTTTATAAAAAGCAAACCATGTGGAAAGGAGAAGAGTTTAGTAAGAGAACAGCCAGCACAGTCTAAGAGGAGTTTGTCATCCGGTGTGTGGGTCACGGCAGTGAGGACACAGGAAACCTGCACACTGACCAGCACAAGCTTCAGTGAGGGGGCGGCATCCCAGCAAGAGTTCACCAGAGGGAAACTCCTCCTCCCCTCGGGTTCTGGTCTGGCCGCAGGGCCCGGTGGGCTGAGTCCCGTAGTTCAGGAAGCTGCCCTTCACCTGTTGCCTACAGATCATGTGTCTGCACTGATGGAGCTTCTGCCCTCTTCCAGGAAGAGCCCAGGTCATGATCTAATCCAGCCTGGATGACGATATGTGAAAACCATTCCTAGCTGTGGCAGCGTACCAACCGTCAGCTAAAGGTGAAGGGGAGGCAGCTTATAGGTCACTGGAGTTCAGATACAGTCTCAGGAGACAGAGAAACCTTGCAAATAAGGAACTCCGCTCCTGTCCTCTGTTCTCCTGGGCAATAGCCAGTGAGCATGCAGGGACATCTCAAGAGGACGCATGTACATGAGCTTCCTGGAAAGCGAGAATTGAGGTTTGCAGGTTATTGTATGGGTGATCACTGAAGTCTCCTGCAGATGGTGAAGTTAAAAAAAAAAAAGCCCTAGCCCAGAAACCACATTCTAATCCTGGCTCTGACACTAACTTGTGTGACTTTAGATAAACCCCTTTCTCTTTCTGGGTGTCAGTTTACCATTTCCTTAAGGGGATTGAGGTTCTTTCTGAGCGCCCTTCCAGCTCTAATGCTTGTGTCTCAATGCAACACACAGACTAGCTGTGCTGAGTAGGTCCAATGAAGGTTTGCCTGGGAGAGATGCACCTGCCTTAATCTGTAACACCTCTGGCATTGTCCTTTCATGGCTCTGATTCTTCTTACATAATTAGAAGTGCGACTAGTATTGGGATAGGGAGAGACCCTGAAATGGGCATCAGGAGGTCTGGGTTATAGTGCCATCCTGACCTTATAGAGGAATTAGCTCATAGTTTCCTGTTTCTTGACTCCTCTCACCCCAGCCCATCCTGGAAGATGGTGCAGAAGTTTGGTAGTATCTGTTTGTGATATGTCGGAAACATGGAAGGTGATGAGCAGCAAAGAAACAAAAACATCCCGTGTCATTGGATTGAAGATGTTGTGTGTGGCACTTAGGCCCTGCTTTGGATTCAGTCAACAGCCTGTCGGGACCCTGATCCAGGCCAGGCCCTCTGCTGGGTGTTGGAGGACACATAGTTGGGACTCGGTGTATTCAACTCAGTTTATTAAACTGAGTGACTAGTGTAATTTGGGATCAAACCTAAAAGAAGCTGACAAATAATTATCCTGACAGATAATGGAATCAGGAATGGACTGGCAGTTTGACTTGTTGGGAGCCTTCCCTGAGCATTTTGTTTTGTTAAGCGTCTGTAACAACTAAGAGCCAAAAATCAGCTTTTTAGTTTTGTCCTTTCTTTCATACTTTTGTTTTTGCCATTTTGTTTCGGTAGGTTAATCCCTATATCCTGAAGAAGAACATGGTCCTCATGACCAATAGCTTCTATGCTGCAATCTTGGGATATGATGAGGTAAGATCAGTTGCCAAGCCTTAGGCAGAATCATGGCCTCCCCCAGCAGAGGCTTCTGATGAGAGCCTCTGAGGAACTCTTCAAGGACCATCCTTCACGGCCTGCCATTATGGCTTTGTATTTATTTCCTGATTATATTACTGACTGGGCAACTAGAATGGATGTGCAGCAGGCTGCCTAATGCTTAGGAAAAGAAAATACTGCATGACATAGTTCCCTAGCCCACAGCTGCTGGATGGAGGGACAATGGCAAATCAGTCCCCGTGCCAGCCCCAGATGTGCCCAGCGAGGGAAAGACACACGTGAACAGTACAGTCTACCAAACGACACACTTTTTTCTTGCTTTAATTATAAAAGCAATACATAATCATTTTAAGAATTCATTAAATGTACATAAGTGGTAAAGTGGAAAATAGAAGTCCACTCCCCCCTTCTGCCCAGTTCCCTGTCCGGGAGGAAAACGACACTCATCGGTTATTGGGTGTCCTTCCAGACATCATTGGTGCAGAGACAAGCAGCTATGCTATATGGTATGGGACTGTATGTTTATTTTCTTTATGCAGACATCCTGCCACATGAGAACATTTAGATTTAGCTCATCTTTTTTTCCTCAACTTATATTTTTTTCTGTAGAACCTCAACCTTTATTACGAAAATTTTCAAACATAATAGAAAAAAGTAGAGTAATAAACTCTTTTATACCAACCACCACCATTCAGTATACCTCATCTTTTTAACAAATCATGTCCTTTTATGCTAATTTTGTGGTTACCTCTAAATGTACTGCAAGCTTCCTCTCTCCTGGGAAACACTCTGGGAACTTCTTCCCCAAGCACAGGTCATTCCCGCCCTCTGTGGACTCTGAGCCCTTAGTAACTTCCTTTAGCATTCACTGCTGCCCTGGCTTGTCTGGGGATTTCTTCTGAGTGGTGGCAGTGTCTTGTGTTTGTATTTCTATTGCCTAGCCTAGTGCTTGGCACATGACAGGTGAAGAATGAGGAAGGAAGGAGTTGCATGAAGGAATGAAGGCAAGACATTATGGAGTGCAGGCTGGAGGAAATGTTATCAGCCTGAAGATAATAATCGAAGCCAAGAGATAAGCTTACCCCCCCACACCGACCCCAAAAATTAATTAATTAAATAATTTGCCCAGGGTTACTGGACTATTTGAAATTGGTGTCTCCTGACTCCCAAACTACCAGATATTTCCAATTACAAGAGATCAATTTAGATTGCATACCACATCTGCCATTAAGTTAACATGGGCTTTTTGGAAGTGGGATGGTGGTTGAAAAACACTGTCAGTGTACATATCCATTGTTAAATTGGATGTGCTCTGGCTTCAGACACATGACAGTGTATAAGAGAATGAGGGTTAGATTTAGAGAAATGGTCTTTCTTTTGGCATTTGTTTGGAGGTCTTTATTGAAGTTGACTTGGTTGGCTCACTTGACTCTTTTCCTAGTGTTAATAAAATGTTCTAAGTTTTGTCTATTCTCTCTGTCCTCCATCCCAATCCATTATGCCAGAATGTCTCACCCAAACATACTTGCTCCAAAGAGTCATCTGGGATCCTTTTTAAATACAATTCTTGAAACCTCTCTGAAAATTCCAGTTCAGTAGGAGCAGAGCCTGGCATTTCAACAAGTATCCAGATGACTTCTAAGAGAAAGCTTGGGAAATATGCTAATTACCTGGGACACAGTTTAAAAATCTCTGTCTAGACCCTGTCCCTCAAAGATTCTGGTTTAATTGCATAGGTAGGCATCTGTAGTTCTCAAAGTTCCCCAGGTGATTTTAATGTGCAATTCTAGAACACTGAATTTTAACGTGCATGCAAATTACCTGGAGCTCTAGTTAAAAGGCAGGTCCTGATTCAGCAAGTCTGGGGCGGAGCCTGAGACTGTGATACTGAAAAGCTTCAGGTGATGTGGATGCAGCCTTTCTGGAGAGCTGTGCTGTCCAATACCAGCCATAGGTGGCTAGTTTGATTGAAATTATGTAAAATTCTGTTCCTCAGTCACACTAGCTACATTTCACATACTCAGTAAGCATCTGTGGCTAGTGGCTACTGTATTGGATAGTGCAGATAGAGAACATTTCCATCATTACAGAAGGTCTGTTGTCAGCGCTCTTCTGCCTTTTCCTAGAATTTTGCTTGAATTATGCCTCCATCCTGGACACTTTGGCACCTTCCTATTTTCTACTACATTAGGTCCAAATTCCTCCATGGAATTTTCAGGCTTTCTGTAATACTGTTCTCTCTTTTCTAGAATTTGATATAGCTCTTTAAATCCTTCCCATCTGTAAAGGCCCACTTCATAAAATGTTCCCTGACTTTTCTAAACCTCTTGTGTTTTTAACTGTGAACTTCAACATTCATCCATCCATCCACCCATTTAACAGATGTTTATGGAATGTACTTCGTGGTGTTGAATCAATCTTTACTAAGTGAGACCCTGCCACTCTTAACTCTGAACCATAACCAGAGCTCTCTCTCCAGCCAGGACAATCCCTGTAGCTTCCTCTAGCTATTCTAGACCTAGATGTCTTAATTTGCTGAAGGATACTTTCTTTGTATCGTGAGGGAAAACAAGTAGGCACTCTATTCGATTGCAGAAGAGTTACTGTGCAACCTTAGTGTTTGGCTTTTTCTATTCCCTGCTTCCATGGTTGCACTGGATACTCTCAGAGCAGTCTCCTACCTGTTTTCACTGACTTACTAGCAGTATGGTGGAAAGGAGGCTGAAGGTGGGTTCATTTACTTCCTCAGCAGTTTTCTTGCACTCCCACTCCATGCTAGAGATAGTCAGATACTGTTCCTTGGCCTCCCCGGTGCATTCTGGTCCTAGTTCTATTACCAATCAGCTAGATAACCACTAAGCTTCAGTTTACTTATCTTTCAAATGGGGATAATGATATGTGCCCTACTTGGTGTACAAAGTCATTAGGAGCCAGGTGTGTGAAGTAACTCTCACAGTCTGGAGCAGTAAGGTTGTCATCACTGTAATCTGGGGCCTGAGTTCTTCTCCTCCTGAGTGCTCTGGAATTCCAGATTATGAGTTTGCTCCTTCCCAGCCATCTCACCTACCACCAAAGCTGCCTACTTACAGCAGGCCTCGGCTCCCAGACTTTGCTTTCCTGGACCCTGCCCTCATTCTCCCAAGTTCTGTGCCCGGCTCCCCTCCCATCCCTTCCCATGAGCACATGTGGGTTGCTGCCAGCAGCACCCCAGCATGTGCCCAGGGCACTTCAGACACAGGCAGGCTGTTGTGTTAGCAGATAGCTTGGAGAGTGGAGTAGTGATGTGTCTGAGCTTGTCCTTGGCCCCTGTCCCCATCTGCCGGAAGAAGCTGGTTTTCCTGACTCAGCCATTGCGCCAAGACAGTCTCTTAAGCTTAGGAACCATAAGGGTCTTTATCAGTGGCATTTGGAACAGGTGGAATGTGTTTCCACCAAACTGTCAGCACCTCATACTGAACAGGGCCCTTCCTGGCGGCAGGCCTGCACCAAGGTGCCCCAGAGGCCAGCCCACAATGTAATACTACATAAGTGATCCTGGGTTCTTGTGTAATGATTTACTGTTAACAGAGTTTTCTTATGGCCATTCTCTTTGAATTCCCACAACAACTCTGTGGAATATAAACTGAGGCTCAAAGAGGGTTA
Source organism: Orycteropus afer afer (assembly GCF_000298275.1). Lineage (NCBI taxonomy): Eukaryota > Metazoa > Chordata > Mammalia > Tubulidentata > Orycteropodidae > Orycteropus > Orycteropus afer. Next base: position 11,226,083 of record NW_006921607.1, on the reverse strand, counting down.
ATGGCTTTCCAGAGTCCAACAACCATTAAATGACAGAACTGATACATTAACTTAGGTGGTCTAATTACCAGATCCCACTGTTCTTTCAACTACATCCACAGCTGCCTGCCAAAGCATGATCCTGATCTTTCTGATTGATTAATGCCTAACAAAATGTCCTTTCATTGCTTTTTTTATAATTCAAAAATGTTTTAAATAAGATAAGTAGTTTCATCTCTTCCTCTTTTATCTTTTTTTTTTTTGTCCTTTGGGTGAAAGTTTACAGAGCAAATTGGTTTTCCATTCAACAGTACACGTTCTATGACATTCACTGCAGTCCCCACAATGTAACAGCATTCTTCTATTTCCCCCGTGTTTGTCATTTCCCGTCATCCTTCTTTCCTGTCTCTTCTGCCTTCTCTGATTTATCCCTAGGTACGTGCTGTCCTTTTGGTCTGTATTGTTGATTGTTCTGATTGTTAGGAGTGCATACCTTCCTGGTATTATCGTTCAACTTACAGGCCTATCTGCTGTTTGGCTGAAAGTTGAGCCGCAGGGATTGAGTTCAGTTGCAGGCTTGAAGGGTATCAAGGGCCTTAGTCTCAGGGCTTCCATGAGTTTTCCTCAGACCAGTAAGCCTGGTCTTTTTTAAGATTTTGAATTTTGTTCCACATTTTTCTCCCATGCTGTCTAGGGCCTCCTATTGTGATCCTACTGTGATCTCTTTCACAGCAGTCGGCCGTGATAGCCAGGCACCATCTACTTCTGATCTCAGCTTCATTTAGGCTGGGGTTTCATGTGGTCCATTAGTCCTTTGGATTAATTGTTTCCTTCTCTCTTTGATTTTCTTTACTCTTCTTTGCTCCAGACATGGCAAGACTGGTAGTTGCACCTTCATTGGCTGTTCACAAGCCTTGAAGACCCCAGTTGTTATTTACCAAAGTAGGATGTAGAACATTGTCTTTGTGGACTATGTTATGCCAATTGATATTTTCATCTCTCTTAATAGGTGAGAAGATTGAGACTCAAATTTAATTTATTGCCCACCATCACTGAGCTTGGAAGTGGCAGAGTTAGGACTTTATCCAGCCTTCTTACTCCAAGCCAGCCCTTTCTCTGGTTCTACACGCTGCCTTGGCCACCTGGACAAAGGAGCTTCTTTGGAACTTTTTTTTTTTTTCCTTCTTCCTTGCCTCAGGAAATAAGACTTTCCTCCTCCCTCCTTCCACTAGAGGTCTGAGCTAGAATATAGCCCTAGCACATGGTCCCAGACTTCATTTAACTTCTGCCTGATGGTTGGGCTTCCCAACAGAGGTCTCCTCTCCTGGGAGAGACAGTGGCAGGCACACACACACACTTGGGCATTGGCCAGCCTATTGAGCAGTCTGTTCTCTGTTTAAAAGAAGGGAGAAAAAGAGATAGAGGCTGCACCAGGCATGGCTAGCCCAAAACTGGATAACAGTGAGGTGAGGTACCTAGCTTCCTTCCCCAAAGAGTCAGCTGCCTTGCAGATATGTGCCCTTGGACCAGGAGAGAAGGCTCAGTCCATACCCATTGCAATCACTAGGAAAAAACAAACATTCACAGAAACTCACCAGCCCATGCTTTGTTGACAGCAGTGGGAATGCTGCTACCATATCTCTTCTTGGCCACTTAAGCATTGCCTGGACCAAGTGTAGTGTTTGGTAGAATAGAGGGAGCTGTGGGCTGAGAGGGTGGACCAGACATGAGTCCCAGCTATGCATCAACCTCAACAAGTCACTCTCTGGGTTCCCTGGTCTTCCTCTGTATAAAATGAAGGGATTAGACTAGATGCTCTCTGCAGACCCTTTTTAGCCCTACCATGTAGCCACCCCATTTCTGCCTCTCAGTGTCTGTAAGGTCCTGAGCTGATTCTGTGGTTTGCTAGCCTGTTTACATTATCCCCAGCTTTTGTATCATGATTTTACAAGGCTCCTGGGAAGACAAATGATACTCTGTATTCCAGGGCCTCCTTTCAGATGATCGTGGACTAGCTGCTGCTCTATGGAGAACTTTCTTCAACCAGAAATGTGAAGACCCTCGACAGCTTGAATTGCTGGTGGAATATGTGAGGAAACAGGTGAGCAGCCCTTCTCTCCCCTCCAGATTCTCATGGAAAACGAGTCCTTCAGTCTCTGGAAGCTGGGCTTTCCGTGGATCATAGGAAGCTGAGTTACCAGAGGCCATTCTGAGGAAACTGTGATCAAGTCACATCAGGAATACTTCTACATATGTGTTTATATGTGCTACAAGTGTATCTATGAATATAGTAGAGCATACAGGGAGCAAAGTGAGGAAAACTTCTTAGCCATAATCACACACCTTGAAAGAATGAGTCACTGGGCCTGGAAGCTCAGGACCATAATCTTGGGGGACATCAAGGTCAGTTGACATAACATAGTCCACAAAGACATTGTTCCCCATCCTACATTGGTGAGTAGTGACTAGAGTCTTAAAAGCTTATGAACGGCCATCTAAGGTGCAACTATTGGTCTCTTCCTGTCTGGAGCAAAGAAGAGTGAAGAAAGTCAAAGACAGATGGAAATTATTAAAGAACTAATGGACCATGTAAACCCCAGCCTCTATGATCCTGAGACCAGAAGAACTAGATGATACATGGCTACCACTGCCAACCGCTCTGAAAGGGATCATCATAGGAGATCCTAGATAGAGTGGGAGAAAAATGTGAAACAAAACTCAAAATAATTAAAAAAAAAAAAAAAAAAAAAGACCAGCTCACTGGTCTGATAGAGACTGGTGAAACCTCTGAGACTATGGCTCTTACACACCTTTCAAGCTTGGAACCTAACTTATCCCTGTGGTTCAACTTCCACCCAAATAATAGACAAGCTTATAAGGTGAACAGTAACACCAGGGAAGTGCACACTCCCTATAACAACCAAGCATACAAGAACAAAAGGGCAGCATTTACCCAGGAATAAAGCTCAGAAGGCAGGAGGGGACAGGAAAGAAGGACAAACGGAAACAGTAAGCACAGGGAGGAAATGGCAAGAGTGCTTTGAATTGTGGGAATTGCAATCAATTCATGAATCAAAAATGAACATGAATTAGTGAATGGAAAACCAATTTGCACTATTGACTTTCACCCAAATGACAAAGTTAAAAAAAAAAAAAAAATCACATCAGTGGCAGACACTGATGAAGAGCACCTCTGTGTGTCCAACCTGCCAACCATGAGCTTGTCCAGAAGAGTTGGGGAAAGAAAATTAAAAAAGAGGAAAAGGCACTGAGTGGTCTCCCACCTTGAGTGGACATTTGATTGCCTCCAGGTGTTGTGCATGACACTGTACACACAGTCCTGTAAAATACAAGCATGGGGTATGCGGGCAGCCAGTCACTGTAGCCCCTTTTGTATATACTTAGAGATCCAGTGTTCACACTTCCTGATTTCTGGCAGAATTAGGTTCTTGACAGCATTCCACAAACATAACTCAAGTTTTCTTCCCACTGGTTGCTATCCATAGTCAAGCAGGGTCCCCTTACTTTAGTACCTCATCCTTCTGTTCCCCCAGGACTCCCTGACACCAGAGCTTCTAGGAAAAACCTCTAGAGTGAAAACTGGTTAAATGCATAGTTTTCCCTCAAGCCCGTGGAGAATGAACTTCTTGATCTCTGCCCCCAGCTCCTGAATTGACGGGAAGCCCATACTTTGTAGATGAGTGAGCAGAACAGCAGGGAGGAGGTACACAGAAGCTTTTCCAGGGTCTCCCAGTGAGTCAGCCTGCACAGCTGGTCTAGAACCCAAGCTGAGTGATTCATGCAGCCACCAGAGGCCCCAGCTGCTCAAGACGGCTTAGCAGCTCAGGCCATCCCATGAGTCACACCTGTGCTTCATGGGCCTGGCCTTTGGAGCTAAAGGGACCTCGTCCCACAGTTACTCTCTTATTCACCTGTGCCCATGGCACTCAAGCCTCCAACAGCAAGGAAGGGGAAGGCTAGGCCCCCAACTCTTGAGGAGAAGGATGATGAGGACAGTAGGACCAATATGTAAATTGCTGGAAAATCCACATACTGGGCCTTTTCGAACCCAGAGAGTAGAAAATCCCAGAAGTCAGGACTTTTGGGACCATTCTTCATATCTGCTAAAGCAGGGAGAAGGAACTATAGCCAGAGGACCCCACTGCACAGAAGTTCAGAGAGACATTGTTGACTAGGCTCACCCTCAGACAAGGAAAGCAGTTGGCAAATCAAATGCTGTGTTTTCTGAGAGACAGCCCAAGTTTTCCATCTGCCATGGTAGGCTTGTGCAGGGGCAGTGATGAGGGTATAGCTGGGACTTCTGACAGCCCTAACTGAAAGAACTACTGCAGCCAGTCCCCCTATAAAAAGTCCCGTATGGCCTAGTGAGACATAGGCTATGGGAACACAGTGATGGGGCTCCTAAGAAAGCAGGGATTTTGATGGGTACCCAGTTTCATGAGCAAACCTTTCGAGCAACTACTGTGCCAGGTACTCTGTTGGGAAAGCAGAGATTACTAAGAGCCAGTCCCTGCCCTCAGGAGCCAGCTCATGGTTTGGCAAGGAGGCCAGTAAGGCACAAGGCTAACGCTAAAATAAGTCATCCCATGATCCAGGCAGGAACAAAGAAAGGCCAGAGAAAGGAAGACTAATTCTGACCATGTGGGCAGAGAAGATTGGAAGCTGGGCCCAAAGCAGGCTCTAGTCCTCTGCTGTGGTACTTGGTGTAGTAGATGGCCTGAGACCATCAGAGGTTATACTGAGATTTCTAAATCAGGAGATGGGCAGAGTGTTGGCATTACAGACAAAAACAGTAGTTGGGAAGATGAATGGGTTTTAGGGAAGGTGATTTTTCAATTGGAGCTCCTTGGATTGAAGGAGCTAGCAGGATGTGGCAGTCCAGACTTGGGGTATGTGAGAGCTTCGGGTTGAGGATTGAGAGTCAGCAGCTTGAAGACAAAGCAACAGAAGTGAACATACTCTTGGAAGAGGGAGACAATTCAAGGCCTAAGATGAAGCTTCTAGCCTCCTTCCCTCCCCTCTCCAAATGCAAAATGAAAACCCCAAAGTGGAGCCCCATTATTCTGAATCCATTGCTGACTCTTGCTCTGATTCATTTCAGAGATGAATTTTGCCTATCCCTTTAAAATCATTTCTCATTCTGCTGCTGTGCTTACTGGCAGGCAACCTGGGGAATCCTCCCAGTGACTGCCTTTCCTGAGGCCCAGCCACTCAACTAGAACAACTGCTTCTTGGAAGAACTGCCTGACCATACCTTCCCTATAGCTGCTCCCGTTCTCTCCCGTCGCAGGTGTCCCTTCCTCCAGGTAGAGCTCCACCTAGATTCCTTGGGCAGACCTGGGAGCATTCAGGGACTTGGCATTGCCCAGGGCAGTGGCATCCAGCCCGACCCTTCCCATAGTCTTCAGCCTTTGTTGGAACCAGAACTCTGAGCACTGGGATTGAAGCTCACTATCTCTATGCCAGACAAGCTGGAGGCACAAATGGGAGAAAGCCCAGGGGGCCAGGATCTCTCTCTTCAGATGTAAGAGCAGCTGTCAGTGTGGAAAGCAGACAGATACTGTGCTTGGTCTTTCCAATTGCAGATGGAACGAGGATCAGTGGTGAAAGTCATCGGAGGGCAGGGTTCTCTAGGATGTGAACATGTTAACAGCAAAGCTGTGAAAGGGGACAGATGCACCAGCCATCCTACAAGGTAGAGCTGGGCCTGCTGACCACGTATCAAGGCCCAGTAGAGGACAGTAGTATGCTACATATTTAAAAAAAAAGTGTGAGTGACTAGCACTGTACCTATGTAATGTCATTTAATCTCTTCATAAGTCCTGTAAGGTACACATGACTATCCCCTTTCTCAGACCATAGTCTCAGAGAGGGAAAGTGGCTTACCTCAGTCACACCCCTAGGAAGGGGCATCATTAGGACTCACCTCACCCAGCAGCTTTGGATGAGGATGAACAGGATGATTTCTGTTAAGTTGCAAGTCCCGACTTCCTGGACTACATGTGCTTTCTAGGGAGGGTGTATCAGGGAAAGTAATGTCCTTGGAGTGTATGTGTCTGTGCCTGTCCATCTTTGTCCATCCAGACTCTTGACAGGAAATTCCCTAAAGCCTTCCCGGTGAACTGCCCCAACCTTTGTCCTTTCTCAGAAGCTCCTTAATGAAATGAATGTGGGCAATCAGAGACCCCCCAGCCTGGGTGCTGGCATAGTCATGAGCACCTTCCTTTCCCCCTCCTTTGGGAGACCGGTTCCTTATGCCATCTCGTGTCTGATCTTGTCCCTTTTCTCTGATCCCTACTCTTCCATTTGCAGATTCAGTACTTGGACTCCATGAGTGGTGAGGATCTGCTTCTGACAGGGGAGGTGAGCTGGCGCCCTCTAGTGGAGAAGAATCCTCAGAGCGTCCTGAAGCCCCATTCCCCAGTTTATAACGACGAGGGTCTTTGATGGCTGGTCCCTCCAAACAGCTGGCCAACTTGCTTGAGGAACCACCAAGAGGGAAATGCCTGTTTTGCCCAGGACCCAGCAGAAAATAGCCTGAACTGACCTTTGAACAGCATCTTCAACTACCTGGCCCCATTGTGTTGATTTTCCTTAGTGTGTCCAGGAGTCTGATCTGATGGGGTACAGTGCTGAGAGAATCTCTTGCTCCTCTGGGGCATCCTCTCCATTACAGAAGCACTGAGCAAAAGCTCTCCAGCACACGCTCTCGAAGGCCCCTCTAGCAACTCTGTGTGATTGACAGCTTCTCCCAAAATCCTGGGAAAGGATGGGGGTAGGTAAGAAAAGGGAGATCCCCACCAAGGGCCTCTTGTGGCCTAGGGGAAGTTTGTGATACTGCTGAGTCAAAACGGGTAACCACACTTCTGTCCCCTGGGTTGAGCCATGAGGGGGAGTTGACCATTAAAAGAAACAGAGACTTGTCTCTGCCATGGCTCTTCTTTATTGTAGGGTCTTTTAGAAATGTATCTGAGATGGTGGTGCCTCACTGAGAAGTATGGCCTGGCTCAGATAGAGGCAGGGAGAAGGGGAGGGTCTTTGCTGCTGCTTTTGCCTCCAGTTTATGGAGATGTCTCACTCCTCTGGCCAAGGCACAACCTGCCAGCCAGGGATCCAGGAGTCCTCTGGTGGCCAAGGGGCCATCCTAAGTCATTTGGAAAGAGGCTTCAAAACCAAAGTCCTCTGTGTCACCTTCAGTGAACTGGGGGAGGAACGTGCTGTCTGTCCTTCCTCAACCCTCCTTGAATGAGGTACTGAGGAGAGCAGGAGACTTTTCTTTCTGACTTGGTTCTGTCCTAAGCCTCAGCCCTGTGCCCAGCTTTCTGTCCCCTTCCCAGCTCCAGGACATATACTACAGAACCACCAGTCTGAGCATTGCATGACTAGTCCCCTCCTCCTCCCGAGCGCCGGCCATCTCTTTGGGGGATTTTTTTTTAAATCAAAGAAGGGAACGGGGAGTCATATTGTTCACCCCTCCCCCAATCAGGCTTTCTTCATTTAACTTGCTATAAAATGAGTCATATAAAGAAACTCTATATGGCTGAGGTATATCCCACTTCTGTGAAAACATTACAAATCAAACCGCCGTCTCCTGGTTTATTTAAGATGCTTTTGTTGCTAGCGGAGCTCTAGGGTGAAGCCTCCACTGTGTGTGTGAGATAATAACACCTTGTAACTCATTACAGCTGGGCACTATTTACATAAACCAGAGCTGAGCCAGGCAGGAATTTGCTGATTAATTTATTTTTAATGGAGTGAAGTATACCATGCACCAAAATAAACTTTACTGTGTGTACCTAACTGCTCCAGGAATTGGATGGAAAAATTAATGGAACAGATTTTGGCTCCTGACTCTACACATTAATTCATATATAAAAGTTATTTGAGCCTTAACCCATTTGCTGCCCAGGGCAGCTCCCCAGCCACAGACCCAACCCATAGCACGAGTTCAGCTACTGGGCTTGCTTTAGAATGTTGAGATCTCAGATGTGGAAGGAACTTTAAGGTCATTCAGTCCAGTCTCTGTCCAGTACTTGGCTCCCCTTCTCAACATCCCAGCTCGCCTATATTCATCTAGGCCCTGTATGATTCCCTCAAGCATCAGATAGCTCCTGCCTCCAGAGCCAAGTCCGTTCTCAGTCATCATCAAATGCTGCAGGTCCTAATGAGGAGCTGCACTGGGAAGAGTCAGATTATGTCTGTCATGTCTGATGTCCCAAAGCCCTCACTCCTGGCCATCACCATTTTCATCAACTACCCCAAACCTCACATTCAAGATAAAATCCAGACTCGTTGGAGGTTCCCAGGCTCTTCTTAGTCTGTCCCCTGCCTCTATTTCCAGCCTGTTGTTAGTCCCTAGTCCATTTCTTTTCTAAGCAGAAGGTTACCTAGAGAGGCCACACTGTGCTTTCTCTACCTGAAACCCTCTTCTGACTGGAGAAATCCCATGCTTCCTCAGATAGCACTTCCCACTGTGGTGCTCCTACAGTAGTGTCCTCTGCTCTGTTAGCACTCACCTTGCCATCTGGAATTATTTTGACATACCTACCTTTTATACGGGAGCTCTGGTAGCCTAGTGCCTAAAGCACTTGACTGGTAACCAGAAGGCTGGCGGTTCAAACCCACCAGCCACTTCTCGGAAGGAAGGTTGGACAATCTACTTTCCTAGAGATACTGCCTCAGAAACCCAAGGAGGGGTCGCTGTGGGTCAGGGCCGACTCAGCGGCACACAGCAACAACCACAGCACCTTCTCTACTGCGCTGTGGCTGCCTTCAGAGTGGAGACTCGGGATTAGTCACCGTTGTTTTTCCAGCACTCAACAGTCCTGACCCAGAGTAGGCATCATTACAAATGAAACCAGTATAAAATGAAAGAAGGAATAAATGACTAAATCATCAACAACGATCAGTACAAGTCCAACAAACCCCTTTCTGGACCATTCTCTGTCTGAGGTGCAGTTCAGTTTATTTTACCAACTCAGTGTTAAGTACCTCCTTTGGCTTCAGCTCAGCAATCTTTGCATAGCTAAATGTTTCTAATGTAAATTGTCCTGAGATGAAACAAGTGGAGGACAGGATTGCTCGACCTTAGGGAGATTGCTCTCTAGAAATCATTTTGCCATCCCTTTGTACTCTGTGCCCTTCCAGAAAGGATGAAAGCAAATTCCAGCAAGAGACACAGTACAGTCAAACTATAAAACTATTACAACAAAATTTAAAAGATAAGATGTAAATATTGTTGTTGTTGTTAAGTGCCATCAGGTCATCTCCAACTCATGGCAACCCTGTGTACAACAGAATGAAACACTGCCCGGTCCTGTGCCAGCCTCACAATCCTTGCCATACCTGAGCCCATCGTTGAAGAAGTAAATATTAGGAGGGAAAATAATTATATTGGAAACCAGGCGGCTAATAACAAACGTTTATATGAAATTTCTTTATAATTTATAACATCTCTTAAATGCATTGCCTCACAACGTAGGTATTATCCTCATCGTTGTTTATTATCCCCGTTACCCAAGTGAGGCCTAGAGAGTTGGGGCAAGAAGAGGCTGCAGCCACCTTCTCCCCATTCCACACTGCCTCCCTTGGGTTGGCGAGGATGTCCCCTACAGTCGGGTGTAAGATCTTGCTCTGAGCTTCCTGGCCGCCAGAGGTAGGAAAAAGGAAAGCTTTAAGATTACATAGCTCTTGGCACACAAAAGAAAGGATACTAATTCATTAGCGGAAACGGACTTTCCTTATTCTTTCAGAGCAGAATGTATTGTAAGGATTTTAAGTGAGAAACACCAGCATAGTGAGCATTGTCCCTAAGATTTCAGTCTTACCTAAACTAATTTAAAATGATGTTATTTCTTACACTAAGCTGAGATTAAAGCCACTCAGCAGATTGTCTGACCCATGGTAGGTATAGTGGCCAATGTTGTTGAGTATCTGCTCTGTGACAGACACTGCTTGGTGTTTTTACTTGTTATCTAACCCTCAGTGACAGTCCTGTGAGGTAAGTATTATTAGCTCACGTTCCAGCCGAGTGAGACTGAAGCTGGCGGAGGCTCACACACACCCTGCATGCAGACTTGGGCGGCTTTGACACCCAAGTCCGGTGCTTCTAGTTCTAAACAGCAGTTCTAGAGGGGGAGGGGCAAGTGTGCTGTAGTCACACGTAAAAAGAAATCAAAAGCAGTATTCTAGCCACATGGGCTTGTGTGGGCAGACACACAACACTCAGCAGACACGCAGCTCTAACTGGAAAAATCAGAACAAGACGGCTAATCAGAAAACCCCTGAAGGGAGTCAGGACATAAAAGATGGGCAAGTTTTAGATAGGAGGGAAGTTTGAGGTAGGGAGGAAGAGGTGAGGAGGAGCCGCCTGGTGGAGGCTGGGAAAAGAAGCTCTCTGGACTCAAGTGAACCAGCTGAATTGGTTACTATGGGAGGAAAAGGCTACAGAGATCAGGTGGGACCCACCAGTTGCGTAGCCTGGATTCCACATTGTCTGATGGACCAGGGAGCCATGGTGCATTCTTGGCAAGGATTGTGACTTGGTGAGTGTGAAGATACACAGTGGTACACTGGGTGGAATGACTTGGGCAGGAGGCCATTCTAGCCATCTGGGCTTGAGGTCCCAGGGCATGGTGGTAGGAATGCAAAGGGAAGACATTATGAAGAACATATCTTCAGGACTTGGTCCCTAACAGGTGGCTACTGAAGAAATGGAGTAGCCACAGAGCTCCTCTGGGATCCAGGAAATGGCAACAACCCTGGCAGAAGAGGGCTCTGCTCCAGTGACAATGACAGTACCCTGTGAGACAGGCAGGCCAGGGGTTGCAGTCCCCATCGTGCAAATGGGAACTGCTGCCCATTGAGAAGAAACCACTCCTGGCACAAAATGACCCCACAGCAGAGGTGAACGGTCCCATTTCCCAACCCTGCCCGTATCGTTTTTGGTGCACCTGGATTAGATCTGTACGGGGAACCAGCTCGCTGAAAGACAGCATTAGATGACAGAAGTGTCGTAGGGATGGCAATGGTGTGGGGAATGATAGGACTGGAAAGCCTTTGGCTTTGTCTAGGGTATAGACAAGACAGTTAACATGATGAAACTGGATGACCTCTCAGAAGTGACAGTGTAGCAGGTAGACCAGAGCACAGGGGTGGAAGGAGGGAAAACATTCACAGAGCACAGCAGGAAGAGCAACAACCAGCAGGAGAATCTGGAGCAGAAACCTGGGGAGAGAAGAGCTTCCGGGAGGAGGCGGCTGTTAATGCCACATAAAATGGAGGTGGCTGAAGTGAGTATGTGAAGTGCAAGGACCTTGGACTATGCTAGGAACAAGGTATTTTTTGAGAGTACACATTGCAAAGAGTTAAGAAGGCAGGATATGGCAGTGGCTGTTGGTGTCTTGGGAGGAGTCCGACTGAAGAGATGGAAAAAAATGGTACAGAAGGAAGAGGTAACTACAGGGAGGAAGTGGGAAGAGAGCTGTTACCCTATGGGGAGTTGCAGTCAATGTCATGAAACAACGTATATGATCTGCTGTATGGAAAATGAATTTGCTCTGTATACTTTCACCTAAATCACAATAAAATTTTTAAAAAATAAAAGATAAAGGAATTAAGAGAGCAGGTGAAAAATAAGGTGCATTCAGCACAGGAAGAAGTTGAAGATTTGTGTGGAAGAGACCGATTGATGAAACGTGAAGCACTTAGTTCATTTGGAAACTTCCATAAATGTTAGGTATTAATTAGATCCCTCTGGAAATGGAAGCCTGGTCTTGAGAACAAGGACTTAGCTTTGCGTGGGGAGGACCCTCTCCTGAAACCAGAGATTGGGAGGATGGGAGTAACAAGGAATTTCTGAGGTGAGGGCTGAGGGAAAGGAGAGCCCGTGCCAGTGGGTCTTGATACCCAGGAAATCTAGTTTATGAGCCACTGAGGCAAAGTGGGAGGGAAGGAACCCGGCAGGTCTATGGCCGGAGGAACTGCCCACAGGACTGTGCTTGCTGCCCTAGTTGTATCCACTTCGATTATTCTCCCGCTGGGTCCCACCTTGCCTTGCCACCCCATCCTGGAGTGATTGGCCTTAAGGGAGGGATGCACCAGCTTCATAGGCCTGGCCGTGACTCTCTATCCACTCACCCCTGTTCAGAGCTAATCATTGGTCACAAGTTTTTTTGTAGCTTCCAGAGAGTTCCCTTGAGCTGAGCTGGTGGGCCTAGGACCCAGACCCTGTGTAGGTTAAAGACCTCCCTCCCCTCACAAAGGAAAGAAGATTCAGGAAATCCTGACTGGAGAATTTCCAAGAAAGGAGTCTTCAAGTACTGACCTATGATGTCAAAGAGTGATCGACTACAAATGGTAGCACTGGGAGGAACTTGGGGGACCTCCAGGTCAGCCTCCATTTTACAAGCTGAGGCCCTGAGAAGCAGGACTCAAGGTTTCACATTCAAGAACCAGAACCCAGAGACTCACTTGCTGGCTGGCTTCTCTACCTTTTTCTTTCTTCTCTTAAATTTTTCTCTGAGGCCTGAAATAGCTCCTTGGCCTCCCAGCGTACTATCTAGGGGAAGAGAGCTTGCCACAGGGGTGCACCCTACTTGGTGTGACAGGAGGTGTGGGCACAGTTCCTCTGAGGTTCCAGAATGGGTCATGAGCTCTAAAACCCAAGTACTTGGTTTATGCCTCCACCTAATCTGTGGTTTATAAATAGTTAGGAGTCTTTCCTCCCCAGTAAACCGTGACTTCCTCCAGGGCAGAGACCAAGCCTTTTAAGACGTGTCGACTTGGGGAGGCCATGATTCCCGGTATTGTGTGGTGGTGGTAAGTGCCATCAAGTTGGCTGTGACTCAGAATGACCCTGTGTACAACGGAATGAAACATTGCCTGGCTCTGTGCCATCCTCACAATCTGTGGCATGCTTGTGCCCATCATTGCAGCCACAGTGTCAGTCTGTCTCCTTGAGGGTCTTCCCCTTTCTCATTGACTGTTTTACCAAGCGTGATATCCTTCTCCAGGGATTGGTTCCTTCTGACAGCGTGACTAAAGTACGGGTGATGAAGTCTGGCCACTCTTGTTTCTAAGGAGCATTATGGCTATATTTCAAGACAGGTTTGTTTGTTCTAGCAGTTCATGGTACATTCAGTGTTTTTCGCCAGCACCACAGTTCAAATGCCTCAGTTCTCTTGTGGTCTTCCTTATTCATTGTCCAGCTCTGACACGCATATGAGGCTACTGGAAATTCCATGACATGGGTCAGGCACACTTTAGTCTTCAAAGTGACATGCTTGCTCTTAAACCCTTTAAAGACGTCTTTTGCAGCAGATTTACCCAGTGCGATACGTCATTTGATTTCTTGACTGTTGCTTCCATGCTTGTTGATTGTGGATCTAAGTAAAATTAAATCTTTGACAACTTCAGTCTTCTCTCTGTTTATCATGATGTTGCTTATTGAACAGTTGTGAAGATTTTTGTTTTCTTTATGTTGAGACATAATCCATACTAAAGGTTATAGATAGTCTTCGGTCTTCATCAGTAAGTGCTTCAAGTGTTCTTTACTTTCAGCAAGCAAGATTGTGTCATCTGCATATCACAAGTTGTCAATGAGTCTTCCTCCAATCCTGATGCCATGTTCTTCTTCATATAGTCCATTTTCTTGGGTTATTTGTTCAGCAGACAGATTGAATAATTACGGTAAAAGGATACAACCCTGATGCACACCATTCCTGATTTTAAACCATGCAGTATCCCCCTTTTTTGGTTTGAACAACAGCCTCCTGGTCTATGTACAGCTTCCTCATGCATACGGTTAAGTATTTTGGATTTCCCATTCTCCTCAATGTCATGCATATTTTGTTATACTCCATACTGTCAAAAGCCTTGCATAGTCAATAAAATACAGATAAACATGTATTTGGTATCCTTTGCTTTCAGCCAAGATCCGTCTGGCCTCAACAATGATATCCCTCATTACCTGCTGTGGTGTTTATGTTTTTGTGTCAACCTGGCTGGGCCTGGTTGAGTGGCTGGGCAGCTGGTGGTAGTTATTCCCCATGATGAGACTGGCAATCAGCTCCGTGGTGGGATCTACCACAAGCAGCTGAGTAGCTGCCTTTGGGTTGTGGTCTGCTTCCTGTATATAAGGAGAAGCCTTGGGAATGGTCTCTAGCCTATGGCACGCTTGGACCCTGCATGTAGCTGTGTCATTGCTCAGCAGCCTGCGAAGCACTGCTAACCTTGGGACTTAAAATAGACTTAAGTTAATGGCCTGCTGTGTGGTTTGGTAACACTGGGACTGTGCCTTTTTACTTGTCAACCTTGGGGTTTTTCAGCCTCAGCAGCCAGCAGCTGTCTGAGTGAAGAAATGCCTCTAGCTCCAGTGGGCAGGAGCAGGAGGCAGAGCTGGACCCCAAGGTTGAGGGGCTTTCACCCAGCCCCTAGAGCCTGGCACTTTGAACTTGGACTTAAGCCTCCAAACTGTGAGAGAATAAACTCCAATTGTTAAGGCCATCCTATTTGTGGTATATTTCTGTCAGAGTGGCTCTGGGTAACCAGAACACCTGCCCTCTTCTGAATTCAGCTTGAATTTCTGGCAGTTCCTTGTCAGTATACTGCTCCAACTGATTTTGAATTATCTTCAGAAAAATTATACTTGTTTGTAAAATTAACGATATGGTTCAATAATTCCACATTCTGTCACAGCACCTTTCTTTGGAATGGGCATAAATACAGATCTCTTCCAGTTGGTTGGCGAGGTCAGTTGTTCTTCCACATTTCTTGGCATAAATGAGTGTCTCCAGTGCTTCTTCCATTTGTTGTAACACCTCAGTGGCTGTTCCATCAGTTCCCGGAAGCTTGTTTTATTGCCAATGCCTTTCAGTGTAGCTTGGACTTCTTCCTTCAATACCATCAGTTCTTGATTATATACTACCTCCTGAAATGATTGAAAGGAGCTCTGGTAGTGTAGTGCCTCAGGCATTTGACTGCTAACCAGAAGGCTGGCAGTTCAAACCCACCAGCCACTCCTTGGAAGGAAGCTTGGGTAATCTACTTCTGTAGTGATACTGCCTCAGAAACGCAGGGAGGGGTTGCTATGAGTCAGATGCGACTCATGATAGGAGTGAGTTTGGTTTTTTGTTTAGTTTTGTTTTCTACTTTGAAGAGGCAGCTCTTCCCCAGTTGTATTTTGAGTGCCTATCATCTTGAGGGGCTCATCTTCCAGAACTACAGCAGACAGTGCTTCCCTGTTATTCATAAGATTTCCAGTGGCCTTTTTTTTTCCCCTGACAGTATTGTGTGGTTGTGCTCTATTTTGTGATCTGACATACTTATCCTCCATCCTAACCTCTACATGTTAAGGAGACAGAATTAGTTTGGGGTGGGTCTTAAGTATAAGAGTGTATGACCCAAGTCCCACTCTTACTCAAGTCGCACCCTTGCTTGAGTCACACCTTTTATGTTACAAGATAGAAGTGAGCAGATAGGAGACACCTCACCACTACCAAGAAAGAAGAGCTAGGAGTGGAGCACACCCTTTGAACTTGGGGTCCCTTTGCTGAGAACCTCATAGACCCAGAGGATGATTGACACCAAGACACATGGAGACCCCAGGCACTCTGGGTCCACAGATACTGAGACAACAATCTTCCCTTAGAGCTGGCACCTTGAATTTGGACTTCTAGCTTCCTAAATTGTGAAAAAATAAATTTGTAAAAGCCATCCACTTGTATTTCTGTTATAGTAGCATTAGATAACTAAGACAAACCCATAATTTTCTTTGGGACCACAGTGCTGAAATAAAGTAGGCATTAACTATATACTGGATGGGTTGGATAGATGGGGATAAAGTGATGGGATTGGACAATGGGAACAGAATGAATAATATTGAGGGCTTAAAGATAGGTAGACGCTCTGGTGGCATAGTGCCTAAGGCATTTGACTGCTAACCAGAAGGTTGGTGGTTCAAACCCACCAGCCACTCCTCGGGAGGAAGAATGGGCAGGCTACTTCTGATAGGGGTACCACCTCAGAAACCCAAGGAGGGGTCTCTATAATTGACTCAATGGAAGTTTTTTTGTTTGTTTTTTAAGGATTGGTAAGTAATACTTTTTTCTTTTCCTCCTAAGTTCAAAATAAACTGAGAAATAAAACACAGGAGGCAAACAGATGGACATCAAAATGGTGGCTTTACCAGTGTTTCTGAGAAAGTGACTAGATTTCCAGCCAAATGGACTTGCTATCATTTTCCCAAAACTTGTACCCTTCTCCACTATCCCCCAAGAAAAAGTGGGCCTTTCATTTGCATGTCAGAACCTCTCCTACAAGTTTGCCATATAAATGAATAGAGAATGTCCTACCTTTCCCGACAGTGAAATCAGAAAAAAAATTCAGAAAGACCTGAGCCCACCCCCTTAACCAAGTTACCTGTCAGGGAAGTCATTGTTCCTGTCCTGGGGAGGAGGGAGCTAGCAGGAGACAGAAGAAGGAGGGCTCCACCTACTTTCTCTCCTGGAGTGGGGTGGGAATTCCCTCACTACCTGAAAACATGGGGAGGTGGGGACAAGCCCCCACCCCATAAGAGGAGGTGGATGGGTGGGTGGAGAGGCTAAGGTGGCATTAAGGGAAGGACATGAGGGAAAGGATGAGCCCCTAGCATCACAACATCTACATCTAGACCCAGAATGGGCCACCTTTCTGAAATGAATGCCCAAATTGTCATCCCTTGCTGTTCAGCATGTTAGGAGAGAAGGAAGTGTACTTGTCTGTGTGTATGTGCAAAGTGGAGGGAGGAGCTGGCCTCCTGGAAGCTGTGGTGGGACAGAGGCCCAAGTGCAGAAGCAGCCACATTCTATGAAAACGGCCTGGGGGCCATGCTTACTGCAGGGCCAGCCTTTGAGGGACAAGCCTGGAGACTGGCCAGGGGCTCCTCGGGGCTTGCTGCTTATCTTCAGGCCTCCACTGCGCCTGTGCCCTCTGCAGCCAGAAGAGCTCTGGATTCAGCGTGTACGGAGCTACCACTACATTAATTAGCTCATTTACTTCCCCCAACAAACCAGTGAAGGAGGTGGTATTAGTCTCATTTTACAGATGAGGGTGCTGCACCTTGCATTAGAACTTCAATCCCAAAGCGCTTGGTTTGTGGAAGACTGCGGTTACGACAGGAGCCCTACCTCCATCTTGAGTCTTGACCTATTTTGAGTCTTGACCTAAGTTCAGATGCTATTTGAGTTCTTCATGTTACTTCCCCAGTTCTGGCTGTGCATTGAACCAGCAATGTGGCTGTGCTTAGAGAAGTCTGGGGCAAGTCCAGGGAGGGGAAGTTTGCTCTCATGAAGAGGGTGTTTGAAAGTAGATTGACTAGTATGCAGAAAGAGGCTCACACGCACAAAAATAGGTAATTTGCCTGGGTATTTACCAAAAGTAGCCTATCATTCCCACCCATTTTATCTGTCACACCAAGTTGAGAGTCCTGGTATTGTCTTAGAACCACCTTGTTGCTGTGAATCAGGGTCATGGGATCCCCAACTATCACAGAACCCCAGAACCAATCCTGTAACCTTTTTAACTGGCAATTAAGTACTTATCCCGTTCATGGGTCCTCCCATGCCCCCTTCTATAGTCCGGCCTGTGACGGTGATGACTGATGTGCTACCAATCATGATCCTATGATCATTTCCTTCTTTCTTCATCATGTAACAAACTCCAAGACTGATTCAGCAGATTCTATCGGCCTCAGTACTGTGTGCGTGCCGACAGTTTCCCTCATCCTTACGATTAGGTTTGCTTTCTCTTTGTTCTGCTGAAGGCTTGATAAAAGGGTCTCTGTGGAGCATGTTTGAATCTGGGGTCTTCTTCCTCAGCACAAATTCAGAGAAGCCGGGATTGTTCAGCTCACCCATTCAGTGGCAAAGTCAGTGTTCCAACCTACGTGGTCTGACTCCGAGTCCAGGGGCACAACCCAAGTCCCCGGGTGAGCCCAGCCCTTGGGGTGTGAGGGTGAGGGAAGAGCCCAGAATTGTGACCTCCTGCTCAAGGAAGAGTGAACCGCACCCATTTGGGGTTGTTGCTAGGAGTCTGCTGCTTTGGGCCAGTCTTCCCCTGGGGAACTGCTGCTCAAGTTTTCCTAAAGCACAGGGCTAGGCATCTACACCGTCGTCTTTACAGAGCCTAGGACCTTAACCAGGCACTCACAGCCTTCCTAGGGTGGTACCAGACTGCCTCTCTGCAGCCTCTTCTGCACCCTGGCCCCACCTTCCTTCAATGGATGTAGCTTTGCCCCTCTCTTCCTCTAGCCTGGAATGCCCTGGCTGCCATTGTGCACTTCTGGAAATTCTACCCATCCTTTAATACCCAGCTCCAGCCCACCTCTGGGCATCCTCACCACTTGTCCCTTTGTCTTTCTAGCTCTCAGGACTCCCTGCCTGAGAGGAGTGGGTGCACTCTGGCTCCCTTACTGATCTAGCCAAAGCTGTGGGCTCCTTCCCCAAGGGGATGAGTTAAAGGTGTGCAGCAGTGTTGGAATCAGAGCAGCTGCCTCCGGAGGGCTGCAGCCCAGATTCTGTTCCTGCCACCCCCACATGGCAGTCACCTGTCCAGGCGCCACTTGACCTGGTGAGAGACAACGGATGAGGCTAAATGACCCCCAGGTTGCTAGAGCGATGCCAGGCAGGCGCCTCACACACCTCCTGGACAGGAAAATATTTTCCTTCCTCTTAATAACAGTCATTAAGGGGCCTGTGCCTGGAGCACAGTCATTAAGGGGCCTGGGCTTAGGTCTATCTGTATAACTCCTGTCACCCTGAGCCACCACCCCAGGCCTAACCCCAAGGCTGCCTCCCCTCCCTTTGCCCTCTTACCCATTCAGCCTGAAGGGAGGGCAGTCATTCGTGCAGTCCTGGGGAATGTGATTTATATGCTATTATTATAGGGTGACTGGGATCCCCTGGAGCCTTTTTCCCTTCAACTGAGCCACCTCCACTCCTGCCCCTCTCAGTTGAGCCCCCCCACACACGCACACTTAATTGAGCTCATGCAGAACGTGTACAAAGACCAAGAGGCAGTCATTCGAACAGAACAAGGGGATACTGTGTGATTTAAAATCAGGAAGGGCATGTGTTAAGGTTGCATCCTTTCACCATACTTATTCAATCTGCATGCTGAGCAAATAATCCAAGCAGTTGGACTACATGAAGAACATGACATCAGAATTGGAGGAAGAACCATTAACAACCTGTGATATGCTGATGACACAGACTGACTTGCTGAAAGTGAAGAGAACTTGAAGCACTTCCTGATGAAGATCAAAGACTACATAGCCTTCAGTATGTTTTACACATCAACATAAAGAAAACAAGAATCCTCACAACTGTACCAATAAGCAGCAGCATGATAAATGGAGAAAAGATTTAAGTTGTCAAAGATTTCATTTTACTTGGATCCATAATCAACAACCATGGAAGCAGCAGTCAAGAAATCAAATGACACATTGCATTGGGCAGATCTGCTGCAAAAGACCTCTTTAAACTGTTAAAAAGCAAAGATCTTTGAAGACTGAGATGTGCTTGACCCAAGCCATGGTATTTTCAGTCAGTTCATATACATTTGAAATCTGGACAATGACTAAGGAAGACTGAAGAAGAATTGATGCCTTTGAATTATGGTGCTGGTGAAGAATATTGAATATACCAAGGACTTCCAGAAGAATGAACAAATCTGTCTTGGAAGAAATATAGGCAGAATGGTCATCGAAAGTGAGAATGGCAAGACTCTCTCTCATGTGCTTTGGACATGTCGTCAGGAGAGACCAATCCCTGGAGGAGGACATGATGCTTGGTGAAGTTGAGGGCCATCGTAAAAGACGAAGACCCTCAACAAGATGGACTGACACAGTGACTGCAACAACGGGCAACAGTTAGGAGGATGGTGCAGGACTGGGCAGTGTTTGTTCTGTTGCACATAGGATCACTATGAGTTGCAACCAACTCAACAGCATCTAGCGACAACTTCCACCATACATACCCAGCACCACAGTCCAAAGAGAGTTGGCTCAAGGACTGCCTCTACCCCAGACATGCATACATACATGGTACAAACATGCAGACACGTGGCTAGATGCTTAAAGGCTGTCAGGCAGTCACACGAATGCCACCACTCTACTGTATGTACCTGTACAGACATGCACAGGTACAGTTATGCATACCCATGTATGTATGTATTTTTAGTTGAATCCTGTGAAATTGCCTATATTGAATAGATTTTTTGCTTATAAGAATGGAATCAATCAAATACAAACATGGGCATGGAGGGAAATACACAAAAATACAGAGCCAGAATTATGGAATTATGTACCATCAGTGAGACATGTACACATTGAGGGATAAACAGGAACTCAACAATGCGGAACCCCGTCTGGCTCACTGCCCCAGGGGTGGACCATGACCCAGATAAGGCCCTGGTTCACCCCTGTAAACACACCTGTTGATAAGGCCCTAATGAGGGCTCTGCCTCCTCAGCTGCCCCCCCCCCATGGTCTGACTCTGCTTATTCACCCCCTGCCCCTCGCATAGCCTCCTGGCCCCCAGAGAGGGGCTCCTTAGTTTTGCCCCTACGATAAGATGGGATGGAATGGCCCAACCTTTTGGTTCTCGTCCTATGAGCCCCTCACCCCAGCCAGCCCCAGCTAGATCCATCTTTGGTCCTCACTGTCCAGCTCATCACTGGGATCCCCTAAGCCTATGCTAAGAGCATTTTGTGTTCCCCCACTCCCACCGCCATGAGTTGGACCCCATGCTAGGTTCTGTGGACACAGAAGAACCAGACCATTCCTGCCTTCAGGAATGGACACATGGGCCCAGGCCAGGTAAAGCCAGATGCAATAGGTGCTATAAGGGGGGTTGCCAGGGCTTTGAGACATGCTTTAGGTCTCCTGTGCCCCCCATCCCTTGGTCATTCTCATTGGAGCATACCCCTCCATATAAAAATGGTGCTGTGAGTTGGCCCGGGGTACTGTGTGTTGTGAGCACTTCTTCCTGGACTGCCTCCTCACCCCAGCTGCCGTCACTCCGCTTTTCTAGAGCAAAGCCTCACCCATCCTCCTGAGGACAGGCTGAGCAGGCTCTGGGAATTTGGCTCTTTTTGGAGGCAGAGATCAGAAACCTGCCTGCCCTCTTTTCCTCTGACCTTGTAGTGTATCCTCCCACCCTCCGAAACAACTTTCCTTACTCCAGCCATTCCCTACTCAGCCCCTGAGGAGGAGAGGATGGCTGGAGTCCAGCCCCTGCCAGTCAAGAGCACCCCTAGAGCTGAGGGTGTTGGAAACCCAGCCACCTGGAACAGCATTTCTCAAGGGGTGGGCCTGGCCCAGTGGCCCAGGTGCACCAGGCACTTGTTTTAAAGGTTGGCTCCAGAAGCCTGCCCCACACTTTCTGGAACAGAATCCCTGGGTGGGTGGAGCCTGGGGGTCTATATTTTAATACTTCCTGACCTACTGTCTTTCACTGCTCTTCATAAGGGCTACTGTGAACCACTACTTTGGGCCTTTGGAGGGTAGGCTCAGAGCTAGGGCTGGGGCTGGCAGGGGGCTGTGAGAGCCAGTTATGAGGTGGCGAGTAGCAGGATGTTTGTCCTTGGCGGTTCTTGCCTCTAATTCCATGCCTGTGTACCCGCTGTGCTGAGCCATGCTGTCCCTATTGTGGAGGTCTGAGTTTATAGCCAGCTTCTGGATTAGTGTTCAGGTCAGTGTACGTGAGTGGGTTCGATCAAAATGTATGGTCCGTGTATATTCAGTGTATATTCTACCTCTGTGGGTCTGTTAACTATCTGTGTCAGTATACATGTCAGCACGTCTGTGTGTTCACGTCTTTATCTCAGTGACTTGAGTCATCCGTACATCCCATGGTGCGTGTGCATGACTGTGTCCCTCTACAGGCCTGAGCCCCTCTGGACCATAATCCCATCTGCACGGGGGCCCTGGAAGGGCAAGGTTTAGAGTAAACTTGTTAGGAGACTGGTGGAGATGGAGCAGGAGATGCCAGGGTTACGGGGTGTGGTGGCGGGAATGTGTGCTAAGAGCTTGGCGCTGCTGGTTCCCTAGGCGGGCGAGTCCCAACAGGGGGCAAACAGATGGGGCTGACCTGACAAGTTCCAGAGGCCAGGGGCAATGAGGCGGAGCCTGGCTCTGACTTAGGGTGGCAACAGGTTGGGGATCCTGCCGCACACGGGGGCGGGCTGGCGGAAGGCGATCCTGCTAGTGTCGTCTTCCTGCTGTAGCCAGCCTGGGGCACAGGCCATGGAGCTCGCTGGCAGATGAGCAGCCAGGTGGGCAGGCATGTTTGGAGGCCTAGGGCCTGGGGGCCTGGGAACCCAGGGCATGGCGGGACCCCTGCGGGGCCGGGTGGAGGAGCTGAAGCGGCCCTGGTGGCGGGAGACCTCCCCGTTGGTGTTGAGGCACAGTGAGGCTGCCCGGCTGGCAGCTGACGCCCTCTTGGAGCGGGGTGAGACTGCCTACCTTCAGGTCATCTCCGAGGAGCGGGAGCTGCCCTTCCTGAGCGCCCTGGACGTGGACTACATGACCAGCCATGTGCACGGGGTCCCCGAACTCAATGAGGCTCAGGGACTGGAGGCTGCAGTGCCTGACCGCCTCAGCCTGCTCTCTGAAGTCACCTCAGGCACGTACTTCCCCATGGCCTCTGATCTAGAGCCCCCGGACCTGGACCTGGGCTGGCCTGAGGTTCCACAGGCCACTGGCTTCAGCCCCACCCAGGCCGTGGTCCACTTCCAGCGGGACAAGGCCAAGAACATCAAGGACTTGCTGCGTTTCCTCTTCAGTCAGGCCCGCACGGTAAGGACCTCATCTCTTCCAAATTTCCAGATGTGGAAACAGGTCCAGAGGGGGGAAGGGAAGAGCCCAAAAGCCACACAGCAATTTAGGGGCAGAATTGGGACTAGAATCTCTGGCCTGTACTAGATCACAAGCTCCTAGAGGGTAGGCATGTATTTCTTATTTACCTTGTAATCCTCTGGCACTCAAGAAAACTGCGGATCCCCTGAAGTCATCTTAAAACCATATAGTAGTTCAGCTCCACTAGTAGAAAGTATCTGCCTTAAGCATTCATCTCTTTGAAGAACTATCTGTATGTGATCAAAGTGAAAACTTGAAAGATTAGATGGGAACCTTAGGGGGCAGTGAGTTTGTTAATGGGGAAGGAACAACTCAGAGAAGTAAATTGGGAATTGGTTGCACAACTTGAAGGTTGTAACCACTGTCACTAAATTATACATGTAGAAACTATTGCATTGGTGAATGTTTTGCTTTAGACACTTGACTGCTAACCAGAAGGCTGGCGGTTCAAATCCACCAGCCACTCCTTGAAAGGAAGGTTGGTCAATCTACTTCTGTAGAGATACTGCCTCGGAAACCCAAGGAGGGGTCACTATGAGTGGGATCCGACTTGACGGCAGTGAGTTGTTTGTTTGTTTTTTTCTCAACAGAAAAAAGAAAATAAATAAAATTGAGGGGAAAAGAAGAAAACTATGAATAGCACAGAATGAGTGTGGAGCCTCAGCAAAGCTGTGCTTATTCCAAAGATGCATACTCCATCTTTCTGGGGTCTCCATGACCTTCATCAGATGCCAAAAAGTTTTGTGATCCCCAAACTAAGACTTGCGACCTCAGAGAACATCAGAGCCATCTCCTTGACTTATAGGGGAGGAAACTGAGGCCAGAGAGGGGCTGGGACTTGCTCAGGGAGCACAGGACTCTGGGTGAGAGGGGACCCCGACAAAGGGCCTGGGGCCCTGGCTTAGCCCTGCACCCTGGCCTATCCCTCAGCTGCGTCTCAGCCCCTCCTGCACAGCATCTTAGCTGAGCCTAGGGCAGGGGGGAGGCCATGCATGGCCTTCAGGGCTGGGCTTTTAGCTCTGCACTGGCAGGGAAAGGGGGAAGGGAGGCTGCTGGGCTCGGGGCTGGGGAGCAGGGGGCTCAGGAGAAAGAGAACAGGAGAGACGGAAGCCTGGTGCCTCCAGGAAGGCGTGGTGAGGGGGCCCCAGCCACGTACTGGCAGAGCTTCACTGCTGGGCTCTGACTTCTGTGGCTCAGGAGGCAGGGGCATGGATAAGATGACCCTGGTCTAAGGAAGCAGCCTGGAAGGTTCTCACTATAGAGCTCAGGAGGCAGGATGCCAGGGTCCCCCAGTACCTGTGGCAGAGCCTCCCTGGCAAGCCTGCCAGTGCCCCAGGCAGGGGAGGGCCAGGCCTGATTGGCATCAGCAATGGGGTCATTAGGGTGGTTATTGCTATGGCTGCTATCGCCACCCTGTCCCTTTGATCTTTCTTACCTGTCCTTATTCCCCCAGCCAGGGGCATCCTCACCCCCCATCTGGACCCCTCTAATCAGGGCCTCATCACTGGCTTGGAGTGACCTTGAGAAGTGCTTTCCCGCCCTAAGGCCCAGTATGTCCCCATTTGTTAAGAAGGCATCAGGAAAGGAACATTTAATTGTGCCTCTGGTGTGTGTGGAGCCCCTTCACGTGTAATTCCCTATAACTCTAAAACCTGGCTATCATTATCTCCATTTAACAGATGAGGAAGTTGAGGCTTCCAGAGGTAAAGCGACTCACCTAAAGCTGCAGCTCCAGGAAGAACAGAGTCCACATTTGAACCCAGGGCTCTGCTCTGCCCCTGCTGCCTCTGCTGTCTGGGAGAGGAGACTCTCACAGCAGATACATGTGGTGGGAAGAAGTAGCAGTAGGGGCTTTGAGGCCCCAGGGGATATCAGGCCTCTCTGAGATAGGCCTGTATGTAGAGTAGTAGCTGTAAGCCCCAGTCCCTGGACTGAACAAGAAACTTTGTTCTACTTGGCATGATGGAAGTGAGGGACTCCATGAGTGTCATGCCAGACCTCTGCAGCTTCACAAGGAAACTGAGGCAGGACTGGAAAAGGGCCTTGGAGACCCTACTAACTAGCTTGTAGCTCTGACCTTTGAAAGGGGAACCTCAGACCAGCCAGAACTAGGGCTAGTGCTAGACTGGGAACCCGGGTCTCTTCCCGCTCTGGGCCTCAGTGATCCCTTATGTAGAAAGGGGCTTTAGATCAGCACCATGGATCCACAGACATTTCTGAGAATCCAATGGCAGATAAACACAGAAAAATGCACACAAAAACTTTAAAATAACTTCCATGGGTTCAAAACAGTCAAAACTCCCTGTGCCTAAGTTAAGAAGCCTTGGTCTACGTCACTGCTAAAGTGATTCCAGAGATGTTCTCACAGGCTCTGGACTCCTGATTCTCAGTCCAGTGCCCTTTCTGGGTTCCAGCCCTGCCCTGGGGCTGGAGTGGATATAGGCAGTGCCCCCAGCAGGGCTGAGCTTCCCTTTCCTCCCCCAGGTCGTGGCTGTGGTGATGGACATATTCACCGACATGGAGCTTCTGTGTGACCTCATGGAGGCCTCAAGCCGGCGTGGTGTTCCCGTCTACGTGCTCCTGGCCCAGGAATACCTGAGGCACTTCCTGGAGATGTGCTACAAGATGGATGTCAATGGGGGGCACCTGCCAGTCAGTAAGGGGCAGGGCAGGAGAGTCAAGTTGGGGGGTCAGTGGGCGGAGGGAATGGGTTCCCTTAGCTGTTTTGGCCCTAGTCTGTCAAGGTCACCTCCCCAGCTTCCTTTCCCTTCCTTGGTGCAGAACATGCGTGTGCGAAGCATATGTGGGGACACATACTGCAGCAAGGCAGGCCGCCGCTTCACAGGGCAGGCCCTGGAGAAATTCATCATCATCGACTGTGAGCAGGTGGTTGCAGGCAGCTACAGGTAAGCACATGGACTGGAGGTAGAAGGCCTGGGGCTGTGTCCTGGGTGCTGAGGGCATCTAGGATCTAGCAGCTTTGAAATTTCCCTCCTTCACCCATCCCTTCAAACATGTACTGAGCACCTGCTGCCTGCCAGGCACTGTGCAGGGCCCAGGGGATAGAATGGAGCACTCACTGTAGTGAAAGGGTTACTTTCATATCCTTGGCATAGAGAATAACTTTTATATATTGGAACTGGAGGGACTTCAGAGAACCTTTCTCCAGTCTATTTTACAGATGGGGAAATTGAGGCCCTGAGTTGGGCAGCCACTTGCCCAAGTCCACTCAGCAGAGCTAGGACTAGTGCAGACGCTGGGGTCAGAGCTCTGTCTCCCTCACTGTGGGGCCTTCGTGGCAGTGTTTTAGTCCAGTTTCCTTACTCTGCCCCCCTGGTTATGACTTCTGGCCAGTCCCGGGGTTGTGCTTGGCCTCCTGACCCCTGCCGCTCTGCCCCAGCTTCACCTGGCTGTGCAGCCAGGCCCACACGAGCATGGTGCTGCAGCTGAGGGGCCGAATCGTGGAGGACTTCGACCGGGAGTTCCGCTGTCTGTATGCCGAGTCTCAGCCTGTGGAGGGCTTCGGTGGCAGTGAGGAGCCCCTGTCACCCAGGGTACCACACCCTCCCCAGGTGACCCTGGCCTTCAGGCCTGGCTTCCCAAGAAGCCCCACCTCCTCCTCGCCCTCCAGCACCAGCCTCGGCAGCGTCAAGCGCTCTCCTCTCCTGGGCCGCGCCTCCTACCTCGCTCTACTGGGAGGCTGCTCTACCTCGTCCCCAGGTCCTGCCCACCGTGAGACCAGTAACCAGCTCCCCCTGCAACGTCAGCTGTCAGACCCTAACCATGACGCCCCTCCTGGGTTCTATAGGGCCAACCTGAGCAAGCTGGGAGTGTCCTCATGGTCCCAGTCCTCCCCTGCCCTCAACCACCATAACGCTAGCCCCCCGGGCCTGGCAGTGGGCTCACATCTGCTCTCCCATCCACGCCCCCTCTTCCCCTTCCCCCGGGGTGGTCCAGCCCTGTCCCGGCTCCCAGAGAATGGGTTCTCAGGAAGCCAGGAGCTTAGTCCCCCACGAGGTCGTCGAATTCCTGGCCCAGTCCTGGAGACAGTGCATGAGAGGAAGGCATCTCTGAATCAGAGCCATGGCCAGAAGGACCTCCTGGTCCCCTTCCCCAGAGCCCGAGAAGCTGGAGGGCCCGACTCTGGGGTTACCCCCGGCTCAGGCTCCTTTCAGCCTGGAGAGCAGGCCCCAGAGGACAGGAAGTTGTCCCCAAGCCAGAGCTACAGCCAGCTGGACCTCTTGCCCAAGGCTCAGGGTGCAGGGAGCACTCCTGAGTCAGGCTCTCCCAGAACTGGTGATCAGGTCTCAGAGGAGAGAAGGCTGTCCCCAAGCCACAGCCACAGCCAGTTGGACCTCTTGACACAGTTCTCCAAGGCCCAGGGCTCCAAAGTGCCCCCTGAAGCCAGCTCCCCCAGCAGGCCCAGCAAGCAGGGCCCAGATGAGTGGCGGCATAGCCTAGGCCACAGCCAGCTGGACCTCATCACAAAGTGTGGCCCATTCCGGGCTGAGGGGCCCGGGCGCATTGGTCTCCCTGGTCCGAGCCCTGTTCGCAAGACTGAAGTGGGCTCTGGGGATGAGAAGCGGCTGACTCTGGGCCACAGTAAGCTGGACCTCATCACCAAGTATCACCAATTGCAGGTTGTCAGGCAGGCACCTGAACCAGGCCTGCCTGGGGACTCAACAGGTGGCCATCACAATAGTGGTAGCAATGACTTGTATGGGGATGAGAAGCGGCTGACTCTGGGCCACAGTAAGCTGGACCTCATCACCAAGTACAACAAGTTCAGGGTGCTCCGAAGCCGCTTTGAGTCCTAGCCCCATTCCCAGCAAGGACAGGTCCCCCCCCCCCCCAAAGATTGCTCAGATCCTAGACTCTGATCAGGGGCTGCATGGGGAGGGAGTTGCCTAGGAGGTCAGCGCAGATACTCCCTGGGCTCATATATACACTTACACACACACACACACACACAGAGACAGAGAGAGAGAGAGAGAGAGAAATGGAACCCTCAGTAATTGAACCCCTACCACTAGACACTGTGTTGGGCATTCACACTGTTGTTGTTGTTGTTGTTATGTGCCGTCGAGTCAAACCCGACTCATAGCGACCCCTCCTTGGGTTTCCGAGGCAGTTATCACTACGGAAGTAGGATTGCCCAACCTTCCTTTTGAGGAGTGGCTGGTGGGTTTGAACCGCCAGCCGTCTGGTTAGCAGGCAAGTGTCTTAGCCACTATGCTACCAGAGCTCCCAGGGCATTCACACTAGTTACTTCTTCTTATCCCTCATCCTTTCAACATCTCTCTGTGTAAGTATCATCATTCCTATTTTAAATATGTGGAAGCTGAGGCCAGAGAAGACTTGTTTGAAGTCAGAGCCAAGTAAATGACAGAGTAGGGACCCAAACCCTATCTCTGCCTGACTCTAAAGATGATGTTTTTTTTTTCACACACGACACACAATATCCATTGTTCATGTGTCCCATGCACAGAAAGTACACATGTCACAGAAATGCTCCAAATGCCTGCACAATTCACATAGGCATGCCAACAGGGCACACACTCACAAACTGTACACTCACAGATGTACTCAACCAATAAATACATACAGATTCATGACAGAAACCAAAACACTGTAAGCACTCAGTAAGCGTCACTTGGCTAAATGAATACATGCATTCAGTGCATAGTGTCTGCCCCCTCAGGATCCACATAAGGATCCTTAAGCACATAACCCAATACACTCACATGTATGCCTGAGCACACACGCATGGCGACCAGCATCTTTGGAACCTGAGCTGTGTATGCAGCCTTGGGCTGGGCATGCCACAGGGCTGACGAATGAATCAGAGTCCGTCCCTGGGAGACAAGGATTAAATGCACAAAACATTGATCAAAGGGCAGAGGGGTGTTTAATTAAAGGCTAACTAGGGACAGAGGGTGGCAGTGAATGAAAACCATAGGCTGTGGAGGATAGAGTTGTCAGAAAGGTTTCTCAGAGAGGGCAGCATTTGATCTAGGTCTTGAAGGATGAAGAGGGATTCCTGGGAGAGGGAAGCAGGTGAGGAGAGGGCCAGGACCCAATGAGTGAGTGGGTTTTCAGTGAAGGAAGGAGGGGGAGGAGAGCAGGCAGGTATCTAACCACACACACGTCAGTTTGCTGAGTGGCTCCTGAAGCACAGGCTGACAGAATATGGGCCTTTTGCTGCCTGAGAGTGTACCTGACACAAATCAATAAAAGTGGACATGGCTATGACCCACAGCTGCCTGGTGTGTCTGAGGAGTGCAGAGTCCTGGAACTGCTTGGTGGGGGACAGGAAAGTCCCCATTCAGGCCACGTTTGGAGGGCTCCCTAGGGGAGAGTAGATGATCATAAGAGGTCTAGATGGAGACAAAGGGCTCCAAGACCCCTCTGCCTTCACTGTGACATCTGAGAGGCCCTGGGCTCTACAAAATGTGGACCTGGTTTTCCTCCCCACCAGAGCCCCTTAAGGTGGGCTTTGGCTGCCACCTCTATCCAAGGGATTGAAGGTGGCTGCTGAATGAATGATCGAGTACACAGAAGAAGCACATGTACAAGCCAGTTAGCCACCACCCCAGGTCCACCCTGGGCCTCTCCCCCACAACCTTCTCCTAAGACAATGCTTCATCCACTCTCCCCCCTCTCTCCAATATCCGCTTCAGTCTGCTTCCCTCCTATTTCTCTGGTCATCTCTCCTTTTCCAGCCTCTATCTTGGTCTGCGTCTCCCTACAGGACATCCTTTCCCTGAGTGAGCTCATCCATCCCAGGCTTCAGTCCTAACTCTAATTCCTAAGCCCATCAGTCAGATATGGTCATCCTCCTACTTCCTGGACGTC
This sequence comes from Orycteropus afer afer, assembly GCF_000298275.1. Classification (NCBI taxonomy): domain Eukaryota; kingdom Metazoa; phylum Chordata; class Mammalia; order Tubulidentata; family Orycteropodidae; genus Orycteropus; species Orycteropus afer. The sequence continues at coordinate 11,196,334 of NW_006921607.1, read as the reverse complement.
TGTTCCATGCCTCACATCCAGCGAGGCAGAAATGTTCTTAGCCCTTCTCCCAGACCTGCTCTTCCTCCTCTGGTCTTATTTCAGTAAATAACTCCATCATCAACCCATCTTCTGGGAGACATCCCTGACTCCTTCTCTCTGTATTGCCTCACATTCGACCAGCCGCAGGTATCGTTCAATGTACCTCCTAAAAAAGGTTCTTTAGTCATGATGTCAGAAGAGACCATTCCTGGAGAAAGATACATTGGTAAAGTGGAGGGTCAGCGAAAAAGGGGAAGACCCTCAACAAGATGGATTGCCGCCACAGTGGCTGCAAGGATGGACTCAGATATAGCAAGGATGGAGAGGCTGGCGCAGGATCGAACAGTGTTTCATTCTGTGGTACATAAGGTCGCTATGAGTCGGAACCAGACTCTAGGGCACCTAACAACAACAAAAATAAAAGTTCGGAATGAATGCATGAATGCCAACATGCTACAGGCAGGGCCGGCGGTCTCAACCAGGCAATTTGAAACCATAGAGTCCTCCCGGAAGTTGGAGCTAGAGTAGCCGCATGCGTGGCGAAGCTCGCGGGGCTTTTCCGGAAATCTCCAAGCGCGAGGACGGAAGCGGAAGTTTATTTAGGGAGGCGAAGTGGTGGTTGTCGCGTGTGGAGGTTGTGATTACTTGGTAAATTGGTTTGAAGGGATATGCCGGGTCGGCAGGGGTGGGGGAGGATTCAGGAGTAGAAAGTGTGGAGGGTCCTAGTGGATGGTACCTGAAGTCTTAGGTTCGAATGCTGAGGGACTTGAGCCCAAGAGGGGAGGGGTCATGGCGCCAAGAGGGAAAGGGTTCCTGTCAGGTTCTGAGGGGCCAAGCCCGGGGGACCCGGGGTCGATAGAAGATCGGCTGTCCCTGAATTCCCGGCCCCGCAGCTTTTAGGCCTCATGGCGGTCCGAGCGTCGTTCGAGAACAACTGTGAGATAGGCTGCTTTGCTAAGCTCACCAACACCTACTGCCTTGTGGCCATTGGGGGATCAGAGAACTTCTACAGGTGCGGCGGGAATCCCAGGGCCCGCGGGCGGTGGGTAGCGGTGGGTAGCGAGGAGGGGTGCTGGGAATCGGGGGCTCCTGCAGGGGGAGGGCACCGGTCCCTCAGCCCCGTGACCGCCGAGTCCCTGTCCCCACAGTGTGTTCGAGGGTGAGCTCGCCGATACCATCCCCGTGGTACACGCGTCCATCGCAGGCTGCCGGATCATCGGGCGTATGTGTGTGGGTAAGGCTGGTGGAGGACTGCAGGGGTGCAGAGACTGAGGTTGAAGCCACCCCAGGACCTTTAATTATACCCCTGTAGGGAACCGGGAAGGAGCTCTGGTGGCGTAGTGGATAAGCCATTTAGCTGCTGAGCAGATCAGCGGTTCAAACGCACCAGCCGCTCCGCGGAAGAAAGGTGGGGCGGTGTGGAGTTGAACAGCCTTGGAAATCCGGTTGGGGGTCGCTGTGAGTCCGAATCCACTCGATGGCAGTGAATTTGGTTTTCCATGTTTTGTGTTTGAGGAAACCGGGCGTGATCCAGCGATGCCTAGGTTTCCATTATCTCCAGGAACTATAGAACCTCTAAATTCTTGGAGTTGGGAAGGCCCTAGTCTGGGTATCAGCAGATTCCAGGGACAACCTTTGGCAAAGCCTTCTGAGTAATAGTAACAACAAATAATATTAAATATTTTCACTCTTACACTCTTTATCTCATTCTTTCTTCCCAAAGATCCTGGGAAGCAGGAAGAATTATTGCCCCATTGACTAATGAGGAAGCTAATACTCAGCTTAGGTGACTCACCAAGTCCCACACCTAATGTAGAAGAGGATTTGAATTTATCGGTCTGCCGCTGACTGATTAAGTTGCTTTTTCTTTCAGAGTGTCCATTTCTGCCTCTCTAAAACAATGGCTGGGAGCTCTGGTAGCGTAGTGGCTAAGGCACTTGACTGCTAACCAGAAGGCTGGTGGTTCAAACCCACCAGCCACTCCTTGGAAGGAAGATGGGGCAATCTACTTCCGTAATGATACTGCCTCGGAAACCCAAGGAGGGGTCGCTATGAGTCGGGTCCGACTCGACGGCACATAACAACAACAAAACAATGGCTAAGCTTTTGGGTCACCCAGCCCAGTTATCCATTTAAATCTTACATTCCTTTAATACCACCTCTGAGTAGCCTCCAACCCTTTCCTTCTGTCCCCTCAGCACTGTTGACTCTGGCCATTGGTTCTTTCTTTGCACTGAATCTGTCTCTACTGTCATCTTTTGTTCCCACTGGGGTCATATAGAAGTCTGTTCTTTTATTTACTTATTTTTTTTTTTTTATCATAAGGCTTATAAGCCTTGGCCTCTGAATAGTTTCTTATTCAGGTGAAACATTCTGATCCTTAATCATGCTCTCAGGACTTGAAGTAAGTTCTGACATAACATGCTTCGATACCAGGGCCCTTCGTGTTTTTTATGATGGGAGTAATTCAGGGTTCAGAAGTTCATAGTTGTGGCCTCCTAGGGATGGGCAGAGATCTAGTCATTGTTGTTTCAGTGTAATTGCAGTTTGTTCATTCCTGTTGCTGTGTAATACACATTGTGTGGATGTACTACATTGTATTCATCCAGTCTGTTAACAATGGGCATTTGAAGAATTTTCAGTTTTGGGTATTATAAATAAAAAACCCACTGCTATTGAGTCAATTCCTACTCAGAGTCTTTAGGACAGAGTAAAACTGCCCCATAGGGTTTCCAAGACTATAAACCTTTATGGAAACAGACTGCCTCGTTTTTTTCCCATGGAGCAGCTGGTGGGTTTGAACTGCTGACTTTTTGATTAGCAGCTGAATGCCTTAACCACTACACCATCAGAGCTCCTTGCTATCTATTATAAATAGTGCTGCAATATCTGTGGGGTTTTTTTCTCCCTTTCATTTTATTCATTTGAAAGATATTCTTGATCTAAATGTATTTCATGCTTAATGTCACACATAGGAAGTACCATAAAGCAAAAGTTTACATTTTCTTAAAAGCTGTTTACTAAAAGTATAAAATGTGTTTTGCATTTTTAGTGTAAAATACATATACAAAAAGAAGTTGTTTTATAGTACTTGCCTTTTGGTTGTAACATTTACCCCCCAAAAAAGCTTTATACAGATCTTTCTGAGAGGAATGTCTGCGATGTCCTTCCAGACCTTTTCAATACTTAATGCAGGAGAGATCTACGGAGTATACTGTGTTTAGATTTATAAGGAATTATTTTCTTCCACTGATGAAGTACTTGTTGACCAAAAAAGAGTCCTAGCAGGGACACTGCTCTCTATTCAACTACTGCCCTTTTCCAGGGGTCCTGATACACAGGTAGAAGTCTGTTCTGCTGGACCCTACAGTTCTCACTGTGCTTGAGGTCAGGCCCAGCTTGTGGGCTGGGGGCACACTGACCTTGCTTGGCCCTCCGGCTTTCTCTGGAACTGTTAGCTGAATATCTCTTGGGAAGGTTGTTGGTGGAGAGACGGATCAAGTGCTGAGTTCTTGACAGCAGCACCTGAGTCTGTTTGGTTCTGTTGAGCAGCCTTGACCTTTTTTGATCTGCTGTCATCAGCTGTTATTTGTAGATAGAGAGAGATCTCAAAGGAGTGGTTCACACACTTGTAGAGGCTAGCAAGTCCCAAGTCCATGCGTCTGGTCAGGCTGAAGGCTTCTCCTGACTTAGCTGCAGGAGCTGACAAATCCAAGATCAGCAGGTCAGATGGCAGGCTGCTGGCTCAGGGGCTGCAGAGGCTGACAAGTCCAAACTAGGCAGGTAAGATGGCTGGTGCTGGCTCTCAGGCTGCAGAGGCTGATGAATCCCAAGGAGTGGAGGTCAGATGATGATAAGCCAGATGTAGGATCCAGAGCATGTGGTGGGCTTTGCCAGAATGATGTCTGTATATATATGATGATGCAGGCCAAACCCCTAAGGAAAGTCCCCCTACAATGAATTGGCTGATCACATCATAGAGGATGATTATATTATTACCTAATTTCCAAACCACTGAGAATCGTGGCCTAGGCAAGTTGACACAAACCTTAACCATCATAGTGGGTGTGCTGCTATGTTTTTTAGTGAACATTTGTACGTATTTCTGTTGGATCTGTACTTAGGAGTAGAAAGGCTAGGTCATAGGGTATGTAAATATTCAGTAATAATAGATGATGCCAGATAATTATCTAAAGTGGTTGAGCAGTTTGTATTTGACCAGAGTGTGTGTGTTTTATTTTTCAACACTTGGTATTGAAATTAGAATTTAATTTTAGCTGTTCTGGTAGGTGTGTGGGAGCTCTGGTGGTGTAGTGCCTAAGGCATTTACTAACTAAAAGCCTGGCAGTTCAAACCCACCAGTCACTCCTCAGAAAGAAGGTTGGGCAATCTACTTCCATGGTGATACTGCCTCGGAAACCCAAGGAGGGGTTGCTGTGAGTCAGATCTGACTCGATAGCAGTGAGTTTGGTTTGGTAGGTGTGTTAGTTCAATGTCTTAAGTAGTGAAATGTACAACTAATGCCAAGAGTCTTTCTTGCTAGTCCTGCTTATTCTGGATAATGAAGGTAAAATGGGCAAGTTGGGTTGGGACAAACTCCTGGGCCATTGCTGGCCTGCTTGCTGAGACTCCTGGTCCTACTAGGCATTGTATGGATCAGTGGGTTGGAGGGCTGGAGTCTGGGCCTAAAGCTTTCTTGGGAAAAGTTGATAGGCTTAGTGAATACTTGTGTCTTCATGGTCCCTCCTTGCCCACCAGGGAACAGGCATGGTCTCCTGGTGCCCAACAACACCACTGACCAGGAGCTGCAGCACATCCGCAACTGCCTCCCCGACTCAGTCCAGATCCGTCGGGTGGAGGAACGGCTCTCGGCCCTGGGCAATGTCACCACTTGCAACGACTACGTGGCCTTGGTCCACCCAGACCTGGACAGGGTGAGGCAGCCTAACTTGCCCACAAGTCACAGGACCAGCCTAATCAGTGGTCAGCCACTCTTCTTGCCTATCTGGCAGGCATTATGAGCATCTCTTGTGGTTTCTCCTTGTACCTGGGCTCTCAAATGTTAGGCACTCAGTATTGTAACAACAGTAGAGAGGCTTTTCGTGGTGTGGTCAGTGTCAGAAAGAAGCTGTAGGGGGATTAATGCTTCAGAACAGGGGACCTAAAAGATTGACAGTTGAACTCTTGGGTGTGGGGTAGAGGGAAGAAGGTGATTGGGGAGACCAGCACCCTGCCTGTTCACAGCATGAGTAGCTATTAGGGTCTGTAGAGCTGGCCTACTCTCTGCTTCAAGATACATTCTTGCCTTTTTCTTGGTGAAGCTTCCATATACAGCTATGTAGCAGAGGAATGAGAGGCCTAGGGAGCCAAGCACTGGGAAGTTCTGGACATGGAAAGCCCTTGGTTCTTTGGCCTGCAAGTACACAGTACTTCCTGTCTCTTGGTAGGAGACAGAAGAAATCCTTGCTGATGTGCTCAAGGTGGAGGTCTTCAGACAGACAGTGGCTGACCAGGTGCTAGTAGGAAGCTACTCTATCTTCAGCAATCAGGGAGGGCTGGTGCATCCCAAGACTTCAATTGAAGACCAGGATGAGCTGTCCTCTCTCCTTCAGGTGCCCCTTGTGGTAAGCATCCCAACTCTAACCCCTGTCTTCTGTGAGGCACACCCCTTTGTCTAGTGTTTGGGTATCTGGCCATCCTGCCACAGTTTGGGGTTGGGGATGCATGTCAGGGAGCAGTGTCTGGGGAGAGTCTGCATCAGGAAGGGGAGAGACTTTGGTAATGTGGTTATGACACCTGCTGAGCCCATCCCTTGGCAGGCGGGCACGGTGAACCGAGGCAGTGAGGTGATCGCTGCTGGGATGGTGGTGAACGACTGGTGTGCCTTCTGTGGCCTGGACACCACCAGCACGGAGCTATCAGTAGTGGAGAGTGTCTTCAAGCTCAATGAAGCCCAGCCCAGTGCCATTGCCACCAGCATGCGGGATTCCCTCATTGACAGGTATGTGGGCCCTCTCCTTTCTTCTGCCCAGAGTAGGGGTCTCACTTTGCCTTTTAAGGGTAGGGGAAGAGGATGGTGCCTAGCGTGGGAGCCACTCTGTTCGAACTAGTTGGTCCTTGTGTGTGAATGCTTACCTGGGCACTGCTGTGCATCATGGGATACAGGTGGCAAATGCTGCCCAAGTATCTGCTAATGCTTATCTTTGAAGTCTCAGCTTGGTGTCCCCTCTAAGCAAGCTTATTTTATCACTGACTACATTGTGTGGTTTGCATTTGCCAGCCTGAGACAGGAAAGAGCTGTTTGTTTAGAGGTGGGGAGTTACTCTTAGAAACTGAAGAGACCTCTGATGTCTAAGAGAGCTCTTGAACTGGTTGGAGGGTGGGTATTGCATCATAATCTCAAGTGATTTGGGGTTTTGTACATTTGAAAACAACAAAATATGATCCTGGGCCCCAGCCCTGGAGATTCCTGGGGTAGGAGGGTCTAGAAGCTCTTCTTTGGAAGAGCAGCAGATGCTGGGTGGTTTAGCAGCCCCCTTTGATTCTCACTGAGGATCCTGTCTCAAGACATGTCATACCCAACTAGGCACCAAAGTCTTTGATAAGGGATAGGAACCCCAAAGTAGAGCAAGTGCCAAGTAACATCCTCCCTTCTCACCATGAGCAAAATGTGCCTTTACTCTTTCTCCTTCATTCATTTGCCTGATGTTACTGAGCCAAATGAACAAGGCCCATGGGGGCCTATTCAGGCAACTTGGTCCTAATCCTGCCTCTGAGGAGCTCAAGAGTAGAGGAGGGGTGAAAAGACAGTGGCCGTGCATAACTTGTAGCTACCTTTAAAGGAAGAATAAAAAGTGTCATCAGATGGCATCAGAGGCTCTGGTGAGAAACTTTGTGGGATCCAGGAAGGTTTCATGCGGGACAGATCATAGTCTGGGATTTAAGGATGAGCAGGTATTGGAATCTGCAGAGATGGGGGCGGCAAACACCCTCAAGCAGACACAAAGATGGGAAAGTGGGGAGTGTATGTATGAAGGGGACAAGGTGGTATTTCTAGAGTGTTTGAGGACTTTCACTTTTTAAGAAGTTGGATCGTAGGCCTGTGGTTTTGAGCCTTAGTGCATGTTGGATTGATCGGGATGCTTGCTAAAATAGATGTCTGCTATCACCCCTGAGATCTGAGCCATGTGTTGTTTTTTTTTTTAAATACGTTTTCCTGGGTAATTCTGATGGGGACAGTTGGGGTACCACCCTGTCAAACTCTGGTGTGAGCACTGGAGAGCCATTGAAAGGTTATAACCAGGAAGGAAGTACAAGTGGTTTTGTCATCTGCTTAACACTATATTGAGCACCTACTATGTACCAGACATTAGTGATATGGTGATAAATAGATACCTTTTCTGCCCTTTTAGAATGGTGACTCCATATATAGTCATTTAATTAAAACCAAACAAAACCTCTTAGCAACTTGAGAAATTTCTGTAACCTGATAGTGAGTCCCTACTAGAAAACTACAGCTGTTAATTACATTTAGTGGTGAAACATTACAAACAGTACCATTTGAAATGGGGCAGAATTTGTTACCATCAATGAATGCCTGCATTGTTCTGGTGGTCCTAACCTGTGACAAAGTAAAGAATTGGATATTGGAAAGGAAGAGACAAAACTCACTAAAATCCTTTGATCTTGGACATGCTGAGTTTGAGGTGTCCATGAGACCTCAAGATAGGGATGTTGGTTGGCAACTAAAAATATGTACCTCAGTTATACACACATTATCACCTGGAGTAAGAGCACTTTTACTAAACCCTTCCTGAGCTCGTCTCTTCCAGCCTGCTACTTTTTGGGAGCGCTGGTAGCATAGTGCCTAAGGCACTTGACTGCTAACCAGAAGGCTGGTGGTTCAAACCCACCAGCCACTCCTTGGAAGATGGGGCAATCTACTTCCGTAGTGATATTGCTTCGGAAACCCAAGGAGGAGGGGTCGCTGTGAGTCGGGTCCGACTTGACAGCACATAACAACTACTTGTAGCTTTTTAGTTGGTACTAATAAAGGAGAGTCCTGGCCTTGGAAAAGTTCTGGCCTCACCCTGCCCCTGGAAGACTTGTGGTCCAGGCACGTGCCTCCCCATCTCTGAGTCCCCTTGTTTCTTTTTCTGATGTCTACTGGACTTAACCCCCCGAGGCTCTGGCTTATGACCAGTAACAGTTTGAGTAAGTTGATGAATAAGCTGACTCACTGAGTGGGGAGAGAGTTTCTTTCAATCTTTAATTGAGAGTTCTAAACTGAAGGGTGACTCATGGGATGCATTCAAGCCTGGAGCCTAGATGGAGCCAGGTGGGGCTCTGAGCGGCTCTTAAGTTCTGAGCTGGAACAAAGGTCCAGGGGTGAGGGTGGAGGCAAGCACTTTGAGAATGGAGGATGGGGTGTACTCTGTGAAGCCACTACTGACAATGCTTCTTCCTCTCCAGCCTCACCTGAGTCACTCTCTACACTGCTCCATGGGCTCCAGATTCTGGCCTTTGACTGCCTCTTCATGCCTCACCCAGGCTGTACCGGACACTGGCAGGGAGGAGGCAGAGAGCTCATGGGGACTGAGTGGCTGGATGACCAGCCATTCTTCACCTGTGCCCATCTGAACATGCGGTTACTATAAAAACATGCCACCTCAAGCTGGCTGTCAGACCCTGTGGCTCCTGACTGAGGACTCTGTTGTCTTTTGTCTCAGTATTAAAAGGCAGCTGCCTCTGGCCATTCTGAATGTGTTATTTGTACTCAGGTCCCCGCCCCCACCCCCACCCCATCGTTCCAGGGTCCTGGGAAGATGGGATACCATTCTATATACATAACTGAAGTTCCCCTACCCACTTCCCTTCCCTTCCCCCAGCTCCTTGGATGGTAGGCATCCCTGCCAGGTGAGAGAAGTACTCTTCACTGAAGTTCTCACATTTTCCACCCAACTTCAGCCTCTCAGACTTTTCTGGGCTTCAGATGATGTTGTTGTTATGTGCCGTAGAGTCAGACCCACTCATAGCGACCCCTCCTTGGGTTTCCAAGGTCGTATCACTACAGAAGTAGATTGCCCAACCTTCCTTCTGGGGAGTGGCTGGTGGCTTTGAACTGCCAGCCTTCTGGTTAGCAGTCAAGTGCCTTAGGCACTATGCTACCAGAGCTCCTTCAGAGGATGATAATGTGCCCCAAATCTTCTCTAGGTAGGACCCTGTGGTTGGGTCACCTGGCTACAGGGTAGTTTCATACTTAAGGTGGATTGAGGTGCCCTGGACACTGCAGAGCAACATGAACAGACCCCTTTCCCTTGGAGCTTCGGTGGGCAAGACCTCAGCAGTGGATTCCCAAGTTTCTTAAAGCCCTCTTGGGCCTTGGTGAAGGTTCTCTGGTGGAATAGTGGTTAAAGCATTTGGCTGCTAATCAGAGATCAGTGGCTTGAACCCACCAGTCCCTCTGCCAGAGAAAGCTGAGGCTTAAGATTTACAGACTTGGAAGCCCTCTTGGCAGCTGCTGCTGTTATTTGCCATCGAGTTGGCCCTGACTCATAGCGACCCCTCCTTGGGCTTCGGAGGCAGGATCACCACGTCTGCACTAAAAAAGTTGCTAACAGAAGTCACCGGATACCAGTCAGTGCTTGTTTGGGCCTTGCTGGCTGGAAGCAGTTCAATCTGTTGTCACGCTTCCCGTGGGCGGGGTCTTTGGAAGGCGGGGCCTTTGACGTGTGGGGCAAGGGTGGGCCGTGGTTGGGCCCCACCCACGGGGCACGTGGTCCTCGTTTCCGCTCTGAGGGACGGAGCGTAGTGACGCTAAACCGCCAATTCCTGCGGGTGTCGATGTGCAAGTGGGTACGCTGGCATCTGTAGGGTCTTCAGAGCTGCGGTTCCGGCTGCGTGAGGTGAGGGGCACACCAGGGCCCTGGGTGGGGGTGCTGCGGGCTTGAGACCTGAAGGGCATCTCCTACGGACCATGGGCGCCCAGCTGAGCGGCGACCAGAGCATCCCGGAGACGGCGCAGCCCCAGCCCGCGGTTCCGGAGGACCCTGAGCGGCCCCGGCCTGAGCCCGCCCCGTGGGGGCCGCTGGATGGACCGTGGGGGCCTCTGGACGACGTGCGCTTCCTTATCGCTTGCACGACCTGGTACTGACTGTGCCACCCACCAGAGTAACCGGCCATCGAGGCGCCGCAGCCCCTTGTTCCTGTACGCCTCGGCCCGGCCCAACCGTTGTCTGCTCTCCCCACATCCCCGTATCTCTCTTAATTCAGTCCACCTCTCGTCTCCCCGGCGCCCTTGAAAGACGGATAAGAATTCGAAGAGGTCGCGGGGACTGGAAGGAAGCCCCGGCAGGGTCGCCTCTCCAGCTCGCATGGGACACTCTCGCCTCTGGCCGTCTCCGGTACCACTGCCAGGGTTCTGGGTTCTGACCAGTGTTCAGGTCACATCCCCTGTTGGCTATGACTGAGGACAGACTCCCCTACGCCGTGCCACTGGCTTCCAGAACTAGCCAGGGCTCCTGGTAAGATCCCAGGGCTGCAGACCTGCTAACCTCGTCCATCTACTCTTGCTGAGAACTGGCCTCTTGGCGGTCTCAGGTTGCGTCAGTATGTGCTTTGACCTCAGAGAAGTCTGCCACAGTGACCCCTCTCAAACTCCTGAGGAGGAGGAGTTGCTGCTTCTCATCGTGGATCGCAGTAACATTAGACCCCTGGAAAGGACATCTGGGATTGCTGATCTGGTAGATGAGACGTCAGGGGCAGCTTCCAGATACCCATAGCACCCTGTTTTCTCCACTGCTCCCAGAAATACCCTCAGAACCAGATGCTTGTCCCTGTGCCCCAGGGAAAATGACTCATACTGTATTTTTGTTTTATTTAGAAATGATTTAAAAAACATTATACAAAGGCTGATCAGTTTAAAATGTGACCGACACTGAAATGCTGTGATGTCCCCCAGGCTGAGGGAAAGCTGGGCTCTGGGGCCCCCAGTGCTTTGCTCTTCTGTCTGCCCTGTGTTGGGGTGATGGACAGATGGTCACAAAGCAGGAGAGCCCGAGATTGAAAGCCAGCCCTCTCTGGGCCTGGCCCCACATCCCTCACGTCTGCAGCCTGGGCTGCCTGCCTCCATCTCCTGCTCTTTCTCAGCTGGTCTATAGGTAGTTCTAGGAGCCAAGGGGGATCCTAAGGGTTCTAAGAGCTTTCAAGAAGTGAGAGCACCAACCTGAGGGGTGGAGGGGCCAGTGGGGAGAGAAGGAAGACCAGGAGGAGATGGACTGGGGAGACACTTGTGATCTCATCTTGGCTCTGCTTCCTTGGACCCTAGAGGGATTCACAGGTGGGACACAGGCCCAGGCAGCCCACTGGATGGCCTGGACAAGGAACAGAACCACTCTGTGCTTCATCTGAGGGAAGGGCACCATGAGAGTCATCCTGAGCCTCCCAGGGCCTACACGAGTTTCATGTGAATGGACAGATGTGAGCTAATAAAGTGCTTTGCAAAGTATAAAACACTGTACAAACCTATGAATCACTAATATCTCTACAGTCATTCCCCCCTGCCCTAGGGAGCCTGCCCTTGGCCAAAATGAGAACAAACAGAAGGATGATAACAGAGGATGCAGTGGTCCCATTGGTTCCTCTGGGACAAGAGATTTTGCTTGAGACAGCTCCCAAGGCAGCAGGAGTCCCTGGCTGTGCTTCAGGGTAAGCCAACCCAAATCCCAGAGGCCACAGAGTGGGGACAAGGCCCATGCAAGCTCAGAGGGCAAGGGCAGCACCTGAGGGCCACCTTCCACCACCTTCCACCTTTGGCAGAGAGCCAGCAGGCATCACTGAGCCCTTTGGTCTTGCTGCAAGCTCCTCAGTGACAAGCAGGGCTGCCTCTGCTGGGTTGGAACAAGGCAAGCTGAGTCCTGGGGATTTCTGCTAGAGACAGTGAAGGTTGGGCCCGAGAAGGGTCAAAAAGGGAGGCCCCTAGACTGGGGGCCACTACTGGTTGGGCATACCCTTTACCTAAGAACAATGCAAGAGGATGGGTACCGTGAGCCCATGGTCATGAAGGGCCAAGCTTGTGGTATAAACACTGCTTCCAGGCTGAGAGATGAGGTGGCCATGGGGTAGTCGGAGCAGTGGGCTCAGCACTTCAGAAGGCCATCCTTGGCCCCTTACCCCGAAGCCCTAAGAATGTTCCTGGAGCTATCCTTTCCCCACCTAACTGGTGAGACTGAGCCCCAGGCCAAAGTGACAGGCTGGAGCCAGCTGGGGACAGGGTGGGGGAAGTGAAGAGAAGCAGAGGGATGGGGGAGGGAGTGGAGGGCGTCTCAGGCTCAGCTGGGCCTCCAGAAACGGGGCCAGCTCCTGCCCTAGCTCTTTAGCTTCATGAGCAGGGCCCAGCTCCTGGAGTATCTGGTCTCCGGAGTGGCCTTAGCAGCACCTTGGTCCTTACCACCTGGGGAAGGGCGGGCTACACTGGCCTCATCACTAAGCCAGTCACCTCTAATTCATCTAAACCCTCAAGCAGCCTTTGCAAAATGGGACTTAAACAGTAGTGCTAGGACATTTAAATATTCACGTGACTGCTGGGTCCTTGTCAGACCCAGATGGGCCACAGCCCTGCCTGCAGCATGTGACCCTACATCCTGGGTTTCAGAGGAGATCTTGACAATGTGGAACAGGTTTCCTGAGGAATCTGCTGTATTCCAGCAGGGGAAACCTAGGCATGCTGCCCACCGTGTTGGCAGCAGGTATCCTGTAGCCTTGGAGGACTGGGGTATGTGAGGGACATCTGACCAGCAGGTGTTGGCAAAAGGGGGGGGCCAGGACTGGTGGCATCTCCCAGATGGGGGTGAGAGAGCTCGTGCTGGCTTCCCACAGGTGTGGAGCCCGAGCCAGGCCTGGGGCTGTGGCGCCTCATAGGCAGGCCCAAGGACGTGGTGACCATGGGTGCTCCCTGGACAGGGTCCCTACCTCCTGACGGGGCCTGGACTATTCCCTTGAATAGGGAATAATTTACCCAGAATAGAAGGCTGGCAGCTGGGTGCCAGACACCCACCCCAGACACAGCCCCCCATCACTCCCTGCCCGACACTCAGCCTAGGACAATGCATCCACCACTTCAGCTGCACGACCCTGGCCTAGGGCCCTGCTGGCCCCGGTGGGCAGTGCCCGGAGCTGCCCTCAGGCCCTGGTGAGGAGGGGCCTGGCTGGCCAGACCGAGTGGACAGAGAGGGCTCTGGGATGCTCACACCCACTCCTGGACTGGCCGCTTATAGTAGGTGACAGGTTGAGGGCCTGCCTTGTTCTTGAACTGGAAGATGGTGTAGACCAGCACCAGGATGCAGAGGGACAGGATGCAGGGAATGACCACAGCCACCGCATTCACAGAGCCTGGCACGTCATTGATGGTCACCATGATGTCCACATCATCCTGGGGCAGACGCCGCTCCTTGCGTCGCTCTACCTCCTTCTGGTTACAGCCCATCCAGTCACGCAGGATGTTGCGTGGGTAACCTGGCTCCACGCTCAGTTTCTGGTTGTCAAACTTCCAGTAGTCTCGGCCCTTGTAGAAGTAGGTGTAATCTGCAGAGACATGGTCCAGTGTCACTACTTCCGAACACTTCCCTGCACCTGCTCTGGGCCAGGCCTAGGGGTCCAGTGACCCTGCTGGTTTGAGAGGGCATAGGGTGCTGAGGCAACATAGAGGAGGGTCCCCTCTCCCACTCTGGAGAAGCCAAGAGGAGGTGGAGGGAGGGCTAAGCTGGAACACTTGGCCGGCCCTCAAATAATGTGGCTGGAGTGTGAAGTATTATCTGCATGGGCAGCTAACTAACAAAGCTGCAGACAGGCACCCAAGATCTCAACAGTTCTGGGAAGCCACAGGGCCCTTAAGTAGAACTGGGACATAGTTCAACTTGTACCAGGAAAAGACCTCACCAGGTACTGGCTTCCCAGACAGCGCCCTTCTCAGCCTAGGTCACAGCTCTGCCACACTGTGCCCACAGACTTCTCACATGCATCAGATCAAGTCCCCAATTTATGGTTTGCATAGCACTTCCTCCATAGCTCTTGGGTCTCAGGCCAGCTCCAACCTGAGCCAGGAGAGTCAGGAAGCAAGATTTCTTTCTGTGTCGACAGTGGACACCATCTCTTGGCAATTATCATGGACTTTTTTTGGCTTTGCACACATCACAGCACAGAAGCAGGGTCTCTGGGACCCTGCAGGGGGTGGGACTGGGCAGCCCTGCCTGTCATTCCCCTGGCAGCAACCCCAAGACTCCAGCAACAGCCTTAGCAGTTCACCCAGACTCTCCTCATTGGCCAGCTCCCCACCCTGGCAGGGATGTTCACTGGTCAAGGTCGTTGATGTCACCTGTCTCTGAGGCTCTCCTAGAAATGAGACTGTGTGTGTAAAGAAAGCATCAGGTACACGAGCAGCCACTGGCTTTTCTATAATCAACGGCTCCTCTCCAAGCCTTCCCTCACCATCCTCTAACTAGGCTTCCTCAGGCGAGTTCTCTGATGGCATTTATTTCCCTTATAGCATTTGTTGCCACCTTTGTTTTCTGCCACCAGACTGGGAGCTAGGGACTGCACTGCAGACTTGGTTCACTGCTGCATTCCCAGTCCTGCCCACACGCCATGGCTCTCAGTTGTTTGTGGAGTGAATGAATAAGGCCTGTTCTACATAAACTACAACACACCAACAAGGGGATAAGGAATTATAACTTAAATGCATGGACTGTGCGCTGTATTGTTCTATGCACTCGACATGATTTATTTAATCCTCACAAAAGCTCCATGAGGTAGATACCATCATCATCCTCATTTTGTAGATGTTGTTGTTGTTGTTGTTGTGTGCCGTCGAGTCGGCCCCGACTCATAGCGACCCCTCCTTGGGTTTCCGAGGCAGTATCACTACGGAAGTAGGATTGCCCAACCTTCCTTCCGAGGAGTGGCTGGTGGGTTTGCACCACCAGCCTTCTGGTTAGCAGTCAAGTGCTTTAGCCACTATGTATTTTGTAGATAAGAAAACATAAGTCATTTGCCTAAACTCATGTAAGTGGTGGAGGTGAGATGTGAACCCAGACAGAGTCTGTGCTTTTGCCAGAGACCCACTCTGCCCTGGGCCTGACCCAGCGCCTCTTCTTGAGAAATTCCTAGTCTTGGAGGGAAGCAGGTTGCAAGCAACCTGATGGCCTGTGGGCACCTGATGGCCTGCTGGAGGAGCTTAGGAAAAGTCTCCTCAATAAACAAGGCTTCTTTCTTCATCTTCTTGCCCTCAAACCTTATGAAAAACACCTTTGAATTACCCATATCCATCACTGCTTTTGGATTTGATAACTTGAACCCCAAGAGAAGACCCTGAGGACCACTGTTTGAGAAGTACCACCTGAAGAAATGAAGTCACTCTCTGTAAAATATCTCAGCTGTGAACCATCCCAGCAAAGGAGGAATTATGACTTCATAGCTGGTAAGAGAGAATGTGAACATGGGTAGGTAGGAGGCAGTTGTCTGCCACCAGGGAGGTATTTCCCATGCCTAGAAATTCTTAAGAGCATGTGTGTAGGCCCTAGTTTGAGACATCCTGATGAACATATAAAATCAGTGTGGGATAAAGGACCTGGCTTTACAGAAAGTAAGGTGGCCTTTGTCCTTGGAGTAATTGGGGTGCCTTGGTCTGGGACTTCCAAGCCACACCTGAGATGTGTGCTGACACGTTGGGGCTGGCCAGAAAAGACTCACCTGGGAGGCTGATGCCAACTATCCAAACCAAAATCAGACCCCCTGCCATTGAGTCAATTCCAAATCATAGCAACCCTATAGGACAGAGTAGAACTGCCCCATAGGGTTTCCAAGGCTGAAAATCTTTATAGAAGTAGACTGCCTCATCTCTCTCCTGCAGAGCTGCTGATGGGTTTGAACCACTGACATTTTGGTTAGCAGCTGAATGCTTTAACCACTATATACTACCAGAGCTGCTTCAGCTAGCCTCAGGAGGCACAATTTAGCCTGTTAGCAGGACTGGCTGATAAAATCCCTGAACACAGAGGCTCATAGACATTTGTGGTTGCCAAGAACATCTGCTCTCTGAACATAGGACATCCCTTGGGACATGGAAGCTCCTCATTGGGAACTCTCCCAGACTTCCGTATACTTCTGTTTACGTTCTTCTTGGGTGTAATTAATCTGTAGCCATAGTTGCCATGGAGCTGATTCTGACTCATGGCTCCCCACTATGTTACAGAGTAGAACTGCTCCTTTGGGTTTTCTTGGCTATAGTCTCTATGGAAGCAGACTGCCAGGCCTTTCTTCCACGGTGTTGCTGGGAAGGTTTGAACCACCAACATTTAGGCCAGTAGTGGCCAAGTGCAAACTGTGCCACCCAGGGCCCTTTCACTCTTCGTGAATTCCGTAAGTCATTCCAGTGAACTGTCTAAACCAAAGGAGAATTAGGAGCCAGCAGGTTTGAAAGTAAGGAGCCCTGGTGGCATAGTGCCTAAGGCATCTGACTGCCAACCAGAAGTTTGGCAGTTCAAATCTACCAGCTGCTCTGTGGAAGGAAGATTTACCACCTTGGGAACCCAATGGGAGTCGCTATGAGTTGGAACTGACTTGATGGCAGTGAGTTTACTGTTTTGGTTTTAGGTCAGAAAGTAAGGGTGTTGTGTGGACAGCTAGCATCCTGAAGGGTTAGTGGGAAACCAGCCCCAAATTTAGTGGGTAGCACAGCAGAAGTGTGGGATGTTCAGTTTGTGTGTCAACTTGGCTGGGCCTGGCTGAGTGGTGGGCAGCTGGATGTAGTATTCCCCATGATGAGACTGGCAATCAACTCCATGGTGGAATCTACTGGGAGCAGCTGAGTAGCTGCCTTTGTGGTCTGCTTCCTGTATATAAAGAGAAGCCTTGGGCATGGTCTGTAGCCTATGGCACGCTTGGACCCTGCATGTAGCCTTGTTGTTGCTCAGCAGCCTGCCATGCTCTGCCAACCTTGGGACTTACAAGGGACTTACTTAAGTTAATGGCCTGCAGTGTGGTTTGGTAACATCGGGACTGTGCCTTTTTACTTGTCAACCTTGGGGCTTCACAGCCTCAGCAGCTGTTTGAGTGAAGAAATGGCTCTAGCTCCAGTGGGCCAGGAGCAGGAGGCAGAGCTGGACCCCAAGGTTGAGGGGCTTTCACCCAGCCCCTAGAGCCTGGCACTTTGAACTTGGACTTAAGCCTCCAAATTGGAAGAATTAACTCCTGCTTGTTAAGGCCATCCCATTTGTGGTATATTCTTGTCAGAGCGGCACTAGGTAACCAGAACAGATGTCTTGTGGACTTCCCAAATTTGCATATGCATCTGTCTGTTTGGCAGCTGATGTCCTTTCAACTTAGGAGATCTGACCTCACTCATGCTGCCTGGGGTCAGAGAGAGAGAGCCATGGGGGCAGCTGACGATGACCTGGGTTATGAGGACTGGATCAGTCTCCACTTTTGAGAGGATCAGATTCATGCTGACCCTTACTGCCCAATCAGAATATGCCAAAACAGTCCCCAGACCACCCCATCCAGCCGGGCCCTTACGTACATCCTTCTTTGCTGATGAAGGCCCCTTGGGGTGCCTGTGGGATGCCCTTCCACACGGTGATGGGCTTGGGGTAGCCAGGGTCTGTGGCCCGCCGCTCCTCACTGTAGCGCCAGTACCGCTCGCCTTTGAAGAAGTAAGTCTTGCCCACAGGTTCCCAGCGCAGAGCTGTGTCAATGCCTTCCCGGGGCAGACAGTTGCCCAGCTCCCCCAGGCTGTGGGGATACCCAGGCTCCACTGTCACTTCCTTAAACACCCAGTACTTGTCTCCTGTGGCCAAAAAGAGTCCAGAATCAGCCTTCCCCAGTCAGTGCCAGAAGTTGTGGCTAGGGCCACTTGCCCTTCTTCTGCTGGGTCTGGGGGTCATGGCTAGATGCCCAGTGTCTGGAGCCACAGGCCTGCATGATGTGCTTGGTAGGAGTCCGAAGCCCCTAACCCAGGCAGAGCTTAAGGGATAAGTCAGAAGCTACATGCTGCCCAGGCTCTGTGCCCCACCCTCTTTTCTTCTCATGTGACTGACTCCTCTCTCCTCTCCTGCAGGTCTGCATACTACTACTCCCCCCACTTGCCACAATGACGCCTAACTCTAGCATTGGCTCAAAGCCACTCTCCCATTGGACTAGATACTCCATCTTCCCACTGCCTTCTGGGCATCTCCAAGTCACCTGCACCACAGAGGGGCTTCTTCCCTCATCACCTCTCTGCCTCTGAGCCTCCCCACCAAGAAACCCTACCTTCATCTCTGACCGTCTCTCTCTCTCTCTCTCTCTCTCCTCTCAGCAGTCAGCTGTGAGGCCTTCCTAATCATCTTGCACTGTCCCCTCCTCTCTAGCCCCACTGCTTCCGCCCTGGTTTGGACCTCATAGGCCTCACTCTTCTCAGTTCCAGCAACTGTCTTAGAAATGGCCACCCTGCCGCTGCCTGACTGCACTGCCCGCTGCCCTATAGCACAGCTTGCTTGGAAACATTCAGTAAGTCCCCATCTTTGGCCTAATGGATCGAGACCACATTCTGGCCTGGCAACCAAGGCTTTTTAACAATTCACCCCTAAACTACTTTCCAGGCCACTTTGTACAGCTCTTCAATTTGGGGCCTCCCTGGCTGTTGGGAGGCCTTCTAAGCCCTTTAAATGTACATGCACATACATTCCCACCACCCCTCCTTTGCCCTCACTGTTCCTTCCCTGGAATGCCTTTATCCCCCTCCCTTCTCACTGTCTGTATGTTAACCACTGTGGGTCTGGCCCAAATCAAGATAATTGGTGTGAGACCACCTTGCACTGTGTCAGGCCCAGCGTGGGTATGCCCTCAGATCCCTTCCCTTCTCCCTCTGGTCTCCGCAGCTGTGTGACCTCCTCCCTCTAAGCTCTTACAAATCAGATGACCCTCCACAGAGCACTGGATGGTCTCCAGTTGCCAGCACCACCTTCATGTGGAAGGCTTGTCATCCACCTTGTAAGTGCCTTGGCACTTACACACCCTCCACAAGCCCTTGCTGACTTAGTTCCCCTGATGGTGGACTGCCTTCCCGAAGGATCTGACCCGAGAAGGTTACTGTCGTTGTTGGGCTAGAAGGGACCTTGTAGTGCATCTCTGCCTCCCACCCACCTCTTCTAGATCACAGATGGGAAAAAAGAGGTCCAGAGAGGGGCAGGGACCTGTCCCAGGTCCCACAGCACAGGCTGCATTACCTTTGAAGAAGACAAATCTGCCGTCCGCCCTTTCGTAGGCTGCATCTATGCGGGCGGGCAGGCCCTTCCAGAACTGCTCGATCTGCATGGGGTAACCTTCCTGCACCCGGTTGTTGCGCAGGCGCCAGAACCAGCGATCCTGGGGGGGGAGAAAGGCATGGCAGGCTCTGCCTCTGAACCCGGTGGTCCCAGGCCTGGGGCTCAGGTCCCTACAACGTCACACCTTCCCCTGGGCCCAGCCTTGCAACCCTCCATGGAGTCTGTCCACCGACTGCTGCTTCCTTTCAAAGCCCTGTAAGGAAGACAAGTGCTCATGGAACTCTCTTCACTTCAAACTCCCAATGGAGCTTGCTGCCGCAGGGCCATACCTAACACCCTGGCGTGCAATGCCTTTCACAGTCCACCTCCAAACTGCTTCCCCAGCCTCACCTCATGCTCCGGCTGCATTGGATCCTTCACATTTCCCCAAACAAGCCAGGCAATGTTCTGCCTCCCTGCCTTTGTATAAGCAGCTCCTGAGGCCTAGAATTCTTCCCTCAAGTTCATCTTGGGGGCTTTTTTTAACTGCTCAAACCCCGGCTAACAAGGCATCACTTTGGGGAAGCCTTTCCCGGGCACTCCAGGAAGTCACTCATTTCTTCACCTGAGGTCCCCAGCACATCACACTTCTTGCAATGATGTGTCCCCCTGGACAGCTCCTCTATTGGACTTGGAGTTGCTCAAAGGCAGGGGAGATGGGGGTCTGGGTCATTTTTGGACCTCAAGCACCCACTCCAGGTCAGGGATCAAGAAATTTTTGTCAAATGAAGGAGTAAATGGGCAGGAGATTGTAATTCCCACTGAATGGGTGAATAATGTGGGGCCCAGAGCGGATGCATGACTCTACCAAGGTCGGGCAGCAAGTCAGGAGCAGAGGCAGAACTCTTCTGCTAGCTAGGACTGTCCTCCTCTTCCCATCCCCTAGGGTGGAGCATGAAAAGGGTTGTCATGGAGTGGCAGCAGAAACCCAAAGCAGCAGAAATGCAGAGACTGAGACCCACAGCAAACAGGCACTGCACGGGAGGGGAGGGGCAGAGTTGGAGGGATGATATGGGGGCCTAGAGTGGCCACATGGGGGCAGTGGAGTCACTGACATCAGCCAGGCCAATCTGGCTGGTGGGAAGCACCCGGTGGTCACTGAGCCTGGGCGGAGTGACCTCCACAGGGGCTGGCTCTGTCCAGCAAGGAAAGGATGGAGGGAATTGGCCTACGAATGTCGGCAAGGTGCCTAGAGCAGTACTGGGCACATAGTTGAAGGCGAATGATAGCTAGGTTGGTAAAGAGTCTGATAAAAACCCCTCGTCTTCAAGCTGGTGCCCGTGCCAACAGTGCCAACCACCGCCCTTTCCCGGTAAGCCGTCCGGGTAAGTCCCATAACCTCCCAGCCCTTTTGTTTTCTTATGTGTAAATGGGCATGATAAAACCCAGCCCTGCCTATAAACAAGTCAGCTGGAAGGATCAAAAAGAAGCAAGTGCAGAAGAATAAATGTGATCTGTAAAAGATGGTACAAAAGCTAGAAAAGATTTTTAATGGTGTTTTACAAAGCATGTTCACAGTTTTGTTTACTTATTTTGACTTTCACACCTCTGTTAGGGAAAGTCACAAGAATGCCCCGAGTGACTTGACTAGAGCCCCTTGGGGAGAGGCAGGACGGGCTAATCCGTGTCCTCCGGTTCGTGCTCAGTGCTTAGAGCTTGCTGGGAGAATTCCTGGAAGGAATGGGCCTGCCCTCCTCACGTCCCTCGTGTGAAGGAGACGAGATGTGCTGCCCTGATCCCCCTCCAGTGACTGGGAGTGTGGTCACAGGCCATTTCTCTTTCCAGTTGTCAGTCCGTTCAGGGATGACCTGATCTTCAGATCTTCCCCAGGTGGTGTCCTGCCTCAGCCAATGACTGACTGAGGCAGGAGTGTAAAGGCCCAGCTGGCTGGGGCCATTCTAGCTGCAGAGCTCCCTGTGGAGGTGACCAAGTCTGCAATGTGTTGCTACTTGACTGGCCCCCTCTGCCCAGTCCTGCTTCCACCCCACTTCTTTCTTCCACAGATGTTGACTCCAGAGCTACTCTTCAAGAAGAATCCTGCACTCCACACACTGTCTCCAGGTCTGCTTCCGGAAGAACCCCATCTGCAGTACGCCCAACAGCCACGGCTAAGGCGACAGGAATGGAACAGGTGACGACAAGACGTAGCCTGGCCAGCTTTCTTCCAAGAACCTCTTAGTACCAGCCTCTCAGGCCCTGGCAGGATCTAGAGTACATCAGCCACCACTGATCAAGCCCCTATTGCAAGCCTGCCATTTCACAGCTCACTTAATCTTCCCACAACCCTTTGTGAATAGGGGAATGACTTTCCCAGCTCTCAGGTTTGGAAAAGCTGAAGTCCAGAGAAGGGAGGTGGCTTGCTCAAGGTTATAGACCAGAAGCTGGCCCTTTTCCTCAGTGTTAACCCCTGGGAAGGTCCAGAATCACCAGTCTTTTTCCCCTTCTCCCTCAGAAATGGGCGGTTGATTCACCTGGGAAGAGACCTAGTGTCGGCCACTGGACCATCTCTCCTCCAGGCCCCAGGCAGGCCTCCTCCTGGAGAAGCAGCTTTCTCTGGTCCCATGGTGGGGAAAGGAGTGGGAAGGACCACCTGGGTGG
The DNA here is from genome assembly GCF_000298275.1 of Orycteropus afer afer. Taxonomy (NCBI): domain Eukaryota; kingdom Metazoa; phylum Chordata; class Mammalia; order Tubulidentata; family Orycteropodidae; genus Orycteropus; species Orycteropus afer. Next base: position 11,174,378 of record NW_006921607.1, on the reverse strand, counting down.
CGCCAGCTGACTGGCCCTACCTTAAACACAAACATCTCTCCCCGGAAGAGGGCCACTGTGTTGAAGTTGCCATCGCAGATGTTGGGTTTGGCGCCAGGTGTGGATGGGCGGTCCCTGAGAGGTGGCCGAGGGGGCCTGGGCTGGCGCTCATGCTTCCTCTCAGATGGTGAGTGGATCCTGCGGACGGGGAGTGTAGGGAGGGGCCTTGTGGGCTCCAGAGGCTCAGCTGGGGGTCCTGGAGAGAGAGGACACATCTTAGAGAAGGGGCCAGCCATTCCCTGCCTCCCACTGCCATTCCTTATCCTCTTCCTGACCAGGAAGCTCCGAGAGACATCTACCACACTCCACCTGTTCCTCCAGACAGAAGCCATTAGATGGGAATTCCCTCATCTTTCCACCCCCAAATCTGGTATCTTCTTTTTTTTCTCTCCTGTTACAAGAGAGAACATGTCCCTCCTTAGGCTCAGTGTTGAACACTCACTCTCTCCCTGTCTCCTGCTCTCGGTTCTTCCCGTCTTGGCAAAATCACCCTCTCCTCCCCTAGATCATCCCTCAGCATACAAAGTGGCTCCCATTTAGGACAAAACAAAATTTCCTCGACCCTGCGTCCACCTCCAGATAACACCGTTTATCTTTTATTTCTCGGCTTCCCTTCACACTGCTAGCCTCACTTTCTCATCTCCTTCCCTTATTTATTTTTTAAATCTCACTCCACTATAGCTTCAGCCCCATTACCCCCTGAAACTGCTCTTGTCAAGATCACCAGTGACCTCCATGTTGCCAAATTCAGAGGTTACTTGACTCAGTCTCTTAGGGCAATGCTTCTCAGACTCGATGTGCGTATGAATCATCTGGGATCTTGTTAAACTGCAGATTCTGACTCAGAGGGTCTGGAGTGGGGCCTGAGATTCTGCGATTCTTCAAGCTCTCAGGTGATGCCAATGTTGTTGGGTGGAGGCCAACACTTTTGCGTAGCAAAATCACAGAAACTCCTCTCTCCTTTTAAACATTCCAGGTTTTCCTCCTACTTCACAGTCTGTTCTTTCTCAGCCTCCTTTGCTCATCTGCCCAACTCTAAAGGTTGGAACGCCCTGGCTCAGCCCTAGGTCCTCTTCTTTATTTGTTATAGGTCCAACTGCCCTTGAGTCAATTCCGACTCATAGCAATCCCCATTGGATTTCCAAAGCTATAAATCTTTACAGAAGCAGACTGCCCAACCTTTCTTCAGCGGAGCAGCTGGTGGAATGGATTCAGACCACCAGCCTTCTGGTTAGCCGCCAAAGGCCTTAACCACTACACCACCACAGCTCCTTTTGTTCTAAGTCAGTGGTTCTCAACTTTAGCTGCCTGTTAGGATCATGCGGGGAACTTTTAAAAACTCTAATGCTCAGAAGGCACCCCAGACAAATAAAACTGAGTCTCTCTGGGGGTGAGATCTGGATACCAGTATTTTTATTGGAATCTTAAGGTGATTCCAATAGGAGGCCAAGAGTGAGACTTATTACCCTAGGCGATCTCATCCAAGTTTACAGTTTGAGAGACCTGTATTAGAGCTCTCCAAGAGAACTGATGGTGGAGATGGTATCTGGCTACTGAGTACTTGAAATGTGGGATTGTTCTTAGTGTGACTGAAGAACTGAGAATTTAATTTTATTTAATATAAATTTAAATTAAATAGCCTCAGTGGCTAAAAGGAGCTCTGGTGGTGTAGTGGATATGGCAATTGTCTGCTAATTAGAAGGTTGGTGGTTCAAATCCACCAGCTGCTCCGTGGGAGGAAGATGAGGCAGTCTACTTCCGTAAAGATTTACAGCCTTGGAAACTCAGTGGGGGGTTGCTATGAGTTGGCATCAACTCAATAGCAGTGAGTTTGGTTTTTTGTTTGTTCATGTGGCTAAGGCCTACTGGGTTGAACAGTGAAGATTCCACTCAATATTCCCAGTCCAAATCTCTGAGCTACAAACTGGTGAATCCTATTGCCCCATAATTACAAAAGCCAGAAGTCACTCCATGTCTATCAGCAAATCCTGTCCATTCTACCTCTGAAATACCTTCCAGCTCCACAGCCCCACCTGGCCCTCTGCTGCTTCATCTATGGAGATCTTGCCCATCCTCCAGGGCCCTGGCTGGGCCATCATCCCATGAAGCCCTCAGGGTTTCCATCCCTTCTGTGCTCCAAGCTTAGGGGTTGTGGGAGCAGGCACCTCAGAAGGGTATATTTTCCTGTGCAATGTTAACAGATATTTATTTGCTCAAGAAAACTGGTCTTCCCATCACAACTGATTCATTTGACAAGAACTTCATATCTCAATGCGAACGGAACAGGGAGAAAGGCATGGTAGGAGACCTTTTATCTTATCAGAATATCAGCCTCACCTCACTTTTTCTTTTTAAGAAAAAAGTTTGGGTTGTACTACTCCTCACATCATATCAACATTACTTGGGCAGAAGTGTGGACCTCTCAGCTAGAGGTGGGACTCCTTGAAGGTGGTGGGATAGCCTGAGGGTACTTAGTCACTGTCTGGTGACTGGGTCAAAGGAGGTGAGAGGCAGGTGTGCAGAAGGTGAAGGGGGAGTGAGTGGGTTTCTATCACTTTGTCCCTCCCAGTCACAGCTTAGACCCTCTCCTAGGTTTGTGAAATGTGCCAGGGGGAAATGTTGCCCTTTTTGGCCAAGCAAAGATGTTAGAAGTCCCTAAAGGTTTGAGACCAGTCAGAGACGGAGCAGAGACCTGAATCCAGGCCTCCTAACTCCTGGCCCAAGGAGATGAAATACAAGTAGATACAAAAAGCAAAGCCCAAGTTCGGGGAACTGAGAAAGCAGTGTGAAAATAAGAAACACACTCACTATGCCCGTGGATGGCCAAGTTTCCCTCCCGCCTTCCCCGACATGCAGGCAGTCACTGCCCAGCCCCGCAGAGGAGTGGTGGCCTGCTTTCCCCAGTCACACACCATAGATCTTCTGGATGCCCTGAAGATCATCCTGGGGCAGCTTGAAGTTGTGCGTCTCCATGTACTGGTAGAAGGGTGCCATGATGGCACTGGGGTCGTTGGAGTGCTCCAGGCCCAGTGCGTGGCCCAGCTCATGCACAGCCACCAGGAAGAGGTCATTGCCTATGGAGAGAGATGCAGAGGTGCACAGGGCACCCAATCAGTCCATTAATGCAGCAAACACTGAGCATATGCTTTGTGCCAGGCCCTGTGCTGGACACTGGGGACACAGAAAGAAATGAGACACAATCCCTGCTCTCAGTGGAGGATATGGACAGAGAGACAAAATACATGCAACAGAGTGTCCCAGTGCTTCACTAGATGCCTTACGGGTCCAGTGGGGACTCTGAGGAGTCATTTAAACTTGGAGGAAGGTGTTCAGGGAAAGCTTTCTAAAGGTGAAGCTTAAGGTGAGTCTGGAAAGATAAGAAGTTAGTCAGAAGGATGGATTCCGAGGGTACGAAAGGAGGAGTGGGGTGGCATTTCTGGCAGATAGCATGCTATAAACAAAGTCCAGGGACAAGCAGTTTCATTCCACTTGGCTCTGGAACAAAGCATGAGGAGAGCGATGAGGTCACTCAGGCTGGCAAGCAGGGCTCTGTAATGCCATGCACAAGAATTTGGATTTGCTGCTTGGCCAGTGGGGAGTGTAAGTTGAGTGGGGGTGGGAGCAGGTGAAGTCACTCTGGCTGCAGTTGGAGGAAGGATGAGAGGGGAATGAGACCAGAGGCAGGGCGATCAGTTTGGAAGCTGGTCCAAGGGTCCAGGTGAGAGATGAAAAGGGTCTGAGTCAAGGTGGAAGTAGTGGGACAAGTAGTGGTTGCCCTGAGGATAGGCTGGTTTTCAGGAGGCCCAGAGGCAAGCAGGGCCCAGGTGTGGGGGGACGCTTTCAACCCCACCAGACTTCAGTCCTGGAGGAACTGAACCGTTGGCATGATCAAAGCAAGGCTTCAAATGTGGGGAGAACAAGATCCTGGTGCTCAAAGTGGGATTTAGGGTCCCCAGTACAAAACTGAGGCGGCAACATGGCACAGTGGTTATGAACACTGGCCCCTGTGTAGGACTGATCTCATTCATTTCCAGCTGTGCCCCTACCAGCTCCATGAACTTGGCCAGGGGATCTACATTTCTGAACCTCAATTTCCTCATTTCACAAATGAAGAAATCTTCCATCTCACAGGGCTGAATAAGATAATATATGTAAAGTGCATGGCACAGGACAGCAGCCATTGATATCAGACATAAGAAAGAAGCCTGGTTATTGGAACAAGCCCATTTACCAGAAAGGACACACAGGGCCACTGGAGTTCCAGTAATTAACTCACCTGAGTTTCTGGATTAAGTCTAGGGCAGGACAAGGCCTGCATTTGGGGTTATCCGGTAACCACAGCTTTAAAAAATAAATGTAAAGGGCAGGGAGTTGGGCAGGTCATTGTATCAACAGTCCTGACTCCTGCCTGCCTAGTTAGACCCCTGCCTCCTAACCCCTAGTTCTAAGGCATGTTTCAGCCCCAATCCTGCACCTCTAAGTCCACAGGAGGCTGCCAGGAGCCTATGAGAATCCTACTGTCCCTTATGGCCCTAAGATCACTGGTAAAGTTGTCCCACTCCAGCCCAGCCCTGGGGGACCCACGAGGATCAGATAGCGCCGGGGATTGTCTTGGGAAGAAAGAGCCCCATGGGGCAGATCCAGAACAGGTGGGAAATGTGTGCCTACCACTCTACTGACACCCCTGGTGTCACACTGAAGCTGCCTTTGAGCAAAGAAAGGGAGCAGAATGGGTAAGATCAGGGCAAGGCTGGCCAAAAGCCTGGGCTGGCCTTCTGCTGGGGAAGGGCAGGCTGGCAAGAGAAAGCAGGCCACCCCCAGTTCCTTCGGGCCCAGGTCCCTCTGGCAGCGGGGAAGGGTGAGCTCATTTCTGAGCTCCATCCCAAACAAAGGTGGCTGCTAGGGCCAGCAGAAGGCAGCTCTGCTTCCTGGGGTCCAGTCCTGGCTTGGCTCCTGGCCTGTTCTTCAGCCTGTAACAAGCTGTTCAGAGCCTCTGCCTCCTGACCAGGTCCTTCCTTAGGGGCATTCACAGGGATCTCAGCTGGGGAACCAGAGAGCCAGGCTCTGAGCCCCTGGAGAGATCCTGAACCCTCCTCCTTGTCTGTTTTCTGTTGACCTTTGTGCCTGGGTCTCTGCAGAGGCTAAGACTAAGCCCTTGGAAGAAACCTTTGGGTTTGTTCTGGGGACAAACAGGAAGAGGAGAGACAGGGAGCTGGCATTCTACTGCACCAGTTACATGTGGGCCACTCTGAAGGACACAGAAGGAGAGCGCAGAGGGGCAGGAGGACTCCCTGAAGCTGGTGAGGGGAAAAGCAGAGGCTCGAGGAGGGGAGGCCCGATAGGGAGATGACCTGTGCTTAACTGACAGGAGGCTGTTAAGGTCTTCTCTCCCTAAGAGTGCGAGGCAGGGAAGCAGAGTGCTCAGCAGTCATTCGGAGGCAGACTGCCTGGTTTTGAATCCCAGCTCTGCATGTCCTAGTGGTGTGACATGTTTAATCTTTTCCTCTGGAAAATAAAGCTAATAATGGTACCTTCATCATAAGCATGCAGGTGAAGATGAATGAGGCAAGGTATGTAAAGCGCTCGTCCTGGGTCCTGGCACAGAGCTATCATTATTAGTGAGCAGGCCATGTGAGCTGCGTGACGACCAGCATCCCCGACAGGCAGAACTCCTGTGGGCCTGGGAGCTCAAGTCCTTGGACCTTCAAGCCAGTGCCCTGTCTCTGCTGCATTTCCTTCTCTTAGGGCCTCCAGATACGGCGATTCCCATCTCATTGATTCCCTCAACTCCCAAAACGGTTACAGCATTTCTCTTAGCTTCTATTTTATTTTTTTGCCAATGCTGCTCCCTCCCCCTGGAATATCCTCATCCTTCAAAAGTCAGCTTAATGCCACATCTTCCAGGAAGCCTCCCCTGAATTCCACAGCTGGCAGTGAGTGCTTCCCCCTCTGCACTGTCCCAGCAGCTCACCTGAACCATCTTCATGACGCTGACCACCTTCCACCCTACATTATAGCTACGGGTGCACGCTCTCACCTGCCCTAGGACTGTGAGCAACGTTCAGGCAAGCTTTGTGCTTGACGTGACTAGGTGACAGCACTCAAGATGGAATAGTGCCCCAAATTCAGTCTTTTCCTAGGAGTGGTCCTTGGGACTTCTGCAGCCGAACTGCCTGGGGTGATTGTTAAAAAAATACGGAGTCTTTGGTTCAGATCTGGCTCTGCCACTTACCAGCGGTGTGACTTTCTTAACTACTTGGAACTTTACTGTCCTCCACTGTAAAATGGACATGATTATCCTTGCCTGGTCTGTCTCCCAGCATGGGGGAAGAGACAGTGAAGGAATGTTTATGGAAGAGATCTCTACTCTCTGATGACTCTGTAGGTCATGAGGACAGACGATGACAGGCTTGTGGTGCCCAGAAGCTAACTTATGGGTGTGGTGGGCTAGATCGCCTCTTTGCACAGAGTCCAACCAGGTGAAGGATTAGAATCACCTTTCTAATCCAGTGTTTCTCCAGGGGAGCCTCTTAAGTCCACAGATGGAGCAGATTCTGATTGAGGAGGCTTGGGTTAGGGCTTAGGCAATCTTTTTATTTTTTAAGTTCCCCCAGTGAATTTTATAATAGTTGTGTCAGCCTGACCAACAGAACCAACAGATCAACCTCAGTATCACTAAAAGTGGGACAACCTGAGTTATATATGCCTCTTGAAGTGAGGCAACATGGCACCAAAAAGGAAGTACACTTGCCCCAAAAAGTGAACCTAGATCTGCTCAAGCCTTGATCTAATGATCAATATTCGGGAAAAACGGGAAGAAAGACTTGATGAAACGAACCTGAGTCTAGTAAGCCAAAGGGTATATTCAGGACAAATGACCCAGATTCTTCAACAAATAAATGTCATGGAGGAAAGAGAGAATGTGGAGGGGATTGTTTTCAATTAAATAGGGCCTTATGAGACATGCCAAATACATGCAATGTGTGGTTCCTAACTCAAGAAAACAACGTAAGTAGCATTTTGGAGATAATTTAGGAAAATTAACACAAACTTGTTAAAAAATCATGATTTTTTGGGGGTTGATAATGATTTTGCCATTCTGTTGAACGTAAGTCTTTATCTGTTAGAGGTAAAATATTTATAGGTAAAATGATACCTAAGATTTTCTTTAAAATACATCAGCCAAAAAATAAAAATGGGGGAGGTAGATGAAATAGGAATGACACGGTGTTGATGATTGCTGAAGCGGGGTGATGGGTACCGAAGGGTTCATATTATTCTTTTCCCAGCCTGGTAAAACCTCCCAGACTATGGCCCCTAGTTACCCTTAGGACCTGGAATTGAACTCACTCCCTTGGCTTCCAGGCAAACAATAGACAGGCATACAGGGTGAACACTTACACCACATAGAACAATCAATCATGGGAGAATAGAAGAGCAGTATTTGCACCGGGAGATAGCTCAGGGGGCAGGAATGCACAGGAAAGAAGGACACAGGGAAGAGGTGACTCTAGGGAGGAAGTGGGAAGAGAGCTGTTACATTGTGGGGATTGCAGTCAATATCAGAAAAAATGTTTATGAACTGTTGTATGGAAACAATTTGTTCTGTAAACTTTCCCCCAAGTCACAATACTTTTTTTTTTTTATTATGTCTTTTCCCTATTTTTGTGAGTTTGACATTTTCCCTAATAAAACTTTTTACAAAGAAGAAAGCTAATAAATAAAAAGTTTTAGGAGACTACTTGCTCCCTCATGGAGTTTATGTGGAAATCTAACAAGATAACATTCAGATACTTTGGAATTTCTACCAGAGTTGGTAGTCTTTCACCAAAGATCGAGTAGGACAGGTGGGAGGCATGTAGGCATGGTGCCCATCCAGAGGGCCCAGCTCCTTCACACACACCTCCAGAAGTGCTATGAGGCTGGGCCCAACAAGTTCCTCAGCAGCCAAGAGAGGCTGTGGGAAGGGCAAACGCCCAGAGCAGGGAAGAACGGGAAGGCAGAGCAGTTAAGGGTGTCTCCCTAGTACCTCCTCTGGACAGCCATCCTTTTAACATTCATCTCTATCAGGTATAACTAAAACCTTATCAGCTAACAGTGCCTGGTACATGATGGGGGCTCAAAAATGTTAGTTCTCTTCTCCTCACGCCTTATCAGTTAGCACAGGCAGTCTTTCATTGACACTGATCCAAGAATAAGATCTAGATAAAGAACAGGTAGGAAACACATCCAGGACATACTGGGAGAGATAACAAGACAGAAAATATGGAGGTTGATAAGAAAGAGCATAAAAAGAAAAAGGGAGGGAACAAAGGTAAGTTTCACAATTTTGTAATTTTGCCTAGGTTGACTTTGGCATAACCTTGGAGACCACCTTCTGACCAGCCTTTGGCAGAAATGCTGATCTCTGATCCATACAGTGATACAAAGCGTTGTCAGGAGGCAGTCCCTGTCTACAGACACCAAATATGGCCTCTGAGCAAATGGGCCTTTAAGAGTGGACTCTGAGCCTGAAGCACACTGAGATTAGGGAAAAAGAATACCCACATTTTCTCAAACTTGCCTAAACATAAGAATCAAAATATCCAGGGGAAGGGCCTGGGAACCCATAATGATAACAAGAGCCCAACAGATTCTTAAGGTCAATCAAATTGGGGACACACCAAAGAGTAGAACTGTTTTGCAAGGTGATGGAACACCTGCCTCTGAAAACCAAAACCAAACCAAACTCACTGCCATCGAGTTGATTCGACTCATAGCAACCCCTCCTTGGGTTTCTGAGACAGTATCACTATCGAAGTAGATTGCCCACTCTTCCTTCCGAGGAGTGACTGTGGGTTGGTTAGCAGTCAAGTGCCTTAGGCACTCCGCTGCCTGCCTCAGAAGTACGGGAGAATTCCTTAAACTAAAGTGTGATTCCCAGGCTCTGTCTTACACCTGGAGAATCAGAAAAGGAAGAAGGTAAGGGCCTGAAGCCTGGAATCTTCATTTTTAAGAAAAGTTTCCTGGTGATTCTTATGTTCTCTGCAATTAGAGAACCACTGAAAGTGGCTAAGAGTAGGGGATCTGGGGTTATAATTCCTACTTTCAAAGCCTTACCTGACCTTTCACCAAATACCAGACCTTAGGGAGGTTACCTTATGTTTCTCTATGCCTCAGTTTACCCATCTGTAAAATGAGGATAATGAAGGTAATGATAATTTGGCCCATTTGCTCAGAGGCCATATTTGGTGCCTGTAGACAGGGACTGCCTCCTGAGAACGTTTCCTATCACTGTATGGATCAGAGATCAGCATTTCTGCCAAAGGCTGGTCAGAAGATGGTCTGGCAAAGTTATGCCAAAGATAACCTAGGCAAAATTACAAAACTGTGAAACTTATCTTCATTCCCTCCCTTTTTCTTTTGTGCTCTTTCTTATCAGCCTCAACATAATATGTAGAAAGCACTTGGCCTGGGTCTTAGAATACTGAAGTACCATTCACTATCTATCATAATCTACAAGCCAGCATCCTTGCACTCCTTCCCCCAGGCTCTTACTGCATTTTCTTGGTACCTTAGCTCCAGCCTTCAGTACATTTGATCTTGTGACTACCTATGTACACATCTCTCCTCTCCACTTGACTCTGGACTTCTGGAGGACAGAGATTATGTCTTTTCTGTTGTTATTATTTAGAACCTCCTGGGCTTTGCAGCATGTTACATCAGAGTTGGAAGGGAGCTTGGATATCATCTAATCCAGCCCCTCATTTTATAGCTGAGACAGAGGGTGAATTATTGATCCCTCATCACATAGCCAGGTAGCTGGACCAGACCCAGCTCTGCTATCACCTAGCTGGGCCATTTGAGTTAAGTCCCATCACTACTTCAAACCCCAAACTCCATGTCTTAAAAATGGGCATGAAAATGTGTAGGTACTTACTTTCTAGGCCAGTGCTTGTGAGTAAATATTGGTGAGGAAACTCTTTTGCAACCTAAAAGGTATTGTTATTATTACTGCACATTTTTGACTCTTGCTCCATAGATATTAATTGAAGCATAGCGGTGAAGTGCAAGTTATTCAAAAATACTGGAGTAATTATGGGCCCTGTTATTCACCTGGGAGGCTGAAGAAGAGTCAGTCATTCCACAAGCCTTTGGAGCCCTCATCAGTCAGGTTGGACCCTATCACTTTCAGACCTTAAGCTTAATGCCTTTTCACCTTTTTGTCTAACCTTTGATCCATTCATTTTTCTTCTTAACCATGGCCTAGCCCCTCACTCTGGACTCAGCCTAAATGGACCATCAACTAAATGATTTGACCCATATCTGTGGCTCTGTCCCTGGTGGGCCCAGTGATGAATGTCATTAAAGAGCAGAGTTCCCATTATTAGGTTTTTAGTTCTTGGACCAGAAGCTCTAGAAAGCAGGAACCTCACCTATAGTGTCATCCAAGAGCTTCCTCAAAACAACCCAGAACTGCCCACCCCCTCACCTCATGGCCTTACCATCATGGTTGGAATTTCCGAGTGTCCATGGCTCATCTGAGTCAAAGTGAGTGTCTCCTCCAATCCCTGGGCCAGGAAAGTAGGCATGGGCCAGGAATCCCCCTTCCCCATCAAACGGGGAGCTGTCACCATGGAAGCCAGAAGCAAAAAAGATCACGATGTCTGCCTCCTTCCGGTCACTTTTGACCTCGTGGTATGGCACCTCTTCAAAGGTCAGTGGAGTCACCTTCTGCCACACATCAAAAGCCTGGCGAATAGCTTTCCGTGTGTCCAGTTCACCCACCTTTGGGGTGTAGTTGTGAATGCTGGTAAGAGAGGGGAGGGTCATTAGAGAGGAGCAGATAGAGAGTCAGAGACTAGTAGAGCTAAAAGAGACATCAGAAACATCAGATTGATTGATTGACTGACTCATTCATTCACAATCAAATATGAAGAAACACTGCTATAGAAGAGACCGGGAATCAGAAGACCTTGGCACAATAATTCCAGCTCCACCACTAATCATAGGACCACTGGCAAATGACCAACCCAACATAAACCTCAGTTTCCTCATCTGCAATGAGGCTCAATGATCTTCCAATTCTGAAGCCTAGAATTCTGCTGAGGTGCCCAGGGCTTTGACAAGAAGCTGAGGAGCAGGGCTCTGGACCTCAACCACAGTAACTTTGCTTTCATCAGTGCTTTATACTTGATCTCTGACAAAGTTTATGTTGAACAAGGGATTCCACTCCATTCACAGAAAAAATTAAGTTGGTGGATAGCATTTTCTAAATTTTAACTTTTTTCCCTAATACATATTATATATATATATATATGTTACAAAAATATCCAAAGAAGAAGAGTTTAAGTGAGGGGGAAAAAAAAAAAACTCTTTGGTACCTACTACTGCTTATCTCTCTACAAGTTGGTATAGGGTGGTACCTGGTCTGATCATGTGTAGATTTAGATGTTTAATGTTACTGTATTCGTATTTCATGGCTCTTCACAAAGGAGCACCATTATTTCTGATGCTCCACCCCATGACCTTTTCAATAGGTAAGGAAACTGAGGCCCGGGGAGACTGGGTGATAGAAGTTCAGGTGAGAGTTGGATTAGAATCCAGTTCTTTTTTCTCTTGATTCACTCTACCTCTTCAGGAGACCCTAAGTGCCAGCTTCCTATACAGATTCTTCTTAAGTTCCCTTCTCGTCAGATTTCTAAAAACAAAACCAAACCAAACAAAAACTTGGTTCTGGTTTCTGCAGCTTGTCAGCAGGAGAGCCCTGAGTTCAACTCCAGATCTTGCCTCTCAACCCAAGGGGTCTACCTGAGACAGAATCAGAGCCTCTAGAGCTGCCAACCACAGCCCACCTGAGCCTGCCCTATTCCTGATCTCTGCCCCGGTGCACTCCGAGTTCTGATGTCTGACTGCTGCGATGGGCTTCATCATTTCTGCTCTTTGTCCCTGGTCTGACCTGGAGACTGTGCCTGCTCTGTCAGTCAAGGAGTGTCACTGTGATTCAGTTCCTGGTCTCCATACTCCCTGAGAAACAAGGCTGGGTTGGGAATCTCAGATGCTCCCCAACAGGCTGAGTTTAGTTGGGGAGCAGGGGATCCAGATCGGATGAAGTTCGGTTTGGCAAGCAGTGATAGGGAGAGAATGAGTTCAGCCACAGCTCTTTATGACAGCGGAAAGTTACTGAATAATCCATACCCTACTTTCCTTACTGAAAGCAATGGTCATCTAAACAGCCTAGTAAGCCCCCATAGGACCAAATAAACCTGAAGTTGGAGTCACAGCATCCTCCAGAAGCCACAAAGAAGGCAAAATCATAGGCTGTCAGTCCCTGGTGCTCATCTCCAGACCCACCTATAGTGTGAGCCTCTGAAACACAGGCCAGGAAGATACAGTGAGGGTGGCGCCAACGCCAGGGAGAAAAGGACGCTCAAAGCACCTGTAGGTGATGTGCTTTTGCCTCCACTTCTGTCCAGTCAGGGCGTAGCGCTTATTCCTCCGCCTGCGGCTCAAGTGAGGGTGATCAGGGACACCACATCGAGGTTTCTTCATCCACCTGGGCAGAGAGAAGACGCAGACACACATCTGTACTGTGGTCACCGGCCACTATAGGAAGGCACTGCAAAGTCCCCAGTCCCGCCTGACTGCAGCATGCATCCTCACCTTAGACCTTGGGATGACTCCCCAAAAGGAATATGATTGACTGATTGACGGACTCATTCATTCACTCATTCACTCACAATCAAATATGAAGAAACACTGCTATAGAAGAGACTGCGAATCAGAAGACCTTGGCCAGTAATTCCAGCTCCACCACTAATCATAGGACCCCTGGCAAGTGACCAACCCAACATAAACCTCAGTTTCCTCATCTGCAACATGAGAATCATAGTTCTTGCCCTGTTGTCTTGAGTCTCTAATGAAAATGCTCTGTAAATATAATCAGATCATGCCACTCCCTGGTTTAAAGCTCTCTAATGACTTCCCAAAACACCTAGAATCAAATCCAGACTCCTCATCCTGGACCATAGGCCCCACAGAATCTAGCCCCTGCCCTGCTATCCAGCATCTTCACCCCTCCCCTCTTCACATCCTATGCACAGGCCACAGTGACCTTCTCGCTGTTTCTTGAACATATGAAGCTTATTCCCAGGTGAGGGTCTTCACATTTGCTGTGCCCCCTGCTCCTGTTCTTCACATGATGTGTGCCCTTAATTTATTCAAGCCTCTGCTCAAATGTCACCCCTTCAGAAAGGACTCCCCTGTTCACCCTATCTAAACTAGCCTCCCCACTCCATCCTACCTACCACTATCTTTTTTTCTTCCCATGACATCACATCAAGCCCTACCACTATCCTCTTACCCTCTTCAGTTTTCTTTGTAGCATTTATCACTACCTGAAATTATATATTTACCTTCTTGTTTATTCTTTGCCTCTTCTACTAGATCTTAGGATCCACGGGGGTATGACCCTTGCTGTATCCCCAGTGCCAGCACATGTCTGATACAGAAGGTACTCAGTAATTATTTGTTGAGTGAATGAATGAATCAAGCTATCTAACAGTAAAATGGGACAGCTTAGAAGACAGTAAATTCTCTTCATTCTAGATGTTCAAGAAATGTACTATAGGCATACTGTAAACTACCACAGTACTTGGAATATAATTCTCCCCAGGACATTGTATTGGATTTTAAATCCATTAGGCCATTGTCCCTAATAAATGGTAAGTCCATTGAGGACAGGAACTATGTCATATTTGTGTTTATGTCTCCAGAATGTAATCTAATGCCTACAATGAAGTAAATCCTGATAACTCTCTGTTATTAGGGAACAGTAGGCATGGGATATCATGGGGGATACACAAAAGGAGTCAGGATGGGAGGATTGAAAGACCATGGCTGTCTCTGCATTTTCTCTGTGCTGGCTTAATGACTAGAGCTCATTAAACTATAGTCTGGGATTGCTGGAAGAGAAAAGAGTCTGACCTCATTTGCAGTTTTATTAAAAGCAGTTGCCATTGGCAATATAGAGAAAAGAAGACAGCTTAAACCAGTATTAAAAGTCCTTTGAGGGGAGTGACCAGCTCTTATTCATCTTTGTGTGCTCACAGTGTCCTACACTAGCAATCAATAATTAATTACTAGTATAGGAACTCTGGTAGCATAGTGCCTAAGGCACTTGCCTGCTAACCAGAAGGCTGGCGGTTCAAACCCACCAGTCACTCCTTGGAAGGAAGGTTGGGCAATCTACTTCTGTAGTGATACTGCCTCAGCAACCCAAGGAGGGGTTGCTATGAGTTGGGGCCAACTCGACGGCACATAACAACAACAACAACAGTATAGTGTCCTATACTCAGTAAGCAATAAGAGACATAATAATAATAATGCCAGGAACTTATATAAACACTTAGAATTTTCAAAGTATTCACATTCTTTTTTTTTAATTTTCGATTCTCAACCCTGTGAAGTAACAAAAAATTATTATCCCCATTTCACAGATGAAAGATATACAGATAAATCGATTAATTTGCAAAATGTAGAAAACAGTAAGGCAGGACTAGAACTTAGTTGAATGAATGTAAATGAACTACTAATTCATACAGTGTAAAAAACAAAGGTTGGGCTTTTTTTTTTCCCAGTGCATAGCACAAGGCTGGTCAAGAGAAACTATGTTTGTTGAATGACTGAATGAGTGAATGACTAATGTGTGACATTTCCCAAGGTAGATAGATACTCAAATATAGTACTTCAAATTGCTAATACAGCTTCCTTTTACTAATAGTTCCTGGGAAGACAATCAAGAACCACCTCTGCTACCCACTTCCATCAAGTCGATTCTGACTCATAGTGACCCCTACAGAGTTTCCAAGCTGTAAATCTTAATGGAAGCAGACTGGTGGGTTCTAACTGCTGACCTTTTGGTAGCCAACAGAGCTCTCTCTACCTCTGCTACACCAAGGCTGAATGAGACCTGGAAGGGCCCCTGGAGGAGGAAACAGTCCCAGAGAAAGGCAGTGATTGGTCCAGATCACTAAGCAGGAGCAGAAACAAGTCTCTATATTCCACACCAAACACACCGCCCACTCAGGTTCTGGATTAACCGTGAGTGCCTTCTTCCTGCCCATGCTCCCAGGACACTGCTCTCTGCCTTACTATGCAGAGGGAGGGGGAGAACTAGAAGAGGGAAATGCCACTCTCTTCCCTTTAGATCATACTCTCTTCCTTTAGATCATTCTCTCTGCCTCCTCCTTTAGCTGTCCACCTGCCACCTTCTGAACCCTGTCCAACAGGCTTGGGGCTTTCTGGAACGGAGTAAAACCCAAGGCCAGCTGGTGCTTCAGCAGAGACACCAGTGCCCCTGCCCCAGGATGGACCCGCCCCATAGTCTGCACAAAGCCCTCAAAATAACCTCGGCTTTGAGAAGTGGCTGGGCTCTCTCTTTAACCAACTCACTTGAGTCCACAGGACCAAGGAGTTCACTGTACTCACAACATCATACAATTACTCAAATGCATTTTCTCAGAACTTCACAATGTCAAAATCAGAGAATCTTAGGAATAAAAAGTGTTCAGACAGAATTTTAGGATCACAAAGCCTCTGACTCACAATATTTTTAAATCCTAGAAGCTTGGAATACTTAATGGAATCCTACAATTTAAGAGTTATAACCCAATCCTCCTTTATACAGATAAGTAAGTTGAGGCCCAGGGAGGTGACTTTCTCAAGGAGTAACTTACCCAAGAGGTAGATTAGCTTCTTGGTCTGTGATTAGGTGGAATATCACAGTCTTATTTTCCTTTTCCTCTCCCTACAAACTTCCCTACGTCCTTATCCATCCCTGCTATCTCCTTCCACCTGATCTCAGGACCCCATTCCCTAACCTCTACTTTAGGGGACCTATTCTAGTGTTTTTCCATGCTTTCACACCCTTCTTTTGTATGGCTATTGCATAAACAAACTTAAATATGATCAACTTTCTTCCATTTTAAAGGAAAAAAATCTCCCCCTCCAGCTATCTTTTTTTTTCTTCTTTCCTTCACTGTCAAGCTTCTTGAAAGATTCCTCTATAATTGTCATCTCTAGTCTTACCTCCCCTTCCCACTCTAATCTGACTTGGTCTCCACCATTCCACTGAGGTTAATAGCCACCTCTTCGTCACTAAACTCAGTGGACATGTCATTACCCACTGGACCACTTGGCAGCAGCTGACCCTGCTGACCATTCCCCCTTCACTGCCATGACATCACAGTTCCGGGGTTCGTCCACCTGTTTGGCTGCCCCATCTCAGCTTTCTTTGTGGAGTTCCCTCCCCAGCACTCTTTTCCTCCTGAGTGTTCTCAGTCATTCTAGTGGTTTCACTTTTACTTGCCATCACCCCTTGAGTAACTCCCTGAAACTCAACAGTTCCTTTCAAGCTCCAGAACTGTACAGCCAGATGACTATGTTGTCCATGAAACAGTGACCCTCTGGAGAGCAGGGATCGTAGGACCAAGCACAGCGCCTGGTACATGTAGGCATTCAGTAAATGTTTGATAAATGGAAAAATAAACCCACTCATTATCATTCCAGAGTTCTCTGTATCAGATGAGACATGCATATCTCAGGGAACTCCAAAGTGGTGACTCATAGAACCATGAGTTGTTAGAGCCAGTGGAAACTCAAGAGACCATCTATAACCCAACCTTTCATTTTGATAAGGAAACGGAGGCCCAGAGGGTTAAATGGTTTGTCCAAGATCATACAGCAAGTTTATGGCAGAGGTGAGACTTCCACCTCAACACATTCCCAACTTCTCTAAAAAGGTACCTTGGGGTATTGCCTTCTAGGATAACAACTGCAGGAGTAAAAGGCAGGAGAGTAGGTTGAACATGGTGTGTACACAAGGCCATGAAAAATGCGAATCCAAATGTAAGTCCAGAAAATTAAAAGACAACGTCCTACGCAAATCTTACTCGATTGTTGTCTGATCCAACACACCGGTGACTGGGATCCCGTAAAACTGCTGCATAGTGGAGACTGCTGACTGTAAGGCCTTCCCTGAGTGCAACGCAGATGCCCGTGAATCAGAGGGAAGTAGATAGCCGTATGACTTTAACCAGCTCTGAAAGACATGGGAAAGAAAAGGATGCATTATGCTGGAGAAGGCTCTGCCCTCCCTGGGCAGAGACGTGCCCTTGGCACTAGGGATCATGGTACCCACGGGACTCACGACCTCACGCTCTGGCTTCTTCCTCCTTCACACACTGGCAAATCAATCTCCAGAAAACACAGCTCATGTTGACTTACTCCTCTGCCATAAACCTTTCCCTGCATCTCTGCTGGCTACAGAATAAAGACTAAGTTTGCATTCAAGGCCTTCCATTATTCTGCCTCCTTGCCCATTTACTCAGCAGCTTCTACTGACATCTGAATAGACATGGAAGAAAAAAAGAACAGTAAATTTTCTGAAGTAGAGTGGCCTGTTGAAAATCCTCTGCCACCCAGAAGCTCATTGTGTTGAAGGGAGGGGCTGATGCAAAATCGTGAGATAATGGACATTCTCTATTGGTAAGCAAAAAAAAAAAACAAAAAACAAAAAACAACCCAAGTCATTATAATAAACATGGAACCCCAAACAAAACCCCTTGCCATCGAGTTGATTCTGACTCACAGTGACCCTATAGGACAGGGTAGAACTGCCCCATAGGGTTTCCAAGGCTATAAATCATTACAGAGGCAGAGTACCTCATCTTTCTCTTGGGGAGTAGCTAACGGCTTTGAACCACTGGCCTTTTGGTTAGCAGCTGAGTGTCTGACCCTGAGCCACCAAGGCTCCTTTCTATAAATATATATACATACATAAAAGTAAACAATAATGTATCATATAATTTAAATATAAATAATATATGCATAGAAAAAATCTAGAAGGATACAAAATATTAATAGTGTGACTATGCAAGATAATTCCTTCTTTTTAGGAAATATTAAAGTATTTAGGGTTATATAAAGGTCAGCTTTTTCTTGAACAGGTTCAGAAAGAGAGAGGAAAAGGAAGACAGAGAGAGGGTGAGAGAGAAAGCCTAATAATAAAATGGTACCAGTTGGGCATTTGGGGAGGCTAGGCCTAGAGTATTCAGGAATTCTCTGTTCTATTCTGGAAAATTTTTTGAAAGTCTGAAATGAGGTAAAACATTTTTTAATAAATAACCATGACTATTCTTTGGTTAGAGTATCTAGGGAGACTTTTTTTTTTTCTATGTGTGTACTTTTCTGTTTTTCAAATTTTAGGCAGAGGAAGTGGTAAAAACTCTAAATGGACAAGAGCATCTGAACAAAAGTTGGATGAAGAAGCTCAGAGAAGCAGAGAATCTGAAGGAAGCAGAGAATCTGAAGACGAGCAAAATAAAGATGGTTCCCACCAAAAAGCACGAGGAGACGGAAACTCTCAGAAAAACAGAGCACCAGCAGTGTCTGTGGCATCAACTGGGAAACGTTTTCACGGAACCCCACAAGCATTGACTGCATGCCGCCTCTGGGCTTGAAGGAACCCTGCCATCAACCTTCCCCCTCCCACCGTAGCTATCTAAAGTCAAAGTGAGCTAATAAAGGAAAAAAAAAAAAAAAAAACTTTAGGAAATTATATTATTCTCTTCCATCTGTAGTTTTTATTTCCTGTGTCTATTAATAGTCTTATTGTGGATGTGTCTTTTATTATGTCAACTCAAACAATTTTTGGAAGGAGGTAGACCAGAAAATGTAAGTCAGTTATTATTTATTTCATCAAAGGCAACAATAACATCTTTACTGCCTTGTGCTAAAATCCACCTGACTGATTAAAAACAATATTGTCAGAATAATACAGTCTTAAAACCTCCAAAACACCATGACAACTTTACGTCTCAATTTGGTATCTGAAACATGTTTTTCATTCCAAATTACGGTACAGGTTATTAATACTTTTTGTAATTCCCCATTGATTCTCCTTCCTGCCCTTGTACATGTTTTTCCCTCTGCCTGCTGTACCTCTTAGTCTGGCAAAAATATTTCAGGGTTCAAGGTTCAGGGCATAATTACCACCACTGGAAGACTGCACTGACTCCCCAGGCCAAGTTATTTTCTCCTTCCTCAGTGCTCTCCAAACCCCCTATTAATAGATCTCATAACACTAGGCTCTAATCATTACTTTACATATCAACCTCCTCCTTCAGACTCTGAGCTCCTATATCGCTAGTACCCAGGACAGTGCCTGACACACAATAGTTGTTCATTAAACAAACATTTATTGAACATTTGCTATATTGAGGCAGTGTGCAAGGTTCTAGGGACACAAAGATGAATAAGGAATTCACAAACCAACAAGTAAACTGTGCTAAAGGGAGGTGTTATGGGATTCTGTGGGAGAACAAGAGAGGAGTATCTTCTCTGTGTGGAGGGGGGGGGGAGAAAAGGGGAACTCAGGGAAGGCTTCCAGGTGGAGATGGGATTTGAGCCAAGTCTTAAAGGGTAGAGCATGTGCAGTTGCCTGGTGCATTCTGAGCAGTATTTCAAAATGGCTAGAACATTGCGGGAGGAGGTGATGAGGAGAGAGAGCTGCAAGTGCAAAGAGATGAGATACACATATTTATTGACACAACGGACAAACTACAGAAAATCACTTGTGATTAGACTGTGGCCTAATCCCACTGCCCTTGAGTTGATTCCAACTCATAGTGACCCTGTAGGACAGAATAGAACTGCCTCATAGGGTTCCAAGGCTGTAAATCTTTACAGAAGTAGACTGCCTCATCTTTCTCCCACAGAGTGCCTTGTTGTTGTTATGTGCCATCAAGTCGGCCCCGACTCATAGCGACCCCTCCTTGGGTTTCTGAGGCGGTATCACTACAGAAGTAGATTGCCCAACGTTCCTTCTGAGGAGTGGCTGGTGGATTTGAACCGCCAGCCTTCTAGTTAGCAGTCAAGTGTCTTAGGCACTATGCTACCAGAGCTCCTACAGAATGCCTGGTGGGTTCTAATTGCTGATTAAAGCCGAATATTTTAACCACTCTGCCATCAGAGCTCCTTGACTGTGGCCTAGGATCAGTCAAAAAGTTCAAGTGAAATATTTAGAGTGGAGATGACAGAGTAATTGACACACTGTCCATCTATTCATCTTCTAGTCTCAGGTTAAGTTAAAAGCATCAATGGACTGCATTCCTTTAGTTGCTCACAGCCAGAATGCCATGTTACGTTCCTTTTCTTTATGGAAACTCCAGTTAAGAGCTGTCTGGTTGAGACCTACTGGACTGGCTGTGACTGGACAACTCCCCAAGACCATAGCCCTGAGATACTCTTAAAACCTGGAATCAAAACTAACCCTTGAGGTCACCTTGTAGCTAAATAACAAGTTGGTTTTTTTAAAAAATAATGAATATCATCTGTAAGCACTATGCTTCTTTAAAATATCACCTATACCCAAACGGTCAACAATTATGAGAGTGTAAAGGAGTAGGGAAACTAGATTAATGGAAACAGAACAACCAAAATGGAAATAATGAGAATGTTCATGCACTGTGAAGAACGTAACCAGTGGCACTGAACAATGTGTGCAGAGATTATTGAATGGGAACCAAACTGCTATCCAAACCTTCATGAAAAATACAATTATGTATGTGTGTGTGTGTGTGTGTGTGAGCTCTGGTGGCATAGTGCCTAAGACATTTGACTGCTAACCAGAAGGCTGGCAGTTCAAACCCACCGGCCACTTCCACAAGGAAGACTGGGCAATCTATTTCTGTAAAGATTTAGTACCTCAGAAACCCAAAGAGGGTATGTGTGTGTGTGTGTGTGTGTGTATTCACCTCTGTGTCCCCAAAGCCTTGCACATTGTCTAGCATGTAGCAAATGTTCAATAAATGTTTGTATACACACACACACACACACACATATTGTTGAACAAACAAAGTGGTAGAGTGGTACAGAGACATAGTCTTGATATTGAATCCTGATACATCACTTACTATATGTGACCTTGGGCAAATTGAGCTTCAGTTTCTGCATTTGTAAAACATAAATAATAATTCCTTCTCCACAGGATTATTGTTAAGATTGAGTGAACAAATGCACCTGGTACACAGTAATCACTCAAAAAGTGTTTGCTATCCCTTTGGGTGGTGTTTCTGCTATCTTTTATAAAGTCAATGTGGAAAACATGGTCTTTGACTTCTTTTCTGCCTTTTGAAATCTAGTCATCCATTAAGGCTTCCCACCCTCCCACACTCTGCCCTGAACCAAGATCCAGTCCTTTTGAGTCCTATGGAGGGTAGTACATCGATCATGGTCTACTATCACATCTACTTTCCATTAGAGTAACTTAGGGACAAGACCGTCTCTCACACAAGACTGGGAACACTGCCTGGGACTGGTACTTGGTGGATGGTGAGAAACTACAGCTGAACTGAACTGCATAGTCTTCACCCTGTCGCTCCACTTTCTTCAGATGAGGACTAACCCAATCACTTTTGGTTTGGCTATAGCTTGAGGAGAAATGTTTTCCCTCCAGGAAATTCTGTATGTTCTCTGGTACCAGAAAACGAACACTGAGTATGTAATGGTTTTCCTGCCAAGAATCTTTCAGCCAAATTTATAGCATTAAGTGTTGAGGATGGTGGTTTTTGGAAGTAGCTATTACTTTTTCATCTCTTGATTGCCAAATTATGTTTCCTCCTTAAAGTCTTACTTTAAAACACTATGTTTTAATCTATAATCTGCCTCAAGCCATTCCAAAAAAAGTGTGGCACAAGTCCCAAATAAATCCAGTCCTTCCCTATCTGCCAATGAGCACTATTAGTTCTCTTAAAATCCAGCTAAGATGAATTATGGCATTTGGAGAGTGGCTGGAGATCTTTGGACAGGTAACACTGACAAATCAATAAGCAAATTGAGTATTTCTTGAGCACCTACCTCTACGAGCATGGAATTTAAGAACCCTCACCCCTTCTGCCCTCATCACTGCTTCTTGTTGTTGTTGTTGTTATATGCTGTCGAGTCAGACCCGACTCATAGCGACCCCTCCTTGGGTTTCCGAGGCGGTATCACTACAGAAGTAGATTGCCCAACCTTCCTTCCGAGGAGTGGCTGGTGGGTTTGAACCGCCAGCCTTCTGGTTAGCAGTCAGGTGCCTTATGCACTATGCTACCAGAGCTCTTAGGTGATAAGAGAACAGGGAAACTTTGGCAAAAACCCCTCCAGCAGGGATGTAGGAGATCCTGCATAGAGAGGGAGAACAATGTGGAACAAAACTCAAAATCATTTGGAGGCAAAAAAAAAAAAAGGTGGGGACCAGGTTTGCTGGTCCAATAGAGCCTGGTGGAACCACTGAGACTATGGCCCCTAGCTGCCCTTCAGGTCTGGAATTGAACCCACACCTGTGGTTTCCAGCCAAACAAAGTACAGGCATGTGAGTTAAACATTTACCTCAAGTAGACACACGCCCTGGAGAGAACAATCATGGGAGAAGGAAGGGCTGCTTATGCACAGGGAGACAGCTCAGGGTGCAGAAGAGTATGGAGGGATGGACACTGGGAGGAGGTAACTATGGGGAGGAAGTGGGAGGGGAGCTGTTGCATTGTAAATTTTGGTCAATGACATGAGACAAAGTATATGTGAACTGCTGTATGAAAAGTGAATTTACTCTGTAAATCTTCACCCAAATCAAAATTAAAAAAAAAAAAAAAGATTACAGCCAAGAAAAAAAAAAAAACCCTCCAGCTTTGCTTACAAAGTGCCTCCTCCTCAGCAAAGGGCTGGCAGCCTAGTTTACTCAGTTGCTTCTCTGGTATTCTCAGCAGAAGCATCTCAGGGCTGATCAGGATCCATTATGAAAGTCACAGAGTTTATCTCAGCAGCAGTAAGAGTTAAGATATAAGGACTCAGGTCCTAGGCAAATATCTGGGTCAGGACCAAACATTGAAAGGATTGGACACACAGTAGGGGTGGGAAGAGTATCAGTGCCTTCTCCTCACTAGGGACAATCCTCAGAGCTCAGAGGCAGACCTCCAAGACAGGAAATGGGAAGGCGAAAGGCTACTCAACTGTCAGCCTCTCGGTCAGGGCAACGGACGTTGAGTTTGGACCTGGCATTGCACACAGGGATGGCTAGGAGATATAGGACTGTGCATCAGCAACCAGACAAATCCAGCTGCAGCTGCTTAACCCTGCCTCTGCCACTCAGTTGTTCTGTGACCCAGGCTATCCTTTAACTCCTCTGGGCAGAAGCCAGAGGTTGGCGCAAATCTTCACTCCAGTCATACCAATCCCAAAACATTCCCTGTCCTTTCACGCTTTCAAGCTGCTGACTATGAAGCAGGTGAGCAAACTCCTACTCATCCTTCAAGGTTTAGCTCAAATGATCCTCCTTTGTGAAAACTTCCTTAACTTCCCCTGGAAGTTAGTGGCTCCCCACTCCTTACCCCCACAATCCTTTGTACACACCACTCTCAGTGCAACTACCACAGTATATCATACCTGTTAGCTGATGTGTTTGTTTTCCCCATAAGACTGAGTCCATAGGGAACAGAGACTGTGTCATATTTCTTTTCAAATCTGCTACAGTATTTAGCCTGGTGCCTGGCACAATAAGTAATCAGTGAATTCACTGATTCATGAACGAATGAATGAATAGTAGTAGGTCTAGGAGGCATGCTCTGGGTACCAAGCAAGGAATTGCATCTTGGGAAGGCTTAATGAGTAATATACATAAAGCACGAGACATAATTCCTGGTATTTATTAGAGGATGAAAAAAGTGTTGGATGAAATTCAGTCTACTGACTGTGACTTCCTTGCATGCTCCGTTGTGCCCTCTGAAAAGAGGTAAAATCCACTAAAGGAAAAAATCCATTCAGTTTTAAACAGAATGACCTACCTTTCATCTTTTTACACCTGGATCCACTAATCAATCACCGGCCATGTCAGAAGTTCTAACCTTTACAGCTCAGTTAAACAACTCTAAGATGTCTCTCACCCTTTAAATGAAGATAGAAGTGTAAACCCAGAGGAAAAGTGAGAAAACGCTCAGAGTGCAAGCAGGGACCAAAATAGCTGGCCTGAGCCAAAGAGGTAAAGCTCCTAGACAATACACTGTGATTGGTCTGTTAGCCAGAAGGCGGGATTTTGGTTCCTCAGAAGCCAAAGCTGAGACATTCAGGCGTAGTGGCAGGGAAAGGAGAGAGCAGAGAATAACAAAGAGAAAAAAATGTGGACCGAAAGGGAAGAGAGCGGCAGACAGCAGAGGCGGTGGTGAGAAGTGGCAATGGAGGCGGCAAGAAGTAGATCCACTTACGATGATGACAAGTGCTCTTGGAAAACAGAGATGGCCATGGGGGAGGAGAGGCAAGACGGTTCAGTTCAAACGGCTCGGTCACCGGGGGGTGGGGGGAGCAGGGGGGTCCTCGGAGCATCACACCAGGGCATCACACCAGGGATGAACCCAAATCAGACAGGCCTGGAGAAGGCGCGGAGAGAATGAGGCTCGGAATCAGAAATGAAGTGGTCGGGAAAGTGTTCTCAGACAGGTCAGAGGAAAAGGCTACACAGAAGGACAAGACAATATGGTGTCAAATTTAGCAGCACGGGCTAGAATGAGGAAGAAAGAATCAAAAACCCTGGTCAAAGAGTTTGGGCAGCTGAAGTCATAATCTAGGGCAATGACTGGGGTAACAGGAATCAGGTATTGGCCTCAATATTCATAGGAGTTTCAAGTCTAGCTCTAGAGGTTATATACGCAGAAGGAGCACGACTAGAGGAGAGCGGGCTGGAGACAAGGGGAGAAGAACCATTTCTTGCAAGGAGAGTGCGAGACATTCAGGCTAGGAAGAAGGTCTGCAGTGGAACATGACCATCTTCACAAAGCTAAATGGCTACAGATGAAGATTGATTCTGGCTGGTTCAGAGGGCTGCACTAAGACCAATACGAGAAATTACAGAACATAAATCTTGACTCATTATAAAAAACAACTTTTTAACAGTTAGAGATGTTCTAATTATAATAGCACAGGTAATAGCTTCTATTATTAGAATGCCGACTACATGCCTGGCATTGTACTAGGTACCCTAGAATGCACTACCTCATGTAACAACCCTATGATGTAGGAACTATGACCCCCAATTTGCAGATGAGGAAACTGAGGTTAAGTATTACACAAAGCTAGTAGTGGCAGGATTCAAACAGGTATATCTGAGAACAACCAAATAGGCAATCCAGACTACTGAGCAGTTAGGAAGCTCCTATTCCAGGACTTCCCATACCTCTCATTCCTCAGGTCCAATGTCTTAACCTCAGGTCATAATGAGCTTGGTACTGTTCTGCTGTGATTCCTATGTTAGGGTATGGCACCATCACCTACCAACTTATCCAAACCAGAAGCTTCATATGACCCATGACACCCCTCTTGCCTTCACTACCCACTTCCAATCTTTTACCAAAGAACTATTGGTTCCCCCTCCTCAACATCAAATCTGTTTGTTTCATTCATTCATTCAACAAATACTTACTGAGGACCAACTAGGTCCAGGCACTGTGTGCTAAGCTCTGGGATATAACAGGAAACAAAACATTCTACTTACTTTATAGTTACAGTCTAGTGGAGGAACCAGATGGTGAATAAGTGCTATGAAGAATACAGAAGGATTACCACTGTCAACCACTCGGAGGGG
The DNA here is from genome assembly GCF_000298275.1 of Orycteropus afer afer. Taxonomy (NCBI): domain Eukaryota; kingdom Metazoa; phylum Chordata; class Mammalia; order Tubulidentata; family Orycteropodidae; genus Orycteropus; species Orycteropus afer. Next base: position 11,148,691 of record NW_006921607.1, on the reverse strand, counting down.
GATCTATGTAGGAGATTCTGGATAGAGAGAGAGAACAATGTGGAACAAAACTCAAAAATCATTTGGAGAGAAAAAAAAAAAAAAAAAAAGGACAGGTTTGCTGGTGTGATAGAGCCTGGTGGAACCTCTGAGACTATGGTCCCTAGCTGCCCTTCATGTCTGGAATTGAACCCACACCTGTGGCTTCCAGCCAAACAAAAGACAGGCATATGAGCTGAACATTTATACTAGGTAAATACATTCCTTGGAGAGAACATGGGAGAATAGAAGGGCTGTGTATGCACAGGGAGACAGCTCAGGGGGCAGGAGTGCATGGAGGGAAGGATACAGGGAAGAGGTAACTATGGGGAGAAAGTGGAAGGGGAGCTGTTACATTGTGGGAAATTGTAGTCAATGTCATGAGACAAAGTGTATGTGAACTGCTGTATGGAAAGTGAATTTGCTCTGTAAACTTCACCCAAATCACAATAATAATAATAATAAAGAATACAGCAAGATAAGGAGATAGAGAATGACGGGTCAGCTATTTTATAGAGGGTGGTCGGGGAAGGTCTCTGTGAGGAGGTGACTTCTGAGCAAGAGACCTGAAAGAGGTGAGGGAGTGGGCCACATGGATACCAGGAAGTGTGTTCCGGGAAGAGTAACAGTAAATACAAATAAGCTGAGGTGGCTTCCAGGACTTTCTACCTTTTTAGCCAAGAGCCTCCATAATTTGGGCCCTGCCTACCTCAGCAACCTCTTCTGCCATTTACCACCCTGGCTGTGTTCTAGTGTGCTCTAGTTCTCATATTAAAACAAAACAAAACAAAACAAAAAAACAACCAAACTCAATGTAATCGAGTTGATTCTGACTCATAGCGACCCATGATGGGTTTCTGAGGCAGTAAATCTTTATGGAAGTAGATTGCCCAGTCTTCCTTCCACAGAGTGGCAGGTGGTTTTGAACCACCAACCTTTTGGTTAGCAGTCAAATGCCTTAGGCACTGCACCACCAGAGCTCCTTCTAGTGCTTATAAGCCCTGCATATATTGTTCCTTCTATCTAGGTCATTCTCCCTTCTCCCTTTCTCTGGAAAAGCTTTCCTAGGCCCTCTAAATCCACATCACACTTCCTTCTACATCCTTTGTCAGAACCCTGTCCTTCTCCTTATCACAATTCTGTATTATAACCATATGTTGAATGATCCGTCTCCTCGTACTGACTCTAAAATAAATGAAGGCAGGGACCTAAGTCTGTCTTCTTCACCACTGTGTCCCCAATCCTAGCGCAGAGCCTGGCATGGAAGGTATGTTTGGTACATATCTATAGAATAAAAATGGGTTGAAGTGTTTAGGGAGAGGGCATGTAATCATTTATCAGAATATGCTATAGTATGGGGTTTCTCAACCTTGGCACTATTGATATTTGGGGCAAAATAATTCTTCATAGGTGGGGCTGTCCTATGCATTTTAGGGTATTTTCCAGGTCTCTACTCACCATATGCCAACTGCAGTACCCCCCCAGATGTGACATTCAAAAATGTCTCCAGACATTGCCAAATGTTACCTGAGAGTGGGCAAAATCGCCCCCAGATAAGAACCACTGTTATAAAGAGATTCCCATATGGGGCTGGCTTGAATATCCCCTAAAGGTCCTTTCAAATAAAATTTTTGTTTTATGGTGAGCACTAGGTATTTAATCAGGAGCTCTGGTGGCATAGTGCCTAAGGCATTTAACTGCTAACCAGAAGGCTGGGGGTTCAAACCCACCAGCCAGTCCTCGGAAGGAAGGTTAGGCAATCTACTTCTGTAGTGATACTGCCTTGGAAACCCAAGGAGGGGTCCCTATGAGTTGGGTCTGACTCCACGGCAGTGAGTTTGGTTTGGTTTTGAGGTATTTAATCAACAGTCTCCCAGGATGAAGATCAGGGTGAGAAATGGCTTCCTTGCCTGGGCAGTCTACAGTCTACAAGTGGAGATAAGTGAGCTTGGTGTGGGGTGTGGTGAGGGGGTGAGAAGTGAAGTAGCCTGAGGGCAAGTTCAGAGTTATGGTTTAGAGTGCACACTCTGGAGACGAAGTATGCTGGATTCAAATCCTGCTGCTTCCATTTACTTGCCGTATGACCTTAGGCAAATTATTCAAATGTCCTATTTCTCATTTTCTTCATGTTTCTCATGGAGTGGTTATAAAGATTAAATAACATGGTGTGTGGCAGTGAGTAGCCAATCAAATATAGCAATAATGATTGGTGTTATTTTCCTGAGAGGTGACAAATAACCCTAGCTACCTGAGCATCAGTGTTCTGTAGTTCCAAAGTTGAAAGCTATGTTTCTTAGTGTGTTGGCCTTGTGGCTCATGGATTATCAGCACCATATGGGAAGCTTGTTAAAAGTGCATGTTCCCAGATCTGAACCTGTTGTTGTCAGGTGCCATCGAGTTGCGTCCAACTCACAGCGACCTCTTATATATAGAACGAAACACTGCCTGGCCCTCACAATCACTGCTACATCTGAGGTCGTCGCTGCAGCCCGTGTCATCCCATCTCATTGAAGGTTTCCCCCTCTTTCGCGCTCTACTTTACCAGGCATGGTGTCCTCCAGGGACACCTCTTCTGGTTACACGACCAAAGTATGAGAGACAAATTCTGCTCATTCTTGCTTCTAAGGAGCATTACAGCTGTATTTCTTCCAAGACAGGTTTGTTTGTTCTTCCCCCAGTCTATAGTATTTATTCAATATTCTCCACTAACACCACAATCCAAATGCATCAACCCTTCTTTGGCCTTCCTAATTCACTGTCCAGTTTACATATGCATATGAGACTTTTGAAAATACCCTGGGTTGGGTCAGGCGCCCCTTAGTTTCCAAAGTGACCTCTTTGCTCTTCACTGCCTTAAAGAGGTCTTTTGCAGCACGTTTGCCCAGTGCAATATGTCATTTTCTTTCCTGACTGCTGCTTCCATGTGTGTTGATTGTGGATCCACACAAAATAAAATCCTGGACAACTTCAATCTTTTCTCCATTTATCATGATGTTGCTTAGGGGTCCAGTTGTGAAGATTTTTGTTTTCTTTATGTTGAGCTGTAATCCATACTGAGGACTGTAGATCTAAACCTAGACCTACTAAATCAGACTCTCTGAGGTTGGAAACTAGGAATATGCATTTTAAGAAGTGAGCACCTACAGTGATTCGATTGCCCACTAAAGCATGAGATCCACTATAGCAAGGACCAGTCAGAGTGACAACTTGCATCATGAAGAAAAGGGTATGCTATGTTCACTATCATTTATTATTTACTAAGGTAGGAAGTAGCATAGTGCCTAAGGCACTTGACTGCTAACCAGAAGGCTGGTGGTTCAAACCCACCATCCACTCCTTGGAAGAAAGTTGGGCAATCTACTTCTGTAGTGATACTGCCTCAGCAACCCAGGGAGGGGTTGCTATGAGTTGGGGGCCAACTCGATGGCACATAACAACAACAAGAAGGTAGGAAGTGTGTTACCCACTTAGAAAAGCCTTCTCTTTCAAAATTGGCTCAATAGGTTTCCGTGCCTTCTGTGCCTCAGCTCTGCTGTCATCCCTGGGTCCTCCACCTGCCCATCTTCTTGGCCACTCCTGACTTTGGCAACTGGTCCATCAGCAGCCTCAGCCCCCACACTGGGATTCTATCGTGTTGCTGTGCACCAACATCAGGGGTGGCCAAAAGTTAGCCTTCCCCGTCCACTGCTATATTATCTTACACCCTTGCAACTGTGTTTTTGCCTCAGTGGCTTATCTGGCACTTAGGTCTTAAACTGAGATTGCTATGACCCTAATCTTTTTCTAAGGGCCTCAGATTCCCTGCCATTCTACAAAGCTTCCTCCACAGAGTCAGAGTCTTTTCTCTATACACTTGGGATATGAATGAAGTCCTATCTGAAAAGACTGGGCCCTTGGAACCAACATGCTAGCCCACGCCAAATATTGGCTGACTGTTCTTTCCACCTGTATACACTTGGGTAAATGACCCAAACTCTTGTGGTGGTTATGTTTTTCAATCAACTTGGCTAGACCTGGTTGAGTGGCTGGGCAGCTGGATGTAATTATTCCCTATGATGAGACTGGTAATCAACTCCATGGTGGAATCTACTGTGAGCAGCTAAATAGCTGCCTTAGGGATGTGGTCTGCTTCCCATATATAAGAAGCAGCTTTGGGAATGGTCTCTAGGTTATGGCATGCTTGGACCCTGCAGGTGACCATGTCATTGTTCAGTAGTCTGCCATGCTCTGCCGACCTTGGGACTTAAAATGGACTTAAATCAATGGCCTGTTGCATGGTTTGGTAACATCGGGCCTGTGCCTTTTTACTTGTCAACCTTGGGGCTTCTCAGCCTCAGCAGCCAAGAGCTGTCTGAGTGAAGAAATGCCTCTAGCTCCAGTGGTCTGTGAGCAGGAGGAGGAGCTGGACCCCAAGGTTGAGGGGCTTTACCCAGCTCCTAGAGCCTGGCACTTTGAACTTGGACTTAAAGCCTCCAAACTGTGAGAGAATGAACTCTTGTTTGTTAACGTCATCCCATTTGTGGTATATTCTTGTCAGAGTGGTACTAGGTAACCAGAACACTGCTCTAAAAATCATTTTCCTGTTCTGTTAAATAGAGGATGATGAAAGGAGGGTTGTTAAGATGACTCAGTGAAACATTTTAAGCAAGGTAAGGGTGAGAGTCAGTCCACTGTGGTAGATAAAGTGATGATCCTTCAAAGATGTCCAAATGCTACTCCCCAAAACCTTTGAATATGTTACCTTACATGGCAAAAGAGACTTTACAAGTGAGAGTAAATTGAGGATCTTGAGAGGGAAAGATTATCCACATGGGCCTAATATAATCACAAGGGTCCTTATAAGAGGGAGGCAGGAGGGCTAGAGTCAGGGAAGGTGTGACAATGGAAGCAGTGTTCAGAGGGTGCTACTGCTAGGAGGAGACCACAAGCCAAGGGATGTACATAGCTTCAAGCACCTGGCAAAGGCAAAGAGGAGATTCTCTCCTAGAGCCTCCAGAAGAAATGCAGCCCTGGTTGCACCTTGATTTTAGCCACATTAAGACCCCTTTCTGGACTTCTGACCTCCAGGACTGGAAGATAACAAATTTGTGCTGTTTAAACCACTAAATCTGTAGTAATTTGTCACAGCAGCAATAGGAAACTAATACACGCATATAATGCATTTAGCAGAGTCTGGCACATAGTAAGCGTTTTTACAATGTTATTATCTGTATTCCCACTCCTACACTCCCCTGTAACTGACTAACCACTTTCAGTCATTGCTGCCAGACCAATTCACTATGTCTGTTTGGTGACTACTTGGGGTAAGTCCTATCACTATGTCAGTCACTATGTCAGCCCATGTCCTGCCAAAACCTTGCTTCTTGCTTTACTCATAAAATTGAGGTCCCAGACTTTGCTGAACCCACCTAAGTTATAACTAATTTTTTAAAAGTTCATGCTAAAAGCATTAAGCTTTCAGGTAACTAGAAAATGCACAATATTTAGAGATCAAATAATTTCTGGATTTATTTTGCAGAAGAGAAAAATAAAACTCAGGTAGGGAAAATGACTTATCCAAAATGAGAGAGCAAGTGGAAAGAAGAGTCAGAAATGGAACCTAGAGACCCTGCCTGTCCCACTGAAGGTTCTTTCTGCCTCTGTACTAGCTCTGGTTTCCTCCAAATGTTGTCTTTTCCCCCCGTTCACTTACAGCCAATCTAAAAAGGCCCTCAGGATCGCCCACAACGCCCAGCGTAGCTTCTTGACAAACACCTTAATGGCGTCATGTTGCCTCTTGGCTGCCATCAGCTCTTGAGTGGGTGGTAAGTGCACTAGCAGGAATTCCCTGGCATTCTGCACAATGTCCTTGGCCTGCTCCCAGGAGGCTACCACAAGCCAGACAGTCACCATGCCTGGGAAGGTGGCATGTTGGGGGTTTTGGGTTAGCACTGGCACATCCGAGTTCCAATTCTGGGGAGGCCTCTGCCCAGGGCCAGGGGTGTGGCCATGCCCTCATTCACTTTCTCTGAAGGGAGGAGCCTTGGTTGCCATTCCCCTGTCAATGCCCTCCTGCAAATCTACCACAGATCTTCTATTCCCCAGAGCTTGACTTATTGATGGGTTAAGAACAGAGAGTAGACAAGACAAAGACCAGCAGGCAGGCCCCAGTTTCTCAACTGTGAGGGAGAGATGGGCTGAATTAGATAACCTCTAAGTGATTACATATTAAGTTCTATTATTTTAGCTAGGAACTCTGGTGGCACAGTGCCTAAGGCATTTGACTGCTAACCAGAAGGCTGGTGGTTCAAACCCATCAGCCACTCCTGGGAAGGAAGGTTGGGCAATCTACTTCCGTAGTGATACCACCTCGGAAACCCAAGGAGGGGTCTCTATGAGTCGGATCCGATTCAACGGCAGTGAGTTTTTTGTTTTTTTTTTTTTTGGCTTATTATTTTAGCTTAGATGGTTTGAATGTAGACCCAACCTCCTGGTTCATCACTGACAGCATTACAGTCCAAGCAATCAGCAAAGTAAAAATAAATACATAAATAAAACATTGGATCATGAGCAATGATTTTGTCAAATCTTAACTTTTGCCATATCTGCTACAGATATAATTGAGTCATGTGTAGTTTATTATTTATTTTTATATTTTATTGTATTTTCAGTGAAGGTTTTCACAGCAGTTTAAGTTCTCATTTAATAATTTCTATACAAGTTCTTCAGTGACATGGGTTAAATTCTTTACAATGCATGAACTTTCTAATTATTTCCATTCTGGTTGTTCCATTTCCATTAATCTAGTCTCCCTGCCCCCTTACATTCTCATTTTTGTTTCAAAGTAATTGTTGACCATTCGGTCTCATAGGGTTGATTTTTTTAAAGGAGGACAGTACTTATGGATGACATTCATTATTTTGTGAGCCATCTGTTATTTAGCTTGTATAGATTTGCTTTTAAAAGATCCCTCTGGTTGCCATGGAAAGAAGGACCAGAGGAGGGCAAGGGAGACTTATCAGTTGGGAAGTACCTGAAGTCCAGATAAGAGATGACAGAAGTTTGGGCTAAGATGGAGGCAATAGGGATGGAGAGAAGTGGACACAGTAATATTCAAGAAGCAAAATTAATTCCACAGGCAGGTGAGAAGAGGGAGTGGTTAGGGACGATGTCTACCTTTTTGGTCTAGCCCTTTTGGAGCACAGAGGAAGTGTCCACATGAATGTCTGCGGCATAGAACTGTGTTTTTAAATTATTCTTGCTAACAAAATTTGTAATAAAAACTAATAATGCTTAGTTTTTCTCTATTTACTCTGTAACAACATATATAATCACTGGGAAAATGTTTTATCTATCTACCTACCTACCTACCTACCTATCTATCTACACCAAAACCAAACCTACTGCCACTGAGTCGATTATGACTCATAGTAACCCCCACTGGGTTTCCAAGGTGGTAAATCTTTACAGAAGTGGATTGCCCCATCTTCCTTTTGCTGAACAGCTGGTGGGGTTATTTTTCTGGGGGAAAAAAAAAATGTTTTTTGCTGTTATTCTATATATCATTAAAGCCCAGTTCAAAGTTGTCTCGTAAAACAAATGCATGGACTAATGTTAAACAAACCCAATAAAGGACGTGTATGGACTCCATCCTGACGTCCAGAGAAACCAAATGATTTGTTCCAAAATCTCTCAGCTCAGGAGAGCCAGAGCTAGAATTCACATCTTTATCTTCATACTATTGCCTAAAACAGGTTCTCTGGCCCCAGTTGTGCTAAGAAGGCTAAATGCACCCAGGGCAGGAGCCAGCACCCAGACCACCTTAGGAAGAGCTCTGGTCCCTCTACCTTCTCAACACAGCCCTGAGCAGAAACCTTGAATGATTCCCCTCAGCCTTTGGACAAAAGCCAGTTTCACAATCTGCTCTCAGTCTCCCTTTTCAGCTCTTCTCCTTATACACTCTTACTGGAAACAGCAAGTAACTCGATGAGGCAGGCACATCAAATTATCCACTGTTTCCTAACATGCCGTGCACTTCTGTGGAGCCTTGGTTCATGTTTTCCTTCTGTCTGGACTGCCCCACTCACCATTCTCTATCCTCATCCCTCAAAGTTCACCTCCAATACCGCCTTCTTGTTGAAATGTTCTGATTTCCCCAACCTCAGTTAACATCTCCTCCCCATCCATTGCTTCCCCTGACCTTATTTAAACCACTAGCATGTATTCACTTATTCTTCAAAACAGGGACTAACTTTTGTGTGCCAAGCACTATTCAAAGAAGTTGGTGAGAGACATAGACAATAAATTTTAAAATATTTATCAAGTGTCTAGAATGTGCCAGGCACTGTGCTAGGCACTGAGGAGACACTGGTTACAGTCTATTAAGAATTGGTTTGGAAACTCCTATTTTGAGTTCAAACGATACCACACTACAAGGCTGAGAATTTCCTATTATTTCTGTTTGTGGTATAATTTACTTTTATTTTCTATAAAACTACCTCTTTCAAGAAGATGGGCTAGAATGGGACACACCTGAAAGTGGAAGAGATTGGTTAAAAGGCTATTCCAGTAATCCAGAAGACAGCTGAGTGCAGAGGGGAAAGCACTGAGGACAGGAAACCCAGCTTCTTGTCTTTGCTTTACCATTCATTAGCTATACGAAGTCCCTGGACAAGTCACTTTCTCTCTCTGAGTCCCCATTTCCTCATCTGTAAATTAGAACATTATCTTCCCTGTCTACTTCCCGACATTGTTGCAAGAACCAAATGAGGCCATGCACATAAAAGCATCTGCAATGTGCAAAGCTCCTTACAGATACAAGGGGTTATTAAATAGGAAAAACCACAGTAAAAATAAGAGAAAACAAATGTAAAATTACAGCAGACTAGATTTAGATTAGATAGAAAGAAGAACTTCCTATCAGAAGCCTTGTTTCCCTGACAAGAGTGAAGATCATATGAAGAGAGGTTTTTGGCTTGGAAATCAGTTAATACTTCTTAATAGGCCTCCTCCATCATCAGATTCATTCAGGGCTACAAGTGCAGAACGTTCATCAGGCTGGAGAAGATCACTCCAAACTGGACTCAAACCAAACTCACTGCCACAGAGTTGATTCCGACTCATAACGACCCTCTTTGGGTTTCCGAGGTGGTAAATCTTTACGGAAGTACATTGCCGCATCTTCCTTCCGCAGAGCGGCTGGTGGGTTTGAACCACCAACCTTGTGGTTAGCAAATGCCTGAGGCACCGTGCTACCAGAACTACTTTAAAACAGGACTGGGGGAAGGAATCCGCTATGTCCCAGATCCAGGAGTCATGCTTTGTCATTTGTGTGGCCAGTGCAAACTGGGTTGTCTGTTTCTGCCTATACTGACCTTCCTTAGAATCAAAATGGAAATTAGGAAGGCTAAAACACACACATACACACTCTCTCTCTCTCACACACACTCTCTCTCTCTCATACAAACACACACACACTCACAATTGCAAGGGTATACTACTCAGCTAAAAATAAAACCAAACCGAATTTGTTGCTGTCGAATTGATTTCACCTCATAGTGACCTGGTAGGACAGAGTAGACCTGCCCCATAGGGCTTCCTAGGCTGTAAATCTTTATGGAAGCAGACTGCCACATCTTTCTCCCACAGAGGGACTAGTGGGTTTGAATCCCTGACCTTTCGGCTAGCAGCCAAGTGCTTAACCACTGCATCACCAGGGCTCCTTACTAATAAGAGAAAGATAAACCAGAGGCAGGAAGCCAAATACAGAATCAGTGGGACCATTTCATGAGCAAAATACAAGAGTCAAGAAAGCAAAAGAGAAAACAGACTGAATGAATTTTTTTTAGGCTTGATCTCTGGTAATGAAAGATCAAAGAAAGAAATCAAAAGCCAAACAAAGACAGTGAACAATGCTTTCAGCTAATTAGTCTGGAGCCCAGAACAAAGTTCTAGTTCTCAATCACTGACTATCAGATTTTCTGCCCTTGGGCAGCTACTTGAGGCAAATGCAAGAAATATTTATTGAGTGCTACTATTCTGGAAGCTCTGGTAGCTTAGTGCCTAAGGCACTTGACTGCTAACCAGAAGGCTGGCAGTTCAAAAGGTTCAAAGGTTCAAAGGCCACTCCTTGGAAGGAAGGTTGGGCAATCTACTTCCAAAGTGATACTGCCTCAAGGAGAGGTCATCACTATGAGTCAGGTCCCAGGGTCTGACTTGAAGGCACATAACAACAACTATTCTGGTAGCCTAGTGCCTAAGGCACTTGACTGATAACCAGAAGGCTGGAGGTTCAAACCCACCAACCACTCCTTCCACCAACCACTCCTTGGAAGGAAGGTTGGGCAATCTACTTCTGTAGTGATACTGCCTCGGAAACCCAAGGAGGGGTCACTATGAGTCGAGTCCAACTCCACAGCACATAACAACAACAACTACGTGCTTACCAGTACCAGTTGCTGTTGCGTGGATTCCTACTTACGGTGACCACATGTGCTTACTTGGTAGTTTCTAAGGTCATGTTGTTGTTGTTGTTATGTGCATACCCACCACTTAATTCCTCTGTATTATATGTCACTACCACCAGATGAAACCTACCTAAAGAGTAATGAAAGAACTCAAGGGTGAAATTGTGAAACTACTGCCACAAAGAATAAAACCTCTATTTACATTGAAGGAAGGACAACTGCATACTAAGTTCCATTCTTAAGAAGGGTTTAGAAGGGACATTGAGACCCACCTGCCCATGAGTGTCTATTTCTGATCCATGTAACTTTTTACCATAAAGGGGAGAATCACTGAATGCCTATTAAATGAGCACTTAATGGGGAGCATTGAGAGTTGGGGGTTGTGTTAGATCTAAAAACATAAAGCAATGCTTTGGCTGTGGAAGGCCCTGCCTAGGAAGCAATTTTTTCTCCCAAAGAATATTTTAAAAAATTAAATGACAAACTGTCTGAGGATGCCCCAAAGTGTTCCCCTTGAGAAGGGAGAAATAAATGATGACTAGAGTTTAGGAAATGTTTCCTGGAGAAGCAGGGCTGCAGCTGAAACTTAAAAAAAAAAAGCTTTCAGATAGATGGGTAGGGTGCAGAAGGAAACAGCACGTGTAGCTGTGCAGAGAAACATGGTTGACTTGTCTTAGGATAAAGGAGTGAGAAGCTCGGCTGGAATAAGGATGCATATTGATGAGGAGTGGGAAAGAAGTCCAGCAAGTGGGGAGATAGGGTGGAATCAGACTCCAGGGGCCTTAAAAGACAGAAAGAGGAGTAAGCAACATTATTAGAATGTCAAAAAGTAACAATACTTGTATAAAGTTTCCATTATGTGATGCACTCGTGTTCAATGAAGGATAATTAGGCACAAATTGTTGAGAGAAGCAGTGGATATAGTTTATCTGTGAAAAGTTTGGACAACATACTGGGCATTTAAAAAGGAGTCATCATGAAATTAAGAGTGGTGTTGTTATCAGGGCATAAGAACTCTGTGAGAGACTGAAAACAGATGGAAATAAATGGCCACTTCTCTGAATGAAAAGGCATTAACAGTGCAGGGGGCCCAAGAGACCATACGGGGACTTGTCTGATTGAAAATTTTTATAGGTGATCCAGAAGAAGTAGAGCAAAACAAGATTTTCAGGACTTCAAATGGTATTAAGCCCTTTCAGGGAAGAAAATGCTATGCTAAAGGAGAGAGTGAGCTGAGTGGGATGCAAAATGGCAGGTAAGTCTCAATGTGGGAGAAATGTAAGGTAATGCATTCTGATAAAAATAATCCACTTATAGGGTGTTGTGTTCCAGGCTATCAGTTTTGACTCAGGAAAGGGATCCAGGAGCTACTGCAGATTCTTTCCTAAAGGTCTAATGTATTGGGGCCAGAATGGCTGACAAAGGGATGGGTAGAATCAGGAAGGGGCCTGGAAACCAGAGAACATATCATCCTTCCTCTGTGCAAAACCATAGGGCTCCACATCCGGGGACAATGATCAGGTTTACAGCTACAAAAAATGAGGGCTCAAGATATCTGAAAAGGGCAACTAAAATGACCCCGAGGATCAATATGGCCACTTAGGGTAGCCTGTCATAAGGGGGCAACGTAAGTTTGAAAAGACAAAGGAAAGAGAAGGAATAATCAAAGCCTATAAAATTGAAAAGAATAAAAGAGTGGGCAAATGTAATTTTCTCTCCGAATCCTGACATATTTAAAGGAATACCCTCCTCTTAATGCCTGAAAAACATCGTCATAACAAAAGGGTTTCAGAGAGAAAATCACCTAGTCCTATCTCTTTATGCTACTGTTGTTAGCTGCTGTCACGTTGGCCCTGATTCATGGTGACCCCATGCGTCACCGAGCAGAACCACTCCATGGGTTTTCTTGGCTGTTATCTTCATGGAAGCACACTGCCAGGCTTTTTCTTCTGCTGAGTGGCTGAGTGGATCTGAAGCACTAACCTCTCAGTCAGCGGCTGATCACAAACTGCTCTCACCACCCAGGCTCCTCTCTCTTTATGTTAGAGATAGTGAAGTTCAAACAGAAACAGGGCAAGGAAGTGACCCAAGGTCACAGAAACCAGCAGAGGCCAAGGTCGAAGGAAAACCCAGGCCTCCTCAACTCCAGGTCAGGACTTGCCACCTCACCCTGCACACTCAGGACGACCAAAGGAATCCTGCTTTGCACAGGGTTTTAGCTCACAAAATGCATTCCTCTGAAATGGGATAAAGTGGAAAACACAAACAGGCTAAAAAGAAAGTTTTCACCAACAGCCAACCAGCAATTAAAACATCTTTGGAGGTCAACTACCAACTGGGACTAAAGTCTTTTTTTTCACACCCTAATTTCTTTTCGAATCATGTATCCCTTTCAGAGTCTGAAGAAATCTAGGAAACCTCTCCTAGAAAAACCACACATCTGCACATATAAACAAACACATTTGGCACAAAGTTTCTGAGAATGTATGACCCCCGAGTTTTATTTCCAATTAAGAATTACTGTTCCAGCAGATTCTTCTGAATAAACAGACTGCCCGCTTCAACAAACAAACTCCATCTCTTAGGATCACTCAGATTTCCCCCAGCAAAACACTGTCCCAACCTTGAAAATAAGAATCTTTTTTTTTTTGTTTGTTTGTTTAGAGTTGTAGACCTTTACATCAGAAGAGACCAAAGAAATGACCTAATCCAACAGTCCTCCCCTCATGTGACATGGAATTATGTCATGATTAAAAACGTGGAGACTGGACTCAAATTTGCCTCGGTTAGAATCTCAACTCAATCACTCAGCAGCTGTGTGACCTTGGGTAAGATTGTCTCATCTGTAAAATGGGGATAATAGTTGCAACTATCTCCAAGAGTAGTTGGGAGGCTTAAATTATTCACATAAAACATAGCATCAGGCCGGGCACGTAGTGAGTGCTACTGTGCTGGTATCTATCCATCACAGTCCCTGGAGCTCCTGCTTGCATATGCCTGTGGGGAGCGGCTCTTCTCCTCAGCTGGTTGGGCAGCACTGCCTGTTAACAAACTTCTTCCTCTACTAAAGCCGAAATCCGCCTTCTAGCAGCCCCCACCGCCACCCCCACTCCTGCTGGCGCTAGTTCTGCCCTGTGGGGCCACACAGAGCAAGTCTATCCCTCCTCCACGTGATAGCTAAGAAGACAGTGATCGCGCCCCCATCCCTGGTCCTGTCGTCTCCAGCTTGAACATCCTCGGTTGCTTCTCTCAGCCCACAACAGCCTGGCTGCGTTTACTATTTACTCCCAGGCGTTGTACGGTTTCCCTCACACATAGTCATGCAGGCCACACACCCCACCGCCGCCACAACAATTCCGACCCTCTCACTCCGCCCCCGTCCGTGGTGTTGCAGCGGCCCCGGCCCCGCCGCCCCTCC
>NW_006921607.1:11120825-11134149 GCF_000298275.1 Orycteropus afer afer | reverse complement strand
GGCCAGGGGCGCGGGGGCAGCGCCTGGACCAGCGAGGGCGGAGGTTCGCGGCCAGCCTCAGGATGGGGGCCGGGAGCGGCGCTGGGCTGGGGGTCCGAGAGGCTAAAAGAACCGCTGGGGAGCCGTGCTCTGGGGGTGCAACTGGAGGAGGGGGTCTGAAGTGCAGCCCCGGGGAGGGAAAAAGGCTAAATAAATATGATCCTGGGGATGGAACCATAGGATGGCTCAGGGGGAGGAAATCCGGGGTGGGGATCCGAAGCCTGAAGAATTCCCCCCGGGGGAGAGGGTCCGAGGGGGTGGCCCTGGAGGAGAGGGTCTGAGACACATCCTGGGGGAGGGGACTGAGCGGCGACCCTGGCGTAATGGCGGGGCTTGAGGACCGTGAGCTGAAGAATTAACCCTGCAGGAGAAGGTCTAAGGGGCTGGACTGGGAATGGGGATAGAGTGGCCATAGGAATGGACCTGAGGGATGTTTAAGGGGAACAAGCAGCCTTCCGTGACTTTAAGGGAAATTTAGGTGACACGCATTCCTTCACTCTCCAGAGGGAAAGAGATCATCCAGCCTGGGCTCATCCGAACCAACCCTTGGTTACTGAATACTCTCTATAGGTAGGGGTCTTGGCTCCCGGGGATAAGAAAAAGAGGAGACGATTCCCTGAAGTGTAGAGGTTTACAGCTGGGTGAGACACTTAAGTGCAAAGAAAAACAAGGCAACAAACACCAAGTGTCAAAAAGGATACAGGTCTCCAGAGTGCAGGACTGGGATAGTCGGGGAAAGTGTTACGGAGAAGGTTAGACTCTAAGCCTTGAAGGAAAGGCCCCAAGTGAAGGAGCCTGGAGAGGACGTTTCAGGTAAGGAGTTGAGGGTGCACAGGATGAGTGAGGTTGGGGCAGTAGAGTTGCTTCCCTGGAGCACAGCGTTCCTGCTGGAAAGTGAGGAAAATAGTACAGGACCATGACTTCCAGGATAATAAATCTGGGTTATAGTCTGTAGGCAAATGGGGAGAGGTTTCTTTTTTTTTTTGAGCAGGATGGTGTGTGCAAAATGGTGTTTTATGGTTACCTGGAAATTCAGAGGTGTGGAAAGGACATAGGCTTTAAAGTTAGACCTCTGTTCACATGTTGCCTATGTTCTTTTTTTATAAAATGATGCTATTATTGCTTCGTAAGGTTGCTGTAAGGATGACATTGTTGTTCTTGTTGTTTGCCATCGAGTTGGCCCCGACTCATAGCAACCCCTCCTTGGGTTTCCGAGGCAGTATCACTACGGATAGTAGGAATGCCCAACCTTCCTTCCGAGGAGTGGCTGGTGGGTTTGAACTGCCAGCCTTCTGGTTAGCAGTCAAGCACCTTAGCCACTATGCTACCAGAGCTCCAAGGATGGCATGGTTGGCACTTAATAGATGTTCCATGTTAGTTCCTCTCCTAGTATGTAGAATAATGACCAGAGGAGCAGAAAGATTAGTTACTCGTATAAGGAAATAACTATAACAATAATAATTGACATTTATTGAATGCCTCCTATGTACTTAGCATTGGACTAAGCACTTTACTGCATTATATCTCATTTAATCCTCGTAACAATGCTGTTAAAGAAATGCTAATATTACCCTCAATTTAGGATAAGGAAAGGTAGGCTCTAAAAAAGTTTGCCAAATGTATTGTTCATAAGTGGCAGAGTTGAAGTAATCTGACCTCAGAATCCATTTTTTTGTTTTGTTTTGTTTTTTCCTTCTAGGATGGGGACAGTGGAAATGGAAAACAAAAAGATTCAAGAAACATTGGTCAAAAAAGAGGGAAAGGCATTCAGTGTTGTCCTGGGGTCATCACGAGGAAGAACGGGCTCGGTGGAGATGACGAAGCGGTTGATTTAGGCTTGCTGAGATTGAGGTGACTGTGACCTGGGAGACAGGTAAGAGAATGAGTTCAGAAGATGCTGGTGGCTCGATGGATATTTTGGAAACTGCAGGTAAATATGGTAGTTGAAGGTAAAGGAGTAGAGTAAATCAGAGCAAAAGGCTGAGGGCTCCATCTTGAGACACACATACTCAGGGCCTAAAAGGAGTTAAAGCCAGCTAATGAGACTGAAGGAGCTCTGGTGGCCTAGTGCCTAAGGCATTTGACCACTAACCAGAAGGCTGGTGGTTCAAACCACCAGCCACTCCTCAGGAGGAAGGTTGGGCAATCTACTTCCATAGAGATACCACCTTGGAAACCCAAGGAGGGGTCGCCATGAATCAGATATGACTTGACAGCAATGAGTTTTTAATGAGACTGAAGAGTGGTCAAAAAGGTCCGAAGAATCCAGATGTGGATTATTAGGGGAAAGGGGAGGGAAGTATTAAGGAGAAGCAGAGGGTTGACAGTGGCAGGGAGATGTAAGATTGAAGGCAGAGTAAACATCATGAAGTAGACTATCTCACCATCTATAGGCGATAGAAACACAAAGAACTGTAGTAAAGTGATTAAGTGACAGAGTTGGAAACAAAGTGTGGAAACATTGAAGAAAAAGCAACAAACTGCCCAAAGTTGAGATATCTGGGAGGGGGGATTTTCCAGAAGCGGGTGAGAGTTCATTCAAAGAGTAAAAGAGAACAGACTGGAACACCATTCTTAGGTATGAGACCTATCGTATTCCTGTTCTTCCCCCTAATGGCAAATGCTCACTGAACTGCTGATGATGATACCGGGTAAACCTCCATGTAGCTTCTAAGGGTGGTGGATGAGGGTGGCAGTAGTTATGATAAGGAAGGAAGAGGTTGGTATAAATAAAGCAAGGGGGTAAATTGGATCCTTAAGATAAGTTCCTCCATTATCTTAGGAAGGTAAGTCCCTATCTGCTGCAAGAAACCTCTTTAGAGTGTTAAAGAGCAAATATGTCAGGCACACTCAGGTGTGCCTGACCCAAGCCAGAGAGCTCTGGTGGTGTAGTTCCTAAGGCATTTAACTGCTAACCAGAAGGCCGACAGTTCAAACCCACCAGCCACTCCTCGGAAGAAAGATTGGGTAATCTACTTCTGTAGTGATACCACCTCGGAAACCCAAGGAGGGGTCGCTATGAGTCGGATCAGACTCCACGGCAGTGAGTTTGGTTTGTTTTTTTGGTTGACCCAAGCCATGGTATTTTCAAGCACCTCATATGCACGTGAAAACAGGACAATGAATAAGGAAGATCACACAACAATTGATGCATTTGATTTGTGGTGTCGGTAAAGAATACTGAATATACCGCAGACTGGTAGAAGAATGAACAAATCTATCTTGAAAGAAGTACAGCCAGAATGCTCCTTAGAAGTAAGAATGGCCGGACTTCAACTCTTGTACTTTGGTGATGTTATCAGAGGGGGCCATACCCTGGAGAAGAACATCATATTTAGTAGAAAGTTAAAAAAATAAAATAAGAAGACCTTCAATGAGATGGATTGATACATTGGCTGCAACAATGGGTTCAAACATAGCAACAACTCGGGATGGCACAGGCCTGAGCAGTGTTTCGTCCACTGTACTGTGGTCACTGTCGTCTCTATGAGACGGAACTGACTCAAGGGCAGCTAGCAACAACACAAGATAAATTCTTAGTAAGGGGAAGGTCCAGAGACCATTGTGAAGCCAGGACAAGAGGAGGTTTAGAAGGCTTCAGAATAACATCCCAAAATGGAATTGCCAGGGCTGTGACTTCTCAACCTCCACCCACCATAATGAGCATGCGATAAAATGCAAAAAGTAGTAGACTTTAGTGTCAGATACCTGGCTTCAAGTACTGGCTCTGTCACTAACTTCCAGTGTGCCTTTGGGCAAGTCACTTCACCTCTCTTAAGTTTTCTCATTTGTAAAGTGGAACCAGTGACCTTTGTCCTCTCCACCTTATGGCCATATGAATGGTTGGGATTCATTTTGCAAACTACACAGTGAACTAACCAGGTATTAGGAAATACTTTGGTGCTGGTAATCTTACCAAGAAGCATTGTATCAGTGCCAGAGATCATTGTAAGAAAACTGGAGCCACCTCTTCCTTTTACTTTTCTTTCATGAAATATATTTTGGGTGCTAGATACATTTGACTGCTAACCAGAAGGCTGGTGGTTCAAACCCAACAGCTGCTCCTCGGAAGGAAGACTGGGCAATCTACTTTTGTAGAGATACCACCTTGGAAACCTAAGGAGGGGTCACTATGAGTCGGACGACTTGAGGGCAGTGAATTTGTTTGTAGATACTATGAGAGGATTCGGGGATATACAAAACATTAAATTATAGTTAATGCCTTAGGAAGACAGTCAATCAAGGATATAGACCCATACAGGTAACAAGAAGATAACATAAGACATGTGCTATAATAGAGAAAATAAAAATACAGGAGTAAAGAGGAGGTAATTATCTAGGATGGCAGAAGGTGAAATGAGCAGGAATTCGTTGTGCAGAATAGAGAGGGAACTATATATGCAAACCAAAAACCAAAACCAACTCACTGCCATAGAGTCAATGCTGACTCATAGCGACCCCCACTGGGTTTCCAAAGCTGTAAATCTTTACAGAAGTAGACTGCCTCATCATTCTTCTAGTGGAGTGACTGATGAGTTCAAACCACTGACCTTTTTGGTTAACAGCCAAATGCTGTACAACCAGAGTTCCTTATATGTGCAAAGGCACAGATACATATGAATGCCATGCTAAGACGTTTGGAGTGTACGTTCTAGGCCAGTGGTTCTCAGAAAGTGTGGTCCAAGCCCTTTAAGAGAATCTGCAAAACCGAAACAAAATACTAAGGCATTATTTTCCTTTCTAATTATCATTCTCTCCTGAGTGTACTGTATAGTTTTCCAGAGGCTTCATGACATGCTATCTCCAGAGCCTGAATGGGTAAGCAGATAGAAGAATAAACTATCTTCTATCAAGCCAGACATTAAACAGATTTTCAAAAATGTAAAACAATACCTCTTCTCACTAATATTGTTTTGGAAAATACAGTGTTTTTTTTTTCCATGAAAATGTTATTTATGTTAGCAGGTTTATTATTATTTTAAATGAAGTAATAAGTAATTAAAAAAAAATTCTCAGTTTTGATTTCTTGTTGATAATTACCAATAGATATAATCCACATAAACAAAAGTTCTTTGGAATCCTCAATAATTGTTAAGGGTATTCAAGGGTCCTGTTGTGGTTACCTAGTGGCACTCTGACAAGAATATACCACAAACGGAATTTCTGAACAAACAGGACTTTATTCTCTTATAGTCTGGAGGCTTTAAGTCCAAGTTCAAAATGCCAGGCTCTAGGGGCTAGATGAAAGCCCCTCAACCTTGGATTTAAGCTCTGCCTCCTGCTCCTAGGCCACTGGAGCTAGAAGCTTTTCTTCACTCTGACAGCTGCTAGCTGCTGAGACTGACAAGCCCAAGCCTGACAAATAAAAAGGCACAGTCCTGATGTTACCAAACCACACAGCAGGCCATTGATTCAAGTCCACTGAAAGTCCCAAGGTCAGCAGAGCATGGCAGGCTGCTGAACAGCAACACAGCTACATGCAGGGTTCAAGTGTGCCATAAGCTAGAGACCATTCCCAAAGCTGCTGCTTATATACAGGAAGCAGACCGCATACCCAAAGGCAGCTACTCAGATTGCACCATGGAGTTAATTACCAGTCTCATCCTGGGTAATACTACATCCAGCTGCCCAGCCACTCAACCAGGCCTAGCCACATTGACACACAAACTTAACCACCACAGGTCCTGAGACCAAAAAGTTTGAAAACCCTATTCTAGACAGTAGGACATCATTGAAGGATTTAAGATAAAGGAGTGAGATAATCACATTTTAATTCCTTCAACAAATTTATTCAACAAATAGTTATTAAACACCTGCCATGTGTCAGGTACTATTCTAGGTACTAGGATAGAGCAATAAACAAATAAAAATCCCCACTTTCATGGAACTTACATTACATTGGGGATGACAGACAATAAATAAAATAATGAAAACATATGTTTGATAGTGATAAGTACTGAGAAAAGCAGGGAACTAAAATATAAATTCTCAAGGGTGTTTATATTTGTGTATGTGAAATTTTGAAGAGGGTGGCCTGGGAAGACCTCAATAAGAAGGTAACTTTTTAGTAAAGACTTTGAAGGAGCAAGGAAGTGAGCCATGTAGATATTCGAGAGCTCTGGTGGCATAGTGCCTAAGGCGTTTGACTGCTAACCAGAAGGCTGGTGGTTCAAACCCATCAGCCACTTCTCAGAAGGAAGGTTGGGCAATCTACTTCTGTAGTGATAACGCCTTGGAAACCCAAGGAGAGGTCACTATGAGTTGGGTCCAACTCCATGTAGATATTTGGGAGGAAATAATTCAGGCAGAGGGGACATCAAGTGCAAAAGTTCTGAGGCAAGAACATGCCTGGCAAGTTTGAGCAACAAGGTGGAGACCAGTGTGGGCGGAGTAGAAGAAGAAGGTTATTAGATGAGGTGAGAGAGGCTAGAGAGGTGCTCTGTGTGAGATAAAAAGCCAGTGGAAGCTTTTGAGAAGAGAAGGAACATCTTTTGACCTTTTAACAGAACCACTTTGTGTGCTGTGTTGAGAACAGGTTGAAAGAGCAGAAAGCAGCAAGGCCAGTTAGGAGGGTACAAGATGATGGTGACTTGGACCAGGGTCCAAGTGGAGATAGTTTCAGTAGGAGCCTGCACAGATGTTGGAAGCAGAATGACAGAATTTGGTAATTGGATCTCACATATGAGAGAAAAAGCAGAGTCAAATTATACCCAGACTTTTTGGGCTGAGCAAGTAGAAGGATAGAGCTGCCATGCAGGAGACACAGGTTTCAGGGGAAATATCTTTTTGGAGATACTAAGGGAGAGAGATCCATTAAGTACTCAAGTGGACATGCCACATATGCTGCTTGACATATGGATTGAGTTTAGGAAAGAAGTCTAGAATGGAATACAAATTAGAAGGTTATTAGATTAAAGATAATATTTAAAAGTCAAAGGATTAGAAGAAATTTCTAAGGTAAAGGGTGCAGGTAGAAAAGAGAAGCATTGCACTGACTGGGTCCTGGGGCTACTCTGATACTTAGATATTGGAAAAATGAAGAGGAACCAGCAAGAGAGACTAAGAAGAAACAACCAGAAATATGAAAAGCAGGAGACTGAGAAATCCTAGAAGCCAAGAGAAAAAAGGGAGCTCCGGTGGTGTAGTGCCTAAGGCATTTGACTGCTAACCAGAAGGCTGGTGGTTCAAACCCACCAGTCACTCCTCGGAAGAAAGACTGGGCAACCTATTTCCGTAGAGATACTGCCTCGGAAACCCAAGGAGGGGTTGTTATGAATCAGGATGGACTCAACAGCGGTGAGTTTGGTTTTGGAAGTGAAAAAATGTTTTAAGGAGGAATGAGTAATTAATTGTGTCAAATGCTCCTTGCAGATGAAATAACGTGAAGATTAAGAAATGGTCATTGGATTTACCAATGTAGAGGTTAGTGGTGATCTTGAGAAGAGCAGTGTTAGTGGAGTGGTAGGGACAGAAATCTGATTGGAGTAGGTTCAAGGTGGAATAGGAAAGGAGTTGAAAATGGTGAGTGTATACAGTTTTTCAAGAAGTTTCGTTACAAACAGGAGGAGAAAAATGGGACAGCTGGGGAGGAAAGTGGAGTGAAAAAAGTGTTATTCATTTTTGTTTGTTCTTAAGATGGCAGAAATAGCATTTGTATGCAGATTGAGAATGATCCAGTAGAGAGGGAAAAATTGAGGATGCAGAAGTGTGTGGGGAGGAGACATTTTCTTTTTTTTCCCCAACTTTTTGTTGTGATTTGAGTGAAAGTTTACAGGGAAAACTGGTTTTCCACTCAACAATTCAAACATTTTGTTTTGTGACATTGATTGCAATCCCTACAGTGTAACAGCACTCTTCCACTTCCTCTCTGTGTTTACCCTTTGTTTCCATTAGCCCTTTCCTATCCCTTCCTGCCTTGTGAGTTTTATCCCTAGGCAAATGCTGCCCTTTTGAGCTTATATGATTGGTTGTTCTAGGGAGTGTGTACCTCCCTGGTGTGACTGTTCATCTTATAGGGCTGTGTATCGTTTGGTCAAAACTGAGCCACAGAGATTGAGTTTGGTTCCAGGCTTGAAGGGTATCTAAGGGCCATATTCTCGAGGGGTTCCAGACCAGTAGAGGGCAGAATTTCTGAAACAATGTTCTTGAGTAAGAAAGGACACAAATGGAGAGGTTGGCTATGAACTGTGAAAATTCATTCATGGTAACAAGGAGGATGAGGACTTTTAGGGGTATAAATCTGGTCCTAATGTGGAAAGGAGAATAGAAAGGAGACTTGCATTTATTGGCTACTTACTTTTTGTCTGGCACTGTGCTGGATGCTTTCCTCACAACAGTGCTTAATATAAGAGGGAGGTAGGTTTTGAGGCCGTTGCAATGAGGCAAGTTGAGAACTGAACTAAATAGAAGTCCTGAAGTTCCTAGACCCTGTGTTCTTTATGCTCCATGGAACTTTTTTTTTCTCCCCTAGATCACACTGGCTTTTTATTACAGATATCAGAATGCCGTTCATTTGGGTGAGAAGGTTAAGAAACAGTCATTGAATTTACTAATATAGGGGTTATTGGTGATTTTAAGAATAGCCATTTTGGTGGAGTGGTTGGGGAGATGGAGAGATCAAGGAAGGTTTCAAAAAGGAAGTAACAGTGCTTACTTCAGCAGCACATATACTAAAATTGGAATGATAAAGAGAAAATTAGCATGGCCTTTGTGCAAGGATGATACACAAATTTGTGAAAGATTCCATAATAATAATAAAAGGAAATAGCACTTGATATGAGCCTATATAATATTTTTAAAAATTAATTGCTTTATATGCAATAGACACTGAACATTACTAAACATGTATTTAAAAGTTATAAGCAATGGAAGACTGTATAACATTTCAATTGTCAGAAATGGAGAGTAAAGGCAGAGGCAAGACAGGATTTGATGGTTCAGGATTTAGAGCAGTCCTGAGTTAACTCCTCATCTTAGTCTCAAGATCCAGCCTCAAACTCTCATACACTGCTAGTGGGACTGTAAAATGGTACAAACACTGTGGAAAGCAGTATGGTGATTACTTAAAAAGTTGGAAATAGAAATACCATTTGATCCAGCCATTCCATTACTAAGTATATATCCTAAAGAAGTGAGAGCCATGACAAGAACAGACATGCACACCCATGTTCATCATAGCACTTTTTACAATAGTAAAAAGATGGAAACAACCTAGGTGCCCATCAGCTGAAGAATGGATAATCAAACTATGGTACATACACACAATGGAATACTATGCAATGCTAAAGAATAATGTAGAATCTGCAAAACACCGCATAACATGGATGAACTTGGAGGACATTATGCTGAGTGAAATAAGTCAATCACAGAAGGACAAATATTGTATTAGTCTGTTATTATAAAAGTCAAGGAATGGTTTATATATGGAAATTTATATAAAAACAAAGAACAAATTTTCTTTGTTGGTTATCAGGGGTGGGAGGGGAGGATAGGGAACACTGTTAGATAGGTAGAGATAAGTATTGATTTGGGTGAAGAGAAGGGCAATGTACCAGATATGAGTGATCAACATGGTGGCATTGAGGAAGAGGAAGACATAGAGAGGTACATGGGAGGTACAGGCAACAAAGATGAACATGTTTGCACATACAGTACTGCATTGTCAGTGAAGGCAAACACGGGTATATGGATGGATAGATGGGTGGGCAGGTTGAACTATTAGGTATGCCTATGCAGCAGGGAGCTCTGGTAGCATAGTGCCTAAGGCACTTAACTGCTAACCAGAAGGCTGGCAGTTCAAACCCTCCAGCCACTCCTCAGAAGGAGTGTTGGGCAATCTACTTCCGTAGTGATACTGCCTCAGCAACCCAAGGAGGGGTCGCTATGAGTCGGGTCTGACTCGATAGCACATAACAACAACAACATGCAGCAGGGAGTGTACCCAAGATCATGTATAGGGTTGGCAGACAATGGTTGTACAAGTGTATTTGTATGTTCTGTAAGAATTCCCAGGTGTACAGTAGAGCTGACAAGGGACAAGTTTGTAGTCACTTCTTGGTCACAGCCAGCTACCCAGAGGGAGTGAGTAGTTGAACCTGTGGGCTTGGGACCATAGTCGCAGGGGACATCAAGCTCAATTGGCAGAACATACTACACAAAACATTGTTCCACCTCCTACTTTGGCGAGTAGTGACTGGGATCTTAAAAGCTAGTAAGCTGCCATCTAGATGCAACAATGGGTCTTTCCTTGTCCAGAGCAAAGAAGAATGAAGAAAACCAAAGATTCATGGAAACAATTAGTCCTCGTGACTGGTACACCATGTGATCCTCAGCCTATATGACTATGAGACCAGAAGAACTAGAGGGTGCCCGGCTACCACTGTCAGCCACTCAGAGGGGGGATCTATGGAGGAGATCCTGGATAGAGAGGGAGAACAATGTGGAACAAAACTCAAAATCATTTGGGGAAAAAAAAGGGGGGACCAGGTTTGCTGGTCTGATAGAGCCTGGTGGAACCCCTGAGACTATGGCCTCTAGCTGCCCTTTAGGTCTGGAATTGAACCCACACCTGTGGCTTCCAGCCAAACAAAAGACAGGCATATGACTTGAACATGTACCTGAGGCAGATATACTCCTTGGAGAGAACAATCGTGGGAGAAAGAAGGGTTGTTTATGCACAGGGAGACAGTTTAGCAGGCAGGAGTGCTTGGAGGGATGGACACAGGGAAGAGGTAACTATCAGGAGGAAGTGGGAGAGGAGCTGTTGCATTGGGGTAAATTGTAGTCTATGTTATGAGACAATGTGTGTGTGGGAACTGCTGTATGGAAAGTGAATTTGCTCTGTAAACTTTCACCCAAATCACAATTTAAAAAAAAAGCTTGCAAGCAGCCATCTAGATGCAACAATTGGTCTCTCCTCATCTGGAGCAAAGAAGAAGAACGAAGAAGACCAAAGACACATGGACACAATTAGTCCAAGGGACTAGTGGATCATATGGCCCTCAGCCTACATGACCTTGAGACTAGAAGAACTAGATGGTGCCTGGCTACCACTGTCAACCACTTGGAAAGGGATCAATGCAGGAGATCCCTTTCAAAATCATAAAAAAGACTGGACTTACTGCTCTGATAGAAACTGATGGAATCCCTGAGACGATGGCCCCGAGTTATCCTTTTGTACTGGAATTGAACTCACTCCCATGGCTTCCATCCAAACAATAGACAGGCATATAAGGTGAGCAGTTATACCAAGTAGGTACACTCCTTAGCACAATCAATCATGGGAGATCAGAAGGGCAGTATTTACACCGGGAAGTAGCTCAGAGGGCAGGAATGCATAGGAAAGAAGGATATAGGGAAAAGGTAACTACAGGGAGGAAATGGGAAGAGAGCTGTTACATTATGGGGATTGCAATCAATGTCATGAAACAAAATGTGTATGAACTGCTGTATGCAAAATGAATTTGCTTTTTAAACTTCCACCCAAATCGCAATAATACTAGAAAAAGACCCAGCCCCAAATGATTTGGGGATATTTTCCACTATGCTTAAGATACAAAATCCAAAAACACAATAATGACCAGAATTACTGGTCAGATGGAATCTGGTGGGACCCCCAAGACTATGGCCCTAGGATACACTTCAGGCCTCGGATAAAACTCACTCCCAAAGGCTGGCTCTCAGCCCAACAGTAAATAAGACTTACATGCAGAACACTCAACCCATGGGGATGCACCCACCCACTCTATGGAGATACATCCCTTGGAGCAATCACCCGTGGGGCACCAGAGGGGCAACATTCACATGGAGGAAAAGCTGGACAGACAGGAGTGTATAACTAAGAAGGGCACAGGGAGGCAGAGGTTACTGGGAAAGGAGAGGAGGAGAGTGGGTTGGGGTTAGGAATGATAACTGGGGAGTGAAACCAAATGTACACTAAATGTTGAATGTAAAACAAAATGTTCTCTGTAAATTTGCACCTAAAAGCACACACACACACACACACAAATGAGCCCTTGTAGAGGCAGAAAGGGGGGAGGATCTCACTAACATCAAGAGAGATGAACCGTAGTTGGAATGAAGTGTGTCCTTGGACCCAAGATACCTGAGATGGACCTCCTTCACAGAAAGATGGCAGAGATGACCGGCAGAGATACAGCGGCAATGGAACCAAGAGGCATGAGACAGAGCAGCTGGCTTGCTGGCCCACGGAGTGAGAAAGCTGAGTGTCTTTAGGCAGGAGCCTTGCTGGTGGAGTGGGGTGCACCTAGGTGTACCTACTAGCAGAACTAAAAGCTTTGTAACACTTGCCCAAGCAGGGCAGAGGCCAGGCCGACAGGCGTGCTTGAGGGCATAGCAGAGGGGACACTATCCTGATCCAAGAATTGTATCCTGGACTTGTTCCTGGACCTGACTGGAGCCTGTTACTTCCCTAATAAACCCCATAATTGTGAGTATTGTCTGTGAGTTATATGTGGCCATTGCAATGAATTATTGAAGCCAGCATAGAGGGAGTGAGTGCCGTAGGAGGGACAGCAGCTGATGTCAGAGTTGGCAAAAAGGCTGGGTGGTGGTGGCATGTCTTGGCTCACAGGAATGTCTTGGGTTGATGATGATTCTGCCTCCCCCCTTGTGAAGTTAGAGGAAGTCAGAGAATACTACCTCCATGCCCTTTTTGCACACACATACAAACACATTTGCTTATTTATGCATAAAATATCTCTGGAAAGGTACCCAAGAAACTAATAACAATGATTGCTTTCAAAAAGGGGAAACAATGTGGCTTGAGGACAAGGTAGGGGGGAACTTTTTTAAATACATTTTATTGAAATATAATCTATGTACAGTGAAATACACAAAACTAAAGTGTCATGGGTCAGTGCATTTTTTTTTGCAGTGTTCAGGAGGGAAATTTTTTACTGTATAATTTTTTGTGTCCTTTGAATTTTTAATCATGTGGATATAGTATCTATTCACAAAATAAACAACTGCAAGTTATTTTTAAATGCATTTCATTGAAATATAATTTATGTACAGTGAAATACACAAAACTAAAGTGACATAGGTCAATGAATTTTTTTTTGCAGTGTTGCCTCCCCTTCCCTCCCACCCCTGGCAACCAACAAAGAAAGTTTCCCTCCATATATAAATCTTTTCTTGACCCTCCACAGCAATGAACTAATACTATATTTGTCCTTCAGTGATTGACTTCTTTCACTCAGAATAATGTCCTCCAAGTTCATCCATATTATGCAGTGTTTTGCTGACTCTACATTATTCTTTTTTT
>NW_006921607.1:11105050-11116890 GCF_000298275.1 Orycteropus afer afer | reverse complement strand
TTTTTTTTATTGTGATTTGGGTGAAGATTTACAGAGCAGATTCACTTTCCATACATCAGTTCACATACACTTTGTCTCATGACATTGACCACAGTTTACCACAATGCAACAGCTTCCCTCTCACTTCCTTCCCATAGTTACCCCTTCCTAGTGTCCATCCCTCCATGCACTCCTGCCCCCTGAGCTGTCTCCCTGTGCGTAAGCAGCCCTTCTTTCTCCCATGATTGTTCTCTCCTAGGAGTGTATCTACCTGAGGTAAAAGTTCAACTCACATGTCTGTCTTTTGTTTGGCTGGAAACCACGAGTGTGGGTTCAATTCCAGACCTGAAGGGCAGCTAGGGGCCTAGTCTCAGTGGTTCACCAGTCTCTATCTTGATCCTTTTTCTGATTGATCCTTTCCAAAGAAGTATTCAGGTATTTTCCTTCAGTCTCACTAATTCTGTCTTCCATTGATTGAATTCTACTCCTTTGCCCATTCAGTATCTTATCTATTTCTGAAAATTTATTATTAATCTTCTGTATTTCTGTGTGTAGATTTGTATCATTTCTAATTTTTCATTTATTTTGTCATTTTGTTCTTGTATTGTCTTTTGAAATTATTGTAGGGTTTTTTCTGTGTTTTCCTCAGTTTTGTCAGTGTTTTCCTTGATCTGTCTCTCAATTCACTGAAGATACCTAAATATAATTCTTTTGAATTCCTTATCAGGGAGTTCTTCTCAGGGAGTTCCAATGCTGCTTCTTCCTCAGGGATGTGTTCTGGGTCTGTGTCTGGTCCCTTGTTTTTCTTGCTTTATCTTGCTTCTTTGTGTGGATGCTCTGTTTTCTCTGAGGCATTGTGACATTTATGTGTTTATATTTAATTGGTGATTGTATGTTGGAGTGACTTGCCTGTGATTTTCATTTTCTTTGTTTTGTTTGCATGTTAACTACATAAGCAGGGTACTGTGCTATGCTCCTCTATTCGTTAGTTGACAGCACTTATACACTCACCACCTGTCTCCTTTCCTGTTGTCAGCCTCTTGTATATCACTGCCATCCTTGCCAAACAGAGCCTATTCTTAGGTCCTGTTTTCATTCAGGTTTTTCCAATAGTTGGTGCCTCATCCATTTCTGTGTACTTTCTTTCAAAGCTCAGGGCCCCAAGATTATCTTCTGTATCTCTGTTAATTGGTTTCTCCTTTCTTTGTTGAGAAGGGTCTGTGTGGCTTGTCTGCTTATTCCTCCACCTTACCGGAAGTCTAAGTTATTCTTTTTTTAAAAAAGTCAGTGTAATAGTAGTCTTTAAAGTCCACTCCCTGACAATAGAGTATATATTATGATCTATTGTAAGCAATGGCATCTCAGCTAGGTGCGTTATTTCCTGTTAATCTGCATAGCAAAAACTACCAGAAATAAAGTAAAACATGAATAATGAGTTAGATGAGGTATTTATTATTAATTTTCTTAAATAAAACAGCTATTATAAGCCAAGGGAGCTCTGGTAGCATAGTACCTAAGGCACTGGACTGCTAATCAGAGGGCTGGTGGTTCAAACCCACCAGCAACTCCTCAGAAGGAAGATGGGGCAATCTACTTCCATAGTGATACTGCCTCGGAAACCCAAGGAGGGGTCGCTATGAGTTGGGTCTGACTTGAGGGCACATAACAACAACAACAACAACATAAGCCAATAAGCAAACGACCTAAAATATAATGGAAAAATGGGCAAAGGACAAAATGGACTTCACATAAATAGAAATGTTGTTGTTGTTACATAAATAGAAATAAGAATGGACATTTAAAAAAGTGATCAACTGTGTTCATAATTTAAAAAAGGCAAATTAGAACAATGAGTTCTAACTCACCAGACTGCAAGTACCAAAAAATTGGATATTCCAGAGTTTTAAAGAGGACATGATGAAACAGATATTTGTCTGCACTGTTGGAAGGGATATAATCAGTATAATCTCCTTGGGGCACAAATTAGCAATGTGAGTCTTAAAAATGGGCATACTTTTGACCTATCAATTCTAATTTTGAAAGTTTATTCTAGGTAGAAACATCCTTGATTATGTGCAGAGATAAACATACAGGATTGTTCACTACAGCATTCTCTGTCACTGCCAAAGACCCAAATCAACTTAAATATTTTCCAGTTGGAAAAATTGTTTCATTAAAACAGAAGAACATTAGATAGATGATGAAAAGAATGCTATGGATCTGTATAACTGTTATGACAAGTGTATTGGTTCTCTAATACTGCTATAGCAGCTTTAACCAACAGTGATTTATTCTCTTACGGTTTTAGAGGCTAGAAGTCCTAGTTCAATGTGCCAGCTCTAGGGGCTGGGTGAAGGCCCCTCGACCTTGGGCTTCAGCTCTTCCTCTTGCTCCTGGTCCACTAAAGCTGGAGGCTTCTCTTAACTCAGACAGCTGCTGGCTGCTGGCTGACAAACCCAAGATCGACAAGTAAAATGGCACCATCTCAAGATTATTGAGCAACCTGGCAGGCCACTAATTCAAGTTCAGAAACAGTCCCAAGATTGGCAGGCCACATGGCAGGCTGCTGAATGAAGACTTGACTAAATGCAGGATCCAAGTATGCCAAGAAGCTAGAGACCTTTCTCACAGCTTCTTCTTATATACTAGAAGCAGACCACATCCCCAAGGCACCTACTCAGCTACTCACCATGGAGCTGATTATCAGTTTCATCAGGAATAATT
Organism: Orycteropus afer afer; assembly: GCF_000298275.1. Lineage (NCBI taxonomy): Eukaryota > Metazoa > Chordata > Mammalia > Tubulidentata > Orycteropodidae > Orycteropus > Orycteropus afer. The sequence goes on along the minus strand of NW_006921607.1, from coordinate 11,114,187 downwards.
ACATCCAGCTGCCCAACCACTCAAACCCATGAGTGACTACAACCTTGTCCCTTATCAGCCCTACTATATACCTGACACACAACCTTACCTACTACAAGAAGATATTAATTTAATCCTTATTATCTCTTACTTAATGAGCCCTGGTGAGGCGCTTTGGTGGTGTAGTGATTAATGAATGCATTTGGCTACTTACTTAAAGATTGGAGGTTTGAACCTACCAGCTGCTCCACAGGAGAAAGATGAGGCAGTCTGCTTCTATAAAAATTTATAGCCTTGGAAACCCTACAGGGAAGTCCTATAATAGGGTCACTATGACTCAGAATTGCTCTCATGGCAGTGGGTTTGGTTTTGGGTTTGAGTGGTACTGTGGTTAAGCAGTTGGCTGTTAACCAAAAGATCACTGGTTGGAGACCACCAGCTGCTTCACAGGAGGAAGATGTGGCAGTCTGCTCCTATAAAGATTACAGCCTTGAAAACCCTACAGGTCAGTTCTATTCTATCCTATAGGGTCTCTATGGGTCAGAACCGACTCAATGGCAATGGGTATCTCTTACTTACAACATTAACAGCATCCTAATAGCTCTCCCCATCTTATCTTGCCCTCTTCCAGGACCTGTTACATAATTTGCACAGCCCAGTGCAAAATGAAAAATGCAGAGCCCCTTGTTTTATAAAAAATATTAAGAATTTCAAGATGGTGACAGCAGAGCATTAAACTCCATGTAGGGCCCTTCTGAGTGTGGGGTCCTGTATGACTGCAGAAGTCACACTGCTATGAAGCTGACCTTGCCCCCTTGAGTGAAACTTTAATATTGGCTGAGAGCGTAGCATACTGTTCCCTCTGCCTGAAATATCCTTCATCCACCATCTTCTTTTTCTCTATAACAGGCCTGACAAAAAATAACTCAAATGTGACCTCCTTTGAGAAGTTTTCCTTTGAACCCTCTCACCCAAGTCATTGTCCCTTTAGTGCTTCCCTAGCCCTTCAAATAGTATTATTAAGTCTTTATCACATGTATTATGATTATTTATTTAAGTGTCCCTCTCAGAGCTTCTCCAGGACTTGATCTAAGGCTTATGCTTGTTTTTTTTTGTAACCCTAGAACCTAGCCCGATAAATGGAGAAAAGATTGAAGTTGTCAGGGATTTTATTTCACTTGGATCCACAATCAACACCTACAGAAGCAGCCATCAAGAAATCAGACATTGTATGGCATCGGGCAAATGTGCTGCAAAAGACCTCCTTTTAGTATTGAGGAGCAAACATGTCACTTTGAAGACCAAGGTGCACCTAATATAAACTATGGATTTTTTTTTTAATTTTATTGTGATTTGGGTCAAAGTATACAGAGCAAATTCATCTTCCATACAGCAGTTCACATACACTTTGTCTCAGGATGTTGACTGCAATCTCCCACAATCCAACAGCTCTCCTCCTTTTTCCTCCCCATAGCCACCTCTTCCCTGTGTCCTTCCTCCCCATGCACTCCTGCCCCTTGAGCTATCTCCCTCTGCATAACAGCCCTTCTATTCTCCCATGATTGTTCTCTCCAAGGAGTGTATCTACCTAATGTAAATGTTCAGCTCATATATCTATTTTTTATTTGGCTGGAAGCCATAGGAGTGGGTTCAATTCCAGACCTGAAGGGCAGCTAGGGGCCACAGTCTCAGGGGTTCCATTAGGCTCCATCAGAGCAGCAAACTTGGTCTCCCCCATTTTTTTTTTTTTATGATTTTGAGTTTTGTTCCACATTGTTCTCCCACTCTATCCAGGATTTCCTACATAGATCCACCTCCTGGTGTTTGACAGTGGTAGCCAGGCACCATCGAGTTCTTCTGGTCTCATAGTCATATAACCAGAGGATCACATGGAGTAACAGTCCCTCAGACTAATTATTTCTATATGTCTTTAGTTTTATTCATTCTTCTTTTCTCTGGACAAGGAGAGACTCATCGTTGCATCTAGATGGCCACTTGCAAGCTTTTAAGATCCCAGTCGCTACTCGCCAAAGTAGGATGTGGAACAATGTTTTTGTGTAGTGTGTTATGCCAGTTGAGCTTGATGTCCCCTGCAACCACGGTCCTGAGCCCACAGGTCCAACTACTTGCTCCCACTGGGTAGCTGGCTTGGCCAGGAAGTGACTACAACCTTGTCCCTTATCAGCCCTACTATATACCTGGAAATTCTTACCAAACATACAAATACAAAAAATATTTGTAGAAACATTTTCTGCCAATCCTATACATGGTCATGGGCACACTCACCAGTGCATAGACATACCTCATTGCTCAGCCTGTCCACCCATCTCTTTACCCATAGATCAATGTTTGCCTAAACTATGATATTTTCAATCACCGCAAATGCATGTGAAAGCAAGACAATGAATAAGGAAGACCAAAGAAGAGTTGATACCTTTGAATTGGGGTGTTGGCTAAGAAAATGGAAAAGACCATGGACTTTCAGAGGAACGAACAAATCTATCCTGGAAGGAGTGCAGTCAGAATGCCCCTTGGAAGTGAGAAGGACAAGACTTTGTCTCACCTAATTTGGTCATGTTGTCAGAAAGGACCATTCCCTGGAGAAAGATACCATGGTTGGTAAAGTAAAGGGTCAGTGAGAAAGGGGAAGACCCTCAACAAGATGGACTGACACAGTGGCTGCAATGATGGGCTCAAGTGTAACAAGGATTGCACAGAATCAGACAGTGTTTTGTTCTGTTGTACATAGCGTTGCTAGGAGTTGAAGCCAACTCGACGACACCTAACAACAGCACCTAGAACGTTGCCTAGCACATGGTAGTTTAGAGAATGAATGAGTCAGAGTGGATAAGTTTTGGATGAGTATGCTAAATAATCAGTCATATTGCTTCAAAGTTATATTTCCCCTTCGTGTTGCTAAGTCTGATTGGACTCTAATTGCATTGAAGCCAGCAGGCCCCGATGGCTGGCTCTTGACTCTAAGAGCCATGCTATGGTTTTCAAATGATCCCCTGGAAGGTTGGGAGATGCCTGGACCTGAAAGCCTTTGGAGGTTCCTCCAAGCCACCCACACCTGTCTCTGAATCTCCTCATATCCCCTAGGCCTTTAAAACGGAGCTCTGATTTCAGCAGGGCCAGCTTCAGATCCCATCAGTCAGTTCCACATTCCAGAAACCTGGCAGTCGTTTCATATTGCCCCCAATTCTCTGTAACATTAGCTTTCAAAAGAGGGTATACAATATTTCTAGTACCTAAAGACTTTCTAAGGGTACTCCTGCACTGATATTTTCAAGGGAATTAATTTCCAGATCTTCAACTTCCATATGTACTCTGATTGAGAAAGTTCCTGAGGTTGAGGGTCCAACCTGGCTTTTCCTTCATAATTTCAATTCTCCTCGTCTTCGTAAGAAAGGCATATCCCTGGCCCACACTGAAGCTTACTATGATACATTGCCTGGGGCAATAAAAAAAATCTTGGAGGTGCCAAAATGACAATTAAAAATATTGGTCTCAGGGAAGCATCCTTTAATTATGGATGACATCATTTTTCAAAGTGCTTTTGGGTGCATGTGAGCAAAAGCGTGTCCACTGGCCTCTGGAGGGTCTTCTGGGAGGTCCTGGTCTGAATCTGAACCCCCTCTCCGCCTTCCAAAAAAACCAAGCCCACTGTCATTGAGTTGATTCTGACCCATAGCGACCCCCATTGGATTTCTGAGGCACTAAATATTTACAGAAGTAGATTGCTCAGTGTTCACTTCCACAAAGTGGCTGGTAGGTTTGAACTGCCAACCTTCTGGTTAGCAGTCAAATGCCTTAGGCACTACACCACCAGAGCTCCTTCCTCTCAGCCTTGAAGCCCCTTAAACTGGACCTCAATTCCACCAGGCCAGCAAGCTAATCATTTTACTTGATTTCTCCATATTTCCCATCACAATTGACCAGTCTCCTTCTTGAAACATACTCTTTCCTAGGCTTTCCTGATTGTCTTCCCTGTCTCTCTAGTCTCTCACTCTTAAGTTTCCTTTGCTGGTTTCACCTCTTCTAACTGCCCTGAAGTTTCTCAGGGCAATTATAAGCCCTCTTCTCCTTCTGTTGTCTTCTCACTGAGCAATTCCATCCATTCCATAGTTAACATCTGCATCTCAACAAATCTCCTATTTCTGTTTCTAGCTTAGACTTGCTCCTGAACCCCTAGATCGAATTGCTTGCTCCACATCTCTATATCTGAATGTCTTACGGGATTTCCAAACAGAGAAAAGCCAAGGCTAGGCTCATATTCATCCCATTCATAATACCACTCTCCTCTGGGTTTCTTCCGCTTAGTAATAATAGTCTGTCTGCTCAGTTGTTCATGCTAGACACCTGGGAGGCACTATCGATACTTCCTTTACCTCCACCATGATGTTGTTTGCCAGTTGAGTCAATTCTGACGCACCATAACGCTATAGGACAGAGTTGAACTGCCTCATAGGGTTTCCAAAGCTGTCGATCTTTATGGAAGCAGACTGCCTCACCTTTATCCTGCAGAGTGGCTGGTGATTTTGAACCACCGACCGACCTTTTGATTAGCAGGCGAGTGGTTAACCCACCAGCCACTAGTGTGCTTTAACCTTCCCCACAGCCAATCAATAATACATTCCTGTGGATTTCACCTCATTTACGATTTCCCTAAGTCTCCAGACTAGGTTACATACCCCTATTCTATACCCTCACACAGTACTTTGTATTTCATAGTACTTAATTGTAATTAAATGTTTTCTGTTTCTCCCCCCTGAGGACTATAAGTTCCACAAGCACAAATACCATGCCTATCATATTTCTGGTACACAGTAGGCTTCCAATAAATATTTGTTAAATGAACAAATATAACCACCCTTAGATTGCATTAACTACACACTATAGTCTCTGTGGGAGCTCTGGTAGCGTAGTGCCTAAGGCACTTGACTGCTAATCAGAAGGCTGGTGGTTCATACCCACCGGCCACTCCTCAGAAGGAGGGTTGGGCAATCTACTTCTGTAGTGATACTGCCTCAGGTCCGACTTCACGGCACCTAACGTGGTCTCTGTAATTTAGTACCTAATGCTATGCCCACAGTAGGGGGCAGCAGAGTATATATAATTAAAAGAGTCCAGGCCTTTACATTAAAAGTATGACCTTGGGTATATCACTTAACCTTTCTAAGTCTCTATTTCCTTCTCTGGAAACCAGGGCTAATTCTTCTTTCCTTGGATCAAAAGAGGTAAGCAGATGTGAAAGAGCTGTATAAACATGAGAGTGTTATAAAGTCAGTTATGATAAATATTTGTTGAATAAATGAGGGCAGAGGAAGAGAATTTGGTGACATGACTGTGGAACAGATATGAGCAGAGACTGGACAGATTCAGGAGAGAGGAAATGAAAGCTCAGGAAGGAGACTGGCCTAAGTCCAGAGGCAAAGCTGTGAAGTCAGCACAGTGTGTTCTTGGCCTCCTCGCGCCTCTGCTCTCTGATCATCGCCCTCCCACCTCTGCCTCTAGCCTCCAGTGCCCTATCGCTGTGCCACGTGGCAGGCCTTTCTCTCCTTTTCCTCCCATCAAAGCACATCTGCCCTGTGCCCTGGCCCCTCAGAGCCCTGTTCACTGCCATCCACAAGGACAGCTAATTAACTCAATAAATGGATCCCTGGTAAATACTAATGGCAGATAGTGTGTTATTTGACCATTCCCAGTAATAGGAGTTGGACCTTCTTGAAACAAAAGGAATAACTACTAAAAAAGAGTCAATTTGAAATGATGAATTTTTAGATTCCATGGAATGAGAAGGAGCTCTGGTAGTGTAGTGGTTAAGGCATTTGGCTATTAACCAAGGTTGGTTGTTCTAACCTACCAGCTGCTACATGAGCTGAGATGAGGTGAGGCAGTCTGCTTCTGTAAAGATTCACAGCCTTGGAAACCCAGTGGGGATTGCTATGAGTGGGAATCTACTCGATGGCAGTGAATTTGAGTTTTTTAGTTGGAATGAGAAGAAATGGTAAGTTAACAAGAATCCAAGTAGTCTTGCTCTTAGGTTCAAGAAAAATAACTACACAAATACAGAATCCATGAGATGTAAATTGATAGTAATATGAGGGAGAACACTAAAAAAAAAAAAACCCATTTATATACATGCATATATACATATATATATATGTGTGTGTGCATATATATATGTGTGTGTGTGTCTATATATATATATACATATACATATATATATATACACATACACACACACCAAACCAAAAACCAAACTCACTGCCGTTGAGTTGATTTTGACTCATAGCAACTCCTCCTCGTGTTTCCGAGGCAGTTTGAATTTTTGGTTTATCACTATGGAAGTAGATTGCCCAACTTTCCTTCTGAGGAGTGGCTGGTAGGTTTGAACCACCAGCCTTTTGGTATTAACCAAGTGCCAAATGCTATTAAGCCAAATGCCTTAACCACTACACCACCAGAGCTCCTGGTTAGGAGGCAAATGCCTTAGGTACTACGCCACTATATGTATGTGTGTGTTGTTGTTGTTGTTACTATTTTCCATCGAGTCGGCCCTGACTCATAGCGACCCCTCCTTGGGTTTCCGAGGCAGTATCACTACAGAAGTAAGAATGCCCAACCTTCCTTCCGAGGAGTGGCTGGTGGGTTTGAAGCACCAGCCTTCTGGTCAGCAGTCAAATGCCTTAGGCACTATGCTACCAGAGCTCCTATGTATGTGTGTATATATGTATAATTTAGTTGTAATTTACATTTCATAAAATTCAGTCTTTTGTATATCCAGTATCATAAGTTTTGACAAATGCAGAGTTGTGTAACCATTCCAACAACAAAAATACAGAAGTTTATCATTCCCCCTAAAATTCCCTTGTGTTGTTTCTTTATAGTTGAAGCCTCTCTGAACCCTTAAGCACTGGCAGCACTGATGTGTCCTCCAGCCTATAGCTTTACCTTTTCCAGAATGCATATAAGTGGAATTGTACAGTATGTACTAGCCATTTGTTCTGGTTATCTAGTGCGCTCTGACAAGAATATACCACAAATGGGATGACCTTAACAAACGAGTTTTTCTTACAATTTGGAGGCTTTAAGTCTGAGTTCAAAGTGCTAGGCTCTAGGGGCTGGGTGAAAGCCCCTCGACCTTTGGCTTCAGCTCTGCCTCTTGCTTCCGGCCCACTGAAGCTAGAGGTATCTCTTCACTCAGGCAGCTATTGGCTGCTGAGGCTGACAAAGCCAAGGTCGACAAATACAATGACACAATCCCGATGTTACCAAACCATAGGGCAGGCCGTTAATTTAAGTCCATTGTAAATCCCAAGGTCGGCAGAGCATGGCAGGCTGCTGAACAACGACACGGCTACATGCAGGGTCCAAGTGTGCCATAAGCTAGAGACCAGTCCCCCAAGACTTCTCCTTATATACAGGAAGCAGACCACATTTCCTAAGGCAGCTACTCAGCTGCTTGTGGTAGATCCCATCATGGAGTTGATTGTCAGTCTCATCATGGGGAATAATTACCACCAGTTTCCCAGCCACTCAACCAGGCCCAGCCAAGTTGACACACAAACATAACTACCACACCATTTAAATCTGACTTATTTCACTTGGCCTAATGCATTTAAGATTCATGCATGTTGCCACATATAGCAATAATAGCTCATTCCTTATTACTATTTTTTTTAAAACTTTCGATGGTTATTTGGGTGAAATTTTACAAAGCAGATTTGTTTTACATTCAGCAGTTCATACACATTTTGTTTTGTGACACTGATTACAATCCCCACAATGTAACAGCTTTCTTCCCTGTGGTTACCCTTTCTCTATGTCCTTCTTGACTATGCATACCTGTTTCCCTAGCTTTCTCCCTGTGCAAATACTGTCCTTGTGTGCATCTCCCTGGTGTAGTTGTTTCACTTTTAGGCCTGTCTATTGTTTGGCTGGCAGCTCTGGTAGCGTAGTGCCTAAGGTACTTGACTGCTAACCAGAAAGCTGGCGGTTCAAACCCACCAGCCACTCCTCGGAAGGAAGATGGGGCAATCTACTTCCGTAGTGATACTGCCTCAGAAACCCAAGGAGGGGTCGTTATTAGTCAGGTCCAACACGACAGCACATAACAACAACAACATTGTTTGGCTGAGAGTTAAGCCATGGGAGTGAGTCCAATTCTAGGCCCAAAGGGTAACTAGGGGCCATAGTCTCAGGGGTTTCATCAGTCTTTATCCAACCAGTAATCTTGGTATTTTTTAATGTACTTGAATTTTTGTTTCATGTTTTTTCTCCCTCTCTGTCCAGGATCTCCAATTTTGATCCCTTTCTGAGTGGATGGCTTTGATAGCCAGACACCATCTAGTTCTTCTGGTCTCATGGTCATGTAGCTGAGGTTCCCATGAGTAGTTCATTCCTTTTTATTGCTGAGTAGCATTCTATTGTATGGATATACCACAGTTTGTAAATCCATTTCCTAACTGAGGAACATCTGGATTGTGTGGGGTTAAGTTTGTGTGTCATCTTGCCTGGGCTTGGTTGAGTGGCTGGGCAGCTGGATGTAGTGTTCCCCATGATGAGACTGATAATCAACTCCATGGTGGAATCTACTGTGAGCAGTTGAGTAGCTGCTTTAAGGATGTGGTCTACTTCCTGTATATAAGGAGAAGTCTTGGGGGACAGTCTGTAGCTTATGGCCTGCTTGAACCCTGTGTCTAGCCGTGTCGTTCTTCAGCAGTCTGCCGTGCTCTGCCAACCTTGGGACTTTCGGTGGACTTGAATTAATGGCCTGCCGTGTGGTTTGGTAACATGGGGACTGTGCCATTTTATTTGTTGACCTTGGGTTTGTTAATCTCAGCAACCAGTAGCTGCCCGAGTAAAAAGATGCCTCTAGCTTCAGTGAGCCAGGAGCAAGTGGCAGAGATGAAGCTCAAGGTCGAGGGGCTTTCACACAGCCCCTAGAGCCTGGCACTTTCAGCTCAGACTTCTAGCCTCCCGAACTGTAAGAGAATAAACTCCTATTTGTTAAAGTCATCCCATTTGTGGTATATTCTTGTCAGAGCAGCACTAGGTAACCAGAACAGTTTTAATAATTATGAATAAAGCTTCTCTAGTTGCATTACATCCTTGCCAGCAATTGGTAGTGTCAGGGTTGTTTTTTTTTTTTT
>NW_006921607.1:11098556-11104748 GCF_000298275.1 Orycteropus afer afer | reverse complement strand
TGACCCCCACTGGGTTTCCAAGGCAGTAAATCTTTACAGAACTATATCTCCCCATCTTCCTTCTACAGAGCAGCTAGTGGGTTTGAACCTCCAACCTTCTGGTTAGTAGTCAAATGCCTTAGGCACTGATACTATTATAAATAATACTAAGAAAAAAACAAACTTACTGCCATTGAGTTAATTTCAACTCATAGTGACCCCTACTGGGTTTCCAAGATGGTAAACCTTTATGGAAGTAGATTGCCCCATCTTCCTTCCACAGAGCAGCTGGTGGGTTGAACCACCACTTCTGATCAGCAGTCAAATGCCTTAGGAGCTGTGCCACCAGAGCTCCTTTATAAATATATAATAACTTTAACTTAATAGGTGTATAGTGGTATCTCCGAGAAACTAGACTATATGAAGAAGAACTCAGCATCAGGATTAGAGGAAGACTCGTTAACAACCTGCAATATGCAGACAACACAACCTTGCTTGCTGACAGTGAATTGGACTTGAAGCACTTACTGATGAAGATCAAAGACTATAGTCTGAAATATGGATTACATCTCAACATAAAGGAAACAAAAATCCTCACAACCGGACCAATAAGCAACATCATGATAAATGGAAAAAAGACTGAAGTTGTCAAAGATTTCATATTACTTGGATCCACAATCAACACCAATGAAAGCAGCAGTCAAGAAACCAGACAATGTATTGCAGTGGGCAAATCTGCTGCAAAAGACCTCTTTAAAGTGCTAAAGAGCAAAGGTATCCCTTTGAAGACTAAGGTGCGCCTAACCCAAGCCATGGTATTTTCAGTAGCCTCATATGCATGTGATATTTTCAATCAATCTCGAAACATTAAAAAGAAAAAAAAAATCTATAGAAGTGACACATGTGGTTTCATAAAGCAGAACCTGAACTTGACATTGACAGTCCCAGTGACAGGGAATTCACTACTTTGTGAAGCAGCCAGCTTCATTCTCTATTAGAAAATTATATTGAACTAACATTTATTTTCCTATGACTTCCTCTCAACTTGTTCTTTGGAGTTCCACAAACTAAATCTGATGAAATGAGACACCAGGAGGTCTTAAGGAAATTAAAAACAAAACAAAACAAAACTACAGGGTTTTTGATTTGTGGAAAGTAATACTCATACTTGAAAAATAAAGGGTTTTGTTGCTTGTTTATTTTGGTGGGAAGGGGTTCAGATGCTGTTAGGGGAAAGAGAAAGAGAGAGAAGTAGACAATTACAGAGAGGAAGCTTGGGGAAGAGAACAGAAATGTCTAAAGGGAAATTGGATTAAGTTTCTGCTGTGTGGAGTATGATGAACCCTCTCAGGCTTTCTATGAAGTAATCAGTAAAATATGTCTGCACCGTGGAATTTAATCTATTTTGGGGGGATAGGCAGTAATCCTGAGTATGGAGAGTATGAAGAAAGACTTATACTCTGTGAGGTTACTCATGAGAGGCCCTTCACACTCTGGTATACATACAACCGTCCTTCAGATATATGAAGGGATAGTAGAGGAAGTACAGTTTTGGTTTCTTTCCCCTGGAAATGAGAATAATATCTTCGTCCTTCTTTCCTCATAAACTCTTTTGGCAGATCAACAACATTTTAAATGACAAAACAGATATAAAAATATTTATAAGGCAACACTAAGGAAAAGGATGACACAGAGAGGTGCACAAGAGGTACAGACAACAAAGATACACAACACTGTGTTATCAGTGATAACAAACATTACTCCATGGGTAGATACATAGGTAGACAGGGTGAATGATCAGGTATGTATAGGCAAAAAGGAATATATCTGTGACCACATATAAGGTTGGCAGATGATATTTCTACATATGTATTTGTATGTGCTGTTAAGAATGTCCATATAAATAGAACAAACAATGGACAAAGTTATGATAACGTCTTAGTCACAGCCAACCACCCGGAGGGAGCAAGTTGTTGGACCTGTGGGCTTGGGACCATGGTCATGGGGGACATCAAGGTCAATTGGCATAACATACTACACAAAAACATCGTTCAATATACTTTGGTGAGTGGCGACTGCTATCTTAAAAACTTGCAAGTGGCCATCAAGATGCAACAACTGGTCTTTCCTTATCTGGAACAAAGAAGAATGAAGAAAACTAAAGACGCATGGAAATAATTACTCCAGGGGACTAGTGGACCATATGACCATGAGACCAGAAGAACTAGATGGTGCCCAGATATCACTGTCAACCACTCAGAAAGGGATCAGTGCAGGAGATCCTGGATTGAGTGGGAGAACAATGTGGAACAAGACTCCAAATCATAAAAAACATCAGCTTTACTGGTCTGACAGAGCCTGCTGAAATCCCCAAGACTATGGCCCCTAGTCACTCTTTTGGACTAGAATTGAACTCATTCCCATGGCTTCCAGCCAAAAAGCTTCATGCATTCACCCAGCCATTTATTGAGTATCTTTTAAATGCCTTGTACTGTTGTAGATACAAAGGATACAAAAATGAATAAGGGAATTACTGCCCTAGAAGGGGAAATAGGAGCTCTGGTGGCGTAGTGCCTAAGGCATCTGACTGCTAAACAGAAGGCTGGCCGTTCAAACCCACCAGGCACTCCTCAGAAGGCAGATTGGGCAATCTACTTCCGTAGAGATACGGCTTCAGAAACCCAAGGAAGGGTCACTATGAGTTGGATCTGACTTGATGGCAGTAAGTTTGGTGGGTTTTTTTTTTTTTTTTTTTTTGGCTTTGGAGAAGAGGAAATAGTTAACTATAGAATTAAGTATAACTTTTTAGTATAGCATTCTTAATCTGGTACCCAAATGTCTTATCTTACCTATCTCAGTATTTCTTTACATAACCTACATTCAACCTACCATTCCCCAAACATAAGGTGCACCTTCACCCTCTTTGCCTTTCTGCTGCTGCATCACTCCAGAATCCACTCATTATTCATTAATTCATTCAACAAACATATACTGGGTATTTCCCTCTGGTGGTGCAGTGCCTAAGGCATTTGACTGCTAACCAGAAGGCTGGTGGTTCAAACCCACTAGCCACTCCTTGGAAGGAAGATTGGGCAATCTACTTCCATAGAGATACAGCCTCAGAAACCCAAGGAGGGGTCTCTATGAGTCGATGCGACTTGACAGCAGTGAGTTTGGTTTTGGCCCCAGGGATTGGCCTCAGGCCTAAGCCTGCCACACATGATGCTGTCTGTTTGAGCCCAGAGAACCGGGCTGTCTCTTTCTTGACTCAGCCCTCTAAGAGTCTCATCCGTTCACTTGGGAGGTTTTTACAACTCTGGTAGCGTAGTGCCTAAGACACTTGACTGCTAACCAGAAGGCTGGCGGTTCAAACCCACCAGCCCCTCCTCAGAAGGAAGATGGGGCAATCTACTTCCGTAGTGATACCGCCTCGGAAACCCAAGGAGGGGTCTCTATGAGTCGGGTCCGACTTGACGGCACATAACAACACAACAACAACAGGCACTATGCTGGGAACACAGACATAAATAAGATAATCTCTGCCCTCAAGGACCTTTGCTTAAGAGTGGAGAAACATCTTTCCCCTCTTCACTTCCTGAAATCCTTGTGGTTCTTCAAAGCCCAGTTTCATCTACTGATCCCCTTTTCTCCTTACATAGCTTATAATTACTGTGTATTTTTTCATTCTATTTGTGTTAAAAGTGAGTGATTAAATGTATGTTTCTCACTATGAATTCTTGGTCAGGGATCATTTTTTACTCCATTCTGTATCTTAGCAAGCCATCATCACAATGCTTTGCATAAATAAACAAAATCCACTGCCATTGAGTTGCTTCTGACTCATAGTGACCCCCACTGGGTTTCTAAGGCTGTAGATCTTTACAGATGTATCTCCCATGGAACAGCTGGTGGGTTTGAACCACTGACCTTATGATTAGCAGCCAAACGTCTTACCCACTATGCCACCAGAGCTCCTTATAGGCTACAGCAAAAGTGGCTGTATTGAGAGAATAATGGGGTACACATAGAGTGATATGGCACTAATTAGAAAACTCAGACCATCTGTTGTTGTTGTTGTTGTTATGTGCCCTCGAGTCAAACACGACTCATAGCGACCCCTCCTTGGGTTTCCGAGGCAGTATCACTACGGAAGTAGGATTGCCCAACCTTCCTTCCGAGGAGTGACTGGTGGGTTTGAACGGCCAGACGTCTGGTTAGCAGGCAAGTGTCTTAGCCACTATGCTACCAGAGCTCCCCAGACCATCTGTTAGGAGTCATAAAATCAAGACATAGATTGAACCAAATTAAAAAGTGGGAGAAGAAATTAAGCCAGGCCACACAGAGGCTTTTAGAATACGATGGGAAGACACTTGTTTAAATTTATTACAGATTTGTTTATCTCTCACGTAAACTCTAACTGGATCTGCAATAGTGTGGCCAATGGGGGACAACCCTAAGCCAAATATTCTAATGTCATTTCCCAGAAGAGGAATGGGACTTTTACAACCCTTGTTGTTGTTGTTAGGTGTGATTGCGTTGATTCTGACCCATAGTGACCCCATGTACAACAGGACGAAACACTGCCCTGGTCCTGTGCCATCCTCACAATCCTTGCTATGGTTGAGCCCATTATTGCAGCCACTGTGTCAACCCATCTCCTTGACAGTCTTTCCTATTTCTCTGACCCTCCACTTTATGGAGCATGATATCCTTCTCCAGGGAATGGACCCTTCTGACAACCTGACCAAAGTCAGTGAGATAAAGTTTGGCCATTCTTGATTCCAAGGAGCATTCCAGCTGCACTTCTTCCAGGGAAGATTTGTTCATTCTTCTGGCAATCCATGATATTTTCAGTATTCTTCACCAACACCACAATTCAAAGGCATCAACTCTTCTTTGGTCTTCCTTATTCATTGTCCAATTTTCACATGCATATGAGCCAATTGAAAATACCATGGCTTGGGTTAGGCTCATCTTGGTCTTCAAAGTGACACCTTGCTCTTCAACACTTTTGCTTCTATCTTTTGCAGCAGATTTGCCAGTGCAATATGTTGTCTTATTTCATGACTGGTTCTTCCATGGGTTTTGATTGTGGATCCAAGTAAAATTAAATATTTTGACAACCTCAGTATTTTCTCCATTTATCATGATGTTGCTTACTGGTCCAGTTGTGAGGATTTTTGTCTTCTTTATGTTGAAATGGAATCCATACTGAAGACTGTAGTCTTTGATCTTTATCAGTAAGTACTTCAAGTCCTCTTCACTTTCAGCAAGTGTGTCTTCTGTGTATTGCAGTTTGTTAATGAGTCTTCCTCCAATCCTGATGTCATGTTCCTCTTTATATAGTCCTCTTCTCAGATTATCTCCTCAGTATGCAGCTTGAATTAGTGTGGTGAATGGATACAACCCTGATGCACGCAGTTCCTGATGGTAAACCATTCTGTATTCCTTTATTCTGTTTGAATGACTACCTCTTGATTTATGTACAGGTTTTTCAGGAGCACAATTAAGTGCTCTGGAGTTTTCATTCTTCACAATGTTATCCATGATTTGTTATAATCCACACAGCCAAATGCCTTTGCATGGTCAATAAAACTCAGGTAAACATCTTTCTGGTATTCTTTGCTTTTAGCTAAGATCCATCTGATATCAGCAATGACATCCCTTGCTCCACATCCTCTTTTAGAACCCTTAGTGTTGTCTACATGACAGCTATATGGACATATTGTTGTTTTGAGATGCTGACTCATAGATACTCTACGTACAACAATGCCCAGTCCTGCACCATCCTCACAAACATTACTATGTTTGATCCCATTGTTGTAGCCACTGTGTCAATCCATCTAATTGAAGGTCTTACTCTTTTTCTCTGGCCATCTACTTTACCAAGCATGGTGTCCTTCTCCAGGGAATGGTTCCTTCAAAGTATGTAAGATGAAGACACACCATACCCCCTTCTAAGGATCATTCTGGCTGTACTTCTTGAATATAAATAACACTTTACTTTGTTCTTCTTGAGCCTGCCTTTGAAATCTATTCAGCTCTTCTACTTCTATAATTTCTTCTGTTAACTTTAGCTACCCTATGTGGACATAGAATTTAGAATGTATTTAGTCACTTATATATGTTACATAGGAGCTCTGGTAGCATAGTGGCTAAAGCACTTGACTGCTAACCAGAAGGCTGGCGGTTCAAACTGACCAGCCACTCCTC
>NW_006921607.1:11095679-11097801 GCF_000298275.1 Orycteropus afer afer | reverse complement strand
AGCCACTCCTTGGAAGGAAGGTTGGGCAATCTACTTCTGTAGTGATACTGCCTTGGAAACCCAAGGAGGGGTCACTATGAGTCGGATCCAAGTTGACAACAGTGAGAGTGAGATATTCCATGTGCACTCAGAGGAAGATAGATTAGGCCATGGATTGAGAAAGCACCAATAGAGAACTAAACCTCTCCTAACTCCAGAGGCTATTGTTTTTGTTTTAATAATTGTTAATATTTACAGCTGGTCACTGACATAAGTAACTATTGCTTTACTTTTTTCAGACTTAAGATCACTGTATTCATGCCACTTGTAAACATCTTTATTGAGATATAATCCACTCATTTAAAATGTACGATTCAATGATTTTTTTTTTTTTTTTTTTTACTATAGTCGGAGACCTACTTTGGTCATGTTGTCAGGAAGGACCATTCCCTGGAGAAGGATGTCATGCTTGGTAAGGGATGGTCAATGAAGGAGGGGAAGGCCCTCAATGAGATGGATTGATACAGTGGCTGCGGCAATGGGCTCAAGTATAGCAAGGATCATGGAGCTGACGTGGGACCAGACAGTGTTTCGTTCTGCTGTGCATACAGTCGCTGTCAGTCAGAAGTGACTCAATGACACCTAACAACAACAACACATAGTCGGAGAGCAGCAGCAGGGATCCAGGTAAGAGGAGGGACCCAGGCCCCACCCCCACGAGGCAGGAAAGTAGGGTAAAGCAAAGCCAGAGGGGACAACAGAGCAGAGCAGCAGAGTGGGGCAGTAGCAGGGATCCAGGTAAGAGGAGGGACCCAAGCCCCACCCCCAAGAGGCAGGAAAGCGGGGGAAAGTAAAACAAGGGGGACGAAAGAGTGAACAGTGGCAGGGATCCAGGTAAGGGGAGGATAGAGAGGTTTCAAACAGCTAAGGGAGACAAACTTGTCTGTCAGTTTGTCGTACTGTGGTGGCTTGCATTTTGCTGTGAGGCTTGAGACTGTGCCACTGGTGTTTCAAATACCAGCAGGGTTGCATATGGTGCACAGGTTTCAATGCAGCTTATAGACTGAGACAGACTAGGAAGAAGGAAAAGGCCATCCACTTCTCAAAGAACTGGCCAGGGAAAACATTATGAATAGCAGATAAACACTGTCTGATACATTTACAAGCAAGTTCATGAATAGTCCGGAAACATTGTCCAATACAGTGCAGGAGGATGAGCTCCTTAGGTCAGAAGGCTCTCAAAATACTTCTGGGAAAGAGCTGCATCATCAGAGTAGAACTAGCCTTAGTGATATGTATAAAGTAAAGCTTTTGAGACCTCCATTTGCTGATGTGACATGACTCAAATTGAGGAGAAACAGCTGCAAACATCCATTAATAATAGGAACATGGAATGTATGAAGTATGAATCTAGGAAAATTGGAAGTTGTCACAAATGAAATGGAACACATAAAGATTGATATCCTAGGCATTAGTGAGCTGAAATGGACCAGTTGTGGCCAATTTGAATCAGACAACTGTATGATCTACTATGCTGGGAATGACAATTTGAAGAGGAATGGTGTGACAGTCATCATCCAAAAGGATTTTTCAAGATCCGTCCTGAAGTATTATGCTGTCAGTGACAGGATAAAATCCATACGCCTACAAGGAAAACCAGTTAATATGACTATTATTCATATTTATGCACGAACCACCAAAGCCAAAGATGAGAAAATTGAAGATTTTTATCACCTTCTGCAGTCTGAAATTGATCGAATGTGCAATCAAGATGTGTTGATTACCAGTGGTGACTGGAATGCAAAAGTTGGAAACAAAAAACTGGTAGTTAGAAAATTTGGCCTTGGTGACAGAAATAATGCTGGAGATCGCATGACAGAATTTTGCAAGACCAATGACTTATTCATTCCAAATACCTTTCTTCAACAACACAAATGGTGGCTATACATGTGGACTTTGCCAGATGGAATATACAGGAATCAGATTGACTACATCTGTGGCAAGAGGTGATGGAAAAGCTCGATATCTTCAGCCAAAACAAGACCAGGAGCTGATTGTAGAACAGACCATCAACTGCTCATATGCAAGTTCAACTTGAAGTTGAAGATAATTCAACAAGTCCACAAGAGCCAAAACAAGATCT
>NW_006921607.1:11093753-11095054 GCF_000298275.1 Orycteropus afer afer | reverse complement strand
AGATATTTCAACAAACAGATGCTGTACTGGAGGCAGTCACTCGGTTATGCCAAGAGATTTGGAAGACAGCTACCTGGCCAACTGACTGGAAGAGATCAATATTTGTACCCATTCCAAAGAAAGGTGATCCCACAGATTGTGGAAATTATCAAACAATATCATTAATATCTCACACAAGTAAAATCTAACTGAAGATAATTCAAAAATGGTTGCAGCAGTATATTGACAGAGAACTTCCAGAGGTGCAAGCTGGATTCAGAAGATGACACGAAACAAGGGATATCATTGCTGATGTCAGATGGATCTTAGCTCAAAGCAAAGAATTCCAGAAAGATGTTTACTTGTGTTTTACTGACTATGCAAAAGCATTTAATTGTGTGGATCATAACAGATTGTGGATAACATTGAGAAGAATGGGAATTCCAGAACACTTCATTGTACTCATGAAGAACCTGTACATAGACCAGGAGGCTGTCGTTCAAACAGAAGAAGGGGATACTGCATGGTTTAAAATCAAGAACGGAGTGCATCAGGGTTTTATCCTTTCACCATACTTATTCAGTCTATATGCTGAGCAAATAATCCAAGAAGCTGGACTATATGAAGAATGTGGCATCAAGATTGGAGGAAGAATCAGTAACAACCTGTGATACGCTGATGACACAACTTTGCTTGCTGAAAGTGAGGATGACTTGAAGCACTTACTGATGAAGGTTTAAGAAAACAGCCTGCAGTATGGATTACATCCCAATATAAAGAAAACGAAAATCCTCACAACTGGACCTATAAGCATCACGATAAATGGAGAAAAGATTGAAGTTGTCAAAGACTTCACATTGCTTGGTTCTATAATCAATACCAATAGAAGCATCAGTCAGGACATCAGATGACGTATAGCACTGGGCAAGTCAGCTGCAAAGGACCTCTTTCAAGTGCTGAGGAGCAAAGATGTCTCCTTGAGGGCTAAAGTGTGCCTGACACAAGCCATGATATTTTCCATCACCTCATATGCATGTAAGAGCTGGACAATGAATAAGGAAAACTGAAGAATTGATGCTTTCGAGTTCTGGTGCTGTCGAAGAATGCTGAGAGTACCATGGACTACTAAAAGAACTAACCGAGAGGCTTCCGGCAAGATGGCGGACTAGGCAGAAGGATTGCAAAGACCCTCTTCAACAAAGAAAAGGGAAACCAATTAACACAAACACAGAAGATAATCTTGGACCCCTGAGCCTTGAAGGGAAGGATACAGAATTGGACTAAACCCCAACTAGCAGAAGAATTTGTGTGAAAATACCAAA
>NW_006921607.1:11061379-11073330 GCF_000298275.1 Orycteropus afer afer | reverse complement strand
CAATGACATGAGACAAAGTATATTATGTGAACTGCTGTATGAAAAGTGAATTTACTCTGTAAATCTTCACCCAAATCAAAATAAAATGAAAAAAAAAAAAAAAGAAGTAACCGATCTGTCCTGGAGGAAGTGCAGCCAGAATGCTCCTTGGAAGCAAGAATGGCCAGACTTCATCTCACCTACTTTGGTCATGTTGTCAGAAGACAACATTCC
Organism: Orycteropus afer afer; assembly: GCF_000298275.1. Classification (NCBI taxonomy): domain Eukaryota; kingdom Metazoa; phylum Chordata; class Mammalia; order Tubulidentata; family Orycteropodidae; genus Orycteropus; species Orycteropus afer. The sequence continues at coordinate 11,073,117 of NW_006921607.1, read as the reverse complement.
CTGGAGAAGGATGTCATGCACGATAAAGTAGAGGGTGGACGAAAGAGGGAAGGCCCTCAATGAGATGGATTGACACAGTGGCTGTGGTGATGGGCTCAAGTATCCCTTGAGGGTGTGGGACTGGGCTGTGTTTCGTTCTGCTGTGCAAAGGGTCACTAGGAGTCAGAGACGACTTGATGGCTCCTAACAACAACAACATAGTCGGAGTTGTGCAACCATCACTGTACTCTACATTTAGAACATTTTCATAGCTTCATAAAGAAACCCTGTATCCATTAGCAGCCACTCCTCATGGCCATTCCATATCCCCAGTCCTAAGGATCACTAACTCATCGGCTTTCTGTCTCTCTGGATTGTCTATTCTGGACATTTCATGTGAATGGAAGCATACAGTATGTGGCCCTTTGTAAACTAACTTTTTATCAGTCAGCATAATGTTTTCAAGGTCCATCCCTGTTGTGCCCTGTATAAGAATTTCATTCCTTTCTTGTTTTTTTAATATGTATGTAACATAAAATTTACCATATTAACAATTAAAAAATTATAGCAAATGCATATTAACAAATCACGTCTTTTTCAGCATTCTTCACACGTACAATTCAGTGACATTAACACTTTAACCATTTTTTAGTATACCATTCAGTGGTGTTAAGTACATTCCTAATGTTGTGTTACACTCACTACTATCTATTTTGAGATTTTTTTTTTTAAGTCATCCTAAAGAGAAATTCTATCCCCATTAAATTACTCCCCATTACTCCCTTCTTCCAATCCCTAGTAACCTCTATTCCACTTTTCATCTCTAGGAATTTGCCAATTTTGTTGCTGTTGTGTGATGTTGGGTTGATTCCAACTTATAACAACTCTATAAAGCAAAGTAGAACTGCATCATAGGGTTTCCCAGGCTGTAATCTTTATAGAAACAGCTCACCAGGTCTTTTCTGCTGTGGAGCCTGGTGGGTTCAAACTATTGAACTTTCCATTACCAGCTGGGCCCTTGACCATTGTCCCACCAGGTTTTCTTATTGCCTATTCTAGGTACCTTATTGTGGTAGTTAAGGCTATTTGTCAACTTGTCTGGGCCGTGATTTTGAATGCCTTGGCAGCCGCATGTAGTTATTCTCCATGATGATATTGGTTGTGGTGTAATAACATCCACGGTGGAATTTGCTATGAGCAGTTATCAGTTGAAGGGGAGTTGCCTTCGGGGTGTGGCCTGCTTCCAGTATATATGGAAAGGATCCTGCATTTGGTTCATAATTCACCATCTCCATTTCCTTGACTTGAACCAATGGTCTACCATGTTGCCTGCTGATCTTGAGATTGTTCCATTTTGCCTGCTGATCTTGGATTCTTCAGCCTCAGCAGCTGCAGGGATCAGGAGAAGCCTCTAGCTTGTTCTTGTGGGCCTGGAACAAGAGGCAGAGCTGAAGTCCAAGGTTGGGGGTCTCCACTCAGCCCCCAGAGCTGGCACTATGGACTCAGACTTCTAGCGTAGTCTTCCCCTAGAGCCAGCACTCTCAATTCAGACTTCCAGCCTCCTAAAATATAAGAAAATAGTTTTCTGTTTGTTAAAGCCATACATTTGTGGTATTTCTGTTATACCAGGACTAGAGAACTAAGACCCTCATATGGGTGGAACCATACAGTATTTGTCCTTCTCTGTCTAGCTTATTTCACTTAGCAGAATGTCTTCAAGGTTCATCCATGTCGTACAGCATATATAAGAACTTCATTTCTCTCTTTATAGTTGAGTGATTGTACTGGTTACTTAGTGCCACTCTCACAGGAATATACAACAAATGGGATGGCTTAAAGAAACAGGAGTTTATTCTCTTAGAGTTTGGAGGTTTTAAGTCTGAGTGCAAAGTGCGAGGCTCTAGGGGCTGGGTGAAAGCCGCTCAACCTTGGGCTTCAGCTCTGCCTCCTGCTCCCGGCCCACTGAAGCTGGAGGCTTTTCTTCACTCAGCTGCTGACTGCTGAGACTGACAAACCCAAGGTCGACAAGAAAAAGGCACAGTCCCGATGTTACCAAACCACACGGCAGGCCATTTATTCAAGTCCATTGAAGGTCCCAAGGTTGGCAGAGCATGGCAGGCTGCTGAACAAAGACACAGCTACATGCAGGGTTCAAGTGTGCCATAACCTAGAGACTGTTCCCCAAGGCTTGTCCTTATATACAGGAAGCGGACCACATCCTTAAGGCAGCTACTCAGCTGCTCACAATAGATTCCACCATGGAGTTGATTACCAGTCTCATCATGGGGAATACTACATCCAGCTGCCCAGCCACTCAATCAGGCCCAGCCAAGTTGACACACAAACGTAACTACCACAGTAATATTCCACATGTATTATATATTCCAAATTTTGTTTATCATTTCATCTATTGATGGACATTTAGTTTCTTGCCATCTTTTGGCTATTGTAAAGGAGTTTTGGCAGCATAGTGCCTAAGGCATTTGACTGCTAACCAGAAGTTTGGCAGTTCAAACCCACAAGCCATCCCATAGAAGGAAGACTGGGCAATCTACTTCTGTAAAGATTTACCACCTTGGAAACCCAAAGGGGATTGCTACAAGTCAGAATTGACTCAATGGCAGTGAGTTTGGTTTGGTTTTGGTTTGGCTGTTGTGAATAGTGATGCAATGAAGATTGGTGTACATGTATTACATATATCTGTTTGAGTTCCTGCTTTCAACTCTTTTGGGTATATACCTAGAGTTAAATTGCTGGGTTATATGGTAATTCTAAGGAGCTCTGGTGGTATAGTGGATAAGATATTTGGCTGCTAACCAGAATGTCAGCAGTTCAAACCCACCAGCTGCTCCATGGAAGGAAAATGGAGCGTTCCACATCCGTAAAGATCTACAGCCTTGGAAATCCAATGGGGCTCGCTATGGTAATTCTTTTTTCTTAAAAACAAACAAACTAACAACTTTTTATTGTGATTTGGTGAAAGTTTCAGAACAAATTGGTTTTCCACTCAACAGTTCATACACATTTTGTTTCGTGACTCTGTAATCCCCACCACGTAACAGTACTCTTCCCACTTCCTCCCTAGGGTTACCATTCCCCTTTGTTGCCTTTCCTATCTGTTCCTGCCTCTTTTCTTTTTTTAAATTTTATTGTTATTTGGGTCAAAGTTTACTGAGCAAATTCATTTTCCATACAATAGTTCATATACATTTTGTCTTATGACATAGACTGCAATTTCCCACAACGTAATAGCTCTCTTCCCATTTCTTCCCCATAGTTAGCTCTTCCCTATATCCTTCCCTCCCACGGACTCCCACCCACCGAGTTGTCTCCTTGTGCAAATACTGCCCTTCTGTTCTCCCATGATTGATCACTCCAAGTAGTATATCTACCTGATGTAAATATTCATCCTGTATGCCTGTCTATTGTTTGGCTGGAAGCCATAGGAGTGAGTTCAATTCGCTATGATAATTCTGTTTAATTTTTTCAGGAATCATCAAACTGTTTTTCATAGCAGCTGCACCGTTTTACATTCTCAATAGCAAGGGATAAGGGATTCACTTTCTCCACATCCTTGCCTACACTGGTTGTTTTCTGTTTGTGTGTTTCTAATAATAGCCATTCTAATAAGTGGTATCTCACTGTGGTTTTGGTTTGCATTTGCTAATGACTAATGACGTTGAGTTCTTTTCATATGCTTGTTGGCCATTTATACAACTTCTTTGGAGAAATGTTTATTCAACGTTCTTTGTTGTTGTTGTTGTTTTTTGTTTGTTTGTTATTGACTTGTAAGAGCTCTATATTCTGGATATTAAACCATTATCTAATATTTGGTTCTCAAACATTTTCTCCCAATCTTTGGGATGTCTCTTCATTTTGTTGATAAAGTCCTTTGATGTATAAAAGGCTTAAATTTTGATGAAGCCCAAGTTACCTATTTTATCTTTTGTTGCTCAAGCTTTTGGTGTCAAATCTAAGAATGAATTATCAAAAACTGGATTTTGCCTCTGTTTTTCTCTAAGAGTCTTATGGTTTTAGTTAGTCCCTTGATCCATTTTGAGTAAATTTTCATATATGGTGAGAAGTGTGGAGCTTCCTTCTTCTTCATGTAGATCTAATAGTTTGTTGAACATTTTTGTATATTCTTTACGATTTTCTATGTACAAGATCTTATCATCTGCAAATAGATACAGCTTGACTTATTTTTAAATCTAGATGATTTTTATTTCTTTTTCTTGCCTAGTTGCTTTGGGTAGAACCTCTAGTATAATAACGTTGAATGGAAGTGGTGAGAGCAGATATTCTTGTTCCTGATTTATGGGGAAAGTTATCAGTCTTTCATCATTAAGTATAATGTTAGCTGTGAGTTTTTTCATAAATGCCCTTTATCAAGTTAAGGAAGTTATCTTCTATTCCTAGTTTTTTGAGTGTTTTTATCAATATCATAAGGGATACTGGATTTTCTCAAATACTATTTTTTTGCATATATTGAGATGATCATGTGTGTTTTGTCTTTTTTCTATTGATGTGGTGTATTACATTGATTGACATTCATATGTGGAACCAACCTTGCATTCCTAGAGTAAATTTCACTTGGACATGGTGTATAATTCTCTTTTTATGTTGTAGGACTCACTTTACTAGTATTTGTTGAGGATTTTTGAATCCATATTCATACTTCATACTCATAAGATTGAAACACTGGTCTGCAGTTTTCTATTCTTGTGATATCTTTGTTTAGTTTTGTTATCAGTGTTACATGGGCTTCATAGGATGAGCTGGAAACTGTTCCACACTCTTCTAGTTTTTGGAAGAGTTTTTCAAGGATTTTTATTAATTCTTCTTTAAGTGTTTAGTGAAATTAACCAGTCAAGTAATTTGGGCCTGGAATTTTCTCTATGGGAAGTTTTATTTTGAACATTTTATTGTAGTTTAGGTGAAAGTTTACAGAGAAAATTAGTTTCCCATTCAACAGTTTATACTTATTTTGTTTTATGACATTTGTTGCAATCCACACAATGTAAAAGCAGTCTTTCTCCTGGATAGAGAGGGAGAACAATGTGGACCAAAACTCAAAATCATTTGGGAAAAAAAGGGACAAGGTTTGTTGGTCTGATAGAGCCTGGTGGAACCCCTGAGACTATGGCCCCTAGCTGCCCTTCAGGTCTGGAATTGAACCCACACCTGTGGCTTCCAGGCAAACAAAAGACAGGCATATGAGTTGAACATTTACCTGAGGTAGATACACTCCTTGGAGAGATCAATCATGGGAGAAAGAAGGGCTGTTTATGCACAGGGAGACAGCTCGGGGGCAGGAGTGCATGGAGGGATGGATATAGGGAAGAGGTAACCATCAGGAAGAAGTGGGAGGGGAGCTGTTGCATTGGGGTAAATTGTAGTCAATGTCATGAGACAAAGTGTATGTGAACTGCTGTATGGAAAGTGAATTTGCTCTGTAAATTTTCACCCAAATCATCATCATCATCATCATCATCATAATATAAAAAGCACTCTTCTCACTTCTTTCCTGGGTTCCCTATTTCCATTCAGTCATCTTTCCTGTCCTTTCCTGCCTTCTGAACTTTGTGCTTGGGCAAATACAGCCCATTTGGTCTCATATGATTGTTTTGAAGAGCATGTCCCTTGTGGATGTTATAGTTCACTTTATTGGCCTGTCTATTGTTTGGCTGATAGGTGATCTCCAGGAGTGAGTTCAGTTCCAGGTTTGAAGGGTGTGTAAGGGCCACAGTCTTGGGGGTTCCACAAGTCTCTATCAGACCAGTAAGTCTGGTTATTTTTTAATTATTTTGAATTTTGTTCTAGAGTTTTTTCCCACTCTGTCCAGGACCATCTTTTGTGATCTTGGTCAGAAAGGTTGGTAATGGTAGCCAGGCACCATCTAGTTCTTCTGGTCTCAGGGTAATGGAGGCTGTGGTTTATGTGGTCCGCTAATGCTTGGGACTGTTTCCTTAAGTCTTTGATTTTCTTAAGTCTTTTTTGCTCCAGATGGGAAGAGACTTGCAAACTTTTAAGGCCCCAGTTGCTACTCACCAAAGTAGGATGTAGAACATTGTCTTTATGGACTATGTTACGTCAATTGACCTGGATGTCTCCGGAGACTATGAGCCTAAGCCCCGAAGCTCAGTGATTCAGTCTCTGTGAGAAGTTTTAAAATTACTAATTTATTGTCTTTACTTGTGGGTTTATTTAGATTTTTTTTCCTCTGGGTCTGTATCAATAGTTTATATCTTTCCAGGAATTTGTCTATTTCATCTAAATTATTTCATTTGTTGGCAAACAATCGTTCAGTATTTCTTTATAACTCTTTTTCTTTATGTAATGTTAGTAGTGTTGTACTCCCTTTAATTCCTGATTTTAGTAATTTAAATCTTTTTTTTCTTGGCCAGTCTAGTTAAGTTTTGTCAATTTTGTTGATCTTTTCAAAGAACAAACTTTTGTAGAATTTTCTCTGTTGTTAAGTCTATATTTCCTTTATTTCTGCATTAATCCTTATTATTTCCTTCCATCTGTTTGATTTGGGTTTAGATTATTCCTCTTTTTCTAGTTTCTCAAAATGGAAAGTTAGGTTATTAATTCAAGATGTTTCTTTTTTTGAACATAGGCATTTACAGCTATATGTTTCCCTCTAAGTGCTACTTTAGTTACATCTCATACTTTTGATAATGTGTTTTCCTTTTAATTAATCCAAAAATATTTAAAAATTTCTCTTATGATTTCTTATTTGATCAATTGGTTATTTAGGAATGTGATTTTTTAAAAATATATTTCATTGTGTTTTTGGTGAAAGTTTACACAGAAAATTAGGTTCCCATTTAACAATTTCTACAAGATTGTTCTGTGCCATTGGTTACATTTTCCACATTGTGTCAACATCCTCACTATTTCTGCTCTGGTTGTTCTGTTTGCAATATTAATGTTTCCCTGGCCCTCTTGACCTTCTCTTCTGTGCTTTAGGGTAAATGTTGACCATCGTGTCTCAAATAGGTGATATATATCTATATCTATACATAGAAAAGGAGCACAGTACTCAAAGGTAATATTGTTTATTTTATGAGCCAATTTGTTATCTAATTGAAAGGTGACCTCTGGGAGTAGTTTAAGTTCAAAGTTAAAAGGATATCTCAGGGTGATAGTCTTGGGGATTCCCCAAGGCTCTGCTAGGCCAGTAAATCTGGCTTTTTTTTTTTTTTTAAGATTTTGAGTTTTGTTCTACAGTTTTCTCCCATTCTATCCAGAACCATATATTGTGACCCTGATCAGAATGGTGGGTAATGGTAGCTGGGCACCACCTAGTTCTTCTGGTCTCTGGATAGGTAAGGTCATAGTTTACATGTAGGCAATTGGTCCTGTAGATTGGTTTCTCCTTTGAGTTTTTGGTTTCCATATTTCTCTTTTGCTCCAGATGAGTAGAGACCAACAATTTTATCTTAGACCATTGCTTTCAAGCTTTTAAGACCTTGGGTGCTACTTACCAAACTAGGAGTAGAAAATAAATTTTGTAGGCCATTGCAGTGTAGTAAATTACCTAGTATGGCTTTTCTAGCCATAAGTCTTTGTAAACTCCATGGTGGAATTTGCTGTGAGCAACTGAGGAGCTCCTGATTGTAAGTTATCCACCTGGGGCATTTCTGTTGGGAATGGCACAAAGCAATGTTCTGGGAAATTTGCTCTCTCTCAGGTGCTTAGAATTCTGATGTTATGATTGGTTAGTTTGGCCACTCTGCCAGGCACAAAAGGAGGCCTCCTAGAGGCAGAACTCTGACTGCTGGCTGAGAAGGACGTGCTTCTGAGAGACACGCGTTCCTGAGAGACATGTGCTCCTGAGAGACACACGCCGCTGAGAAAGAGGTGCAAGAAACATGCATTGCTGAGAGAGACACTAAGAAACACACTGCTGAGAGAGACACTGAGATACATGCATTACTGGGAGAGTGGCTGAGAGAAACTGTTGGCTGAGAGATGGTGGGCTGAGAGAGACTGAGCATTTTTCCTGAACTTGAACTGTAGCCTGGTGCTTCCCTAATAAACCCCATAATCTGTGAGTTCTGTGTGGCCACTGAAGTGAATTATCAAACCCAGCAGAAAGGTGGTGAGTGCTGCGGGAGGAATGGTTGGTGTCAGGGTTGGTGAAAGGGCTGGAGGGAGGCAACATGTCTGGCCTCACAGGAATAGGCCTTGGGCTACTGATGGTGATTCTGTCTTCCTCTTGTTGGGTTAGAGGAGGTCAGAAGATATGGTCTCCTTGCACCTTTAGCAACTGTGTTGTCCCAATTGACCAAGATGTCCCAAGAGACTATGGTCCTAAACCTTTACACACAGTAAACCAGTCCTATGAGGTGTTTGGTTATGTCTGGGAGGTATCCATGACTATGTTTCCTATGTGTTTTATTATATGTATGAATAGGAGTATGTTCTTTACACATATATTTGTGAATTTCCTGAAGTTCCTTCTGCTGTTTATTTCTAATTTAATTTCATTGTGATCAGAGAACATACTCCAAATAGCTTCAATCCTTTTAAATTATTGATTGAGACTTGTTTCATGGTCTGTCCTTGAAAATAGTCCATATACGTGTGTGAAGAACACCGTTCTGCTGTTGTTGGATGGTGTGTTCCATAGATGTATGTTAGGTCTAGTTGGTTTATAGTGCTGTTCAAGTCTTCTATGATGTTACTGACATTATGCCATTATTGAAACTGGGAATTAAGTCTCCAACTATTATTGTTAAATTGTGTATTTTTCACATCATTCTGTCAGTTTTTGCTTCATGTATTTCTTGGGTTCCATTTTAATATATGTTGTTGTTTTTGTATTAGTTTGTAATTGTTACATCTTCCTGATGGATGACTCTTTTATCATTATAAAATGTCCTTCATTATCTTTCATAACTTTTCTTGTGTTAAAATACATTTTGTCCGACATTTATATAGCCATTGCATCTGTTTTATGGTTGTTCTTTGCATGGTATGTTTTTTCCATCCTTTTACTTTCAAGCTATTTGTATCTTTAAATCTTAACTATGTCTCCTTTAGACAGCATAAAGTTGTATTTTTTTTTTTTCTATCCAGTGTGACAATCTCTGTCCTTTGACTTGATTGTTAAATCCACTGACATTTAATGTTATCAAATGGTGGGATTTATACCAGGTATTTTGCTTTTGGTTATCTATATGTCTCATGATTTCTTTGTTCCTCTTTACTGTCTTATTTTGAACTAAGTGAGCATTTTCTAAACAAACCAAAAACCAAACTCACTGCCATCAAGTTGGATCTGGCTCATAGCGACCCCTCCTTGGGTTGCTGATGCAGTATCACTATGGAAGTAGATTGCCCAACGTTCCTTCTGAGGAGTGGCTGGTAGCTTTGACCCACCAGCCTTCTGGTTAGCAATCAAGTGCCTTAGGCACTATGCCACCAGAACATAGTTTTCTAGCCTATTTTAATTCCTTTAGTTATTTGTAATTGTATTTTAAAATTTCTTAGTGATTGTGATGAGACTTACAATGTACATCTTATTAGAATCTACTCTAGAGCTACTACTTTTTTTTAACTATTGCTTTTTGATAACAGCAATAATCCCTTGCAGATATACAGTGTCTTGTAGTTTATGAATTGCTTTCATATCCATTATCTTATATTATCCTTACAGCAGGAATGTGAAGTAAGAAGGGCATACATTTCTATTTCCATTTTATAGATGAGAAAACAGAATCAATGAGGTGAAGTGACTTGCATGGGTCACATGGCTACATGTAAGCAGAATCAAAAGTACAGCTCAGGTCACATTCATTCACTCGTATATTCATTCTGTCAAACCAATCTGTTGAATACCTACTTCTGAATTTAGTGTGGGAAGAAGGGTTCCCTGGAAACACTCATTCATTCATTCCATTAGCATTGAGTAGCTACTTTGTATTAGTCTTGGGCTAAGTGATACCACTTCTGCTTTTTGGAGAACTCACATTCCAGAAAGAAGACACAAATTATTAGCAGGTGATGATGTTATAATAAGGACTTTAATACATGATTGGGAGCACAGAGGAGGGGAAAAGAACTAGGTATGGGAGAATCATGGATGGGTTCACAGAGGAGATGATATTTGAGCTAGGTTTTAAAAGATCCATACAAGTACCAGGAAAGGAAAGAATATAATATGAAAGGGTATATGACCAGAAAGGTTATGGTATGCTTGGGAAAGTAAGAGGGATTTGAAGAAGCTAGAAACAGGTTCAGAGAGAGGAAGGGTTGAAAACCAAACTAGGAAAAAAATAGTTGGTACTGGATTGCGGAGTGCCTTGAACTCCATACTAAGGTGTTTGGGTTTTATCCTACAGACAGTGGAAGAACTAAAGAATTCTGGGCAGAAGACCAGTGTGTTTTATAAGGAGCATTTTGATGGCAAATTTGTGAAGGGATTGTTGTATTTTTAGGTACCATTGAGTTAGTTCCAACTCACCGCAACCCTACAGACAACAGAACAAAACACTGCCAGGTCTTGGGCCGTCCTCAAAATCATTGCCATGTTTGAGCCCCTTGTTGCAGCCACTGTGTCAATTCCTCACATTGAGGGGCTTCCTCTTTTTCCTCTCACCCTCTACTTTACCAACCTTGATGTACTTCTCCAGTGACTGATAACGTATTCAAAGTATGTGAGACAAAGGCTTGCCATCCTCACTTCTAAGGCACACACTTGCTAGAAGAGGGTAAGTTGGGACGTGATTCTAGTAGTCCAGGTTAGAAAGTTGGTGAAAGCCTGAAGTACTGCGATGTTAGCACTGATGAAAAGAAGTCATCTGACCACTCAGAGCCTATCTTATAAGGCCACAATGAGTATTAAATGCTACCATGCAAGTTATATAATTCCAAAAACTATACAGCAATATCTAAATGATAGATACAATAGTAAATCACAACACAGCATATTTAATTTTCAGTTCTTAGAACATTCTGCCTTGTATTGTTCGTATTGGTGTATGTTTTATCTTCCCAAGTAAACAATGACCTCTTGAGAAAGACCATGTCTTAATCATCTTTGTATCATCTAAGGTAAATAGCATTAAACAAACAAACAAACAAACAAACAAAAAACAAACAAGCTCACTGCCATCGAGTCAATTCCAACTCATAGAGACCCCCTTTGAGTTTCCGAGGTTGTAAATCTATATGAAAGTAGATTGTCCAGTCTTCCTTCTGCCGGAGTGGCTGGTGGGTTTGAACCACCAGCCTTCTGCTTAGCAGTCAAAATGCCTTAGGCACTATGCCACCAGAGCTCCTTACAAATAGCATAGAGGCTTGTATACAGAAATTACTGTTAAACATTTACTGAATGAGTAAATTAATTGATGGTGATAGATGTACTGAGCATTTGTTTGTTTGTTTTGGTTGTCCAGCAACTGAAATCTCTTCCTCTCTATGAATCTTAAAGGAAGACAGGGTGTCACCTCCCACAAGGAAAGACAAAGGTACCCAAAGCTTCCTTTATTTCCACTCTTTGGCTAAGGCAAAGGCAACACGGTGTAGGCTTGGTCATTTGGTGGGAGCTCCTGTCCAGGACTCTGAATATAGAATAAGTGATGAAAAGATATAGAAGACAGAGTAGAATTCATTTCAGATGGAAGTGAGTAGGTCACCTAGAAAAGGTATAGTTTAATGGAGGTAAAACTAATAAAGAAAAAAATTCTAAGAAAGTCAACATTTCTAGGGTGGATTAAGTAAAATGACATTGTCAAAGAGAAAAA
>NW_006921607.1:11030397-11061278 GCF_000298275.1 Orycteropus afer afer | reverse complement strand
GAACTGTATTTCAAAAGCTAAGGTAAAAAGAAAGTTCTAGTCCATAAATTTGAAAGTTGCAGATATCACAGCAGATGAGGGTTTGACAATTACAAGTTATCTTGGAGCAGTTTTAGAGAAGTCAGACTGCAGTGAGTTGAAGAGTAAGTGGGAAATGAGGAAGTACAAGCGAAAGGTATAGGATACTTTTCTAGAAGTTTTGCAAAGTAGTGAAAATAATAATGCCTTATACATGAGTAAGGAATTTATGAATATTATTATAAATAATAATATTTATGGTTATGGAGGTTTTGTTTTATTTGGTTGTGTTTTGAATGCCTCAGGTGATTCTGTTTGTTTGTGAAGGATGGTCCATAGAACCTCCCGTCCCAACTCCATCACCTGTTTTCCACAAAGATAGGTAAGCATTCACTTCTCAGACCAATTCAGTGAAGCTTGCAACTAAATATTCTGCTCGCCTAGCTGCTCCTCCACATCGAATCCCTTGGTGGATAGAGCTGGGAGAAGAAAGGAGTTTCTACTCCAAACCTTCTGGGATATGGGGACCCAACTTGCTTTGCAGTGAGCTGAGACTGTCCCTTGCAAGCCCCCATCAGTCCAACCCTTTCTCAGAGGGAGCTGGAGAATAATTAACACCGCCGTCCACCTGTGCACAGGAAGATGCCCACAGCCACACCGATGATGATGAAGCTGCCCACCAAGACGCCCAGGACCAGCGAAGTGTAGGAGCGGCCTGTTTGGCTCCCTGCAGAATACGCAGAGAATTAGCCTGAAGAACGCGCCCACCAAGGAGTCCATGGTTTGAGTCAGAACCCAAGAGATTTCTGCCCTTTTCACCAAGTGTCTTAAGCTGTGCTCTGTCCCAGACTCTCAGCCCTGGGCCTCTGTTGCTCAAGCTGTCCATCCCTTTGCCTAGAATTCGCCACCTCCCCAAAACACAGCTCCATCTCTCCCATCCTACCTTTTAAGTTCTTCGTGGTATTTTCCTGCACATACTGCACACAGGTGTCCTGCAGGAACTCCTGCAGTTCATATCGAGTACGATTGTGGGTGTTGAGCGCCTTCAGGGTGTAGCTGGCCACTTTGGAGGGTGTCTGGGACTGTGACACCCATAAGGCAGTCTCTGGCTGAAAACTGGCAAAGGAGCTTCCGTTCACAGTCACCTCGAAGAAGATGTGGGCTTTGGAGCTCTCAGGAGGCATTTCACAGCCCAGGAAGCAGCGAATTACCAGAGGAACTGTGGATGGTGGGGAGGGTACAGGGTCAGGGGCTGTGTGGAGAGGGTGGGGTCCGAAACACAATGGGGAAGAGAACATGGCAGGGGTTTGTGGAGTGAGGAGAGGAGAGTCTGGGGCAGGGAACTGTAGGGAGAAATGTTTGAAGGCTCTGAGGAGAAAAGAGAGGGAGCCTATAAGGAGGTGTTAAGGACTACCAAGTAAAGGGGAACTTTGAGGTAAAGTTGCTGCAGGGCTATGAAGAGAAAGAGAAAATTGGAGTTTTTGAGGAAAAGGAGTTAGGGGTTGTGAGAGAAGAAATTGGGAGCTACAGCAAAGTACTCAGCTTCTGTGAGGAGAGGTGGATGGAGGGTTGAGGATAAAGTGCTGTTAGGTGTGTGGGTGGAGGGAAGGATGGGTCAGCGAGGGAAAGGGGTAAGAGGACCGTGAGGTGAGGGGCCGTGGAATCTTCAGCTAACTTTTGGGGGTCAAGTTGGCAGGGACTTGGTCTTTCAAGTGCCTCGCGTCCAGGGACTACCCGAGAAGGTTATGCCAGCAGGAAGACTGCCTGACGGAGGGCCTGTTCAGCTACGACGCGGTGCTAGGGCATCTCCTCCTGTCCAGCCTAGAGCTGTCTGTCATCCAGCAGTCAGCAAGCACCAGCGCCCCAGGGCCCAGGTACCTGGGGCTTCCTCAGAGTAGCCCTGCCCCCGCAGGTCACGCCCACAGTGACAGGTCCATCCACAAGACCCACCCCCCAGGTTCCTTCCAGAAGACCCCGCCCCATTTTCTAGCAGGCCCCGCCCCTGAATGGCCCGCCCACAGGCCACGCCTCCCATCAGAAGGGCTGAGCCTTACCAGCCCCGCCCGGGGTTCGCCCCAGGCCCCACTCCAGCGCGCGTACACTCACAGGTCAAGCTCCGCTCCTTATTCACCACCTGCACGAGGCCATGGAAATCTTGCAGGTACCGCTGCAGGCCTCGCTTGGTGTGCGCCCAACTCTCTGGCTCCTCCAACGGCTGCAGCTGGAGGATCGTGACGTTGTGGCCTGGGCCTTCCAACTCGTGCGTCAGGAGCCCATCCAGCGACGCGTTGCCCCGGTACCACACGTGAAAGGGGTCGCGGAAGTAGGCGAACTGGAGCATGTGGAGGCTCCGCGGCCCTGAGGGTAGGAGTCAGGGCGTTGGGACCTCAGCCAGCTGGCATGGGAGCAGGCGGCAGGCAGCTGGAGATAATAACCCCCCGCCCAGAGGCCAGCCGCCCACCCTCTGGGCCCTTCACAAACTACAAAGTGCCCTCCCACTCTTGCTCCCATTTGACGCTTACAGTAACTCTGCCAAGATGGCAAGACAGGGATTATTATCCTCAGTTTACAGACGGGGAAACTGAGGCCCGAAGAGCAGAAGCCACTTGCCCTAGGGTGATACAGCCAGTGGGTGCAGGAGCCTCCCCACCTCCATTTCCGGTTGGTTAACAAACCCTAACCTACTTAAAATCTCTATACTATCTCCTTTTTTTTGTATCTGTTGCTACTAAGGTAGTACAGGTCCCATCTATTCTTTTAACGGGGATATTAACTTTCTCCCTCATCCCACTGCCTTCAGTTTCAGTCCTTCTAATCTGACCTCCATGTGACTTGTATCTTCCTCCTTGAACTCCTCCAGTGTCCCTTCCTCCATCAATAATAATAATAGCTGTTGTTGTTTGCCGTCGAGTCAGCCCCGACTCATAGCGACCCCTCCTTGGGTTTCCGAGGCAGTATCACTACGGAAGTAGGATTGCCCAACCTTCCTTCCCTGAGGAGTGGCTGGTGGGTTTGAACCGCCAGCCTTCTGGTGAGCAGTCAAGTGCTTTAGGCACTATGCTACCAGAGCTCCCAATAATAATAGCTAATATCTATTAAGTGCTTATTATTACCCAGACACTAGTGTTCAAGCCTTTGTATTATTATTATTTGTGCCTTCCTCCCAACAGTTTAATGCAGTGGCTACTATTATTAACTCTAGTCTATATATGGGAAACTGAGTCTAAGATGATAAATAGCAAAGCTAAAGTTTAATGCAGGCAGTCTGAATCTAGCCACTCTGCTTCACTGCTGCACTATACATTAGCTGTCCACAGGTTCAAATCCAAAGGCTCAGCATGACATTCAAGGCTGCTGGTAACTCGGCCCCTGCTGCTTTTTCCCATCTCTTCCCTATCCTTAGATAAAGCAAACTCCTACAGGTTCTCCTGCTGCCCTTTAGCTGATATGTGAATAGCATGTGAGTGTTTCTTTATCTGCCTTTTTTGGCCCTTCAGACATCTACTCATCCTTCAAGACCCAGCTCAATTTTCTTCTTGGAGAAGCGTTCCTAATTCCCCTCCTTTTTGCCCTCCCAGACACAGTGGGTCTGTTTCAGTGATGCTGGACTATTTTGTGTGAGTTAGTGTCTCACTGGATTCTAAGTGACTGTCTCCTTCATCTGTCCCATACACACACACCGGGCTCCTCCAGGTTATGAAACCATATCTGGTTACTCTGCCTCCTGCGCTCGCTAAGGGCCTGGCATGGAGTTGGTTCCCAAAGAATATCTGAGGAGGGAATGAGTCTGGCTTGCAAGTCTGTGTGTGTGAGTGTATCTTGCCCATGTTTGCATTTGAGAACTTGTGCTCTGAACCGGCAGGGGTGTGAATAAGTGTATCTGTGTGGGTAACCCAAACAAGGTTCTTAACTGTTCTGTGAGCCAGTCTCTTCCTCTGTAAAATGCAGATAATATTACCTACCTTGTGAGGGCTTTGTGGGGACTGAATGAGTCAATATGTGGGTTAACCAGAGTGAGCAAGCCCTGAATATTGTTATTATTTGCTCCCTCTCTGAGGAAAAGACTGAAGCTGTAGGAATTGTGGCAGAGGAGAAAGGAGAGCCCTGTGCAATTATAATGTGTACCAATAACTCCCCTTCTCCATTCAGATGAAGTCATGTCAAGCAGCCTGATCCCCCATGAGTTTTTCCATAGCCTACGCCTCTCTGTCCCCCCAGTTTCACCTTCCCAGTTGCACCCAGTCTGTCTTCACTTCCTTGGTCTCCCTTTCTACATTACCTGTATCAGCCCATCTTTCCCCCAAGTCTTCCATCACTTCTTGCGCTGTATCCACATCCCCTCCATCTCTCTTTTCATTTCTGTGTCCTCCCATCTTCCCTAAGCTTACTCATCCCCATCCACCCTCACCTCTCTCTCTCTCTCTCTCCACACTTCATCCGTCTCTCCCCTCTTCCTCATGCTGATTCCCTCTGCTTGTCTCCCCATCCCTTTCCCATTTTCCCACTGGTCCTGTTTTTCCCCAGCCTTATCCATTTCCCCTTTCCCGAGAGCTGAACTGTATCTCCTTACCTTGGCTTTGGGACTATAGGACCTGACTGTCCTATAGAAGACTCAGCCATCTGTGCACAGACTCAGGAGATAAACTCTCCACTCATGGACCCAGGTTGGCTGAGAGTCCCCAGAACCATCCTGAGGGAGGAGATGGCTCCCCACTCACCATCTGAGGCTTTCTGGCTACAAAGGGTCCAGCTGGGCAGGAGCAACAGAGGCAGCAGTGGCAGCAATGTTGTCAACATCCTGGGGCTGAGGATCCTGACCCAACTCGACTCCGGCAGGCTGGGGACTCCAGCTAGCTGCAGCCTAGGGGAAAAAGGAGTAAAGGCTGTCTGGAAGGGGCGGAGGCTAAGCGGAGGATGCTGGAAAGAGGCCAGGGGTGAGGAGGAAGAAGGGCGTCAGGCTTGTGAAATGTTATTCCAACTCTGTCTCATTTCCTACTAGGAGGCCGGGCTCCCTCTGCCCTCCCCTTGCCCCTCCCTGCACCTCACCCTCTCATCCAGACCTGCCTTTTACCTCCTCCCTAGGCTGCCCCTGAGGATCAGGGAACAGAAAAGAGGGAGAAGAGCATGATGTGAGAGGTCCTGCCTGTGTTGAGTCAAGGGGTGGGGCATCTGCTTTCAACTTAGAACAGATCACAAGGTATAGAGATCAGCAGGTTCACGATGGGAAAACTGAGGTCCGCAGAGGTGCAGGGACTTGCCCACAGTTGACACATCATGATGGTGACAGATCCAGGATTAGAATTCTCTTTTCCAGGGTACTGGGTAGAGTTTATCAGAATCTGAAGTGAATGGCAATTACACAACCAGGGATCGTGCAGTCAGAAACAGTCATGAGATGAGTATAAAGCAGCTCTCGGAAGCATTGTTTGTAATAGGTGAGAATTGTGAACAATCTATATAAATCTGGACAGAGAATGGGCTACATAAAGCAATGTTTTACAAACAAGTCACAACCTATCAGTGGGTAATTAATTCAATTTAGCAGGTCATAATTCCCTCCTTTTTTTTTTTTTTTTTAATGAAATAGAACAGAATGGAAAATTTTAGTGTATCATCTTTAGTAGGGAACTCTGAAAGCATAGTGCCTAAGGCACTTGACTGTTAACCAGAAGGCTGGCGGTTTAAACCCACCAGCCACTCCTCAGAAGGAAGGTTGGGCAATCCTACTTCTGTAGTGATACTGCTTCGGAAACCCAAGGAGGGGTCGCTATGAGTCGGGGCCGACTCGATGGTACATAACAACAACAACATCTTTAGTAAGGATAACGATTATTTTATGAAACTTTCTGTTCATGGAAAGTTGTATATATATGTTTTGTGTTTCGGTATGGTCCTTTGTATATGTTTCTTACTCCAAGAAGCAATAGAAAAGTTGGAGACTCACTCCCCAAACTGTGATAAATCCATACTGTGGACTACTACACGGTAGGAAAAATAGTGCCCTCCTCCAACCAATCGCCTACTTTATTTTCATATTACTTAGCACTACCTGAAATTATATTGCTTATTTATGTGTTTCATGTCTGAGTGTCTCGCCATGATGTAAGACCTGTGGGGATTGAGGTTGTCCATTCTGCTTCTGTGCCTAGAACAGTGCTCATCACTTAATGAATATCTGCTCAGTGCGTGACTGAATGAGATAGATATGATGCAAATAGATCTCCAAGGGTGAGTCACAGGACACTATGTACAGTTTAGAACCATTTATGTGTAATGCACATGGACAACAACCTGTTTTATTTTTTTAATTGTATTTTTGGTGAACATTTAGACAGCAAATTATGTTCCCCTTTAACAATTTCTGTACGTGTTGTTCAGTGTCACTGGTTACATTTTTCATGATGTGTCAGCATTCTGTCAATTCCACTTGGGTTGTTCTGTTTTCATTAATCTAGCTTCCCTGCCCCCTACTTTCACCTTCTCATCTTTGCTTTCAGATAAATATTGGTCTCATATAGAGGATTATTTAAAAGGAGCACAGTACTCATAGGGGATATTGTTTATTTTATGAGCCAATCTGTCATTTGGCTGAAAAGTGACCTGCAGGAGTGGGTTCAGTTCAGAATTTAAAGGGCACGTGGTGGCGTAAGTGCCAAAGGCGTTTGACTGCTAACTAGAAGGCTGGCTGTTTAAACCCACCAGCCACTCCTAGGAAGGAAAATTGGGCAATCTACTTCTATAGTGATACTGCCTCTGAAACTGAAGCAGGGGTCGCTATGAGTCAGATCCAACTCGACAGCAGTGAGTTTGGTTTGGTTTTTGGTCAAGGCGATAGTCTCAGGAGATCCCCTGGTTTATATTGGTCCAGTTAAGTCTGACCGTTTAGGAATTTTAGGTTTATTCTAACAACGTCCTTTTTTTTTTTTTAATGGGAGTTAATCAATCTGGAAGGATGCACATCAAACATGGTGTTTTATTTCCAGGGAGGGCACTGGATAAAGGGTGTGTATAAATATATTTGTATGGAAGTGAATGGGGTGGTCTTCTGAAGGGCTTTATTAACTCTGTTTCATGAAGGGTTTTTATCATGATATCTGATCCAGAATATAATCAGATATTTCACGTTTCATTAAAACTAAAATTATAAATAATAAATTATGGTACACCTGCATAGTAGAATATGCTACAAGAGCCTACGTGTTCTATAGAGAGGCCCAGCCAGGTATAGACACAGACTCTGAGTGGCAGATGGTTATGAACTGATGTGCTGACATGGAAGGATGCCTAGGAGACATTGATAAGTGAAAAAAGAAAGTGTGGAACAATATGTATGGTATAATTCCATCTTTTTTTTTTTTAATTTAAAAATTTTACTTCTGTCCACGTTGTTAGTTGCTGTTGAGTCCGTTCTGACTCATAATAACCCTGAGTCCAACAGAATGAAACACTGCCTGGTCCTATACCATCTTCACAGTCGTGGCTGTGCTTGAGCCCAGCACTGCAGCCACTGTGTCATTCCATCTTGTTGAGGGTCTTCCTCTTTTTCACTGACCCTCTGTGGTGGTTATGTTTGTGTGTCAACTTGGCTGGGCCTGGTTGAGTGGCTGGGCAGCTGGTGATAGTTATTCCCCATGATGAGACTGGCAATCAACTCCATGGTGGGATCTACCACAAGCAGCTGAGTAGCTGCTGCCTTTGGGATGTGGTCTCCTTCCCGTATATAAGCAGCAGCTTTGGAAATGGTCTCTAGCCTATGGCACACTTGGACCCTGCATGTAGCCGTGTCGTTGATCAGCAGCCTGCCATGCTCTGCCGACCTTGGGACTTACAATGGACTTAAATTAATGGCCTGCCATGTGGTTTGGTAACATCAGGACTGTGCCATTTTATTTGTCAGCCTTGGGCTTCTCAGTAGCCAGCAGCCAGTAGCCAGCAGCTGTCTGAGTGAAAAAAACGCCTTTAGCATCAGTGGGCCGCGAGGTGGAGGCAGAGCCAAGGTTGAGGGGCTTTCACCCAGCCCCTAGAGCCTGGCACTTTGAACTTGGACTTAAATCCTCCAAATTGTAAGAATAAACTCCTGTTTGTTAAGGCCATCCCATTTGTGGTGTATTCCTGTTAGAGCAGCACTAGGTAACCAGAACATCCTCTTTACCTAGCTCTTTACCTAGCATTATGTCCTTCTGCCTGGTAGCAGAGTGCCTAAAGCACTTGACTGCTAACCAGAAGGCTGGCGGTTCAAACCCACCAGCCACTCCTCGGAAGGAAGATGGGGCAATCTTCTTCTGTAGTGATACTGCCTTGGAAACCCAAGGAGGGGTCGCTATGAGTCGGGTCAGACTCGATGGCACATAACAACAACAACAACATGTCCTTCCCCAGGGACTGGTGCCTTCTGACAACATGACCAAAGTATGAGATGAGCCTGGCCATTCTCACCTCTAAGGAGCTTTCTGGCTGCCCTTCTTCCAAGACAGATTTCTTTGTTCTGGCAGTCCACATTACTTTCAATATTGTAAAAACTGCGAGGAGGCCACATGTTCTGACCTCCTCTAATCTCACAAAAGGAAGACAGGATTACCAGCAGTAACCCAAGGCCTATTATTGCAAGGCCAAACATGCTGCCTCCCTCCAGCCCTTTCACCAACCGTTCTTCCCAAAGCACCACCACCTCTCTTGGGTTCGATAATTCGCTACAGTGGCCACACAGAACTCACAGATTACAGGGTTTATTAGGAAAGCACCAGGCTACAACTCAGGTTCAGGAAGAATGCTCAGTCTCTCTCCCAGCCCACCGTCCCTCAGCCAAGAGTCTCTCACAGTCTCTTTCCCAGCAGTGCTGGTCCCTCGCTGTCTCACCCAGCAATGCGTGTCTCTTGCATCTCTTTCCCAGCAAAGCGTGTCTCAGGAGCCCGTGTCTCTTTCAGTAGCACGTCTTCCTCAACCAGCAGTCAGAGAGAGTTCTGCCTCCAGGAGGCCTCCTTTTTGAGCCCAGCAGGGTGGTCCAACTAGCCAATTATAGCATCAGAACTCTAAGCACCTGAGAGAGTGGGCATCTCCCAGAACATTGTTTTGTGCCACTCCCAACAGAAATACTCCAGGTGGACACCTTCAGCAATCAGGAGCTCCTCAGTTGCTCATGGCAAATCCCACCTTGGAGTTTACAAAGACTTATGGGTAGAAAAGCCACATAAAGTAATTTACCATACCACAAATATTCTTTGCCAACTACAATTCAAATGCATCACTTCTTCTTCAGCCTTCCTTTTTCACTGTCCAGCTTTCACATGAATATGAGGGTATTGAAGATACTATGGCTTGGTCAGGCACACCTTAGTCTTCAAAGTGACATCTTTACTCTTAAACACTTTAAAGAGGTCTTTTGCAGCAGATATGCCCAGTGCAATACGTCGTCGTTTGATTTCTTGACTGCTGCTTCCATGGGCATTGACTATGGATACAAGTTGTCAGTGTAAGATGAAATCCTTGACAACTTTAATCTTTTCTCCATTTATCATGATGTTGCTTATTGGTCCAGTAGTGAGGATTTCTGTTTTTTTTTTGTATTGAGATGTAATCCATACTGAAGGCTGTGGTCTCTGATCTTCATCAGTAAGTGCTTCAAGTCTTCTTCGCTTTCAGTAAGCAAGGTTGTGTCATATCTCATGATCTTGTATCTCAGGTTGTATATGAAATAGTTACTGTCAAGTTGATTCTGATTCACGGCGACCCCTAATGTGTCAGAGTAGAACTGTGCTCCGTGGGGCTTTCAATGGCGAATCTTCCTGAAGTCCTCACCAGGCCTTTCTTCTGAGGCATCTTTAGGTAGACATAAACCATAACCTTTCAGTTAGCAGCTGAGCACATTAACTTTTCACACCACCCAGGGACTCCCGTATTTGTAATATATAGGGAAAAATGTCTGGAAGCATGCACATCAAACTGTTAATAGGGATTACATCTGGGAAGAGGTTTGGGTAAAGGGGTGAGGAGAATTTCAACTTTTTACTTCTTCTAGAGAGATAGTTGATGTCATAGTGGAATCTGGGACAAACCCTGCCCGTGTGTCAAGCTTCCAGTCTCTCAACTGAACATATGCTGAGCTTCCACTCTCACCCCTCAGCTCCTGCAAACTAGCTAAGAAATAGCATCAAAATCATTTTTATTTTCACGAGCTCACCAAAATGGTATAGTTGGAAAACTAGGGGCTTTGTTGTTTTTGGACTGGGCCTCAGTAAAGCAGAAGGACTTAAATTACTGCCAGTTATATTAACTTACCTTTTATATATATTAAAAAACATGAAATATTTCATATTTGAAGAATTATATTACAAACACCAATGTCTCTAGCATAAGGTATTAATTATATTACACCTAGGTGGGGCAATCTACTTCCGTAGTGATACCGCCTTGGAAACACAAGGAGGGGTCTCTATGAGTCGGATCTGACTTGATGGCAGTGAGTTTGGTTTTTTTGAGTACCAAACTCATTGCTGTCAAGTTGGATCCGACTCATAGCGACCTCTCCTTGTGTTTCCGAGGTGGTATCACTATGGAATCCACCAGCCACTCCTTGGAAAATGTGTATAAAACATTACAATATGATTGAAGCCCCTTGTGGTGGTGGTGTTAGGTACCACTGGCTCATAATGACCCTATGTACAACAGAATGAAATACTACCAGGTCCTGCGCCTTCCTCTCAATTGTTGCAGCCACTGTGTCAATCCATTTCATCGAGGGTCTTCTTTTACACTGACCCTCTGCTTTACTAAGCATGATGCCCTTCTCCTGGGACTCGTCCCTCCTAATAACATGCTCAAGGTGTGTGAGACAAAGCCTCACCATCCTCACTTCCCAGGTACATTCTGACTGTACTTCCTCCAAGACAGATTTTTGTTCCTTCTTCTGGCAGTCCATGGTATATTTAATATTCTTCACCAACACTGTAATTCAAAGGCGTCGATTCTTCTTCAGTCTTACTTATTCATTGTCCTGCTTTCATATGCATATGAGGTGATGGAAAATACCATGGCTTGGGTCAGGCACACTGTGTTAGACTGGGTTCTCTAGAGAAACAAAACCAGTAAAGCTTATATATATATGTATATATAGAGAAATTTATCTTAGGAAAATGGCTTACACACTTATAGAAGCTGGCAAGTCCAAAGTTCCTGGATCAAACATCAAGCTGGAGGCTTTTCCTGGCTCTTGCAACTGCAGAGGGCTGAGGAGCTCAAGGCTGGCAGGCAGTACACTGGCTGTTGACTCCAACGATTGACGAATCCAAGATCTCCAGGCTGAATTGTGGATTGTTCACTCACAGTTGTAGGCAGCACAACAGAATCCCGATCCACAGAAGAATGTCTCTTTTCCCAAGATGTCCATAGATATACTGGAAGCAGGCCACACCCCTAGGGAAACTCCCTTTCAACAGAATGCCTGCTCAAAACATAATCATCTGATCCCATCATGTGAATAACCACATCACAACAGCTTAAACCACACAGAATTGTGGTCTAGCCAAGTTGACACACAGCTCCAACTATCACACACACCTTAGACGTCAAAGTAACATCTTTGCTTTTTGACACTTAGAGGTCTTTTGTATCAGATTTGCCTAGTACAATACTTTGTTTCATATCTTAACTGCTGCTTTCATGGGCATTGATTGTGGATCCTAGTAAAATGAAATCCTTGACAACTGTAGTCTTTTCTTATTTATCATGATGTTGCTTATTGGTCCAGTTGTGAGGATTTTTATTTTCTTTATGTTGAGATGTAATCCATACTGAAGGCTGTGGTCTTTATGATCATCATTAAGTGCTTCAGATCCTCTCAACTTTCAGCAAGGAAGGTTGTGTCATCTGCATATTGCAGGTTGTTAATGACTCTTCCTCCAATCCCAATGTCATGTTCTTCTTCATATAGTCCAGCTTTTTGGATTATTTGCTCAACGTACAGATTGAATAAGTATGATGAAAGGATACAACTCTGACACACACCTTTCCTAATTTTAAAACATGCAGTGTCCCCTTGTTCTGTTTGAATGACTTTTTCTTGGTCTGTTTATAGGTTCTTCTTGAGCACAATTAAGTGTTCTGGAATTCATATTCTTTGCAATGTTATACATATGTTGTTATGATTCACAGAGTCAAATGCCTTCACAGTCAACAAAACACAGATAAACAAATATCTTTCTAGTATTCTCTGCTTTAGCCAAGTCCATCTGACATTAGCAATGATATCCTTCATCCCGCATCCTCTTCTGAATCTGGCTTGAATTTCTTGTCAATATATTGCTACAACCATTTTTTAATTATCTTCAGTGAAATTTTACTTGTGTGTGGTATTAATGATATTATTCAATAATTTCTGCATTCTCTTGGATCACCTTTCTTTAGAATGGGCACAAATATGGATCTTTTCCAGTTGATTGGGCAGGTAGCTGTCTTCCAGATTTCTTGGTATAGACAAATGAATGCTTTCAGTATTGCATCTGTTTCTTGAAACATCTCAGTCTATCCACTGGAGCCTTCTTCCTTCAAGACCATTGGGTCTCGATCATATGCTACCTCCTGAAATAGCTGAATGTAGACCAATTCCTTTTGGTGAAGTGATTCTCTGTGTTTCTTCCATCTTCTTTTGATGCTTCCTATGGAGCTCTGGTGGCATTTAACTGCTAACCAGAAGGTTGGCGGTTCAAATCCACCAGCCATTCCATGGGAAGAAGACTGGGTAATCTACTTCTGTGAAGATTTACTGCCTCAGCAACCCAAAGGGGGCCACTATGAGTTGGAATTGACTTGATGGCAGTGAGTTTGGTTTGGTTTTTTTTTATGTCATCAAATAGACTTGCCCATGGAATCCTTCAATTTTGCAACTCGAGGCTTGAATATTTTCTTCAGTTCTTTCAGCTTTAGAAATGCCAAGTGTGTTCTTCCCTTTTGTTTTTGTAACTCCAGCTCTCTGCACATTTCATTGTAATGCTTTACACTGTCTTCTCAAGCCATTCTTTTAAATCTTCTGGTCACCTGTTTTACTTCATTTCTTCCTTGCACTTTAGCTACTCTATGTTCAAGAGCAAGTTTCAGAGTCTCTTCTGACACCCATTTTGCTCTTTTCTTTTTAAAAAAATTTTTTTATTGTGATTTGGGTGAAAGTTTACAGAGCAAATCCATTTTCCATATAGCAGTTCATACACATTTTATTTCATGACAGTGAATGCAATCCCCCACAATGTAACAGCTCCCTTCTCACTTCCTGCATGGAGTTACCTCTTCCCTGTATTCTTCCCTCCTGTGTACCATCCCCCCCCCCAAGCTATTTCCCTGTGTAAACACTGCCTTTCTGTTCTCCCAAGATTGATCCGCCAAGGAGTATATCTACATGATGTAAATGTTCACCCCGTATGCCTGTCTGTTTGGCTGGAAGCCACATCTTTCCTGTCTTTTTAATGACTATTTGCTTTTTTCATGTATGATGTTCTTGATGTCATCCCACAACTCATCTGGTCTTCAGTCATTAGTGTTCAATGCATCAAATCTATTTTCAGATGGTCTCTAAATTCAAATGGGAACTACTCGGGGTTGTACTTCAGCTTTTCTTAACTTGGTCTAATTTTCTTCAGGTTCAACTTGAACTTGCATATGAGGAATTGATGCTTTGTTCCATAGTTGACCCCTGGCTTTGTTCTGACTGATGTTATTGAGCTTATCCATTGTCTCTTTCCACAGATTCAGTCAGTTTGATTACTGTGTATTCCATCCGCTGAGCTCCACATGTACAGTCACTGTCTATGTTGTTGAAAAAGGTATTTGCAGTGAATAAGTCCTTGGTCTTACAAAATTCTTTCATGCATTCTCTGGTTTCATTTCTGTCACCACGGTCATATTTCCCAACTGCTGATTCTTCTTCACTGGAGTTTTCACATTCTAGTCACCAGTAATTATCAATGCATCTTCATTGCATGTTTGATCAATTTCAGATGTCAAAGTTGTAAAAATCTTCAATTTCTTCATCTTTGGCATTAGTGGTTGGTGCGTAAATTTGAATACTATTTGTATTAACTGGTCTTCCTTGTAGGCCAGTTCTTTTTGGTAAAGTTTCATTGATTGTAGATCTAAGTATTCTATCACTGAAAACCCTGTATTTCAGGATAGATCTCAAAATGTTCTTTTTGTTGATGAATACAATGCCGTTCCTCTTTGTCATTCCCAGTGTAATAGACCATATATGATTTTCCAAATAAAAATGGCCAATACCAGTCCATTTCAGCTCATTAATGCATGGGATATCAATCTTCAAGCATTGCACTTCATTTTTGATAACTTCCAATTTTCCTAGATTAGTACTTCATCCATTCCACATTCTGATTATTCATGGATGTTTGAAGCTGTTTCTTCTCATTTTGATTCATGCCACATCAGCAAATGAAGGTCTTGAAAGCTTTACTTTATGTCATTAAGGTTGACTCTACTTTGAGGAAGCAGCTCTTCCCCAGTTGTATTTTGAATGGCTTTCAATCTGAGGGGCTCATCTTCTGGCACTATATCAAACAGTGTTGCACTGTTATTCAGGTTTTCGCTGGCCAGTTTTGTCAGAAATATACTGCCAGGTCCTTCTTTGTAGTCTGTATTAGTCTGGAAGCTCCAGTGAAACATGTCCACCATGAGTGACCTTGTTGGTATTCAAAAACCCGGGGGCATAGTTTCTGGCATCACAACAACACACAAGCCACCACAGTATGACCACGGACAGATGACTGCAGACTCGAAGTCCGAATTTAAGGCACCAGCTCTTGGGGAAGGCTTTCTCTCTCTGTTGCCTCACAGTTTAGAGAGGAGGGTTCTTGTCTCTTTTCAGCATCTGTGGGAACTGTGGTCCTTGGAGATCTCCATGTGTCTCAGCATCAGTCTTCCCCTGGGTTTAAGAGGTTCCCAGCATGGGAACCCTGGGCCCAAAGGAAGTGTTCTTTTCCTGGCTCTTCTTTCTCGGTGGTAGTACACTCCTCGCGTACTCCTCCCCAGTCACATGCCCGCCCCTGAGTAACCACTAATCAGGATTGGTATTTTTAATTTCCTTACATGTCTATATACTTACACTATACACACATATGTATTCCTAAACATGTAGTGATATTTTGTATATTTTGAGTTTCATATAAAAGTATACATATTCCTGTGCTGGAGGCAGTGGTCAGTGATGGTCCAGTGATAGAATTCTGGCCATCTGTGTGGGACACCAGATTCGATTCCCTGACAGTGCACCTCACACGCTCTTCCCACCTGACACTGGAGGTTTGCATGTTGCTATGATGCTAAACAGGTTCCATAGAGGCTTCTAGATGATTGTGGGGTAGGAAGGGAGGCCTGACGATCGACTTCTGAAAATCAGCTGCTAAAAACCCTGTGGTTCACAATAGTGTGATCTGTAACCAATCGTGGGGATGGTGCAGGACTGGACAGGGTTTTGTTTCGTTTTGTTGTGCATGGAGTCACCCTGAGTCAGGGGCCAACTCAGTAGCAGCTAACAACACATATCTTTGTGCATATGTGGGAGCATTCCTGTAGGCCAAATTTGGGAGTGAAATGCTGAGTCATAGGGCATAAGTGTCTTTAATTTTTATAGATGTTGCTAAACTGTTTTGCAGAAAGATTGTATCAGTTTCCATTCCCATCAGTGTATGAGAGTTTTCTTGCTCCACATCCTTGCCAACCCTTGGCAGTCAGATGGCTGGGTGTAAAGTGGCACTTCATGTCAGTTTTACTTTGCATTTATCTGATTCCTAGTGAGGTTATGCATCTTTTTGCTTTGCCTTTTTTTTTTTTTTCTCCTTGAGGGATTGAAGAATGCTTTGGGATGGAGAGAAATAAATTATATGATTAAACCAGTTTGGTACTGAGTAATATGAATCTATAATCTAAGCAGACAGAGACTGGGTCACTTGGGTTAAAGTAGGTAACTTGGGTTACCTCCACAGAGCTAAATTACAGAGAAGCCACTCATACCATGCTAAGACCTGCTGTGGACAGAGGCAGAGACAACAACAGCTATTTCCCAGCCACCCTCCTCATGCTCCAAAAAACCAAACTCACTGCCATCAAGTTGATTCTGACTCATAGTAACCCCCATTGGGTTTCTGAGGTGGTAAATCTTTACAGAAGTAGACTGCCCAGTCTTGCTTCCACAGAGTGGCGGGTGGGTTTGAACCACCAACTTTCTGGTTAGCAGTCAGATACCTTAAGCACTGTGCTACCAGAGCTCCTTCCTCATGCTCCAGATTCCTGAAAATTAAATAGCAGAGACAACTATGACAAGAACAAGAGTTATAAGAAACATTTAACATGTTTGTAGTGTTAAGCTCTTTATATAAATTATGTAACTTTATCCTTATTCCAGCCCTGTGAGGTGAGTTTCATTATTATCATCATTTTACTAATCAGCTGAGGCTCAGAGATGTTAGTGAGTTACTTAATGTCACACAGCAAAAGTTATAATTCGAACCCATGTCTCTCTAAACACCAAAACTTTTTAATTTAGCTACCACACAGTATCTTAGAAGAAAATTTTGCTCACTCTCCATCAATACATTTTTGAACTCCTAATATGCTTTAATGTTTACTGTTTTAGATATATTACAAAACATGCCAAAAATTCATACTATGTGCTCAGCCTTTATACAAGTTTCCCCTGTGTGTTAGGCTACGTTCTCTAGAGAAGCAAAACCAGTAAAGTTTAGAGAGAGAGAGAGAAATTTATCTTAGGAAAATGGCTCACATACTTACAGAAGCTGGCAAGTCCCAAGTTCTTAGATCAAACGTCAAGCTGGAGGCTTTTCCTGATTCATGCAGATGCAGGGGCTTGACAGGCAGTATACTGGCTGTTGACTCCAGCAAATGACAATTCCAAGATCACCAGGCTGAATGGTGGATTGTTCGCTCATGGACAGTTGTAGGCAGCACAACAGGATCCTCATCCACAGAAGAGTGTCTCTTTTCCCAGGATGTCCATAGATATACTGGAAGCAGGCCACACCCCTAGGGAAACTCCCTTTCAACGGACTGGCTGCTCAAAACATACACATCTGATCTCATCATGGGAATAACCCACATCACAACTGCTTAAACCACTCAAAATTGTGGTCCAGCCAAGTTGACACAACTCCAGCTATCACACCCTGCTATCCAAACATAGAGGGTTCCTATGAAACCTTTTGTTGGTTGAAGTGGTGTAAAATGAAGATGCAATTACCATTCATTTATATGGGAAAAATTTTTTAGCATTCCCTTTCCTGTTTTGGTTACCTCTAGTGCCACTCTAACAGAAATACCACAAATGGGTAGTATTAACAAACAGGAATTTATTCTGTTACAGGTTAGGAGGCTAGAAATCTGAGCTCAAAGTGCCTTGGGCTTCAGCTGGAGACATCTCTTCACTCAGGCAGCTGCTGGCTGCTGAGGCTGAGAAACCCAAGGTCAACAAATAAAATGGCATAGTCCCAAGATTACCAAAAAACATGGCAGGCCACTAGTTCAAGTCCAGAAACAGTCCCAAGATCAACAGGAAACATGGCAGTCTGCTGAATGAATCAGCTACATGCAGAGTCAAGTGTGCCAAAAAGCTGCAGAGAGATTGCTCAAAGCTTCTCCTTATGTACTGGAAGCAGACCACATCCCTAAGGCAGCTACTCAGCTGTTCCAGAAGATTCCACCATGGAGTTAATTGCCAATCTCATCATGGGGAATAACTACATCTAGCTGCCCACTCAAAAGCAGGCCCAGCCAAGGTGACATAAAACCTTAACTACCACACACACCCAAGAAATAACCTACCAACAAATAACACATAACACTTACAATAACACTAACATATAGTGTTCACAGATTCATAGTTCAAAGCTATGGAGGCATGTTGCTGAGATGCTGAGTGTAGCACCCAGAGGAGCTTGGCAATGCAGCTCTCACTGCTCGGATATACACTGCTTCTTTCGTGACTTGCTGCAAAACAAATGATAAACACTAGTTTTGCTTTTCACCTTTTTTCCATAAAAGTGAAAATCCTCCTCCTAATTCTTTCAGTTAGCAAAAACAGGTAGGTCTTTCATAAAAGTGAAGTGGTGTAAAGTGAACTTTCAAACAGCAGGGGATACCTGTTTTATCACTGTCTCTGGAGCAGACAACACCAGGTTACAAATTATCTCTCTTACAGATGAGCAAATTAAAGCCCAGAAAGGTAACTTGCCCAAGGTCACACAGCTTAGAAGTGCAGAGCAAGAAATTGAATTCAAAGAGAATTGGGGATATGGGGCTGAGTACAGGGAGAGTGGAGTACTGGGTGTAGTAGGTAAGCTGGTGAGTGGGGTCAGCATGAATGCCTCCCTTTCCCAGGGTTGCAGGTTGGAAAGAGGAGAAAAATGCTGCAGCTGGAACCAGAGCCTAAGCTGCATCTGGCCTGGGTGACCGAGGGACAGAAAATTATAGTGGGCATCGAGCCAGCAGCTGAGATTTGACGGAGGCCTGAAGAATGAGGTCTCTATTGAGCTAAGGGAAGTGAAGGAAACAAGTGGCAGCATTTCCCACTCTAGAGAGCACATGCAGGGGGAAGATAAGGGCAACGGGAAGCTGAGCAGGGGCCAGTGCTAGTGCAGCCTCTGTGAGTGAGGACAGGCTGCCAGGCCTGCAGGAGCCAGGCTGAGTCAGGGACTGGCAGTGGCCCAACTGCACTTCAAAGGACCAGCTACCCCACTCCCTTGTTAGCTAATGAAGACAGGCAGTTTAAGCAGCCCAGCCCAACTCCAATAACAAAGTAGTGTGCTCCCTCCAGAGACCCCTTCCTCTTTAGGAGGTGCAATAATAACAATAACGTGTTATTGTGAGCTAACTCTGAGCTAGGTAAGCAGAGTGCATGCATTTCATTCTCACTCTTGCCCTCTGACAAGTATGACAAAACTGTCACTATTCCTGTTTTACAGATGAGGGCACAGAGCAGTGAACCCGATCTTCTTGAAGATACCCAGCTAGTAAAAGACAGAGCTAGAATTCAAAGCCAGGTGAGTTGGACCCCAAAACAGTCTTTCTTAACTACTAGACCATTCTATAAGGACCTCGGAGGGTGTAGTGGTTAAGGCACTTGGGCTGCTAACCAAAAGGTTAGTGTTTCAAACCCACCAGTGGTTCCATGGAAGAAAGGTGAGGCAGTCTGCTTCCACAAAGATTTACAGCCTTGGAAACCCAGTGGGGGCTGCTATGAGTTGGAATCGACTGGATGACAGCAAGGTTTTTTTTGTTTTTTTTTTTTTGAGACCATTCTATAAGGATATATAAGATGATTCATACAAAGAGCCCAGCACATAGTACAAATTCAGTAGGTGGGAGCCGCAAGAAAGCAGGTTGCAGCAAACAGAATTGACCCTGCAGCAGGAGGGATGAAGGCAGACATTAAGTATGATTTCCTGAAGGGGAGCACAGAATAGTTAGGAGTCTTAATCAGGACTTTTCCTTGTAGACACTTCCAATGGGAACATGGAAAGAAGCTCCCTAAAGGCAGGATAGTTCCCATTCTTTGCTCCCCTGCAAGTGGTGGGAGCCTGGTTTTCTGGACTTGGCTCCTGCCTATCTCTCCAGCCTTATATTTCCATGTTTTCTATTGCCAGCCAAACCTGCTCCTCCTGGTTTCCTGAACACAGAATACAAAGTTATCTTTAGATATACCAAAAAAAAAAACAAAAAACAAAAAACAAAACCTCACTGCCATCAAGTCAATTCTGGCTCCTAGCAACTCTACAGGACAGAGTTCAACTGCCCCATATGGTTTCCAAGACTTTAAATCTTTACAGAAGCAGACTGCCTCATCTTTCTACCACGGAGCAGCTGGTAAGCTCATGAACTGCCGACGATTTTTTTGGTTAGCCACCCAAGGCTTTAACCACTGCACCACCAGAGCTCCTTTTAGATATACCAAAAACAAACAAACTTACTGCCATTGAGTGGATTCTGACTCACAGCAACCCCTCCTTGGATTTCCGAGGTGCTGTCTCTATGTGTTCCTTCTGAGGAGTGGCTGGTGCGTTTGACGGGCCAGTCTTCTGGTTAGCAGTCAAGTGCCTTAGGCACTAAACCACCAGAGCTCCTTTTATATACATCAAAACCAAAACCAAAACCAAACTCACTGCCGTGGAGTCGGATCCGACTCATAGTGACCTCCTCCTTGGGTTTCTGAGGCAGTATCTCTATGTCTTCCTTCCGAGGAGTGGCTTGTGGGTTTGAACCACCAACCTTCTGGTTAGCAGTCAAATGCCTTAGGCACTATGCCACCAGAGCTCCCTTTAGATACACAGTGGTTCCTAATTTTAAGGGAGTCAAATCAGTCTTTTTATTTACACTTAATATTTTTTTATGCCTTGTTTAAGAAAATCCTTCTCTACTTTAGCTAAGATCATGAAGATACTTTCTTATTTATCTACCTCAAGCTTTACGGCTTTGTAGTTTTTCCTTTTACCATGATATGATGAGGTAAAAGTCAAGATTAGTCTTTTTGCCCATATGGATACAAGGTTGTCTCCCTACCACTTACTAAAAGTCTACCCTTAACTGATCTGCAGTGACATCTCTGACTTATAGTCAGTGTCTATTCTGTTTTTTTTTTTTTAATGGCCTATTTGTCTTTATACACCATACCACTTTACCTCAGTTAGTATAGTTTTGTAATATGACTTCATATCTTGTAGTCACTTGACTCTTCTTCAAGAGTGTCTTAGCTATTTTTGAATATTGAACTTCCATATATGAATTTTAGAGTCATTTTATCAGATTGTTGGATTTGGAGTGGTATTGCATTTGGTATGTAAATCACTTTGGGGAGAGTCAACTTCTTCACAAGGTTGAATCATTCAATCCATGGCGTGGTATATATCTTCATTTATTAAACTTTTCTGTTATGGCTCTCTGGTCTTGCCTGAGAGGTCTCTTAACTTAGCCTCTAACTCAGAGTCAGAGAAGGCTTCTCAGAAAAGATGATGCCTAAGCTGGGTCCGGAGGACAAGGGAAGGAAGTAGAAAGTAGGGGAAAAGGTTATTTTAGATAGAGAAGGTAGAAAAAGAATATAACATGAGAAGAGAAAGAACATATTTGAGAAACTGGTAGTTGTTAAGTAGGGTGGAAACAAAATGAGTGGTGGGGAGGAAGCAGTGATACAATAAGGAATTCAGACTGTATCTTGAAGTTATTCCTACCCATTTCCTTGGCCTAGTTAAGTCCTGTTAGAATACTCAGGTGTCACCTACTCCAGGAAGCCTCCTCTGACTTCATGCCCACAAGTTTGGGAGCCAGCTTCTTTCCTTCCTTTATTTTCTCTAAGGCGCTTCATGTGCTGCATCATTCTTTGGTGAAGCAGCATTTATTGAGCACTTACTCCATGCCAGGCCCTGAAGCAGACAAGATCCCTCTTTAGAAGGTAGACAGTCAAACCAGGGAGATCCCTCTCTTTTCTCTCTGGTCTACTAGAAGTCTCCTCTTCTGACCTCCCCCTTCACAGCCCTTACTTTCCTCCATGGTAATTGCCTTTTTATGCTTCTGTCTCCACCACCAAACGCTCCAAGAGGGCAGGGATTGTATTTTAACATTTCTGTATTAGCAGCCTAGCGAAGTACCTCAACTCACTGCCATGGAGTCGTTTCCGACTCATAGTGACCCCATCTTGGGTTTCTGAAGCAGTACCTCTATGGAAGTATATTGCCCAATCTTCCTTCCGAGGATTGGCTAGCAAAGTACCTAGCACATAGCAAGTGCTCAATAGATGTTTGTTGGGCGAATGAACAAGGGAGGAGAGAGAATTGTGCAAAGGGCCTGGCACTTAACTGATCCTGAGAAAAATATCTAATTCTTTTGTGCCTCAGCTTTCTCATATGGGAAATGGGGTAGGTTAGAAACTCTCACAAAGGATACCATAGGTAAATTGCTTAACCCGGTTGGACACCTGACGCCAAGCATAATTCTCATGTTAAAAACACAGTTCTTGTTTACGTCAAAGTTTTATTTAACTCATTAATGAAGGGACTGGCAAAATGACAAAACCAGTTCAAAACAGAATACAAAAACTGGGATTTTGTCCATGAAAAGAAAAAGGAATTTTGAAAGAAGACATGTTTATATATCTTACGAAATTATCTACCAAATGGGTTAGTATCTTTCAGGTTAATAAGACCATAACCTTTGGGGTTATCTTCTGGACCAGAAAAGGAAATTGTCACACCTTATCATTTTACAGAATTCTAGAATGTCTTGGCTGTAATGAGTTGTGTAAATAAAGTTACACTTCCCCTCAGAGACAGGTGACTCTTAAGCAGATTTGTTAGTCAACGCTTATCAGGACATCAAAAGGTCACACGTCATCTTTTTATCTTAGTAACAAGTTTTGAATAATTTTCTTAACATTAACGGGAAAACAGAATTCGATACATACTGTTATTATAAGCTCTCAATAAATGTTTGCTAAAAGGATTTTCGTTTCGACAGACTTTTTTTTCCTTCCCTACAGTTTCTTTCCTCTGGACTCACTACAGTTTGCTAGAAATAGAGATTGGGGGCTGTGTCAAAGGTAGGGCTGAGGAGAGAAACCTTCTCCTCTTTTTTCCTCAGTCTGGGGTGGGGTAGGGCTAGGTTCAATATCATCAAATAGGAAAAGAAAGTACCTCCTTTGGTCAAGAGCAGAACAAGAACCTTCTCCCCCAGTTGGGTATTTTAAAAAAGGCAATGAAGACAGTATCATGGGAAAAGTTAGAATTTTGTTGGAATACTCTCATTTTATAATGTGTTGTTGTTGTTGTTGTTTGCCATTGAGTCGGCCCCGACTCATAGCGACCCCTCCTTGGGTTTCCGAGGCAGTATCACTACGGAAGTAGGATTGCCCAACCTTCCTTCCGAGGAGTGGCTGGTGGGTTTGAACCGCCTGCCTTCTGGTTAGCAGTCAAGTGCCTTAGCCACTATGCTACCAGAGCTCCCTTTTTTATAATGTAGGATTATTATTTTTATTTTGAATTACACATGGGGTTTGGTTTGAGATCTCAAAGACTGTAATGTGGCATAGGACACAGGCTGTGAGTCTGTGGTAATTAAGGTTATGTGTCAACTTGTCTAGGCCATGGTTTTGAGTGCCTGGGCAGCTGGATGTAGTTATTCCCCATTAGATTGGTAATCAGCTCCGTGGTAGAATCTGCTATGAGCAGCTAAGTAGCTGCCTTCAAGGTGTGACCTGCTTCTGGTATTTATGGGGAAGCTTTGAGGAAGGTCTCTCGTTTTTTGGTACACCTGGATCCTGCGTTTGGCCAAGTCTTCATCTCAGTGGCTTGCCATGTTGTCTGCTGTTCTTGGGACTGTGCCATTTTACTTGTTGATCTTGGGTTTGTCAGCCTCAACAGCCAGCAGCTGTGTGAGTCAGAAAAAATGTCTAGCTCTAGTGGGCCTGGAACAGGAGGCAGAGCTGAAGCCCAAGGTTGAGGGGCCTCACTCAGCCCCTAGAGCCAGCCCTTTGAACTCAGACTTCCACCCTCCTCAACCATACGAGAATAAATCCTTGTTTGTTAAAGCCATCCATTTGTGGTATGTGCGTAATAGTAGCACTGGGGAACCTGCGCAGAGACCATCTGTGATCACTTCCTAATTCTGTACTTTTGCCTAAATATAACCAGAATGCCTATGGTTTCTCTAAGCAGATTTAGCCATAGGTCTGAGTTCACTTGAAACATGTTGTTGTTGTTATGTGCCGTCAAGTCATCTCTGACTCATAGCGACCCTTCTTGGGTTTTCGAGGCACTATCACTGCAGAAGTAGATTACCCAACCCTTCCTTCTGAGGAGTGGCTTTGAACCACCAACCTTCTGGTTAGCAGTCAAGTGATTTAGGCACTACATTATCGGAGCTCCCACTTGAAACATGAGCATTATAAAATGTGGTTT
Organism: Orycteropus afer afer; assembly: GCF_000298275.1. Taxonomy (NCBI): domain Eukaryota; kingdom Metazoa; phylum Chordata; class Mammalia; order Tubulidentata; family Orycteropodidae; genus Orycteropus; species Orycteropus afer. The sequence goes on along the minus strand of NW_006921607.1, from coordinate 11,037,312 downwards.
TGAGCTCTGACCAGGGAGTCGTTCATCTAAATATTTGAACATGCTAGGGACAGAGGAGATTCAAGTATTTCTACAAAGCAACAGATGGGAAATTTCCCAGGATTAACCTAGTTATTTCTTTGCAGTCTCAAAATATGTAGTTTGTAACTTCTGCTCTGGGAATTGGGAGAATACACTTGAACCACATAACTTCTAGATGCAAAGGGAATCCCAGATGTCCTTGCTAAATGCAGTACTGAACAAAGGGAACCTAAATTGCCTTGGCTTCCAGCTTCAGGGAGCTGAACTTCCTTTATCTGACTTTCCCAAAAGAGAAGAATACTGACCCTAGGATCACATGAAGTTAAAGGTAGAGGATCACCATGCTCGATCACTACTCTTTAATCCCTTATTGGTTCTTCATACATTTATCCTCTATCTAATTTCATTAATGCAGTAGAGTGTAGACTGCCTGGAACCAAATTTTGGCTCTACCCCTTATTAGATATGATGATTAAGTTACTGAACCTCTTGTGGTTACCTAGTGCTGCTGTGATAGAAATAACACGAGTGAAGGGCTTTAAAGGAAAGAAATTTATTTTCTCACAGTTGTGGAGGCTGAAAGTCCAAACCAGGGTCTCTACTGTGTTGATTCCTTCTGTGAGGCTCTCCTAGTTTCTGGTGATGTCAATCTTTGGCATTCCTTAGTGTTCTTGGCATCTGTTTCAAAATTGATTAGGTTTAGGACCCATCCTACTTAGGTATGATCTCATTAACATAACAAAAGAAAGCCCCTCTTTCCAAACAGATTCCTGTTTATAAGTAAGGGATTAGAACTTAAGCACAATTTGTGGGAGGACACAATTCAATCCTAAAAACTTTTTTTTCCCCCCAGTTTTTAAATCTGTGCTTCAAGTTTTTTTTTTTTTTTTCTTATTTGTGAAGTGATGATAAAGTAACACTGCCTCAGAGGGTTGTGGTAAGGATTAATAGTGTTGACACATGTAAAATTCTAAGAAGAGTACCTGATACATAAGTGCTAGATAAATGCTATTATTAATGCATGTGAATGATTTTGTTAGCATCATTATTCAGTTGACAAAATAGTCCATTACAATTTGAGTGTTGTCCTACAGTTTTATTCTGCTTCATCGTTGTTTTCCGGGTGAAAATTTCAACAGTTGATGTGTGTTGAATTTCATAAAGTTCGTGGAGTCATTCAAAGAGTAGGGGGCCAGGAAAGAAAATTAGTATTTGTTAAGCATTTCATACGTGCCAGTCACTGTACCAAGAATTTTCAACTCCACCAATACACTTAATCTTCACAGCAATCCTTTATAAAGCATTGTTAATTTCTACATTTCAAATCAGGAAATCGAAGGTCAGTGATTAGGCAGTTTACCGAGTTTTCACAATTAGTGTTCCAGTTTGACGTTTCCCTGAAGTTCTACAACCTTCCAGCATCCCATATCATAAATACAGAATGAGAAGATAAGACCGGGAAGTAAGAGTCCTAAGCTTTTTATCTACATTCATCCATTCAACAAATAACTATCAAACTACTTCTTGACTCTGCCCTCATGGTTAGTAAGGTGGTTGGAAAAAAAAAAGAGATAATGTTTTTAAAGTGCTCCATAAGTCTTAGAACACAATTAAGCGCTCAGTAAATGATAACTGTTATTAAATTGAAACATTAATTAATCCACTAAAACCCACAGCCATCATGTTGATTCCGACTCATAGTGACCCTTTTGGACCGAGTAAAACTGTCCCATAGGGTTTCCAAGGCTGTAAATCTTTACCGAAGCAGACTGCCTCATCTTTCTTCCTCGGAGGGGCTAACCTCCCACTTTTTGGTTAGCAGCTGAATGTTTTAATCTCCATACCTCCAGAGCGCCTTTTAATTAATTATAGTAACAATAATAGCCATTGTCTTTAAGACACGTTGACCTCAGCTTGGGAAACAGTATTTCCCAGGATGCTCTTTGTCCTGGTTCTGCCAGTCCGTTGCATCCTGGGGCTTGTAGTCCGGAAGTGAGAGACTAGTTGCTCCGCGCGCAGGCGCAGTGGTGCGGAGCCCCGGAAGCCGCAGCAGTGGCTCCCAGGATGAGCTGGTGGCCGTGGTTGCTGCGGCGGCGGCAGCGCTGAGCCTACACAAGCTCTATGCCTTTCCGGCTGCTCATCCCGGTCGGTCTCCTATGCACGCTGCTACCCCTGCACCATGGTGCGCCGGGCCCTGATGGTACCGCGCCGGACCCTGCCCACTACAGGTGAAAGGGACTGGGCTCCCCGCCCCTTTGTAGGTGGTGGGGGGAGTGGGAAGCCCAAACCCGGTCTCTGCCTTTTCCCTCCATCCCAGGACCCCCTCTCTGACCTGCTCGGACCCCGCCGCGGGCTCCCGGCAGAAAGCAGGTGGTGATTCCCACCTTTCGCTCTATTTCTTGACCCTTTCTCCCATCTGGTTCCTTCTTCTGGCCCCATCACTCATTTCTCATCCCTTGCACCAGGGAGCGAGTCAAGGCCATGTTCTACCACGCCTACGACAGCTACCTAGAGAACGCCTTTCCCTACGATGAGCTACGACCTCTCACCTGCGACGGGCACGACACTTGGGGCAGGTAGTGCGAACGGAGGGGCAAGGGGACGGCCGGGGTCTGGCAGTCCAGTCCCAGGCTGGCGGGTCGGCTAGAGCGGGTAAGCTTTGTGGTCTTCACGGTTCCTGAAAATCTTCCGGCAGGGGGGTGGGGTGGGGGAGGTCATGCTTCCCCCAGTTCAGGCCAGCACCACCAGAAGCCACCTATCCTCCTGAAGAGTTTGCCTTAGCGAATAAAAGCCCTGGGTTAACCTGGCAGGCTGGACCCCTCAGCTCCATCCCCGGCAGTAACAGGCACCAGCTGTGAGGATTTGGGTAGATTTCTGGAGTCATATATAGGTTGTCGTGGAAGGACAGCAAGAAGTAAGAAAACTCAACCCCTTCATTTTATAGGTGGTCAAACTTTGGCCCAGGACAGAATGTGACTGTCCTAAACATCACAACCTAAGGGCCTTTGTTATTGTTGTTCCTTGTAACTAAGCACCCCAAACACACTGCCATCCACTCAATTCCAATTCACAGTGACCCTATGGGGTTGCGAAGACTGTAAATCTTCACAGAAGCAGACTGCCTCATCTTTCTCCCATGGAGCAGCTGGTGGGTTCAAACCATCTGCTTTTGGTTAGCAGTTGAATGACTTAACCACTGCACCACTAGAGCTCCTTCGAAACTGGAACACGCTCCCTGTTATCCTCACATCACTGCCCATTGTATTTCCTTTCAAAGTGTCATGTCCTAATAAGCACCAGCTCCTCAACCAGCCACCCCTACAAGTTACTTTCACAAGTCACTTGCTTTATTTTCTTTGTAACACTACTCTCTGATACTGTCTTTTCACTTAACTCATGGTTTATCTTTCTCACTTCCGCTAAAATAAAAGTCTGTGTGAGCTGGAGTTCTCTCTCTTACTTTTTTTTTTTTTTTTAATTATTGTGATTTGGGTGAAAATTTACAGAGCAAATATATCCTCCATATAGCAGTTCACATACACTTTGTCTCATGCTATTGACTATAATTTCCCACAGTGCAACAGCTCCCCTCCCACTTCCTTCTCATAGTTACCTCTTCCCTGTGTCCTTCCCTCTCATGCACTCCTGCCCTCAGAGCTGTCTCCCTGTGCATACACAGCCCTTCTATTCTCCCATGATTGATCTCTCCAAGGACTGTATCTACCTAATGTAAATGTTCAGCTCATACACTTGTCTTTTGTTTGGCTGGAAGCCACAGGAGTGGGTTCAGTTCCAGACCTAAAGAGCAGCTAGGGGCCATAGTCTCAGGGGTTCCACCAGGCTCTATCAGTCCAGCAAAACTGCCCCCCCTTTTTTTGATATGATTTTGAGTTTTGCTCCACATTGTTCTCCTCCTCTATCCAGGATCTCCCACATAGATCCCCCTCTGAGTGGTTGTCTGTCTTGTTTCTTGCTAAGTGAATGAAGAATCATTACATTAGCTGCAGCTGGCATGGACTAAACATTGTACTGAGCATTTGACTTGGGTTATCACACTTTATTCTTTTAACACCCCCTAGGAGTTAAATAGGAGCTCTGGTAGCATAGTGCCTAAGGCACTTGACTGCTAACCAGAAGGCTGGCGGTTCAAACCCACCAGTCACTCCTCAGAAGAAGATGGGGCAGTCTACTTCAGTAGTGATACTGCCTTGGAAACCCAAGGAGGGGTTTCTATGAGTCGGGTCCAACTCGATGGCACATAACAACAACAACAGGAGTTAAATAGGAGCTCTGGTAGCATAGTGCCTAAGGCACTTGACTGCTAACCAGAAGGCTGGCAGTTCAAACCCACCAGTCACTCCTCGAAAGGAAGGTTGGGCAGTCTACTTCCATAGTGATACCACCTCAGAAACCCAAGGAGGTGTCGCTAGGAGTCGGGTCTGGCTCCACGGCATAAAACAACAACAGGAGTTAAATGTCATTATCCCTGTTTTATAAATTAGTATACCAAAGACTAGAGAAGCTAAGTAAACCCAAGAATATTTGTGCTTATTTTTGTTTTTTGGTTCAAAAGAGGTAATATAAATAAATGACAAATGCAAACAGTATAAAATAATATGTTATTGTTAGGTGCCATCGAGTTGGACCCTACTCATAGCGACTCCTCTTTGGGTTTCTGAGGTGGTATCACTATGGAAGTAGATTGCCCAACCTTTCTTCCTAGGAGTGGCTGGTGAGTTTGAACCCCCAGCCTTCTGGTTAGCAGTGAAGTGCCTTAGGCACTACACTACCAGTGCTCCCATAAAATCATATACAATAAAGTAAATATCTCCCATACTCTAGAACGCCAACCACTGTTAACCTTTTTATGTCTCCTTCCAGAAATATTCTCTGCTTCTACCATATGTATCTTTTAAAAGTTAAGTTATTGAAGGTGTAATTTACATATAATAAAATTCACTCATTTTAAGTGCACTGTAACTACCATCACAGTCAAGATATAGAACATTTCTATCACCTGAAAAAGTTGAGCTCTGGTGGCATAGTACCTAAGACATTTGACTGGTAACCAGAAGGCTGGCAGTTCAAACCCACTGTCCACTCCTCAGAAGGAAGGTTGGGTGATCCATCTACTTGCATAGAGATACCGCCTAGGAAACCTAAGGAGAGGTCTCTATGAGTTGGAACCGACTTGATGGCAGTGAAGGTTTTTTTTTTTTTTTTTTTTTGTAGTTAATCTCTCCTTACCACTGACCCTAACAAATGCTGATCTTAAAAATGCAGGTAGAAACATACTCCACCACTACCTGTTCTGTACCTTGTTTTTTTTCTTTTCTCTTAGCAACATACTGTAATTTGGATATGTTTTCATCAACACATAGACCTCTTGATAGCAATCTTTTTGGCAACTTCATAGTTTTGCACTATGAATGTACTACAGTTCAGTTGATCACACTTTAACTGGTGGACATTGGGTTATTTCTAGCATGTTGCTGGTCTAAACAATTCTGTTATGAGTCTCCTCAAACATACAACTCTGCACTATGGGATAATCTTAGATACGGAATTTACTGAAAAGCCTGTGCTCTTAGCTATAATCTTACACTGCCTCCCCATGGCAGAGAGCAATGCCAGCCTCTGTTGTTATAAGCTGTCGCGTCGGACCCGACTCATAGCGACCCCTCCTTAGGTTTCTGAGGCAGTATCACTGTGAAAGTAGATTGCCCAACCTTCCTTCTGAGGGGTGGCTGATGGAACCCAGCCTTCTGGTTCGCAGTCAAGTGCCTTAGGCACTATGCTACCAGAGTTCCTGCCAGACTCTATAGGCAATGTATTTAATTATAATTGCACTACGTTAGCCCATCCTCCCAAATACGTTAAGTGGGTCGGTTGGAGGTTCTTGGCATTTTCATTGTGACTTCTCTGTTGTGACGGGAAATGGGACGGGCAGAGGTGTCACTGTGCCTCACTTACTGGTTTCTGGGAGGTCTGTTCTGGGGCAGAGCCTTACTGTCTGGTGTTTGATTTTCTTAGTAAGCAGCTGTGATTTCTGTCCTTTTACAGTTTTTCTCTGACTCTGATTGATGCTCTGGACACCTTGCTGGTAAGTGTCTTGGCTATTCTATTTCCTTTCCACCATTACATAACCAAGATCTCTCTTCTGTCGGCTTGACTGTGGGTGAAAATCATTAATTAATCTCTTAGGCTTTTTATGTTCATCTCATGATTCTCAACCATCAGCCTCTGATTACCCAGCTGGGGGGGAAAAAAAAAAACACAAACCAAACTCAGCGTTGTTGAGTCAGATCTGACTTATAGCAACCCCTTCTTGGGTTTTCAAGGTGGTGTATCTATACGAAGTAGATTGTTCGATCTTCCTTCCCAGGAGTGGCTGGTGGGTTTGAACTGCCACCCTTCTGGTTAGCAGTCAAATGCCTTTGGCATTATGCCACCAGAGCTCCTGATTACCCAGCTAGAGAGGGGAAAATGATCAATTCCATTTTACCAGATTCATTTATTTAACAAACATTTATTGAGGACCTGTTATGTATATGGGGCCATGATGTTGGTGGTTTTAGTTGCTGTCAAGTTGACTCTGACTCGTCGTAACGCCATGTGTACAGACTCCAATTGCTCCAATAGGATTTTTAAAGCTGTGACCTTTGAGAAGCAGAGCACCAGGACTGTCTTCAGAGGTGCCTTGGGGTAGGTTTGAACTGCGTGTTATGGACATAGAACTGTGACAGGCCTATATAACTCTGTGCAGGGTAGATATATATATTGTTGTTGTTGTTGTTAAGTGCCGTCGAGTCGTTTCCAACTCATAGCGACCCCATGCACAGCAGAACGAAACACTGCCTGATCCCGCGCCAGCCCCACAATCCCTGCTATACT
>NW_006921607.1:11028586-11029592 GCF_000298275.1 Orycteropus afer afer | reverse complement strand
TATTTATTTTTTATTGTGATTTGGGTGAAAATTTACAGAGCAAATTCACTTTGTATACAGCAGTTCACATACACTTTGTGTCATGACATTGACTACAATTTATCCCAGTGCAACAGCTCCCCTCCCACTTCCTCCTGATTGTTACCTCTTCCCTGTGTCCATCATAGGGTAGATATTTTGATACTTCCTTTGTTTTCAAGGATCTTAGATTCTGGTAGACATGTTCAGTAATGATAAAATAGTAATTGCTGAACATGTTATGTTTGAGGCTTATGCTAAGTACGTGTATAATCTTGTTTAATCCTTCAACAACCCCAGAAGTAAGTACCTTCATTCCTCTTTACAGCTGAGAAATATGGTGCTTAGAAAGTGAAATGATTTGCCCGGGTCACACAGCTGTTAAGTGGCAGAGCTAGAACTGAATTCAGTTCTGACTCTAACCTTTCATGATCATCTTAAAAAGGCCAGAAGAGAGGAATAACAACTTTCTCCTTATTTCCCTACTTCTGGTTTTCCGTCTCTCCTCATTTTTTTTCTTTAAATTTTATTAGTTTTGTCATTGAGAATATATACAGCAAAACATACCAATTCAACCGTTTCTACATGTACCACTTCAACAGTTTCTACATGTACCACTTCAATTATATTCTTCTGGTTGTGCAGCCATTCTCATCCTCCTTTTCTGGGTTGTTCTCCCCTCATTAACATAACCTCATTGCCCTTTAAGGTTCCTGTCTAATCTTTGGAGTTGCTGTTGTCAGTTTGATCCCATATAGATAGTTCTTAAAGAAGCATAATGCTCAAGGCAGACTTATTTTTTTCAATGTTTTTAAATTTATGAAGCCTTGCTTTATGGCCTAACATATGGTCTATCATGGAAAAAGTTCCATGTGCACTGGAGAAGAATGTACATTGTGCTGCTGTTGGGTGAAGTGCTCTATAGATGTCTATAAGGCCAAGTTGGTGGATTGTATTGTTTAGCTCTTCTGCATCTTTGTTGAGTTTC
>NW_006921607.1:11011872-11025726 GCF_000298275.1 Orycteropus afer afer | reverse complement strand
CAAGATTATCTTCTGTGTCTGTGTTAATTGGTTTCCCTTTTCTTTGTTGAAGAGGGTCTGTGCAATCCTTCTGCCTAGTCCGCCATCTTGCCCCGCCTCCTCCCAGACTTATTTTTTTACTAGTTAAGCTAAATTATTGTTTGGTTTTAAGATGACTTCAGAGGTATTTCTGATTTAAGGTTTAAAGGTTATCTTAAGGCATTAGTTTCAGGGGTTTATCCACCCTCCATGGCTACATAAATCTGAAGTCGATAAGAATTTTAAATTCTGTTCCACATTTTCCCCCTTTTGATCAGGATTCTTGTATGGAATCTTTCATCAAAATGTTCAGTGATGGTCGCTGGGCACGGTCCAGTTCTGGTCTCATGGCAAAGGAGGTAGTTGTTCATGGAGGCAATTAACCACACATTCCATATCCTCCTCTTCTTCCTGACTTCTCTTCTTCCTCTCTTGTTCCAGGTGAATAGTAACCAATTTTTGTGCCTTCCCCTTCTCATTTTTATATACTTATGTACTTACATGATTATCATCATTACATAGATATAATTTGGCCTGCTTTCTTTGTCCCTCCCTGCCTAGTATTAATTTGTTTTACTTTTCCATTCATCACATATTTTTTGAGGTCCACCTGTGTACCAGGCGCAGTGCTGAGTTCCTCAGTTATAATGGTGAGTTTAGACAGACATGGTCCCTACCCTCCTGGAATTTATGATTTTAGTGAGAGCAACAGTCAAAGAATAACCAAAAAGAATGTAGTAATTACAAAGCAAGGTGAATATTCCGTAGGAAAGGAGTGGTTATGACAAGGGAATCTGACGTAGACTGAAGAAGTCAGGGAGGGCTTCCCCAAGGTCATGAAATGTTATTTGAGTTGGATCTGAAATGTTGGCCTATGGAAGGAGGGAGCAAAGAATCTTCCAGGCCGCGAAAACAGCCTATACAAAGGTCCTGTGGCAGGAAAGAACATGGCAAGTATAATAAACTGAAGGAACATCAGTATGGTTGCAGTGTGGAGAAAGAGGTAAAGAGAGGCTGGAGGGGCAGAGGGGGACCACATGATACAAGCCCTTGTTTGCCACATTAAGGATTTTGACTTTTAATTTGAGAACACTGGAAAGCCTCTAAAATTTCTTAAGTGTTGTTGTTGTTATGTGCCGTTGAGTCGGACCCAACTCATAGTGACCCCTCCTTGGGTTTCCGAGGCAGTATCACTACGGAAGTAGACTGCCCCATCTTCCTTCTGAGGAGTGGCTGGTGGGTTTGAACCATCAGCCTTCTGGTTAGCAGTCAAGTGCCTTAGGCACTAAGCTACCAGAGCTCCTAAATTTCTTAAGTAGAGGGCAGGAAATTATGAGATTTCTGTTTTGAAAAGGTCAAGAATTCATGTAATCATGTATAAACATTTATTTAGCGATTGCTTCATGGGCTGTGCTTGACACTCTGGAGAGATGTAGGGATGAGTGAGGGTTCGCCCATGCAAAAATTCTCTTAATGTGGGAAGAAATGGATTCCTTAGTGTTATGTAAAGTTCTTGGAGTCTTTCAAAAGAAGAAGTGGTTAATTTCAGCTGGAGAACCAAAGTCTCTAGAGAAGATGACATTTAGACAATTGAAGATAGATTGGATTTAGAGATGGGAAGATACAGGACAGAGGAATTTCTAGTAGAGGGAACAGCATGTCTGAAGGCAGGAAATTGAGGACTGTTGTCCTCAGGTGCTGTTGAGTTGGCTCCGAATCATAGCAACCCTTTGTACAACAGAACGACACACTGCGTGGTCTTGCATCATCATCACGGTCTTTGCCATGCTTAAGCCCATAGCTGCAGTCACCATGTCAGCCCATCTTGTTGAGGGCCTTCCTCTTTTTCGTTGACCCTCTACTTTACCAAGCATGATATTCTTCTCCAGGGACTGGTCCCTTCTGACAACATGACCAAAATAGGTGAGACAAAATCTGGCCATTCTCTCTCTTAAGAAGCATTCTGGCTGTACTTCCAAGACAGATTTGTTTGTTCTTATGGCAGTCCATGGTATTTTCAGTATTCTTCACCAACCCTACAATTCAAATGCATCAGTCCTTCTGTGGTCTTCCTTATTCATTGTCCAACTATTATATGCATTTGAGCTTATTGAAAATCCCATGGCTTGGGTCAGGCACATCTTAGTGTTCAAAGTGACATGTTTGCTCCTCAACACTTTAGAAAGATCTTTTGTAACAGATTTGTCCAGTACAATGCTATCTGATTTCTTGACTGTTGCTTCCATAGATGTTGATTGTGGATCCAAGTGAAATGAAATCTCTGACAACTTCAGTCTTTTCTCCATTTATCATGATGTTGCTTATTGGTCCAGTTGTGAGGATTTTTTGTTTTCTTTATGTTGAGGTGTAATCCATACTGAAAGTTGCAGTCTTTGATCTTCATCAGTAAGTGCTTCAATTCTTCTTCACTTTCAGCAAGCAAAGGTGTGTCATCTGCATATTGTAGGTTGTTAATGAGGCTTGGTCAAATCCTGATGCTGTGTTCTTCATATAGGCCAGCCTCTCAGGTTATTTGCTCAGCATACAGATTGAACAAGTATGGTAAAGGGATACAACCCTGACACACACCTTTCCTGATTTTAAACCATTCAGTATCCTCTTGTTCTATTCAAACAACTGCCTTTTGGTCTATGTATAGGTTCTTTGTGAACACAATTAAGTGTTCTGGTATTTCCATTCTTTGCAGTGTTGTTCATCATTTGTTAATGATCCACACAGTTGAATGCCTTTTCATAGTCAATAAAATACAGGTAGATGTTTTTCTGTATTCATTGCTTTCAGCCAAGATCCATCTGACCTCAGCAGTGATACCCCTCAATCCATGCCCTCTTCTGAATCCTCTTCTGAAGTGAGGAATAGTGGGGTCAATTTTCCTGCAGTAGATGGAAATAGGATAGATGATGATAAACAATATGAGACATGGCTGGAAAGGTAGGCTAGGTCCAAATCATGGAGGACCTTGGATAGTCAGGATTTTTTTTTATTGTAAGTAGCAGAGACCTGATTTAGACAAGAAGGAAATTTAATGGGCTAACTAAAATGTTCAGATAGAAGCCTGGCCTCAGACCCAGCTGGATTCAGACATAGAAGTGATGTCATCAGGAATCTCTCCATCCCTTCCCTCTGCCTTCTTTGCTGGCCATGTTCTCAGGCTCTTCCTAAACTGGCAAGATAGCCGACAGTAGCTCCAGACATAAATCCCACTCATTCAGTAGCTGTGTGTAAAGAAGCACCCCTTTTCCACTAATTCCAGGAAAAGTCCCAGGATTGAGTCTCATTAAGCTTGCTTGGGTTACACATTGATCTCTGAACCGATCACTTGGTTAAGAGATTTGATAATGGTCTAGGCACGCGCCCACTCCTACAGCTGCCGGGAAGGATTCATCCTCACCCCTATCACAAGAGTGACTGGAAGAGGGTTGATTTCCCAAAGGAAAATTCGGACACTGTTACCAGAGGTCGGGATTGCTTTTGGCTGAAAGTAACAAAATGCCTGACTAATGATGACTTCAACAAAGAGCGTTTCATTTTCTAAGTAACAGAATGTCTAGAGATAATTTCTGGCATTGGGTCAGCTGCTCAGCCATATCATCAGAGACCCAGGTTCTTTCTGTTTTTCCATTCTGCCATCCTTAGTGTGTTAGCCTCATTCTCATGTTTGGTACCTCATGGTCACAAGATGGCTGCCATAGCTCTAGAAATGGAGTCAGCTTTCAAGGCAGAAGGGAGGAGGAAGGATAAAAGCCATGCCAGCAGTGTCTCTTCCTTTTTATTAAGAAAACAAAAGCTTTTCTAGAAGTGTTCCCAGTAGACCTCAAGGGTTATAGCTGAGATGAGGCTGAGAAAGCAAGCACCTATATTTCCAGCCTCTGGTAGGAGGCTGTCAAGGTAAAGAAGGTTGGGAATTAGTGTTGGTCAACCAACCTGTACCATGTTTCCCATGTGATAAGAATGAGTGTGATAAGAGGTTAAAAACAGCAGATAATCTACTGCAAAGACCACACTAGGGTATTATTGTATGGACTAAAGTCTTTATATTGTGTCCATTTAAATGGGTATGTAATGGCTCTTGAATTGGTACCTAAGAATTTACTTAATCAGTGTCTTGATGTTGGCTCCCTGGGTAGTTCGTGGCTATAAAGTTTTCTTCCCTTGTTACCACTCCTAGGACAAGAATTGAAGGTCTTAAGTTGAATAAGTGAGGGACACATCAGCATAGAACCCCAAACTCTAGGCCTCCAAGCCTGAGAGAGCCTTATTGTCAGGTCTCACTTTCCTTCTAGATTTTGGGAAATGTCTCAGAATTCCAAAGAGTGGTTGAAGTGCTCCAGGACAACGTGGACTTTGATATTGATGTGAACGCCTCTGTGTTTGAAACCAACATCCGAGGTGAGGGCTGTCTTCTAGGACCTTTGGAAGAAAAGAGGATACGGAGCTTCCTCTGTGTGAACTAAGAGGTAGTAAATAGGGTCTTAGTGAGGCTTCAGAGTACCTGACCAAAGTGGGGGGTGGTGGGGTAGAATGGAGAGGTCTCAGGATCCATCATCAGCTGCAGACGTGAAAGCAAGCAGGAGATAGGAAAAGACAGGAAGGAAATGTCCCAAAGTTACTCATGTATTTAACACATATTTGGTGCTAGGCATTGAGCTGTGAACAGGAAAGACAAATTCCTGCCTTCTAGGACTTTACTGTCCAATATAACTTTGCAATGAAAGAGATATTTTATATCTGTGTTGTCCAATATGGTAGCCACTAGCCACATGTAGCTGTTGAGTATTTGAAACGTATCTAGTATAACTGGTCTAGGGAGCCCCAGTGGTGCAGTGGTTAAGCGCTCAGCTGCTAACAGAAAGATTGACAATTTGTATCCACTAGCTGCTCCATGCTCAGAAGGAAGTTTGGGCAATCTACTTCCACAGAGGTACTGCCTCAGAAACCCAAGGAGGGGTTGCTATGAGTCGGGGCCAACTCAATAGTGCGTAACAACAACAACAACAACAGCTGCTCCATGGGAGAAAGATGAGGCAGTCTGCTTCTGTAAAGACTTCAGGTCTTGGAAACCCTATGGGACAGTTGTACCCTGCCCTATAGGGTCACCATGAGTTGGAACTGACTTGATGGTACTGGGTTTTGTTCTGTTTTGTTAGTGTAACTGAGGAACTGAATTTTAAATTTAATTAATTTTAATGAATTTAAATTTAAATCATCATATTTAGTTAGTGATTTATGTGTTGTACAGTGCACATCTAGGGCATTAGTTTCAAAATATGGCTGCCCATCAGAACTACTTGGGACCTTTTAAAAAGCTCAAATAGCTAGTCTCAACCCTAAACTTTATAAATTAGGATCTTTAGATAGAGTCCTAGAATTAATATTTAGAGCAGGCTTCAGATAATTCTTACGAAGCTAGCAAAGTCCTTATTTGCAATGAACCTTGAGACCAGTGGCTTAACAGCTGTCACCTCTGGATAAACCAGGTTACAGTTTTTCCACTTATTTTGCTCATCTTTATTTGTATGTTTTCTGCAGTGAAATTTGTATTATACATGTATGATAGAATAGAAACCAAAAACCAAACCCACTGCCATTGAGTCGATTCTGACTCACAGCGACCCCTTTTAGGTTTCTGATGTAATAAATCTTTATAGAAGTTGATTGCCCCATCCTCCTTCTGCAGAGTGAAAGGTAGGTTTGAACCGCCAACTTTCTGGTTAGCAGTCAGATGCTTTAGCCGCCGTGCCATAAGAGCTCCTTAAAGTATATGATACCAAAAAAACCCAAACTCACTGCCGTCAAGCTGGATCCGACTCAGAGCGACCCTTCCTTGGGTTTCCAAGGCGGTATCTCTACAGAATTAGATTGCCCAATCTTACTTCCAAAGAGTGGCTGGTGGGTTTGAACTGCCAGCCTTCTGGTTAGCAGTCAAATGCCTCAGGCACTACGGCACCAGAGCTCCCAAAAATGTGTGATAAGTAAAATAAAATACACGATAAATTAAAGTTTTAAAGGAGAAGGGAGAAAAGGGGCAGTATGGTATAAAATCCTGATTTAGGAATCAGACCTGAATTTGGGGCCATGGCTACTGCTGTGTGACAGTTTCTGAGAACAGTTTGTCACCTGGAGTATGGAGCTTGCTCTTATACCTTTGCTTCTTATACAACTGTACTATACTAGCTTTTTTAGTTGGTATTTTCCCAGAATATATCAATATATCTTTCTGTATGTTTATGTGTAGATATATCTGGGTGATGCAAGCAGTCACGGGCTTGCCTACTGACTTAAAGGATGGCTTTTCAAGCCCACACACTCATAAGAAAGGCTTGGCAATCCGCTTCCACGAGGTCACAGCCTTGACAAACCTGTGGAGCACAGGTCTACTCTTGCAACATACGGGGTCCCCAGGAGTTGAGATCAACTTTATGGGATCTGTGTTTTTTTTTTTTTTTTTTTTTCCCTTTCTTTTTAAATATTGTACAATAAATAAAAGTAGGTAAGTTAATAAATAGAAGGTATAAAGAGCTATTTCCCCACCCACTTAAGTCTTGAGTGATAAAGCAGAATAAGTATGAAATTTGGAGTCAGACAGACCTGGACCTAATAGGTAGGTGACTCAGGGCAAGTCACTTTACCTTTCTGCACCCAAGTCTCTTCATGTGAAGAAGGGGACAGTGGTACCTACTCAAAGATTTTAAAAATTAAATGAAATAGCACATGTGGTTATTGGTACTGGGTGCCAGCTTAGTGCCTGGTGCACAGTAGAGACTAAAGGAAAAAATGATGGCTGTTGTTCTAGTGACCCACCAAGAAAAAACTTTCTGAACTTAACGCTGCACAAACGTGTGGGGTTAAGGGTCTCCTCTTTTACCAGGTGGCTCTAGCCCCTTTCCAGTGAGCTGCCTCCCAAGTGTTTTAGGTTCACTTTGCATAAGCAAGGATTGATTCTCTGGATGGTGACACTTGCTTTGGGAATTGTCTGTAGTGGTAGGAGGCCTCCTGTCTGCTCACCTGCTGTCAAAGAAGGCTGGGGTGAATGTGGAGGCTGGATGGCCCTGCTCTGGACCGCTCCTGAGGATGGCCGAGGAGGCAGCCCGAAAACTCCTCCCAGGTAAGAGCTACGCTAAGATGGGGGAGAGGGAAAGTCCAGTAGGTCCCTTTATCTTTGCTGGAAATGAGAGTGGCGGTGTTGAATCATGTTTCTCACCCAACATTTGGCATTTCTAGTCATAGGCCCACCATGGAAATCAAGAATGTCCTGGGCATTTTGAGGGTTTGCCAGGGCCCTGGTCCAGGATGCAAGAGCTGACCTCATTACTTTTTGTGGGGGGGTGGGGGGTGGGAGGGGGATGGCTGAAAGCCAGCCAGGTGGGTGGAAGTTCCTTGCCCTCTTTTGAGTGTGCCCTTTTGCCCTCTTCAGTTCCCCATAGCTGGAATGAAAAAGCCCCAGAAGAGAGCCTGGGACTGAACACTAGCAGACCTGGGTTTTAGACTCAGTTCTGCCAGCCAACATCTTGACCAAGTTAGTCTTTCTCTTGGTTGGTTCATTTTGTCATCTTTCAGATGGAAATCATCATTCCTGCCTCATCAGGTTGCTGGGAGGCTGAAATGAGGTCAGAGAGGAGAAAGTGCTTGGAAAACCTCAAGCACTATTGAAAGGAGAAGGGTGGTTTTGTGGCTAAGCAGTGACCAGGGCAGCAGGCCAGGCCTCAGCGTGTTTGTCTAGTGGGGCAGTACGCTTGTCTCGGCAGCATAAACTGGACACTGTGTTCCCTTCAGGGTGTGGTGGAGGCTCTGAGGCTGTTCACACCCAAACACGTCATGGTACTACTTCCATCAGCACCTCAGCCATCTCACTGTTCCCTTTGCGTTCTGTACTTGCCTCTCATCTTCAGAGAAGAACTGAGGATAGTGAGCAAGCTGGGGTCAGGCCTCACTTACAGCTCATGGCCTGAGTGTGCCCTTGCCAACATCATGTCCTGTGTGATTCATCCCTAGAGTGATGGTTGCTCCCGTCTTCTTCTTCTTTTTTTTTTTTTTGGTTTTTGTTGTCATTTAAAAAAAAGTTATATTGAGAAATATACATACTGAAAATGTACACATCAATTATAAATTATAAAGCAATTATATAATTATATAGTAATTATAATTACAACAGTACAGCAATCACAAGCATATCTACCATTCAAGTCAAGACGTATTTGTTACTCTTCTCCTTTCTAATGTTGCCTGACTTTCCCAAGATATTCCTTGGAGCCCTTCTTGGTTCTGACTTGGCCGTCTGCTTGCTTGCTACTCACCTTAACCAGCAGCAAGTTTCTCTTCTGCAGCAGTTGCTGGACCTTGCAGTTCTTGGACATTTTGACAGCCTTGTTCTCTGTTGGTGACGCACAGGCTGCTCTGGGGTGGTCTGACCTTTTAGCTAAGAGAGGAAATCTCTGGTCTGGCTGTTTGTTGAGTTCCTTGCCTGGAAATGGAAGGCACTGGGGTGGGGTGGGTAGAACATTGGGTTCAGAAAGGCAGGCATGCCCGTCAGGGCTGGGTTTGGTTCTCTCTGTGTGATGTTTGACTGAGTCACTCTGTACCAAACCAAACCCACTGCCATCAAGTCAATTCCAACTCATAGCGACCCTATGCAACAGAGTAGAACTGCCTCATAGGATTTTCATGACTGAAATCTTTACACGAGCAGACTGCCCCATCTTTCTCCTGCAGAGCAGCTGGTGGATTTGAACTGCTGACCTTTTGATTAGTAGCCGAGTGCTTAACCATTGTGCTACCAGGGCTTCTTCATTCTGTACAGCCATGAGTTTCCATACATGTAAACCAAGAGTCAGACTACCTTTTTTAAAAAATAACATTTCTACACATATATTTAGCCCCTTAACTCTTCACTTGCTCTGGTGGTGTAGTGGTTAAGGGATTTGGTTGCTAACCAAAAGACTGGCAGTTCAAAACCACCAGCCACTCTGTGGGAGAAAGATGATGCAGTCTGCTTCTGTCAACATTTTCAGACCTGGAAACCCTATGGGTGTCACTATAAGTCGGAACCTACTTGATGGCAGTGGGTGTGGTTTTGGTTGTGAAAATTCTTTACTTAAGGCAGGAACTTCAAACTGGCTCCTGTGGGACTGTCTGGAGCTTCCAGATACGTTTTATGTGGTCAACATTGTGTTTTAAAAAATTATGAATGGCTTCTAATGGGTGTACTCTCAGCCCCACCCTTCACTGTGGCTTATACTGTGCCCGCTTCACGCCAGGTTACCTGCCTGGCTGCTGAAGCCACAGTATGAAATAAATATACTTAATTTAGTATATTTACTTTACGTAAGGTGAGAGGGACATGTGGTGTATGATGACCTAAAATAGAGCACAGCCCACTCCATGCTTCCGTCACCACAAGCATGAACCCAGGGGTGATGCAGAGCAATGTTTGATAACATCTGAATTGAATGGGTGCAAAGGCCCTCCAAAGTTCATGAGTGGTACAAACGGTTTATACTTGACACTAACCTAAAGGTTGGCAGTTCAAACCCACCTAACAGCACTGCAGAAAAAAGGCCTGCTGATCTGCTTCCATAGAGATTACAGCCATTGAAAACCCTATGGAGTTTTCCTCTGTATCATACGGTGTTGCCGTGAATTGGAATTGACTCTCAGGCAGCAGGTGTGGGTTTTATTTATTTATTTATTTTTGGCCCTTCAATTGTGGTATTTATCCTACTCTGGCCCAGACTGGGCTCTCTTTCCCCATGGTGGCCTCAGTGTCTAGCAGGTCACCCAGGAGATAAAGAAGGGAGTGCTGCCTGAGACCTCAGGCTTTGGGCCTGTATTGAACCCATCCTTGCCTCCGGTTCCTAAGTCTGCGATTGTTCAGCCTTTCAGACCCCTACTGGTATGCCCTACGGGACAGTGAACCTGCTCCATGGCGTGAACCCAGGAGAGACTCCAGTCACCTGTACGGCCGGGATTGGGACCTTCATTGTAGAATTTGCCACCCTGAGCAGCCTCACTGGGGACCCTGTGTTTGAAGACGTGGCCAGAGCGGCCCTGATGCGCCTGTGGGAGAGCCGGTCAGATATCGGGCTGGTAAGTCAGCAGCCGCCCTTCCTGTTTGAGTCAAGTCTGCCACCTTGACCCCTGCCTACCAGCCCAGGGCTCTGAGCAACAAGTGGCAATCCAGCCAACGGAAACTTAGGGTGACCTCAGGAGTGGTCTCAGGCCACCAAAAACAGACCAAGCTCCCAGTGAAAGTTTTGGCACAGAGGGAAGGAAGCGTGACAGTACATCCCTTAGCTTGGAGAAGAGTTCTGTGTTGAGCTTTGGCTCTAAGCCTTTTTGATTTCTTTCTTTCTTTTTTTTTAAAGCCTTTTTTATTTCTATGGAGAAGGTTCTATGCTTTATGCCCCAAACTCACTGGGAGACCTTCAATACTCATGCTGTCTGGCCCTCATTTTTTTTAGTCTATTTGTGTTTGCAAAACTGTTTTCTTAGAGAGTCTGAGAGAAGTTGAATCTATAGCAGCAGAAAAACAATGATTCCCGGTCAGTTATGTTTGGGAAGGGAGCTCTGATGGCGTAGTGCCTGAGGCATTTGACTACTAACCAGAAGGCTGGCAGTTCAAACCCACCAGCCACTCCTCAGAAGGAAGGTTGGGCAATCTATAATATCCTTTTTGTGTGAGAATCACAGTGAACATGAGCAGATTAAAGATTATGAAATCCTATGGTAAAGAAATTTATTTAACATGGTTTAACTCAATATTTCCCAGATTTTTTTGACCCCAGAGCTTTCTTTTTCTCCTCACAATATCTATTCATCTATGAAAATTTAACACACTTTGGACCAGATTATCTCTAAAGTTGGTTTCACCTCCTTCTGGAGAAGGGGCTATTCTTGCTGAGAGTCTTCCCTGGGGGAAGGCAGACTAACACAGAACAGAACAGATGGCTGTTTTCTTTGGTTGAGCACCAGATGAAGTTACCAGCTTTCATGAGCTGATACCCAGTTCCTCTCCCTTAGAAACAACCGCGCTTGCCAGTTTCTTGGGTGTCCTCCCTGAGTTAATTTATGGACACGTACAGAATATATTTTTTATCTTTAGACACTATGAGCACATGCCGAGCGGTGGGAAGTTTTGGAAGTCTGAGACAGATTTTGGGAACAGCAAATCTTTATCTCCTGCCCTTCTCACTCACTCCAGACAGTGTCTGAACACTTCAGATTACTTCTCGTTTTCAGTTTCTGCCCAGCGTGTGTAATGAAAACAGCATAAATGTGCATATGATCCATGTGCATGTGCAGGTATGTGCAGGTGTGCAGGAGGCCTGGTGGTGATCCTACCTGGCTCATCTCCAGCTTGAACCACTGTAGCCTTCACGTCCTTCCAAGACACGCTGGTGTGCCAGCTGGGATCTCGCTAGGCGGTTGGGGGAGTTGGGAGAATATCTGTTGGCTTTGGGCCTTCCCACGGAACCGCCTGCTTCTCTCCCAGGTTGGCAACCACATCGACGTGCTTACTGGCAAGTGGGTGGCCCAGGACGCGGGCATTGGGGCTGGTGTGGATTCTTACTTTGAGTACCTGGTGAAAGGAGCTATTTTGCTTCAGGATAAGAATCTCATGGCCATGTTCCTAGGTAAGAAGGGCAGGGCAAGGGGCCTTTCCCATGATTTTTCCTCTTCACAAATGTGGTTTATTTGTGTATAAGCTTTCAGTTGCGACCAAGTGCCTACAGAGTGAATCTGAATTCCCAGGTCTACAGTCAATGGACTTATGTAGCCCACTCAATGCCCATTACACATCTGTGCCTTCTTGCAATAGCCAGCTGAACTCTGCTGTATTTTCTGTACATGGCCCTGGATTTCTTATCTCCTGGCCATTGCACATGGTGTTTTTTTGTTTGTTTAGAATACCTTTTTCCCTGTCTCCATGTGTCCAAATTCTATCCACCCTTTAAGGCCCAGCTTAAATGTTACCTTGTCCAGGAAGTAGTTTGATCCTTCCTCAGGATTTAGGCATCTGCCTTGCAGTCAGCTACTGTCCCCAGTCGCAGCTCCACCATTTGAGTACAGAATCCATTCTTATCACCTTGACATTGCTCACAATGCTTTCCTTGAAACAGGTAGTAGATTAATGTTTGTTGAATAAATATGTTTTATCCTCCAGGCCCTTAGATACTGATGGTAATAACATATTGAGAAACTGTTGGGCACCTAATGGTAATTATTATTAGCTAACATTCATTTATTCAACAGATATTTATTGACTACCATTATGTGCCAAGCACTGTGCCAAATGCTGAATATGGTTTATTTCCTGTAATCCTTATAGCACTACTTGAAATTATCTTGTTTATTTTTGTGCATATCTGGTATTTGGTTCATTAAGATAATGTTTATTGAGCATATACCATGTGCTAGGTACTGTCCTAGTGCTGGGGGTCCAACAGTGAGCAAAATAAAGTCCCAGCCCTTTAATGATTTATAATCTAGAGCAGAGGTACAAGTTCAAGTGCCCACTAGAATATAAGCTCCATGAGACCTGGACTTGGTTTGTCATTGCCTAGGTGCTCAGTGAGTATTGGTTGAGTGAATGAATGAATGAATGAATGAACAGCCTCATGAGATAGGTGATATTACTTTCCCCATTTTACAGATGATAAGACTGAGACCCCAGAGGGAAAAACTTGTATAGGTGATGGTCAGCAAGTAGTAAAACTGGACCTGGAATTTAAGCCTGGAAGTTTGACTCCAGAGCCTATGCCCTTTATTTTATGCCTCATTGCATCCCTCTCTGCTTTGAGACCATAATATGATCTTACAAAAGTGTAAGCCAGTGCTTCTGTTGACAAGACCTGTCTTTGTTCTCTCTAATCATCGACATGTCCAATATCCCATCTCCTCCACTGCAGAGTATAACAAAGCCATTCGGAATTACACCCGCTTTGATGACTGGTACCTGTGGGTGCAGATGTACAAGGGGACTGTGTCCATGCCGGTCTTCCAGTCCTTGGAGGCTTACTGGCCTGGTCTTCAGGTAGGAATGGTCAGAAGGAGTGGTCATTTTTTTTTTTATGGAATGGACAAAGCAAGTCATTGTGATGCACTGGATAAATCGGGTAAGGTACTTAAGTTGCTTGAATACTCTCTTTCGGAGGGTTGAGTTGGAGACAGAAGAGAGACTTGCAGTGAATTAGACAGATTTAAGATTCTGCCTGACTCTCTTCTGAGGGGCGTTTTAAGATGACAGGAACTGAGCTTTCCGTTGCGCTAACACTTTATACCACTTCAGTGAAGTAGACAGCGTCTTTCCAGGCTGGGCAGAGCAGTCATGGCAACAGCTCCATCTCCACTAAGGCATTTCTGTCCAGTGTCCCTGTTCTTGGCAGTCAGCCAGAGAAGGGGCAGGCGAGAGGCTCATGCTGCTATGCCTGCCATCATGGTCTTTCTCTATTACGCAGTCACACAGAGTTGCCACTAGAAGGGACCTTAGCAGTTGTCTAATCCACCCCCTAACCCATTGCAATGGAGTTGAATCTGACTCATAGAGACCCCATAGGACAGAGTAAAACTGCCGCACAGGGTTTCCCAGAGTATAAATCTTTATGGAAGTAGAATGTCACATCTTTCTCCCACGGAGCTGCTGGTAGATTCAAACCACTGACCTTTCAACTGAGCACTTAAGCACTGTGCCACCAAGGGTTCTATATCTACCCCTGTTGTTGTTGTTCTTATTTGCCGTCAAGTTGGCCCTGACTCATAGCGACCCCTCCTTGGGTTTCCGAGGCAGTATCACTACGGAAGTAGGATTGCCCAACCTTC
>NW_006921607.1:10994769-11011374 GCF_000298275.1 Orycteropus afer afer | reverse complement strand
GGTTCAAACCCACCAGCCACTCCTCAGAAGGAAGATGGGTCAGTCTACTTCCATAGTGATACTGCCTCAGAAACCCAAGGAGAGGTCGCTATGAGTAGGGTCCAACTTGAGGGCACATAACAACAACAACGACAACGTATATCCCGTATATAAGGAGCTCTGGTGGTGTAGTGCCTAAGGCATTTGACAGCTAACCAGAAGGTTGGTGGTTCAAATCCACCAGCTACTCTGCAGAAGGAAAACGGGGCAATCTCTTTCTGTAGAGATTTACCACCTTAGACACCCAAAGGGGGTCGCTATGAGTCGGAATCAGCTTGAGGGCAGTGGGCTTGGTTTGGTTTGAGTTTGTATGTCCTTCCAGAAGTTCATAATCATAAATACCTATATATTTACATTCTCCCTTTTCTTTACATAAGTAGGAACATAATTCCCTTTTCACCTTTTATTTTCCCTGATTACATCTTGGAGATCATTCTTTATGGTTATATACAGGTCAGTTTTCCTTTTTTTTTAAAGGCTACATACTTTGAATAGATATACTATAATTTATTTTAAGGAGCCCTGGTGGCACAGTGGTTAAAGGCTGAGCTGCTAACTGAAAGGTCTGTGGTTCATACCTACCAGCTGCTCCAAGACAGAAAGATATGGCAGCCATGGACACCCTAGGGGGCAGTTCTACTCTGCCATACAGGATCACTATGAGTCAGAATCAACTCAATAGCAGCGGATTTGGTTTGTTTTTAAATTTTATTTACTAGTCCTCCATTAATGTACTTTTAGCTTATTATTGTGTGTCCTCTAGTTGGTTCTGACTCATGGTGCCCCAGTGGGACAGAGTAGAACTGCCCCATAGGATTCCGAAGGCTGAAATCTTTGGGAGCAGATCACTAGGTCTTTTCTTCTGCAAAGTGGCTGGTACGTTGGAACCACCAGCCTTTGGGTTAGCAGCCAATTGCTTAATCACTGCTCCATGAGTGATTAAAAAGGTGCCTTTACTTTTAGTTGACTCTCTTATTCTACAGATGGAAACAGGCTGAAAGAGAACTTGTTGATAACATTAAATATTGGTCCAAACCCAAACCAAACTCACTCCCATTGAGTCAATTCCAACTCATAGCAACCCCCATTGGAATTCCAAGGCTGTAAATCTTTATGGAAGCAGACTGCCCCATCTTTCTTCATGAAGCAGCTAGTGGTTTTTAACCATCAACCTTTTTGGTTAGCAGCCAAATGCCTTAACCATTCCACCATGAAACCCAAACAAAAAGTCACACTCAATGCCATCAAGTGGATTCCGACTCATAGTGACCCCTGTTGTGTTTCCAAGGTGACAAATCTTTACAGAACTAGATTGCTCCATCTTCCTTCTGCAGAGCTTCCGCAGAGCAGCTGATGGGTTTGAACCACCAGCCTTCTGGTTAGCAGTCAAATGCCTTAGGCACACGCCACCAGAGCTCCTTACTACACTACCACCAGAGGTCCTTAAATACTGGTCTAGTTGTTCTAAAATCTTTAAATTTTATATACAGCCCTTTGCACGTTTTTGATCTTAGGAATTTAAATGAGGAACCTGTACATAGACCAGGAGGCTGTCATTCGAACAGAACAAGGGGATACTGCATGGTTTAAAATCAGGAAGGGAGTGCATCAGGGTTGTATCCTTTCACCAAACTTATTCAGTCTGTATGCTGAGCAAATAATCTGAGAAGCTGGACTATATGAGGAAGAACACATCATCAGGGTTGGAGGAAGAGTCATTAACAATCTGTGATATGCAGATGACACAACTTTGCTTGCTGAATGTGAAAAGAACTTGAAGCACTTACTGATGAAGATTAAAGACTACATCTGCAGTATGGATTACACCTCAACATAAAGAAAACAAAAATCATCACAATTGAACCAATAAGCAGTATCACGATAAGTAGAGAGGAGATTGGAGTTGTCGAAAACTTCATATTACTTGGTTCAATAGTCAACACCAATGGAAGCAAAAAAACCAAATGCACTGCCAGCAAGTCAGATCCGACTCATAGTGACCCCTCCTTGGGTTTCCAAGGAGGTATCACTACAGAAGTAGATTGCCCAACCTTCCTTTTGAGGAGTGGCAGTGGGTTTGAACCGCCAGCCCTCTCGTTAGCAGTGAGATGCCTTAGGCACTATGCCACCAGAGCTCCAAGAAATCAGAAGACATACTGCACTGGGCACATCTGCTGCAAAAGACCTCTTTGGTGCTGAAGACCAAAGATGTCTTTTTGAAGACTAAGGTGCGCCTAACCCAAGCCATGGTGTTTTCAGTTGCCTCATATGCATGTGAAAACTGGACAATGAATAAGGATGACCAAAGAACAGTTGATGCTTTTGAGTTGTGGTGTTGGTGAAGAATACTGAAAGTACCATGGACTACCAGAACAACTAACAAATCTGTCCTGGAAAAAGTGAAAATGGAATGCTCCTTGGAAGCGAGAATGGCCAGACTTCGTGTTATCTGTTTTGGTCATGTGGTCAGAAGGTACCATTCCCTGGAGAAGGATAGCATGCTTGGTAAAGTGCAGGGTGAGTGAAAAAGGGAAAGGCCCTCAATGAGATGGATTGATACAGTGGCTGCCATGATAGATTCAGGTATAGCAAGGATTGTGAGGCTGGCACAGGACCAGGCAGTGTTTCATTGTATATTGGGTTGCCGTGAGTTGGAGCTGACTTGATGGCACCTAACAACGACGACAACATGCTGTTCCTTTCTCTCCTTGCACTCCTACTTCCATTCTACTCCCCCCAACAGAATTTTATCCCTATTAATATATTTGTGTTTGAAAGTATTTTATTGATCAGCCTATCGTAGGCCTCTATAACAAGATTTGCATGTAAATAAAAATTTAAAATGTTTTAAAGTTTCCTGTGACCCTAAGAGTATTAAATTTATTTTCTTCTGTGTTTAGTTATGACTGTGTTAGTATGAAATTGATTAAAACAACATAAATGTCTTCCGATTTTTGATAAATAATTAGAAAATCTAAAAGCAGTTTTATTAGAAATGCATTTCTAAGTGAGACCTGTGGGACTTTTAAATAAGTTTATGTATTTGTGACTGTACTGTTGTTAATATGAGACATGGTTAAACATCAGTTTTCTTCCTGCTTTTCATTTTTATAGATATAGGTACTGGGGAGCCTTAGTCACATAAATAAAGAGATGGAAATAGAAGTAGTTTGATTGTTACAGTATCATTCAATTCTTTGAAACCACTCAGTTAGTTGTTGTTGTTGTTGTTATTTGCCATCGAGTTGGCCCCGACTCATAGCGACCCCTCTTTGGGTTTCCGAGGCAGTATCACTATGAAAGTAGGATTGCCCAACCTTCCTTCCGAGGAGTGGCTGGTGGATTTGAACCGCCAGCCTTCTGGTTAGCAGTCAAGTGCCTTAGGCACTATGCTACCAGAGCTCCTAGTAGACTGAGCCATATTGTCAGTGTTTGACTCATTTTTATCTATGTTGTTGTTGTTGTTATGTACTGTTGAGTCGGATCCAACTCATAGCGACCCCTCCTTGGGTTTCCAAGGCAGTATCACAACAGAAGTAGATTGCCCAAGCTTCCTTCCAAGGAGTGGCTGGTGGGTTTGAACTGCCAGCCTTCTGGTTAGCATAGCAAGGGACTATCATATGGTTCTGCTTTTATATGGTTAAACCAAAAAAAAAAACAAACAAACCCACAAAAAGACCTGTTATCAAAAATTATTTTTAATCATCTCTCTGCTGACAACTTGACCAGTTCTTCGTTTAATTTTTTGAAAGCAGAGAATTGGAAACCATCTGATTTGCAAAAGGATTTGCCACGCAGTGGTTAGAAGCATTCATTTTCTTAACGTTTATACTAATGTTTTAAATTTTACCTCGTTCAGTGCTCAGGAAGTTTTTATACCTCAGGGCAGTGTCCCATAGTAAGGTGAGAGGTAGCACACATACCTTTCTTTTGTAAAATGGCGGAAAGGCAGTAGCGGTGAAAGGGTTGGGGAGAATGGAGAGCTGCTTTTGGGTTACGAGCATGTTTTGAGGCAGATCTATTTTAGGAAAGTTGAGGGTCTGGGAATCTGTTCCCTTGAAACTATTTGTGACTACATTCCTCTTGGAAAACCTTCTTGTACAATGAACCCATAGAACTGATCACACCCTTCAGTACTCTGTATATTTCCATTTCTGCACATGTATCCTGGGAAGATAGTTCAAGAGGGAAAGATAAAACCTGTATACAGCAAAGAGCTTCACAAAGAGATACCGGAAATGATCCAAATGCCCAATAATGGAGGAAAGAATAAATGATTGTATTTTAGTGTAATGGATTATTATATGCCTTTAAGTAAAAAAAATTAACAAACATGTAAACTCTTTTTTTGTTACGTGACATGGTAGACAAGGATCAAGGAAACACAAAGGAATGAAAATTGCTGTTGGACTATAGTGAAGAATTAGGCATGATCGTTAAATTTTGATTCTTCAAATTTAACAATAAATAAAAAACCACCCATTAAACCATTGATGTATGTACATACTGATAGAACTCAGTAAAAATTTGGCCTTGTATGTTAAAGAATACAAGAATACAAAGATGTACATGGCTGATAAAACCACAAATACCAAACTCACTGCCATTGAGTCAGATCTGACTCATAGCGACCTCTCCTTGGGTTCCCAAGGCAGTATCACTACGGAAGAAGATTGCCCAGTCTTCCTCCCAAGGAGTAGCTGGTGGATTTGAACCACCAGCCTTCTAGTTAGCAGTCAAGTGCCTTAGGTACTATGCTACCAGAGCTTCCTACATGGCTGATACTGTAACATTAAGAAGATATGTAGCTTTTTATTCCTGTATATTTTAATATTTCTATAACTCCAAATGGGACTCTGGTAGCATAGTGCCTAAGGCACTTGACTGCTAATCAGAAGGCTGGCAGCTCAAACCCACCAGTCACTCCTCGGAAGGAAGTTGGGGCAATCTACTTCCATAGTGATACTGCTTCGGAAACCCAAGGATGGGTTACTATGAGTCAGATCTGACTCTACGGCAGTGACAATGAGTTTGTTTGTTTTTTATTTTTGTAAAATAAAAAAATTAAGAAGAGCTTGGTAATGGAAGAGTTCCATCTCAGTTTGCGTAGGATTTATGTGCTTTCTCTGGTTTGAAGAGGGTGTTTCTCTGAGAGGTAATAATAACACTAAGAACCAGCATTTGCCAAACATCTGTTCAGTTCCTGGCAGTCTATCTGGGACATAGAGGTGGTAAATTAAATATAAAGAATAATGTGTATGCCAAGCACTTTACAGAGAATCATTACAACACACTGTGATGTAAATGTTTCATAGATGAGAAAAGGAGGCTTCCAAACCTGACCAAGCCCATTGCTGGTGAGTTGATTCTGATGCATAGGGACCTCGTAGGACAGAATAGAACTGCCCCATTGGGTTTCCAAGGCTGTAAATCTTTACAGAAGCTGACTGCCTCATCTTTCTCCTGCAGAGTGGCTGGTGGGCTTGATCCTCTGACCTCTCAGCAGCCAAGCACTTAATTACTGCACCACCAGGCCTTCTCTTAAAGGAGGCTTAAAGATGTTAAACTTGTTCATTTGCTGAACAAATATTTGAACACTTGTTGTTTTTCAGGCTCTTCCCTCATGAACTTTATAGTCTAGACAGGGAGACACGAAGAAAAAAAATGAAACAATCTCATAAAATAATAAGTTACAATGAGGAAAATAAGAGACTGAGTTAGAGAATATGGGAACCTCCTTTAGGCAGGGTATTCAAGGAAGGCCTTTCAGGAGAGGTGATATCGATGCTGATACTTGAAGGGTGAAGAATTGGG
Organism: Orycteropus afer afer; assembly: GCF_000298275.1. Taxonomy (NCBI): domain Eukaryota; kingdom Metazoa; phylum Chordata; class Mammalia; order Tubulidentata; family Orycteropodidae; genus Orycteropus; species Orycteropus afer. Next base: position 11,005,521 of record NW_006921607.1, on the reverse strand, counting down.
CGTGGGAGGAGGATATTCCAGGCAGAGGAAACGTGTGAAGACCCTGCAGTAAGAAAGACTTGGTGTTTATATCAGAAACAAAGAAGAGCAGATGGCCACAGTCTAGGAAAGAAAGATCACTTAATGGAAGGTTGGCCTTGACAAGATTGTCAAGGGCCTTGAGGTCCATGGCGAGATTTCTTAATTTTTTTCTGAGCCCATGGGAAACCACTGAAGAGTCTGGTGTGTGTAGTAAGATGGTTACTTAATCTGCCTGCTGTGGGGAGAGTGGATTGGAGAGGAACAAGAGGGAAAGTGGTGGGACCAATGAGAAGACTTTTGAGGTCATCCTGGCGTGAAATGCTGGTGACCAGGTGGTGGCTCTGGAGATAGAGAGTAAAATCTTGATGTTTTAGAGAGAGAATTGACAGGAGTTACTGGTGGAATGAATGTGGAAATTGGAGAGAAGGGAGGCGTCAAGAATGACCACCAGGCTTCTGGATGGATGGTAGTATCTCCCTAAGAAGGGAGAGAGGCAAGAGTAGAGAGTCAACTTGTGGGAAAATGAGGGAACCAAGACTTTTGTTTCAGAAGTGTCACATTTTCTCTATCCATGAGATACCAGTGGAGATGTCAAGAAGGTCAGCTGTTTCCCTGGAAGCTTATATTAATAGCAACTTGGCAACAGCTAATAAAATTACAAATATATCCTCTGGACAGTGATCCAAATTCTTGAAATTTATCTTAGAAATATTCTTTGCATATGTTTGAAATGACTTATGTAAAGGGTTATTTATTGCAGCATTGATTATAATAGCAACAGCAGAAGATTGGAATCAAGCCAGATAGCTATTAAATTCTAGTCCAAGCAGTGGAATACTATGAAACTATATGAATAGGAGGAGAGCACTCTCTCTGTACTTATATGAAAAAAGAAAAAAAGAAGGTACAATAACATAGTTAAATGAACAATATAAAAAGTACAGAAAGGTGTATTTAATAAGCTATTTTTAGTGTGGAGTTCCTTCACTTTCCTACAAGTTAACTCTACTCTTGCCTGGAGTTTGAAAACCAAAAGGGAAGAACATATTCGCATTTCTCAAGCTGAAAGAATTGAAAAAATTCAAGCCTTGAGTTGCAATATTGAGAGATTCTATGGGCAAAATATTGAATGATGCAGGAAACATCAAGAGAAGATGGCAGGAATACACAGAGTCACTGTACCAAAAGGAACTGTTTGATCTTCATCCATTTCAGGAAGTGGCATATGATCTAGAACCAATGGTACTGAAGGAGGAAGTCAAAGCTGCAATGAAAGAATTGGTGAAGAACAAGGCTCTGGGAATTGACGGAATACCCATTGAGATATTTCAACAAACAGATGCCCCATTGGAGGCACTCACTCGGTTATGCCAAGAGATTTGGAAGACAGCTACCTGTCCAACTGACTGGAAGAGATCCATATTTGTACCCATTCCAAAGAAAGGTGATCCCACAGATTGTGGAAATTATGGAACAATATCAATATCGCACACAATTAAGATCTTACTGAAGATAATTCAAAAACGTTTGCAGCAGTATATTGACAGAGAACTTCAGAGGTGCAAGCTGAATTCAGAAGAGGACGTGGAACAAGGGATATCATAGCGGTTGTCAGATGGATCTTGGCTCAAGGCAAAGAATACCAGAAAGATGTTTACTTGTGTTTTATTGACTATGCAAAGGCATTTGATTGTGTGGATCATGACAAATTATGGATAACATTGAGAAGAATGGGAATTCCCGAACACTTGATTGTACTCATGAGGAACCTGTACCTTGACCAGGAGGGCGTCGTTCAGATGGAACAAGGGGACACTACATGGTTTAAAATCAAGAAGGGAGTGCGTCAGGGTTGTATTCTTTCCCCACACTTATTCAATCTATACGCTGAGCAAATAATCCAAGAAGCTGGACTGTATGAAGAAAAACGTGGCATCAGGATTGGAGGAAGAATCATTAACAACCTGAGATATGCAGACGATACAACTTTGCTTGCTGAAAGTGAGGATGACTTGAGGCAGTTACTGATGAAGTTGAAGAATACAGTCTGCAGTATGGATTACGTCTCAATATAAAGAAAACAAAAATCCTCACAACTGGACCAATGAGCAGCATCACAATAAATGGAGAGAAGATTGAAGTTGTCAAAGAATTCACGTTGCTTGGTTCTACAATTGATGCCAATGGAAGCAGCAGTCAGGACATTAGATGACGTGTAGCATTGGGAAGGTCAACCGTGAAGGAACTGTTTCAAGTGCTGAGGAGCAAGGATGTCTCCTTGAGGACTAAGGTGCGCCTGAAACAAGCCATGATATTTCCAATCGCCTCGTATGCATGTGAGAGCTGGACAATGAATAAGGAAGACCAAAGAAGAATTGATGCTTTTGAGTTGCGGTGTTGGCGAAGAATGCTGAAAGTACCATGGACTGCTAAAAGAACTAACAGATGTGTCCTGGAGGAAGTACACCCAAAATGCTCCTTGGAAGCAAGCATGGCCAGACTTTGTCTCACCCACTTTGGTCATGTTGTCAGAAGGGACCATTCCCTGGAGAAGGATGTCATGCTTGTTAGGGTGGAGGGTCGACAAAAGAGGGGGAGGCCTTCACGGAAGTGGATTGACACGGTGGCTGCAATGATGGGCTCAAGTTAGCAGGGATGATGGAGCTGGTGCGGGATCAGGCAGTGTTTCATTCTGCTGTGCATGGGGTTGCTATGAGTCGAAAACAACTCAACGGCACCTAACAACAACAAACATCCAGAAGCCTGGGATAGGAAAAATATTATATATTCATATTTGCTTATGTTTGGAAGGTTAACCTAATACAAATGATTATCTGTTGGGAGTATGAAGTGGGAGTGGAACTAAGCACGGTCCCATCTTTATTCTGTTTTTAGAATTAAGAAGGGAGCTCTGATGGTGTAGTGCCTAAGGCATTTGACTGCTAAACAGAAAGTTGGTGGTTCAAACCCACCGGCCACTCCTCGGAAGGAAGATGGGGCAATCTACTTCCGTAGTGATGCTGCCCTGGAAACCCAAGGAGGGGTCGCTATGAGTTGAATCTGACTTGAGGGCAATGGGTATGGGTAGAATTATGAACCAGATAACTGAATTATCTACTTGAAAACCGTCAGTAGCAAATATAGACTGAACACCTGCTATCAGCCAGGCACTCTACACAACCTTCTCACAACGTTGCTTGAGACAAGTATTGTATTTTACATCTCATAGATGAGGAAACTGAGATTCAAAGAACTTAAGTGTCTTGCTCAGGGCCACACAGTGAGTAAACAGTCCACTCAGTGTTTGGTCATAGGCCTTTGGCTCCAAAGCCTTTGCTTTCTCTTTTGGCAGAAGTTGTATGTGGGGTTTTATATGTGGGTTTTTATGCCTACTGCCTGCATGCCTAACAGCTGCTTCTCCCTACAGAGCCTTGTTGGGGACATTGACAATGCCATGAGGACCTTCCTCAACTACTACACCGTTTGGAAGCAGTTTGGAGGGCTCCCGGAATTCTACAACATTCCTCAGGGATACACAGTAGAGAAGCGAGAAGGCTACCCTCTTCGTCCAGGTGAGCACCATGTCAGCATTTCATCACCTTCCCACAGACTGGTTTTCCAAATGCAAACCCTCATGTCTCTACAGGGCTCCATGTTTCACAAGTGGTTGCAAATCTTTCCCCCCACACATCCACACACCATTTGATGTTTCTTTTGGCTTTGGTGGTTTTCCTGCTAAACTCACTGCCATCGAATCGATTCTGATTCATAGTGACCCTATGGGATGGAACTGCTCCATAGGGTTTCTAAAGCTGTAAATTTTTACAGAAGCAGATTGCCTCATCTTCCCATAAAGCATCTGGTGGTTTCAAACTGCCAACCTTTTGGTTAGCAGCCAAATGCTTTAGCCACTACCACCAGAGGACCTATTTTCCTGCTAGGAAGTATTTATTCCCATATTTTTGGATAAAGAAACTGAGGGATAGTAGTTTGAAATGGCTTGCCCAAGACCTTGCTTAGTGTAGTAAGTAGGACTGGAACTCAGACTTTGAAATAAAATCTTGAGCCATTTCAAGTTTGGAGAAGTGAGTAGGAAGGAGAAGAAAAGCCAGGTTGACTTTGTTCATACTCTTGCCATTGAGATTTTAGAAGTGTAAGCAAACTTCATAAGCATATTCTACAAAGGGTCAGATAAGTTATGCTTCTATAGTCTGGAATGTTCAGACTTTGGAATGGGCCTTAGGAATCATCTAGTCTTACCTACCTCCCCATTATGCATTCCAGAACTCAAGACTCAGAGAGGGAGGGACAGCACACTAGATACTATCTTAAGTACTTTTCCAGCTCTGATGACCTCTGATTCACCTCAGGCAGGTTAAACATTGTAAGGAGGGAAAGGGAATGAGGGACAGAGGAAGGAAGCTTAGTCAGCACACAGTCATCTCTCACCCCAAAATAGGTTATGTTACCATTGTCTTAAGACTCTTAACACCTTCCCACTTGAATTGCCTTTTAGCTGTGAAATGGGCCTTTGTAGTGGTTTCCGCCATCCCCATTTCCTTCCTCCTTTAACCCAAGTGATGATGGTAGGAGTCTGGGGGGGGAGCAGAAGAGGGAGTAAAACTTTTTATCCTTAGAGGCTATTGTGCTTGGTGTTTCTCGTACATTGGTTCTCATGGAGTATATTTTAAAAATAAAACTCTCAGAAGGCATCATATCCAGTGTTATGATTATATTGGAACTAAATATGCACGTGGGCTTGTGCAATTTAGGGGTAGAGGAAGCCCCCCCATCATATCCTGTATCATCACTGAACTCCAAATTCACTGCCGTCACATTGTTTCTGACTCATAGCAACCCCTCCTTGGGCTTCTGAGGTGGTATCTCTACGGAAGTAGATTGTTCAATCTTCCTTGCAAGGAGTGGCCAGTGGGTATGAACTGCCGGCCTTCTGGTTAGCAGTCAAATTATCCCCTATCATATCATATCCCTGTGGTTATCCAGTCTTCGCTCAGTTACCACCACAGGGAGCTCACTCTTACCAGGGCAACCTGTTCCATTTGCAGGACAGGCTGACAGGAAAGCATCAGTGGAAAGCAAAGCACCACCTCTAGGAATCCAGGAATGCCTTAGTTCAGTCACCCTTCCTACCCTAAAACAATAGTGTGTGGGAAATAAGATCCTACTCTATAATTAGATTGTCCAGTGTCTCACTCTATTCTTGTTATTATTAGGTGCTGTCGAGTCAATTCCAACTCATAGTGACCCTGTGTACAACAGTATGAGACACTCTTATACATGTCTTTGATAAGCAGTGTTGGAGCACAGGAACCTAAAGGCTTCTGGGGGCCTTTACCTCCTCCTAAGGCCAAATCTAAACCTTGGGCTGTTACCATCCTCTAGAGTTGGCCAAATGTACAGGGAGTGAAAACTTACTTAGGCCTACTGTGAGGAAGAAAAAACAAGATGGTTGGTTCTGGGTACAGTGACTGAATTGGCTACTAGAAGCAGAAAGGGAGGCTTCCCATGAGAGCTTATCTTGTCTTACTTTGAACACATAGTATCCCCCCCTTACCAGTAAACATGCACTAATCTGTATCTTAGAATATATAAGCAATTAGAACATAAGGGATTAGATTAGCAGTACTCTAGGGTTCATGGGGTTAGGGGAGGGTAAAGTAGGAGAGTCAGGCAGGGACTTTTTCCATCAAAGTAATAAATAGAGTTTGAGCCATAAATCAGAAGGATGAAAAGTGCCCAGGAAGAAACAGGAAAAGAGAAGATCAGGAAGGGAGGTTAACATAGGAAAGGTGAGGGGTTCTTCTCTGAAAAAGGATGAGTAAAGTAGGAAATTATATTAAGCTGGAACTGCAACCAAGTGGGGATACCCCAGAAGCTGAATCTTTCTTTCCCATAACAGACAGCTTTTCAGATATTTGAAGGCAATTAATACATTTTTCTGGATTTTCTTTCTCCAGGATTAATACTCTTTTCTGTTTTTTTTTTTTTTTTTTTTTTTCTCCCTAATCTTCACCTTAAGATGGGGCTTATACCTGAACATCATATTCCAGTTGTAGAGAGCAGGGCGAGACTGTCACCTTGTTCTAGACATAGACTCATACCCCTTTTTAGTTTTAAGATTAAGTTAGGCTGTGAGTGATAGCATATAAATATAATAGCAGCTTAAATAAGATAGAAATTTACTTCTCTCCCATGTTTTGGGTTTATATGGCTCTCCATGGGGTCAGGAATTTTCAATCTTGTTTGCTAGGCCATCTTTGACTTATGGGTCCTCAAGAGTCCAAGCTGGCCACTCACAGTCTATCTGTGTGTCTGTCTCAGAACCTCCTCTATGCCAGAACCTCACTGCCTTTTTTTCCCCTTGGGATGGGAGTCTGTGGTCAGCCTTAATGCAGTTTCCACTAAGCTTCAGGCTTTGGGTACATTGGCTCTGAAGACTCAGCACTGGGTAAGTTGTCCCATGTCCTTTTAGTTAGGAGCCCTGTGGACAAGTTATGGGGGGATGCCTTGTGGACAAGTTATACCCCAGAGTGGACCCCGAGCCATTCTTCCTCAGCCATTGGATGAGGGTCTGCTTTGGACTTTGCAGAGCTCATTGAGAGTGCCATGTACCTCTACCGCGCCACGGGGGACCCTACCCTCTTAGAACTTGGAAGAGATGCTGTGGAATCTATTGAAAAAATCAGCAAGGTGGAGTGTGGATTTGCAACAGTAAGTGTTTCCAGGGGCCCAACAACTGGGCAGTATCTCTGCTGCTGAAGAGGCCTATTTAAGAGTGGAACCTTGGGAGTCCTGAAATATCAACCCTGAAAGGGACCTTAGAAAAGTGATAACACCCTTATTTTATAGATGGATATGGTAGTTAAGGTTGTGTATCAACTTGGCTGGGCCGCTGCATGTGGTTATTGCCCATCATGAGACTGGTAATCAACTCCATGGTGGCATCTGCTGTGAGCAGTTAAGTAGCTGCCTTAGGGATGTGGTCTGCTTTCAGTATATTAGAAGCTTTGAGAAAGGGCTCTAACTTTTGGCATGCTTGGATCCTGCATTTAACTGAGTCTTCATTCAGCAGCCTGCCATGTTGCCTGCCCATCTTGGGACTACTTCTGGACTTGAACTAGTGGCCTGCCAGGTTGCTTGATAGTCTTGGGACTGTGCCATTGTACTTGGCAACCTTGGGTTTGTCAGCCTCAGCAGCTAGCAGCTGTCTGAGTTAAGAGTTGTCTCCAGGTTCACTGGGCCTGAAACCCAAAGGTTGAGGGGCCTTCACCTAGCCCCTTGAGCTGGCACACTGAACTCAGACTTCTAGTCTCCTTAACTGTAAGAGAATAAATCCCTGTTTGTTAAAGTCATCCATCCACGAGTGGTGTTTCTCTTGTAGCAGCACTAGAGAACCAAAACAATGGGGAAACTGAAGAACTGAGAAGCAAAGAGCCTTGCTAAGGGTCACATATCTACAAGAGGTAGAGCTAGCATTCGTTCCCAGGGGTCTCCACTTCATGGCCTTGGCATTCTTCCTGTATCAGAGATCTTTTATTTGTCTCAGTAGGCCACTTTGCAGGTGGGTTTTGTGAAAAGAGCCTACAAAATGAGTTTTAGGAAGGGAAATCCAGAGTCTTATGGCCCTATATTTAAGCCTGGGGACTCTTCACAGAACAGTGCAACTAATCTCACAAATATTTATTGAATGTCTTTGACGTGCCAGGCACTATGGTTGGCCCAAGGGTCATAACGGTGAAGAAAGACCAAGTCCTTGCTCCCTGAAGTTGACATTTTAGTAAAAAATGTAGACTATAAGCATGTATGTGGGAAACAGGAAAAAAAAAAAAAAAAAAAAAGACCAACGTGGCTGGAGTGGAGTGAGCACAGAACAAAGGAGGAGGAGATGAGGTTCAAGAGGCGGACAAGTCAGGTTGTGTAGGGCTTCATATAAGCCATGGTGAAAAATCTGCATGTTGTTCTGCTTCAAGTCGGAAGCCTTTGTAGGGCTTAAAGCTGAAGAGTGACATGATCTGATTTGTGCTTTAGGAATGTCACTCTGGCTTCTCTGAAGAGAAAAGGCTGACAAGGTCATGGGTGGGAGCCATCTCCCATCTTTATAAAGCCCAAGTCGGCAGATACAAGTAAACAATGATTCCAGACATGTAGAAACCAGATGTGTAAGAAAATAGTCTAGAAGAAGATTCACCAAAAAGCCTACAGAGGTTTTTCAAAGTATGGGATTAAAAAATAAACATTTTCTTTCAAGATTTTGTAGTGGGGTTTTATTCTATAAGTAAAACGTGGGCATATGTTTTAAAAGTAAGGATAAGGACATATATGTGTAGGGGAAATTCAGCAGTGCTATGTTTTGGTTTCTAATATGTTGGATTCTCTGGAAAGCTGAGCATATAAGCCCACTGGGGCCGTCTTAGGAATGCTCGATTTGCTTCCATGGAAATGAAGCCTTTGGAGGTTTTCCAAGGTGAATAGTGGAACAGACCTCTGACTTCTTGGCTTTTGTCAAAGAGGGTAAGAGAATAATAGTTCTTGGTACATCAAGTCTGTATTTGAGTCATATCTTTGGGGATAAAATAAATACCACTGAGAGTTGGTTTTAAGAAAAAGTATTGTTAATTCCGAGAAGCTAAAGTAAATGTTTATAACAAGCCATCTTATTCATCTATGACTGTAAACTCACTATGAATTTTTCTTTATAAGACCCCTTCCTTGTTTATGATAGCAAAAACACGATGACAACTTTAATGTCCATCAAGGGGAATGAGCTAAGTGTTCTACGGAATACTGTCTTGTCATTAAAAAGGATGATTAGATCTCTGTTTTTAGTCACAAAAAGATAGCATATGGGGGATAGGAAGTTATCAGTGTTGTGTACAGCAGTTGGGCAGCATTGGAGCTGAAAGAACAACAAATGCAAAGAACCTAGGGTGGGAATATGTTTGCTGAACTCAAGAAACTGGAAGGCTAGTTTGGCTGGAGCTGCAAGAGCAAGGAGGAGAGTGGTAAGAGGTGAGGTCAGGGAGGTGGCAGGGACCAGATCATGTAGAGCCTGTTAGGCCCCGGTAAGGACTTCGGTTTTCAGTCAATGTGAAATGGGGTGTCAATGGAGAGTTTTGAGTAGAGGAGTGATAGGTAAGATTTATGATACACATATGGAAGCAAGAAGTCTATTTGGAAGCTATTATGATAATCCAGGTAAGACATGATGGTGGCTTGAGCAAGGGTGAGACTCTGATAAGTTTGCCTAAAAGCCCTCGGCTCTTAGTGGCAGAGCTGGGACTCCTAATGGCTCACATGACCCTTTCTACTGCACCATGATGCTGTTCTGACTTGCTTCCTTCTCCCACGTGGCAGATCAAAGACCTTCGAGACCACAAGCTTGACAACCGCATGGAGTCGTTCTTTCTGGCCGAGACTGTGAAATACCTCTACCTTCTCTTTGATCCAACTAACTTCATCCACAACAACGGCTCCACCTTCGATGCTGTGATAACCCCCTATGGGGAGTGCATCCTGGGGGCTGGGGGTTACATCTTCAACACAGAAGCACACCCCATCGACCCTGCTGCCCTGCACTGTTGCCAGAGACTGAAGGAAGAGCAGTGGGAAGTGGAAGATTTGATGAGGGAATTCTACTCTCTCAAACGGAACAGATCAAGATTTCAGAAAAAGACTGTGAGTTCAGGAACATGGGAACCCCAAGCTGGGCCAGGAACATTCTCCTCTCCTAAAAACCAGGATAGGGCAAGGGAGAAGAAACCTGTCAAGCAGAAAATCCCACTTCTCAGCTGTCCTAGTCAGCCCTTTACCTCTAAGTTGGCATTGCTGGGACAGGTTTTCTTGGACTCTACATAACCACTGGATGATTTTCTTTTTTTTTTTTTCTTTTAAACTGAACTATTAACAATAAACAAATCTGCTTTTGTCCTTTCTTTCTCTTTCCATTTACATACTGGGCTATCTCATGAGATTTCATTCAAAGAAAGGGTCCATGGCTAAGCCAATTATATCTAGTTTATTCTTCTCATGCACTTCAAGAAACAGGTAAACTCAAAGTCAGCTGGGCCCTAAAACCCCAATGGATTGATAGTTAAATCTCCTTTCACTTCAAGATCCCTTTTTCTATCATTTTGGGGAAGGGAAGTGTATTGCCATAAATGTATATCTTTGTTAGCCCCAGACTGTGTTTCTGCCCTTTAGTCTGTCTATCTGTCCATCTATCCTTCAATGCCACAAAGATTTATTAAGTACCTTTGTATGCCAGCTACAACCCAGAGATACAGTGAGCAAAACATAGCATTCTCATAAATACTAAATTCTGGCAGAGATATGCAGACCAGTAAATATATAAAATAACATTGTGATAAATGCTGTGAAGAAAATAGGGTACAGTGTTAGAAAATAATTGGGAGAGGTAATATTCCTTAGGCTGGTCAGGGAAGGCCTCTCTGAGGAATTGAGTTTTAAAACTTTTAATTATAGAAAATTTAAAATAAACCAAAAAACCCAACTCATAGCGACCGCCATAGGGTTTCTTTTTATTTATTTCTTTTAATTAATTAATTAATTTTTTTTTTTTATTGTGATTTGGGTGAAGATTTACAGAGCAAATTCACTTTCTTACAGCAGTTCACATATACTTTGTCTCATGTCATTGACCACAGTTTACCACAATGCAACAGCTCCCCTCCCACTTCCTCCCCATAGTTA
>NW_006921607.1:10982249-10993729 GCF_000298275.1 Orycteropus afer afer | reverse complement strand
AGATAAACCGTTCCTTAACTTTTACAATAACGGACTATTACAATATTTGTCTTTTTGTGATTGACTTATTTCACTCAGCATAATGTCCTTCAAGTTCATCCACATTATGTGGTGTTTTGCAGATTCTACATTATTCTTTAGTGTTGCATAGTATTCCATTGTGTGTATATATAGTTTGGTTATCCATTCCTCAGTTGATGGACACCTAGGTCGCCATAGGGTTTCCAAGGCTGTAAATCTTTACAGAAGCAAACTGCCTCATCTTTCTTCTGCAGAGTGGCTGGTGGGTTCAAACCACCAGCCTTTTGGTTAACAGCCAAATGCCTGAAACACTACATCACCAGAGCTCCTTACAAAATAAAATTAGAGCAGGATAATTGCCCATATACTCATCACCCAATTTCAACAAACTCAGCTTCAAAGATGGTCAACTCATGCCAGCTGTATTTTGTTTACATCTGCACTGGATTATTCTGAAGGAAATCCCAAACATCCTATCATTTCACCTATATCATTTCAGAATACATCAACAAAACATATCTATGAAAATCAACAACTGTTCTTTCATATCCTCAAATAGCCAATTAATGATTGTCATGGATTGAATTGTGTCCCCCAAAATAAGTGTCAACTTGGCTAGTCCATGATTCCCAGTAGTGTGTGGTTGTCTTCCATTTTGTGATCTGATGTAATTATCCTCCTTTTTCTGGTGGTGTAAATTCTGATCTCTGCATTAATGAGGCAGGATTATGTTATGTTAATGAGGATTAGTTTATGTTTGTTATGTTAGTAAGGCAGGATTAGGGTGACTGCATAACCCTTACTCAGGTCACAATTCTGATTAGATGTAAGGGGAGTTTCCTTGGGGTGTGGCCTGTATCGCCTTTTATCTTGCAAGAGATGGGAGAGAAGGGAACAGAGGAGGAGGTACCTCAGTAGCACCAAGAAAGAGGAGCCAGGAGCAGAGCGTGTTCTTTGGACCCAGGGTCTCTGACCTGAGAACCTCTTAGATCCAGGGGAAGATCGATGCCAAGACACATGGAGATTTCCAAGGAATACTGGGCTCACAGATACTGAGGGGAGAAAAGGACCTTCCTCCAGAGCCAACAGAGAGAAAGCTTTCCCCTAGAACTGTTGTTGTTGTTGTTAACGTACTGTTGAGTCAGACCTGACTCATAGCGACCCCTCCTTGGGTTTCCAAGGCAGTATCACTACGGAAGTAGATTGCCCCATCTTTCTTCCGAGGAGTGGCTGGTGGGTTTGAACCGCCAGCCGTCTGGTTAGCAGTCAAGTGCTTTAGGCACTATGCTACCAGAGCTCCCTCCCCTAGAACTAGCACCCTGAATTCAGACTTCTAGCTTGTGAGAGAATAAATTTATTTATTAAAGCCATCCACTTGCATTTCTGTTATAAGAGCACTAGATAACTAAGAAGTGAACAGAGAGTGATTGGTAATGATTATTAGGTTTCTTTTTGAACTGATGAAAATGTTCTGGAATTAGATATGGGTGATGATTGCTCAACATTGTGAATACAGTAATGTCCCAGGTTCCTTAGGTTATGAACCTCCCACTTAAAACTTGTACTTGTCCTTTAACAGTATGTAAATCTGCCCTGGCTTTGAAACAATTGAATCAGTCCCTACTGGCTACAAATTCTTCACCACAATCACCTTCACCTGCTGCACATGCTGGTTTGAAGTCATTGAAAAGGGTTCGACCTTTTCCAGCACTAAGGAAAATAAGAACCATATGCACCTGTTCTGCCTGACTTCTAAATTTAACATAAAGACACACTTAGGAACAGATCTCGTAATTGGGGGACTGCCTGTATACTGAAAACCATTGAATTGTACACTTTAAAAGAGAATTTTATGCTTTGTGAACTTTATCTCAAGAAGCAAGAAAAGAAAAGGAACATACACACCCCTCAAAAAGCAGCAGTACTTTGCAGTCAACAGAGTTGGTCGTAAAATTTATCAAAGGAAGTATTCTATAAGCAGAGAAAGGTAAGCTTTTTATAGTTTTTTATAAACTTTTTTTTATACAGTAACAGTTTAGTACATTAGAGCAGTGTTTTGAACTGTAACTCATGACCCATTAGTGGATCAAGATATGAATTTAATGTCACAACTTTTTTTTAAATAATGAAATAGAATGGGTTAGAAAATATTAAGAGTGCAGTTTATGGATTCTTGGCAAGAACCATGGGCACTGACACAATACTAAGTCTAATTGGATTGCACTGCCTGAGAGAGAAGAGGGTGTGAAAAATACACACTTTGGCTAAGAGCAGGTTGTGTTACTTTGTTCACTGTCATTTTGATCTTCTGGAATGTATCTGTCAATATGACCATTACTGTATAATGGGAGAACCCAATATTACTTAATTTTACATCAATGTAATTTGTAGTCAGTTACGAATTAAAGTGTGAGACACTTTTATTCATTTTTGTCATGACTTTCAACTGAGTTTTGGTTAGGAATTTGCAGTGCAATTTTTCAGAAAGGCATAATTGGATAGGAAAATTTTGAATTTGTGACAATTGTAGCATTTTAATAGAACTAGTTCAAACTGCCTATAAATGGATTGAATGTCAGAGAAAACAAGAATGGTAAGTGAAAAATATGGGAAGAGTGAACAGTGATATTGAGGGAAATATCAATTCTAATCAGCAAATTTTGACTTCATTTGTGCCTCATTAAAAAGAGTAAGCATAAAACTTAGAATTTTTAAAATAAAGTTTTATCAAATGTGCAAAAGCAACAAAAATGGCTGAGGCCAATGTATTATTTGGAATATTCTTGCAAATGAAAGAATAAAACCCGCATATTAAAAAGATGCATGGGAACGGCATGTTGTGCTGAATTCAATCAATCTCCTGAATATTTTCAAAGAAAGGAAAATATATCTAATGTGATGGGCAGTTCTTAGTCATCTCGTGACTACTAATGAGAAAGCCTTATTATTGTTGTATTTGGTTACATATTATGTGCCAAAAGATATAAACTGCTCACATAGTGCCTAAAAGAAAATGATTCTACTGGCATTTTTTTTTTTTTTTTTTAAGTTTTGTGATTTGGGTGAAAGTTTACAGAGCAAATTCATTTTCCATACAGCAGTTCATACACATTTTGTCTCATGATATAGACTACAATTGCCCACAATGTAACAGCTCTCTTCCTACTTCCTCTCCATTGTTACCTCTTCCCTGTGTCCTTCCCTCCCATGTACTTCTGCCTCTCCATCAGTCTCTCTGTGCAAACACTGCCCTTCTGTCCTCCCATGATTGATTTCTCTAAGGAGTGTATCTATCTGATGTAAATGTTTAGCCCAAATGATGGTCTTTTATTTGGCTGGAAGCCACAGGAGTGAGGTCATGAAAGTTGGTTGGCTGTCTTGAAGGAAAGTACAAAGGAGATAATAAGAATACAAGAATAAAATAAATTCGTATTTTTCCAAATGAAAAACAATCTCATTTGGAAAATATCTTCAAAGTGTTTTTTTTTTTAAAGAATGTTGGCTTATTTAACTGAGATAGATATATATATATATATATATATATATATATATATATATATATATATATATTACATTCCACCAGCCACTCCTCGGAAGGAAGGTTGGGCAATCCTACTTCCGTAGTGATACTGCCTTGGAAACCCAAGGAGGGGTCGCTATGAGTCAGGGCTGACTTGACGGCACATAACAACAACAACAACAATATTACATTCTTAGAGAATTAGATTAGAAACTCCTTTGGGGAAACTATTCCGGTACATCAGCCTATCCAAGCATTCCAAATGATGTTACTGTTACGACAAGCAACATTTCAACATATGTTTCAATATATATTGTGTTGTCATTAGGTGCTGTCGAGTCTGCTCCGACTTATAGCAACCCCATGCACAACAGAACGAAATACTGACCAGTTGTGTGCCATCCTCACAATCCTTGCCATATTCGAGCCCATTGTTGCAGCCACTGTGTCAACCCATTTCATTGAGAGTCTTCCCCTTTTTCACTGACTCTCTGCTTTACCAAGCATAAAACCAGGGAATGGTTCCTTCTAACAATATGACCAAAGTAGGTGAGACAAAGCCTGGCCATTCTTGCTTCAAAAGTGCATTCCAACTGCACTTCTTCAAGGACAGATTTGTTCATTCTTCTGGCAGTCCATGGTATTTTCAGTATTCTTCAGCCACACCATAATTCATTTGATCTCATTGGTCTTCCTTATTCATTGTCCAGCTTTCACATGCACATGAAACAATTGAAAATACTGTGCCTTGGGTTACGCACACCTTAGTCTTCAAAGTGACATCTTTGCTTCTTAACACTTTAAAAAGGTCTTTTGCAGTAGATTTGCCCAGTGCAATACAACATCTGATTTCTTGACTGCTGTTTCCACGGACATTGAATGTGGAGCCAAGTAAAATGAAATCACTGACAATTTCCATCTATCTCCATTTATTGTGATGTTGTTTATTGGTCCAGTTGAGGATTTTGTTTTCTTTAGGTTGAGGTGTAATCCATACTGAAGACTATAGTCTTTGATCTTCATCAGTAAGTGCTTCAAGTCATCTTCACATTCAACAAGCAAGGTTGTGTTATCTGCATATTGCAGGTTGTTAATGAGTCTTCCTCTTATTCTGATGCCATGTTCTTCTTCATACAGTCCAGCTTCTCAGATTATTTGCTTAACATACAGAATGAATAAATATGGTGAAGAGATACAACCCTGACACACACCTTTCCTGATTTTAAACCATGCAGTATTCCCTTGTTCTGTTTGAACAAAAGCATCTTGGTCTATGTACGGGTTCCTCATGACCACAGTTAAGTGTTCTAGAATTCCCATTCTTCACAATGTTATCCATAATTTGTTATGATCCACCCAGTCAAATGCCTTTGCATAGTCAGTGAAACACAGGTAAACATCTTTCTGGTATTTTTTGCTTGCAGCCAAGATCCATCTGGTATCAGCGATGATATCCCTTGATCCATTCACATCCTCTTCTGAATTCAGCTTGAATTTCTGGCAGTTTCCTGTCAATATACTGCTGCACCAGTGTTTGACTTATCCTCAGCAAGATTTTTTTACTTGTGTGTGATATAAATGATACTGTTTGATAATTTCCACATTCTGTTGGGTCACCTTTCTTTGGAATGGGTAAAAATATGGATCTCTTCCAGTCAGTTGGCTTAGGTAGCTGTCTTCCAAATTTTTTGGCATAAAGAGTAAGTGCCTCTAGCACTGCATCCATTTGTTGAAACATCTCAATGGGTATTCTGTCAATTCCTGGAGCCTTGTTGTTTTTTTTTTTTTTTGCCAATTCCTCAGTGCAGCTTAGACTTCTTCCTTCAGTACCATTGGCTCTTGATCATATGCTACCTTCGAAATAGTTGAACATCGACCAACTCTTTTTGGTATGGTGACTCTGTGTATATCTTCCATGTTTTGATGCTTCTTGCATCATTCAGTATTTTGCCCATAGACTCCTTCAATACTGCAACTTGAAGCTTGAGTCTTTTCTTCAGTTCTTTCAGCTTGAGAAATGCTGAGTGTGTTCTTTCCTTTTGGTTTTCTAACCCCAGGTCTTTGCACATTTCATTAAAAATACTTTAGTCTTCTCAAGCTACCATATGAAATCTTCTGTTCAGCTTGTTTATCTCATCATTTCTTCCATTTACTTTAGCTACTTCTAGTCAAGGGAAAGTTTCAGAGTCTCTTCTGACATACATTTTGGTCTTTTCTTCCTTTTCTGTCTTTTTAATGACCATTTGCTTTCTTCATGTATGATGCTCTTGATGTCATCCCACAACTCGACTGGTCTTCAGTCATTGGTGTTCAATGCATCAAAACTGTTCTTCAGATGGTCTCTATATTAAGGTGGGATATAATCAAGGTCATATTTTGGCTCTCATGGAATTGTTTTAATTTTCTTCAGCTTCATCTTGAACTTGCACATGAGCAATGGATGGCTGTTCCACAGTCAGCTCCTGGCCTTGTTTTGATGGAAGATACTGAGTTTCTCCATCACCTCTTTCCACAGATGTAGTTGATCTGATTCCTATGTATTCCATCTGGCAAGGTCCACATGTATAGCTACCATTTGTGTTGTTGAAAAAAGGCATTTTCAATGAATAAATCATTGCACTTGCAAAATTCTGTCATGTGATCTCAGACATCATTTCTAACACAAAAGTCCTATTTTCCAACTACTGATGATTCTTCCTTGTTTCCAACTTTCACATTCCAATCACCAGTAATAATTACCATCACTTGTTTGTCAGTTTGTTGTACTGTGGTGGCTTTTGTGTTGCTGTGAGGCTGGAGGCTATGCCATCAGTATTTAAAATACCAGCAGGGTCACCCATGCTGGATAGGTTTCAGCAGAGCTTCCAGACTAAGACAGACTGGGAAGAAGAATGAAGCCATCCACTTCTGGAAGAACTGGCCACTGAAAACCTTCTGAATAGCAGTGAAACACTGTCTGATGTATTACTGGAAAACTCTATGAATAACCCTGAAACCTTGTCTGATATAATACCAGAAGATAAACCCCTCAGATTGGAAGGCATTCAAAATACGACTGGGGAAGAGCTACCTCCTCAAAGTACAGTTGACTTTAATGATATGGATGGAGTAAAGCTTTCAGGACCTTCATTTGCTGATGGGGCATGACTCAAAATGGGAAGAAACAGCCACAACATCCATTAATAATCAGAATGTGGAATATACGAAGTATGAATCTGATAAAATTGGAAGTTGTCAGAAATGAAATGGAATGCATAAAGAGCTATATTCTAGGCATTCCAAAAACCAAGCCAAACTCACTGCCATCAAATTGATTCTGATTCATAGAGACCCCCTCTGGGTTCCTGAGGTGGTAAATCTTTACGGAAATAGGTTGCCCGGTCTTCCTCCCTTCATAGTGGAGTGGCTGGTAGGTTTGAACTGCCAACCTTGTGGTTAGCAGTCAAATGCCTTAGGCACTACACTACCAGAGCTCCTATCCTAGGCATTAGTGAGCTGAAATGAATTGTTCTTGGCCATTTTGAATCAAACAATCATATGGTCTCCTATGCCAGGAATGACAAATTGAAAAGCAACGGTATCACATTCATCATCAAAAATAATGTTTCAAGATCTGTCTTGAAGTACAGCTGTCAGTGATAGAATAATCTACAAGGAAGACCAGTTAATGCTACTATTATTCAATATATATACTTCCCAGAAATAAAAAAGAATGAAGCACTGTTACACAGAACAACATGGATGAATATCAGAAATATTGTGTTGAGTGAAAGAAGCCAGATAAAAGACTGCATACTATACAGTTCCATTTATATGAAGTTCTAGAATAGTCAAAACTAATCTGTGACGATAAAAATCAGAACAGTGTTTGCCTGAGGGTCAGGAGTTGACTCGGAAAGACAGATACATCAAACCAAAACCCAAACTCACTGCTGTCAAGTTGGATCCGACTCATAGCAACCCTTCCTTTGGTTTCCAAGGCGGTATCACTACCGAAGTAGATTGCCCAATCTTCCTTCCAACAAGTGGCTGGTGGGTTTGAACCTCCAGCCTTCTGGTTAGCAGTCAAATACATAGATGAAGATAAAATATAATGTTAACAGTTGGTGAGTCTAAACAAAGGATGATAGTATTACTGCTCTTCGTATTTTACTGTAGTTTTGAAATCCTCCTCCCAAAAGTGTGTAGGGAAAATAAGATAATTCAGAGTGATTCGCCAATGGTAAGTGTTCAGTAAAAGGTAGCTCTTATACCACAGTATAACTCCGTAAGGACTGAGAATTTCCTTTTACTTTACTCCCAGCACTTAGAATGGTGCCTGGCACATAACTCGGTCCTCAGTAAATGTTTTTAAAACAAAGCATTGAAAGGTTGTACATTAGAAATGTAGTAATGTGAAAACAATTTCATTATACAAAATAACACCGCAGGACAAGGTATGGTTGGGACAGCTGTTTTTATGGCCTGAATACAACTGTGCCAGTTGCTTTGATTAAAAAGAACTTCTCTACAAAAGAAAATGATCTGATTTTAAAAAATTGCTTCAGAAAATCTGTCGCCCAACTGGGATGAGCTTGGCAGTTCATTTATCTTCATGTTTCTTTAAAACATTTGAGAATTTCTTTTCTTTTTTAAGTCACTTTGGAGCTTGCTTCATTTTCCTAGTGCTGACCCAAAGTTAACGCAGTTGGGCCTCGTTAGGGGTTGCGGTACTACGCCCTCTGGTGGTAGGAGATTCAGTTTCTATGGAAAAGGCCAGTTGAACAGAAATCAAGTGGAAAGACTGCCTTTACTCAGAGGTTTTTGGAAACCTATCTCCTTACTTTCTGGTCACATAGTGTCCTCAAGGGCTGAGTTTGATGTGATCATTTTTGACTCGTTGAACAGCTAGCTTTAGGGGATGCCTGGGCCAGGCTGGACTGAGGAAGGTACAAATTTCGGAATGGAAAGTGACATTTGTAGTTGGGTCAAAGCTGAGATAGGAAGATTTGTCCTCAGCATGATGAGTGCCAAGGGAAGCCCAGAAGGCCATTGGATTGTATAATTTGTCAGGGTCCAGTCTGCTCATTGTGACAAGGATGAGAGTACTGTGTACTCAGCCATCTGCCCCTGGAAGAGGTCTGGGCGGAACCCTGGGGGTATGGATTATTCAGGGGAAGGCTGGCTGCTGCCCACACAGGAATCTGGCAGGAGTCCAGTTCACCAACGACCAGTTTGATATCCCTGGAAATGACTTTTCCTTTTTCTTAATTTCTAACATTAAAAGACTCAGCTTTTTTATCCCCCCGAGTGTAAAAATGGTAAATGATGGGTGCAAAATAATAATAAGAAGAAGAAATAATGAAAGATATTAATAAAAGCAGAAGTCACCTGAAATGGCTGCATTGTGATAACCACAGATGACATTTTGGGTGAGGTTTCTTTCAGATAATTCTACACATATGAACACACAGAGTAGGAATGTCTAATTATACATTAAGGGGACCATAATATACCTACTTCTCCACAACTTGCTTTATTTTTCTCTCAACAATGAGAGATGAAAATCTTTTCATCTAGTTATAATGTATGATTTTTTTTAATTAAAAAATTTAAAGTATTTTTCATTATTAATGTATGTTCATAATGAAAATACAAATAATACAAAAGTGTAAAAGTTAGAAAAATGAACATTCTCCCCCATCTCCTAATTCCATTCCCCAGTGATAGTTATTATTAACTATTTAGCCCTTGGCTGCTAACCAAAATGTTAGTGGTTTGAACCCACCAGCCCGTCCTCCGGAGAAAGATGTGGCAGTCTGCTTCCATAAGATTTGCAGCCTTGGAAACCTTATGGGGCAGTTCTACTCTGTCCTTTAGGGTCACTATAAGTCAGAATTGACTCGATGGCAGTGTTTCTTGTGTTTTTAATTTGATGCGTAATCTTCCACATTATGTAATACATTAAAAAACAAAAAAACACACTGCCATAGAGTCGGATCTGACTCATAGAGACCCTCCTTGGGTTTCTGAGGAGGTATCACTACAGAAGTAGATTGCCCAACCTTCCTTTAGAGGAGTGGCTGGTAGGTTTGAACCACCAGCTTTCTGGTTAGCAGCCAAATCCCTTAGGCACTGCGCCACCAGAGCTCCATGTATCAGTCTTCAATGTGATATTTTTACTTAACTATGCCACAGATGGGAGCTCTGGTGGTGTAGTGCCTAAGGCATCTGACTGCTAACCAGAAGGCTGGCAGTTAGTTCAAACCCACCAGCCACTCCTCAGAAGGAAGATCGGGCAATCTACTTCTGTAGAGCTACTGGCTTGGAAACCCAAGGAGGAGTTGCTATGAGTTAGAAACGACTTGAGTTTAGTTTTTTGGTTTATGCCACAGACATCTTTCTATGTCAGTTCTATGTGTGTGTCCCTATTCCTTTTAGTGACTTTATAGTAGTATTCCATTGTATGGATGAAACAGAATCCATTAGCCAGTCACCTATTCATGGATATTTTGATTGGTTACAATATTTTTACATATAAATACAGTGCTGAATATTTTAATAATATATCTTGTTATATGGGGGCTCTGGTTGTGTTTATTTAGTTATTGCTAAGGTATAAATTCCTAGAAGTGGATCTAGTGTTATGCATGTTTATATATAATTTCTTCCCGTCTGACCTATAGTTCTATAGTTGTTTACTCTCTGCATCCTTTCCTGGCACTAAGTAAAGATGGAATATTTGTTAATTGGATTAATGGATTAGTGAACAGATGCATGAACTCCTTACAAAATTATAAGGAAATGCAAAACAACCCCCCCAAAAATTGGTAGATAGGAACAGACAGTTCACAAAAGAAAAGACCGGTAAGTGTGTAAAAACATGTCCATCCTAAGGTTTACAGGTGGTAGAATGCCAATGGCGAGACTATAAATTAAAATACATTCTGGAAGCAATTTTTTAGCAGTGTGAATTAAGCTGTAAGGAAGCCCATGCCTTTTGATCAATAATTACTCCTTTAGGAATCTCTCCTAATTATATTATTTAATATGGATGATGACTTACATAAAGATGCTTATTGTGTTATTTGTGGTAAAGAAAGAATATGGAAACAATGTAACCACTAAATAAGAAAATAATTGTAGTATTTCAATATGATGGCATATCTGAGCCATTGAATACCATTTTTTATGAAATAAAATACTAAGATTTTAAATAAGAATTAAACATGCATATACACAGGGTCACTATGAGTCAGAGCCAACTCGAGGGCATCTAACAACAACATATAGTGCTTATACAGAAGATTTCAATGTTGATGAAGTCAAATCTATTTATCTTTTCCTATTTATGGCTTCTAGGTTTTATGCTCCACCACTCGTCTGTCAGTTTGTCATACGGTGGTGGCTTGCATGTTTCTGTAATGCTAGAAACTATCCCACTGGCATTTCAAATACCAGCAGGTCACCCATGGTGGACAGGTTTCAATGGAGCTTCCAGACTAGGATGGACTGGAAAGAAGGACGTGGCCAGGTCCACAGCTGGAAAAATAAGCCACTGAAAACCTTATGAATAACAAGGGAATATTGTCTGATACAGTGCCGGAAGATGAGCTCCTCAGGTTGGAAGGCACTCAAAATATGACTATGGAAGAGCTGCCTTCTCAAAGTAGAGGTGACCTTAATGATGTGGATGGAGTAAAACTTTTGGGACCTCCATTTGCTGGTGTGGCATGACTCAAAATGAGAAGAAACAGCTGCAAGCATCCATTAACAATCAGAAAGTGGGATGTATGAAGTAGGAATCTAGGAAAATTGGAAGTTGTAAAAAAATGAAATGGAATGCACGAAGATCAATATCCTAGACATTGTTGTTGTTGTTGTTAAGTGCCGTCGAGTCGTTTCCGACTCATAGCGACCCCATGCACAGCAGAACGAAACACTGCCCGATCCCGCACCA
>NW_006921607.1:10978328-10979289 GCF_000298275.1 Orycteropus afer afer | reverse complement strand
TGTGGAACAGACCATCAACTGCTCATATGCAAATTCCACTTGAAGTTAAAGACAATTAAAACAAGTCCACGAGAGCCAAAATATGATCTTGAATCCTAGACATTAGTGAGCTGGAATGGACAGGTACTCGCCATTTTGAATCAGACAATCATATGGTCTACTCTGCCAGGATGACAAATTGAAAAGGAATGGCATCACATTCATCTTCAAAAAGAACATTTCAAGATCTATCCTAAAGTACAATGCTGTCAGGCATAGGATAATATCCATACACCTACAAGGGAGACCAGTTAATATGACTTATTCAAATGTATGCACCAACCACTAGAGCCCAAGATGAAGAAATTGAAGATTTTTACCAACTTCTGCAGTCTGAAATTGACCAAACATGTAGTCAAGATGTATTGATAATACTGGTGATTGGAATGGGAAAGGTGAAAACACAGAAGCATCGGTAGTTGGAATATATGGCCTAGGTGATGGAAATGATCCCAGAGATCACAGGATAGAAATTTGCATGACCAACAACTTACTCATTTCAAATACCTTTTCTTAACAACATAAATGGCCACCCTACACGTAGACCTCACCAGATTCAATACACAGGAACCCAATCCACTACACCTGTGGAAACAACCAGTCCTTGGGGATGGATGTCATGCAGGTAACAGAGAGAACCAGCAAAAAAGGGGAAGACCTTCAAGGAGATGGATTGACGGAGGGGCTGGGAGGATGGGCTCAAACGTGCCAAGATTGTGAGGACGGCGCAGGACTGGGCAGTGTTTTGTTCTGTTGTACTTAGGGTTGCTCTGAGTCAGAACTGACTTAACAGCATCTAACAACAACAGCAACAGCAGGTATTACGCTTGTTGTTGTTGTTAAGTGCCGTTGAGTCGTTTCTGACTCATAGCGACCCCATGCACAGCAGAACGAAACACTGCCCGATCCTGCGCCAGCCCCA
>NW_006921607.1:10963380-10977853 GCF_000298275.1 Orycteropus afer afer | reverse complement strand
GTCCTGACTGCTGCTTCCGTTGGCATCGATTGTAGAACCAAGCAACGTGAATTCCTTGACAACCTCAATCTTCTCTCCATTTATTGTGATGCTGCTGGTATTATGCTTAAGAAGATCTTTTCTATCCTAAGTCATAAAAGTATTCTCCTAGATTCACTTCTGGTATTTCTATACCTTGATTTTTCACAGCTTTAGTGAAGTGTAGCTCACGAAGCATAACATCCACCCATTTTGAGTATTGTTGTCCTTAGTTGCCCTCGAGCGGATTCTGACTCATCGTGTGTACGACAGAACTGAACATCACACAGCCCTGTGCCAATCCGAGTGTACAATCTAATGATTTTTAGCAAATTGACCGAGTTGTAAAATCCAGTTTTAGAACTCTACTTTGATTTTCTTATATTTAGCTTTTAACATATCTGAGATTCATTTTAGCATTTGGTGTGAGGCTAGAGATCTAAATGTTTTCCCCTCCCCTTTCTCCATTGATTTGAAATATTTCCCTGCCACATGCTAACCTACCATTGATGCATGGATTTATTCCTGGTCTCCCTATTCCAGGAGTCACAAACAGCCAGGTTTTTTTTTTTTTTTTTCCCCTTGTAATTTTCAAAATTTCACATGAAAACTCAGATTTCTGGCTTCTCTGGAAAACTCAGAAGATCCAGCAACAATCTTTTGGAAGCTAGTAGAGACTGCTCCTTTTAGATGGGGCAGAAGGATGGTGGCCATAGTCCTGGTTTGCTGGACAGCCCATATATACTGTTTTGGCATAATTATTATCATTTTTATTTCTTGAAAGTGTCGTGGCTTGCATGATCAATTTTAATAACCTTAGTTATTAGTCACAGTCTCCACCACTCCCTGTTGCATCATACCCAGCACTCCTCTTTCGTTTATACTTAAAAAACCCTCCCAGGAAGAAGACAGGGGAGCAGACAACTCCATCTTGCCACAAAGAATGATTGCCAAAAGAATAACTGCATGGACTGGGAGCAGAGAGAAAATGCTATCTAGTAGGGAGTAATTAGTTGCCTGGGCTCAAGAAACAGAATAAACTGTTGTTGTTGTTATGTGCCATTGAGTCGGACCCGACTCATAGTGACCCTTCCTTAGGTTTCCAAGGTGGTATCACTATGGAAGTAGATTGCCCAACCTTCCTTCCAAGGAGTGGCTGGTGGGTTTGAACCACCAGCCTTCTGGTTAGCAGTCAAGTGCCTTTAGGCACTTGGCTACCAGAGCTCCCACAGAATGAACTATCTGGTAGCAAATAATTAGGGTGGGGTTCCTCTGACAGAGAATATATTGCAATTTACCAATCCCTTTCACTTGTCGTAAGGAGCTCTGGTGGCACAGTGCCTAAGGGATTTAACTGCTAACTAGAAGGTTGGTGTTTCAAACCCACCAGCCACTCCATGAAAGGAAGATGGGGAAATCTACTTCCATAAAGATTTACCACCTTAGAAACCCAGTGAGGGTTGTTATGAATCAGAATCCAGTGAGTCCCCCCTGTCCCCCTTCTCTTAAGGAGCTCTGGTGGTGTAGTGGTTAAGGTATTTTGCTGCTAGCCAAAAGGTCATTGGTTTGAACCCACCAGCCACTCTGCAGTAGAAAGATGGGCGGTCTGTTTCAGTAAAGATTTCCAGCCTTGGAAACCTAATAGGGGTGCTATGAGTTGGATTACATCTCAATATAAAGAAAACAAAACTCCTCACAACTGGACCTATCAGCAGCATTACAATAAATGGAGAAAAGATAGAAGTTGTCAAAGGCTTCACATTGCTTGGTTCTACAATGGATGCCAAGCCATGGTATTTTCAGTTGCCTCACGTGCATGTGAGAGCTGGACAATGAATAAGGAAGAACAAAAAAGAGTTGATGCTTTCGAGTTGTGGTGCTGGCGAAGAATGCTCAAAGTACTACAGACTGCAGTAAGAACTCACAAATCTGTCCTGGAGGAAGCACAGCTGGAATGCTCCTTGGAAGTGAGAATGGCTAGACTTAGTCTCCTACTTCGGTCATGTCCAACGGGACCATTCCCTGGAGAAGGATGTCATGCTTGGTAAAGTGGAGGGTCAATGAAGGAGGGGAAGGCCCTCAATGAGATGAATTGACACAGTGGCTGCTGTGATGGGGTCAAGTATAGCAAGGATTGTGGAGCTGGCGGGGATGGGGCAGTGTTTTGTGGAGCTGGTGCAGGACGGGCAGTGTTTTGGTCTGCTGTGGAAAGGGTTGCTATGAGCTGGAGACAACTCAATGGCACCTTACAACAGCACAATAACATGAGTTAGAATCCACTTGTGGCAGTGGTTTTGGTTTCCCTTATTCCATTCAGTACAGTGGTGCAATGGTTAAAGCATTTGGCTGCAAACCAAAAGGTGGGCAGTTCGAACTCACCAGCTGCTCTGTGGGAGAAAGATGAGGCAGTAAGCTTTCCTAAAGATTTAGAGGCTTGGAAAGCCCATGAGCAGTTCTACCTAATCCTATTACACAGTTGCTATAGTAGCATAGTGCCTAAGGCACTTGACTGCTATCCAGAAGGCTGGCGGTTCAAACCCACCCGCCACTCCTTGGAAGCAAATTTGGGCAATCTACTTTCCTAGTGGTACCGCCTCGCAAACCCAAGGAGGGGTCTCTATGAGTAAGGGCCGACTCGACAGCACATAACAACAACATGACTGAATTTGACCTCGTGGCAGTGGGTTTGGTTTAGGAATTTTCATTTAACTTCACAACCTATTGTCATCCCCACTACTTTCTTTTTTTTTTTTTTTTTTTTTTTTTATTAGGATTTGGGTGAAGATTTACAGAGTAAATTCACTTTTCATACAGCAGTTCACATATACTTTGTCTCATGTCATTGACCAAAATTTACAATGCAGCAGCTCCCCTCCCACTTCCTCCCCATAGTTACCTCCTCCCAGTGTCCATCCCTTCATACTCTTCGAGAGGCCCATTTTCTGCCAACCCTGTATATGATCTTGGATACACTCTCCATTTAGACATACATAATTGTTTAGCTTGTTCACCCATCTATCCGTCCCTATACCCATATTTGCTTTCATTAACAACTCAGTATTGTATTTACAAAGGAGTTCATATTTGTTGTTTGTACTGCCCATGTAACTCTCTCTACCACTACTTTCGTAGCATTGTACTCCTTTTCTTCGTTGCTTATCCTGTTTGTCATTGTGCACTTTTTGCGCAGAGATTTGCAGTCTTCCCTGTAGCCTGCATCGCATGATAACAGGGACGTAGGCTTTTCTACTCACCACTATATCCTCAGTAACCAGTTTGGTGCCAGGTGCGTAGCAGACCCCTAGGAACTATTAACTGAACAGAGTCCTAGGAATTATTGATCGAATGAACTGCCGAGGAGATTAAAACTCTAGGGCAGAGAGTGGCTGCTTGGTCAGGTCCTCAGCGAGGTAGGAATCAGACCCAGCGTCCTGACTCCTGGCCTTGAACTCAGGTTCCTTTCCTAACTAGTTGCCTGCAACCTCCCCAATGAGGCAAGAAATGGGGAAATGCACACGCAAGGACTTGTCTTCGACCTTGGAGGAATTCAATTTGCAGAACTGAGGTGCGGGAAGAGAGCGGAGGTGGAAGCAGGCAAAGCCGCCAGTCTCTTCCACTTGCTTCGTCTCAAACAAGACTACATTCCCCAGCAGACCGCGCGGCGCGCACGCCACTGCCACGTGGCTTGTGCCTCCGCCGTCGGCCCGCTGGGGGCGCTGCCGCGACCCCTCCGCCGCCCCGTAGAAATCTCCGCGGCCCCGGGGCCGCTTGCTTCCTGTTTGTCCGACGAGGAGACATGGCGGCGGCGCCGGCGGCGGCTGGGTCTGGGGCCGGCCGAGGGCGACGGGCAGCGGCAACGGCAGCGGCCTGGGGCGGATGGGGTGGCCGGCCGCGGCCCGAAAACATTCTGCTGCAGCTGCGGCAAGGCCAGCTAACCGGCCGGGGCCTGGTCCGGGCCGTGCAGGTATGAGGCTGGCCCGGAGGGGCGGGGCGGGGCAGACCGGGCGGGAGCTGGCGGGGGGCCGGAGAAGAGGCCATTCTGGCTGGCGAAGGTCGGGCCAGACCCCTCTTGGCCGGTTGCGGGGCTTCGCTGTGGACAGCTTGGATGCTGTCAGCCACGGCTGGGCCAGGGACTGCGGCCGGCTAGAGGTCTCGGTCAGGGGCTGAGCGGGGCTGGGCTGCTGTGGGCATTGATGGCGTGTGCGAGCCCTGGGCCCAGCGCCTGGATCCTCCCTTCCCTGCGCCACGTCCACACGTTTAGGAGACCCTGGGAGAGTCTTCTTAGTCTCTATGAACCTGTAGTATCTCCCCCGTGAACTGGGTGGGAAGGGTTGTCATTGCAGTCCCCAAACGGTTCCCAAGAGGATCATAAATGTCATTAGCTCAGAAGACACTCTCCTTGACACCCCCACTCCCCACCTTGTCATGTAGGCCCCAATTGTTGTTCATTACGACACGAAATTCGTTTCGTTCATATTACTTTCCGCGTCTGTAATTACATATTTCTTTGTTATCTGCCCTTTTCTCTCCTGTCTCCCTCATTAGGTTGCACTCTAACGTTGCAGGGACTGTGTGTTTTGCCAGTGTAGAGCATCATAATTAAGAGCGGGCACTCTGGAGTCAGGCCTGAGTTCAAAGCACTGCTTCTTTTCTTGCTTGGGCGAGTTACTGCTCTGTGCCTCAGTTTCCTTATTTGCAAAATGGAGATAATAATTAGTAACCTACCTTTTAAGATGTCGTAAGTATCAAAGAAGACAGTTGTGCAAAGCGTTGTACATTTCTGGTGCATACTAAGGGCTGAAGGGTAATCACTTAATGTTATACTTGGTATCTGGCTTATATCTGGTGCCCAATATATGATTAGTGTTTTTTTGAATGAATGAAGGATACTTGCTGTAGTGTAAAGCAGGATGAATAAGCCCTAGTGTCCTCACTCCCTCCCACCATGTTGCCAGAACTTCTTTACAAACACACCTGTAAAAACATGAAACAAAAAAACCCAAACCGCTGCCATCGAGTAGATTCCGACTCGGAATGATCCCCATTGGGTTTTCAAGGCAGTAAATCTTTACAAAGGTAGGTTGCCGCCTCTTCTTTCCGGGGAGCAGCTGGTGGATTTGAACCCCCAACCTTTCAACCGCCAACTATCTGTTTAGCAGTCAGATGTCTTAGGCACCGCACCACCAGAGCTCCTTTCTAAAACATGCGCCTAATTTAAAGACAACTTTGGTATTAAAAAAACTCTTGAAGGATACACAGGAAAGTAATAGAAGTGGTTGGTGGAAGTGGGGTGGGAATTGGTGGATGTAGAGGAGAATGTCATAGTATAATTTTATATGTTTTTTAAAATTAAATTTTGAACTGTTTGAATATTACTTACTCAAATGACTAATAAAAGTGTAACCGTGGCTCAATTTTCAGCCAAGTGATAGGCCTGTAAGGTGAACAGTAATACCAGGGAGGTACACATTCATTGGAACAATCAACCGTTTGAGATGAAACGGGTAGTATTTGCCTAGGGATAAAGCTCAGAAGGCAGGAAGGTGTAAGAAGGATGCAGGGAAATAAATGATAAACACAGGGAGGAAGTGGGCAGAGTGTTGGCACATTGTGGGGATTGCAGTGAATGTCACAAAACAAAATGTATATGATTTGGTGAATGGAATACCAATTTACTCTGTAAATTTTCACCCAAATTACAATTTAAAAAACAAAGACAATCAAAGGTAGGTGTATGTGTAGGTTACAGATGACGGAACAGCTCTAGGTGAGCAATAAGTTCCTGGACATGAGACAACCACACATGAGCAACATTTTTTCCTCTTGCGTTCCTCTCCATTTGCGTTGAGAAGATCCTGGAAATACTTGCTCCATCCTCCTTTAATCTTAATACCTTACCGAGCTGGGTGTGTGGGGTCAGGCAGAAAGGGAACGAGCCTTTTCTGAGCACATTAACTTTGGATCAAGCATTGTGCAAGGTGCACAATGTCTTTATTTAATCCTCAGTTTTTAAAGTTAAGGATTAGGATTCTTCTCTCTTAACAAAGATGAGGAACTTGAGGCACAGAGATATTAGATACCTTGTTCCTAAATAACCATCTTGATTGATAATCCTCTGTTTTCCAAGGCAGGAGGGAGCCACAGAAGTTCTTTAGGATGAGGACTGAAGCCTTTTAGAAAACTTAATTTGTTTCCAGTGATGGATAGATTGGAGTGGGAGGAGAGTGGAAAAGCTCACCAGATAGAGGAGTGCTGGGATATTCTTAAACCTGGTTATCTGGTTGTCATGGTAATTGATCATTGTATACAGGTATGGGAGCTGTTTGAGAGGTTGAGATGGAGACACCTCCTCAGAACTTAGAATGAAGTGGATACCAGCTGTCCTTTCATGTCTCTTCCTGGTAACTTCCCATGATCTCTCTTGCTGTGTCCTCTCCCCTGCCTCATAGAATAAATTATTTCCTCACCCATATTTCCATACTACAGTAAGCATGCCCATTATGGCTTTGTAGTATACTAAGAGAAGACCATGAGTTAGAAATGAAGAAACTGAAGGTAAAAGATGTTAAGTAATTTAATCCAGGTCACTAAGCTGGTTAAGTGACAGAACTAGAACTCAATCCAGGTCCATTTAACTGGTCTTCTCTTGTTGTTGTTGTTGTGTGCTGTCGAGTTGGCCCCGACTCATAGCGACCCCCCCTTGAGTTTCCAAGGCAGTATCACTACAGAGGTAGGATTGCCCAACCTACCTTCCAAGGAGTGGCTGGTGGGTTTGAACCGCCAGCCTTCTGGTTAGCAGTCAAGTGCCTTAGGCACTATGCTACCAGTGTTCCTATTTGATAGATACTCAGTAAATACTCTGAATTGTAATAATGTATCTGAGGATTCAGTTCTCCTCTTGTCTCTATGCATACTCACTCTTCAGAGCCTCCAGAGTCAGATTGCCTGGGTTTGCATCTGGCACATACTTGCCATGTGTCTTTGGGCAAGTCACTTAAATGTCTTTATGCTTCAGTTTCTTTATTTATAAAATAGGGATAATAAATAGAACCTAACTTCCTAAGAGTTAGGTGGCACAAAGGGTCAAGTGCTGGGCTACTGAGACATTGGCCATTGGAATTCATCCTAAGGCATCTTGGAAGAAAGTTCTGGCAGTCTGCTTTAGAAAGATCACAGCCATTGAAAATGCCATGGAGTTCTATTCTGAAACACCAGGGGTTGCCATGAGTTAGAATTGACTCAGCAGCAACTGGTTGGTTGGTTGGTTGGTTAACTTTCTAAGCTTATGGTGAGGACCAGTGAGTTAATCCATGTAAGCACTTAAAATGGTGTCTGAGACATAATAAGCATGCTATAAAGGTTATTTAGTGTAATTATTAATAAATGCTCTGATGGATCCTGAATCTATATTTTCATCCTTGATTTCTTCCTTTAGCCTCAGGTGGGTTTATCTAGCCTCCTTCTCAGCATTTCTGTTTAGATGTCTAATGGGTACTCAGGGAGCTCTAGTGGTGCAATGATGGAAGCATTTGACTGCTAACCAGAAGGTCAGCAGTTTAAACCCACCAGTTGCTCCACAGGAGATTGATGAGGCAGACTACTTCTGTAAAAAATTAAGCCTTGGAAACCCTATGGGGCAGTTCTGCTCTGTCCTCTCTAGGGTCACTATGAATTCGAATCAGCTTGATGGCAGCAGGTTTGATTTGGGGTTAATGGGCACTCAGGTATACTGTATCAACAGTCAGACTTCTGATTTGTTTGCCACCAAACCTGATCTTCCCCAAGTCTTCCCTTTCCCCTAAGTAGGACTAAAGAGAAGCCTAGAAGGTGACCACATGATTTATAATAGGCCTGTCCTGGTTGGATTTCAGTTTGCCTTATTTTCTTCCTTCCCTTCCGTTCTGTCCTCTCTTAGGGTAGTCAAACAGGCTAATACAATCCTTTAGGGTTTACAGAGCCCTTTGAAATTCATTAGCACATTTGAGCCTTAAAGCAAATCACATCTAATAAATCCCTTGCTTAAAATCCTCCAGTCCATCCATCCCATTGCAGGTTCTATGAACCCAGTCTAGGTTCATTGTCATGGCCCTGCATGAGCAGTAGGAGTTGAGAAAAAGGGATAGACTGGGTAAGCCTTAAAAGGACCTCTGGTGGCACAGTGCCTAAAGCGTTTGACTGCTGACCAGAAGGTTGGTTCAAACCCACCAGCCTTTCCGCGAGAGGAAGATGAGGCAATCTATTTCCATAAAGATTTACTGCCTTGGAATTCCAGTGGGGGTTGCTATGAGTTGGAATCATGTCAGAATCACATTGATGACAGTGGGATAGGTAAACCTTAAGACTCTAGGACATTGTCAGTCATACTTCAGGTCATGACTCCTAGAGCTGCCTCTTCACCTTGGCAGTCTGGTGACAGTTTTGAGATCCCTTTTTGTCAAGTGTCAGTTGCAAATGCCAGTCATTACTCCTTTCGTGATTATTGGCAAATCTAAATGTTCTTCCTGAGTCATATTTGCTTAATACTTTTTGTTTAGATTGATTGTCTTTAAAAGAAATTTTTTTTTTTTTTTTGTAAGATTTCCAATAGGCCTCATTCAAAGCATTTGTATTGGTGAAATCTAGGGGTTTAAGTCACTTACCTTGCATATCAAGGGGGCTCTGGTAGCATAGTGTCTAAGGCACTTGACTGCTAACCAGAAATCTGGCGGTTCAAACCCAGCAGCCACTCCTCGGAAGGAAGATGGGGCAATCTACTTCCGAAATGATACTGCCTTGGAAACCCAAGGAGGGGTCGCTATGAGTCGGGTCTGACTTGATGGCACATAACAACAACAACCACCACCTTGCATGTCAAGGGTAATTTGATACCAAAAAACCGCTGAATAGGAGAAATTCTAACAAATTAAAAATGTAAATACCACTAATTTAAACAGGAAGGTTTTTCTTGTATTCACAAGCCCCCAAATTGGCTTTTAACTATATTGAAACAACACAGATCTCGTTACGGTGGATACAAATATTCAGTGGTAAACATTTGCTATCAGAATAACAAGGTATTTAAATCTTCCCTATTATCCTTTAAGGTGACTGTTTACTTATGCTTACTCTGAAATTTTGAGGCATTAGCTATCTTAGAACTAAGCAGACAAATAAGATGAACATTTATGGAACTTAACCTTTAATTATTTAAAAGGAAAAGTAGTAAAGACAATCCAATGAAAATTATAAGTATACTCACTCCTCATTTATCAGCATAGTTAGGTTCCAGACACCAAATTGTTATGCAGAATTATGTTATGTGAAGAGAGCAATGTGTGGAGGTGGCCTGGAGGCTGGACCCTCATAACTGCTGTGCCCCCCATCCTCCCTGCCCCTGGCTGTGCTCTGGACCCCACGGCTCTGCCGTCGAGGCTGGTGCACGAGTGTACTTGGTGGCTGGAGTGGAGAAGCTCGGTTGATGACTCTGGGGCTTGGGCACCTGGCGGGGTTAAGAGGGCCAGTGGGGTTGCTGCCGCTGCCCGTGCCTTCTGCAGCCGTCCCTTCTGCAGCCCCAGCTGCCTGCTGCTGCCCCGCAGGCCAGGGAGGACCCCATGTTAAGCGACGTGCTGCTGGTCTTGGTGGACTTGAAATCTGAGGCTGAGAGCCTAGAGACTAACAGCTGCTAGAGGAATTCAGTAGCCTGCACCTTCGAGGAGCCATAAAGGAGGAGGGGGCAGCCGGCTTCTGCTGCAGCCCTCAGGCCCCAGGGTACCCCCGTACCCCAAGCCGCTGCAAGACTTGGTCCCTCCAGGGTGCTTGAGTAGAAGGGAGCAGTAGCAGCAACTTCCATCCTCTGCTCCCACCTCCTCCTGGGCCCCTCTGGCTACTTGCAGCCCCTTCTTGGAAGGGCGCCCTCAAATC
The DNA here is from genome assembly GCF_000298275.1 of Orycteropus afer afer. Lineage (NCBI taxonomy): Eukaryota > Metazoa > Chordata > Mammalia > Tubulidentata > Orycteropodidae > Orycteropus > Orycteropus afer. The sequence continues at coordinate 10,967,935 of NW_006921607.1, read as the reverse complement.
CATCTCCATCACCTATTGCATGAAGAACTGCAACAGCAGTTCTGACAGTGGGGTTGGGACTGGCAAGATGCCTTCTGGAGAGCTGGCTGCTTCAGTTGCCAGCCTGACAGACATGGGTGGCTCTGTGGGCCAGAAGCTAGACAGACGCGGGGAGTAAACCTAAGTTAATGCACGAAACAGTCTGATAGTAGATTTTTCAGTATTGTCATAGATTCAAATGTTGGCTATCTAGATAGTCGACAATTGAGGAGTAGGTGTATCTGGAAATGTCACATTCACTAAACAGATTGACAGCTTAGGGAGTGTGATGGAAGAGATTACCACTGCTATAAAGTGTCAAATCACAAGTACTCCAAGAGGAAAACCCACACAACACCTGCCAGTAATTCAGCTGTGAAGATGACTAGATGGTGGCCCGTTCATCGTGGTGCTCAGCTGTTTACAAGGAAAACAATCCAAATGATTATTTTTAAATGAGTAAATGCTTTGTAAGACAATGTAGAAGTAGTAAAAGAAATTCCTTGTGAAGTTGAATATTTGAAATACGATTGGGAGAATCTCTGAGTGTCATAAAGCTTGTAACAAAAAGTGGTAGTGTTCTGACTCACGTCTCATGCTCTTGAGGCAACCAGTCTGTCCACACTGTAGCTGTTTCTTTTGGAGGGGACGGGTCCAAGAAGCTAGTATTTCTAAGAAGATGCTTAAAAGGCTATTCCTTGACTTTAATTTTAGATAATTTTCTTACTCTTGTACAAGATTAAGATTTAATTTACAATATCCTGTATCACATATTTCATCTCTGCCATCCTAATTTAGTTATATCACAGTTTTAGCCGACTTTATTTTTATTTTTTTTTATTATGATTTGGGTGAAAGTTTACAGAGCAAGTTCATTTTCCTTTCAGCAGTTCATACAGATTTTGTTTCATGACATTGACTGCGATTCCTAACGATGTAAGAGCTCTCTTCGCACTCCCCCCTGTAGGTACCTCTTCCCTGTGTCCTTTCCTATGCACTTCTGCCCCCCCTCCCAGCTATCTCCCTGTGTAATTACTGCCCGTCTGTTCTCCCACAATTGATCACTCTAAGGAGTGTATCTATCTGATGTAAATATTCACCCTAGATGCTTGTCTGTTGTTTGGCTGGAAGTGAGTTCAGTTCCAGACCTGAAGGGTAACTAGAGGCTATAGTCTCAGGGGTCTCATCAGGCTCTATCAGACCAGTAAAGTTGGTCTTTTTTTTTTTTTTTTATAATTTTGAGTTTTGTTCCATATAGTTCTCCCACTCTATCCGGGATCTCCTACACTGATCCCTTTCCAAGTGGTTGACAGTAGTAGCTGGGCACCATCTAGATTGCATGGACTAGTTGTTTCCTTGGACTAATTGTTTCCACACATCTTTGTTTTTTGTTTTTTTTTTCATTCTTCTGTCTGTGTTAATATTTACTTTTTTTTTAAATTGTGATTTGAGTGAAAGTTTACAGAGCTAATTCATTTTCCATAAAGCAGCTCATAGACACTTTGTTTCATGACACTGACTGAAATTTCCCACAATGCAACAGCTCCCCTCCCACTTCATCTCCATAGTTACCTCTTCCTGTGTCCTTCTCTTCCATGGACTCTTGCACCCTGAGCTGTCACCCTGTGCATACATAGTCCTTCTATTTCCCATGATGGTTCTCTCCAAGGAGTGTATCTGCCTAATGTAAATGTTCAGCTCATCTGCCTGTCTTTTGTTTGGCTGGAAGCCCCAGGTGTGGGTGACCTGAAGGGCAGGTAGGCGCCATAGTCTCAGTGGTTTCATCAGGCTCTATCAGAGCAGCAAAACTGGTCCCTTTTTTTTTTCCCCAAATGATTTTGAGTTTTGTTCTACATTGTTCTCCTACTCTATCCAGGATCTCCTACATAGATCCTTCTCCAAGTGGTTGACAGTGGTGGCTGGGCACCATCTAGTTCTTCTGGTCTCATAGTCGTATAGGCTGAGGATCACGTTGTGTACCAGTCGCTTGGACTAGGGTTCCATGCATCTTTGTTTTTTTTTGTTCTTTGCTCTGGATGAGAAGAGACCCATTATTGCATCTAGATGGCTGCTTGCAAGCTTTTAAGACCCCTGTTGCTGCTCACTAAAGTAGGATGTAGAACAATGTTTTTGAGTAGTTGGCTGTCTGTATTAATATTTACATTATTATCATTGTTATATTATTATTGTTTATAGAAAGAACGTATAGTATAAAATTGTATTTGTTATAGTTTTTTCTTTGAATTAAAAGTAATTCTTTCCCCTAATTTTTTTTAATAGGTATAAATAGGTGCATAGTAAACATCACCCTTTTCCACATGTAGTTCTCTGAATTTCAGCAAACTTATGTAGTCATGTAACCACCACTACGATTAGGATATAAATAATTCCTTTGTAGTAGTCAGCTTTTCCCCCAGCCCCAGCCCCAGCCCTTGCAACTCTTCATCTGTTTTTTTCTCCTTATTCTTTGTCCTTTTCCAGAAAGGTATATACATGGAACCATACCATTTGTAGCCTTTTGATCCTGGCTTCTTTTCCTTAGTATAATAAACTATCCTTTAAAAATTTGTTTTGCTTAATATTTGTTAACTTTTTTTTTTTTTTTTGACTTCGTGTGGAGACCTGGTCTAGTCTGGACTAGTTACTCTCAAGGCCTGCTGTTACTACCTGTCTAGTGGGCTTTGACTCATGGCGACCTTATGTGTAACAGAACAGAGTGTTGGCGGGACCTGTGGCATCCTCATGGTCACTGGTAGGTTTGTGTCTGTGCCGTGGTTATTGTGTCAGTCTTCCTTTCCCTTGTTTTCACTGACCCTCTAATTTAACAGAAGTCCTCTTCTAGCGGTTAGTCTTCCCTAGTGTTGTGTCCAGTAACCAAGTGGAAGTCTCTCTGTCTTTGCTTCTGAGGAACGTTCTTGTTGTAGCCCTTGTTTTAGAGGAGCACATTCTCTGGTAGCCTTCCAAAAAAGAGTATATGGAAGGTAACTTTTTTTTAATCTCGCATTTCTGAAAATGCGTTTTATTTTGACACTTGTTTGTTTTGTTTAGCTAAACATATGGTCTCCAGGAGTCAGAATCGACTAGATGACAACTGGTTAGAATTCTAAATTGAAAGTTATTTTCCCCTAAAATTTGAGTTGCATATTCTTTAAGCATTCAGTAACTGTTGAGAGATTTTTCATGTGACCAGTTTCCCCACTCCTCACCTTTGGAAAACTATTAGAATAATTTCTTTCTGATATTCTGAAATTTAACTGTGATATACATTGATGAGGGTCTTTTTATTCATTGTGCTGAACACTTAGTATAAATATACATTACAATAAAAGCTAACTATGGGGAAAAAAAACTTAAGGAGCTCTGGTGATGCAGTGATTAAGGCATTTGGCTGCTAACCAAAAGGTTGGCAGTTCGAACCCACTAGCTGCTTCGCAGGAGAAAGTAGAGGCAGTCTGCTTCTGTAAAGATTTACAACCATGAAAACCCTGTGGGGCAGTTCTGCTCTGTCCTGTAGGGCCTTATGAGTTGAAATTGACTTGATAGCAGTGGATTTGGTTTTGGTTAAAAAAAAAAAAAAGAAATCGTGCCTACCACCTGACATTATTGCCCTCTGCAAACTATTAGATTATATGTTTTCTAAGGTTCTTATTTTAAAAAACATTGTTCTCTTCTGTGAGTTTAGGTAATGATTGCTTCAGAAGAGCTTTATGGAATAATTAAGACTGGAGTTGTTTCTGAAGAATTGGTAGGATTTGAACAGAGTAGCAGAGAGATTTTTGGCTCTAAGTCTGCCACTGAGAAACTGACCTAAGACTGGAGAGTGAAAGTGAAATGATTGTATGGGACAAGGATAGGAGATAAGTTCAGTTAGGTTGGAAATAGGGTATAGGGTAGGGAAGGTAAGTAATATCAAATGAACATATACACTGTGCCAAACAAACATTTTTTTTTTAGTTTATTCAATATTTGATCTACAAAGAACTATAATAAGCAATATCACAAACAACCCATGTACCCACTGCCAAGCCTTTATAGGAAATGAAGCATTACCTATAGCCACTTTTGTGCTCCTCCCTCCCCACTACAAGTAATACATTTTTTAACAGATAATATATGGGTATGTACTAAACGGTTTGTAAATAGCCCACTGCTGCCTCTGCCAGCGCCCTCCAGTTCCATCCACAGAGCCGTGGTTATCTGCCAGCTGTGGCTACCAGTTTCTCCTGTATTCCTCCGGAGCCACTTTAGATTTAGAACACTGAGGATGTGTAAATCATCTTCTTTACTCTTGATAACGCAGGTGGTGTCATACTATACACACTATTGTGCATCTAGCTTTTGTCACTTAAAATGTTTCTTAGACTTCTATGTCAGTATAGACAGATTATTTTGTTGAGGTTATTTAGATAACTTTTTGTATTAAAATATAGCATACAGACAAAAGTACGTGTGCGCGCACACACACAAATGTATAGCTTAGTGAACTGTATTAACTGGTAAGTGTGTAGCAACCACCATATTACCTCTAACCACTATA
>NW_006921607.1:10959868-10963280 GCF_000298275.1 Orycteropus afer afer | reverse complement strand
ATATACCCCCTCCTTAGATGGAAGACCGGACAATCTACTTCCATAGTGATAACCACCGAGGTGTCGCTATGAGTCGGATCTGTCTGACTTAACGGCAGTGAATTTGGTTTTTTTGGTTTTGCTAACCACTATACTTTTCTTTTTCTCCAAATGAACTAAATTGCTAGCCTAACTTCTTATATTACATTTAGTGGTGCTAGTTTTTTATCCTTTATATAAATAGAATTAAACAGTATGCATTCCTGAATCTGGCTGGTTTCAATGAACTCTGTTGGATGTAGTTCATTAATAGTTGATTCATTTTCATAGCTGTATTGTATTGTGTCATTCCATTCTACTTTTGATGAGTATTTGAGATTTTTCCAATTTTTGATTGATACAAATAATCTTACATAACCATTTTCTTACATGTCTCTGTACATACGTGTACAACCTCTGTTGAGTGCATACCTGGAAATGGAATTGATAGGTTATAACATGGATAGGTTCAGCCTCAGTACCTGTTACTAAACAGTTTCTAAGGTAGTTGTACTAAGTCATTATATTCTACCAGCAGTGCATATGAGTTTGTATTGTTTGTTTTACTAAGCCATGATGTTTTCAGTCTTTTAATTTTAGCTATTCTAGTGGGTATGTAAGGTGCGCTGATGGTGCAGAGGTTAAGCATTTGGCTGCTAACTGGAAAGTTGGCAGTTCAGACCCACCCAGCGGCTCTGTGGGAGAAAGACCTGGTGATCTACTTCCATGAAGATTATAGCCAAGGGAGTGGGAGGGATTGAGTTCGGGGTTCTTTTCTAATTTTTTTTTTTTTTGTACATTTGGAACAGTAACAATTAAAAAAAAAAAAAAAAAGGCTATAGCCAAGAAAATCCTTTGGAGCAGTTCTTGTCTGTCACATGGGATTGCTATGAGTCCCATTCAACTTGTGGGCACCTAATAACAGTAACAGTGGGTGTGTAGTGGTATGTCATTATGGTTTTAATGTGTATTTCTCTGATGAAGTTCTTTATATTTCCTGGGTGTGAGGTATTTTGCAGATACTTTTTTACACTCTATAGCTTGCCTTTTCAGTTTCTAAAAGGATCTTTTGATGAGCAGAAGTGCTTGATTTTAATACAGTTAGTTGTATCACTATTTCCATTATGGTTAAACCAAAAAGAAACCAAACCAATTGCATCGAGTTGATTCTGATTCATAGTGAACCCTATGTAGGGGCAGACTTTGTTATCTTTCTCCCACAGAGTGGCTGGTGGGTTTGAACTGCTGGACTTTTGGTTAGTAGCCGAATGTCTTGACATCTCTGTCACCAGAGCTGCTTTCTTTATGGTTAGTGCTGTTTATATCTAGTTTAGGAACTCTTTGGCTACCCTAACCTTGAAGAAATTCTGTTGATCTTCCAGAAGCTTTAGTGTTTTACCTTTTACATTTAGATATACACTCCACCTGGAATTGGTTTTTGGGTGTGATTTGAGGTTTTTCATATAGTTATCCATTAGACCCCACATTATTGCTTGAAAGGTCCCCCCCCCCCCACTGCTCTGTAGTGTCACATTTGTCGTAAGTCAGATATCTGTATATGCATGGTCCTGTTTTGTTCTACTGGTCTATTTATCCTTGTGCTGATAACACACTGTCTTATTTTCTGTAACTTGATACATGTTGATTTTGGCTAGTGTATGTAGAGAGGAAAAGACCTTGTGCACTGGTTAAAGCCCTCAGCTGCTAACCAAAAGTGTGTTTGGTTTGAACCCACCTGCTGCTCCGTGGGAGAAAGATGTGGCAGTCTGCTTCAATAAAGATTTACCGTTTTGGAAACAATGTGGGGCAGTTCTACTCTGCTTGTAGGGTCACTGTGAGTTGTAGTCGACTCTACAGCAGTGGGCATTTGGATTTTTGGTTAGAGTAGAACTATGTTCTCCTACTTAGTTATCTTCAAGATTGCTTTGGCTCTTCTTGGCCCTTGGTCATTTTCGTCCACATTTTAAAATATGTTTGTGCATTTTTTGCAACAAAATACTTTGATTGGGATTGCGTTCAGTCATATTGAAAATGATGCTTTGTGGTGTTGAGCCTTCCAGTCCCCAAACCTAGTATTATTTTCTTTCTCTCTTCTTCTCCCCTACCCCCTTGCTTACCTCCTGCTTCCCTCTCCCTCTCTCTTCCCTACTCTCTACTTCTCTTCCTTCTCTTCTCCCTCTCGATGTCCTCTTCCTTTCCTTCTTTCTCTTGGTTTGGTCTTAATTTCTTTTGATAATGTTTTATGTTGTTGTTGTTGTTATGTGCCGTCAAGTCAAACCCGACTCATAGCGACCCCTCCTTGGGTTTCTGAGGCAGTATCACTACGGAAGTAGGATTGCCCAACCTTCCTTCCGAGGAGTGGCTGGTGGATTTGAACCGCCAGCCGTCTGGTTAGCAGGCAAGTGTCTTAGCCACTATGCTACCAGAGCTCCCAATGTTTTATGGTTTTCTTTTTTAATTGTGCTTTAGATGAAAGTTCACAGAGCAGAGTAGTTTCCTCTTTGATAGTTTTGTACGTGAAGAGTTCCATGACGTTGGTTGCATTCCCCACGTTATGTCAGTACTCTTTCCATTTCCACTCTGAGTTACCCCTTTCCTTTCATCCAGATTTCCTACCCCTTCCTGCCTCCTCATCTTTGCTTTGATCAGATTTTGCCCCTTTGATCTCATATAATTGATTGTTCTAACACATTACTCTCAGGTGTTATTGTTTATTTTATGGACCTCTGTATTGTTTGGGTGAAAGGTGGTCTCCAGGAATGGCTTTAGTTCCAGGTCAGAAGGGTGTCTGACATCTTAGGGCCATAGTCTTGGAGTTCCTCTAGTCTCTGTCAGACCAGTGAGTCTGGTCTTTTTTGATTTTCTGTTTTGCATTTTTCTCTTGCTCTGTCTGGGACCCTCTGTTGTGATCAGTTAGAATGGTTGGTAGTTGTAACCAGGCACTATCTAGCTATAGTCTTGGGGTCATGTAGGCTGTGGTTCATGTGTTCCATTAAACTTTGGTATTAATTGCTGCCAATCTTTTATTATTATTATTTTATTTTTGGAGTGTTTCCTTCCCTTCCCTCCTACCCCTGGTAACCGACAAAGGAAGTTTCCTTCCATATGCAAACTTTCCCTTGATTATTTATATAATCACATATATGTGTATAATCATTTGTCAATATCATCTGCAAATGATGCTTTTATTTACCCTTTCTGACACTCTGTATTTTATTTCTTTTTCTTGCTTTACTGTGCTGGCTGGGACCCCCAGTACAATGAATAGAAGTGGCGTGTTCCTGACCTAAGAAGGGAAATGTTAACGTTTTACCACCATGTATTATGTTTGCAGGAGCTCTGGTAGCATAGTGCCTAAGGCACTTGACTGCTAACCAGAAGGCTGGTGGTTCAA
>NW_006921607.1:10938345-10959768 GCF_000298275.1 Orycteropus afer afer | reverse complement strand
CTTGACAGGACATAACAACAAAAACAATATTACGTTTGCTGTAGATTTTCCATCTAATAATAATAATAATTATTATTATTATTAATGAATGAATACAATATTTGTCCTGGGAGTGACTTATTTCATTCAGCATAATGTCCTCCAAGTTCATCCACATTATGCAGTGTTTTGCAGATTCTACATTATTCTTAAGTGTTGCATAGTATTCCATTGTGTGTATGTCCTATAGTTTGGTTATCCATTCTTCTGTTGATGGGCACCTAAGTTGTTTCCATCTTTTATAGTGCTGTGATGAACATGGGTGTGCATATATCAGTTGCTGCCAATTAATCTTTGGTTTTCTTCACTCTCCTTTGTTCTGGATGGGAAGAGACCCAATAGTTTGTATCTTAGATGGCCACTTGCTTTCAAGACCCCAGATACTACTCACCAAAGTAGGATGCAGAACATTGTCTTTATGAACTGTGTTGTGCAGTTGATGTAGATGTCCCTTATATAGTTGTCTCATTTGACATTTTTTGATGGCATTGTAAATAGTTTTTAAAATTGTGTTTAACTGGCTAGAATACAAAAATAAGATTTATTTTATCTTGCTCTTGTGTTTATATTGTTCTTATGTTTTAATAATTTAGATTCTTTTGGATTTTATGGGCATGCCTTGGAGATATTGCGAGTTTGGTTCCAGACCACTGCAATAAAGTGAATATCGTAATAAAGCGAGTCACATGAAGTTTTTGTTTTCCCAGTGCATATAAAAGTTATGTTTACACTATGTTGTGGTCTATTATGTGTGCAATGGATTTATGGAAAAGTATGAAATATTCTGAGAGTTACCAAAATTAGACACAGAGACAAAAAATGAGCACATGCTATTGGGAAAATGGCACCAATAGACTTATTCTATTCAGGGTTGCTACAAATCTTCAGTTTGTAAAAAAACATAGTATCTGCGGTATGCAGTAAAGGGAAGCTCAATAAATGAGGTGTACCCATATACATTTATAATCATTTGTCAATATCATCTGCAAATGATGCTTTTATTTATCCTTTCAGATACTCTGTATTTATTTCTTTTTCTTGCTTTACTGTGCTGGCTGGGACCTCCAGTACAATGAATAGAAGTGGCGTGTTTCTGACCTAAGAAGGGAAGTGTTAACACTTTACCACCGTGTATTGTGTTTGCTGTAGATTTTCTCTAGATACCCTTTAATAAGTTTCCCTTTCTGAATCTGAATTTATCTTGAATGGATAGTGAGTTCTATCAACATGCATTCTCTGCATCAATTGAGATTTCATATAATTGTTCTCCTTTTTGTTATTAATGTGGAGAATTACACTGAGTCATTTTTCAAATATTAGACCAACTTTGAATTTCTAACACAAATTACATCCTTCTATAGATTACTAAATCTGAGTCACTAATGCTTATGGTAAGATCTTTTTCTCTACGTTCATGAGCAAGCAGGCCTGTATTTTCCTTTTGACAGATTTTAGTATCAGGTTTATGCTGGCCACTAAGCATGACTTTGGTTGTTCCCTGTGAGTTTTATAAGTAGAATTTTCATTTTCATTCATTTCAGAGTATTTTCAAATTTCCACTTTGACTCATACATTTTTTTAAAAGTATATTGCTTAATTTTCAAAGAATGAATATACAGATATCTTTTTATTACATACTTTAAGTTACTTGCACTGTGGTCGGAGCACTAACTGTATGATTTTATTTCTTTTAAACATGTTGACATTTGCTCTGTTGCCTAGCAAGTAGTCATTTTTGTAAATGTTTTTCATGTATTTGCAAAGAATATGTAGAGGACACTTCCTAGAGGTAGTGCTGTACATATGTCAGTTTTGTTGTTTAATTATGTTAAAATCTTCCATTTCTTCTTAATTTTGTGCTTGAGATATATAAAAATTCTCTACTGTAATTGTGGGTTTGCCTGTTCCTCCTCTTAGTCCCGTCAGTGCACTGCTGTGACTCTTTCTGAATTATCTTCAGCAAAAGTTTACTTGTGTGTGATGTTATTGATAGTGTTCAATAATTTCTGCATTCTGTTGGACCACCTTTCTTTGGAATAGGGACAAGTATAGAGCTCTTAAAAATGTGGAACAAAATTCAAAATGATTAAAAAAAAAAAGAGGACCAGGTTTATTTGTCTGATAAAGACTTCTTACTCCTGAGACTATGGCCCCTAATCCCCTTCAGCTCTGGAGTTGAACTCATGCCTATGGCTTAACTTTCAGACAAAAAGTCAAACACTTACAGCCTACAAGGTGACCAATTACATCAAGTAGGTACACTCCTTAAAATAATCAACCATGGGAAATTACAAGAGCAGCATTTATACAGGGAGATAGCTCAGAGGGCAGGAATGCATAGGAAACAAAGACACAGGGAAAAGGTAACCAAGTGGGAAGAGAGCTGTTTCATTGTGGGGATTGCAATCAGTGTCACAAAACAAAATGTGTTTTGTTGACTGAACAGTGAATTTGCTCTGTTAGCTTTCACCCAAATCACAATTGAAAGACAAAACAAAACAAATAGGGATCTCTTCCAGTTGGTTGGCCAGGTAGCTGTCTTCCAAATTTCTTGGCATAAATGAATGAGCACACCCAGTGATGCATCCATTTATTGAAATATTTCAGTAGGTATTCCATCAATTCCTGGAGCCTTGTTTTTCACCAGTTCCTTCAGTGCAGTTTGGACTTCTTCCTTCACTACCATTGGTTCTTGATCATGTGCTACTTCCTGAAATGATTGAACATTGACCATTTCTTTTTGGCACAGTGATTCTGTATTCCTTCCATCTTCTTTTGATGCCTCCTACATCATTCAGTATTTTGCTCATGGAATCCTTCAGTACCGCAACCTGAAGCTTGAATTTCTTCTTTAGTTCTTTCAGCTTGAGAAATACCAACCATGTTCCTGTCTTTTGGTTTGCCAACTCACCTTTGCACATTTCATCATAATACTGCCAAAGAGGCAGGGAGATGGCATCTTCAGACTCCTCCAGCTTCACAAGAGGAAAACAGAACCACCAGCAACAGCCCAAAGCCTGTTCCTATGAGGCCAGACATACTGCCACGTTCCAGCTCTCTTACCAGCCTTGACACCAACCGTTCCTCCTGCGGCACCCGCCACCTCTCTGCCAGGTTCGATAATTCACTGCAGTGGCCACATAGAATTCACAGATTATGAGGTTTATTATGGAAGCAACAGGCTATAATTCAAGTTCAGGAATGTGCTCTGTGTCTCTCAGCCAGCAGTCTCTCAGCAGCCAGCCCTCTCTCTCAGTAGCCAGCCGTCTCTCTTAGTAGCACATCTCTCTCTCAGCCGTGCGTCTCTCCCTCCCTCTCTCTCTCTCTCTAAGCAGCGTGTTTCACATCTTTCTCTCAGTAGCATGTCTTTCTCAGCCGGCAGTCAGAAAGACTCCTGCCTCTAGGAGGGCTCCTTTTGAGCCTGGCAGCATGGGAAAACTAACCAATCCCAACATGAAATTCTACACACCTGAGAGACAGCTGACTTAGAAGATTGCTTCCTGCTGCTCTAACAGAAATACCAGGTGGATAACTTTAACAATCAGCTACTCAGTTGCTCATGGCAAAGTGGGAGTTACAAAGACTGGCTAGAAAAGCCGTACTGTGTAATTTTACTACACTTCAAATACCTTACTTTGTCTTTTCAAGTTCTTTAAAGAGGTCTTTTGCAGCAGAGTTGCCCAGTGCAGTACTGATTTCTTGACTACTACTTCCGTGGGTGTTGACTATGGATCCAAGTAAAATGAAATCCCTGACATCTTGAATCTTTTCTACATTTACTGTGATGTTGCTTATTGGTCCATTTATAAGGATATTTGTTTTCTTTATGTTGAGGTGTAATCCATACTGGAGACTGTAGTCTTTAATCATCATCAGTAAATTTTTCAAGACTTCTTCACTTTCAGGAAGCAAGGGCATGTCATACGCATTTTGCAGGTTGTTATTGAGTCTTCCTCCAATCTTAATGCTGCATTCTTCTTCATATAGTCCAGCTTCTCATGTTATTTGAGCAGCATACAGATTGAGTAAGTGTGGTGAAAGGCATGCAGTATCCTTTGTTATGTTCGAACAGTTGCCTCTTGGTCTATATACAGGTTCCTCGTGAGCACAATCAAGTGTTCTGAAATTCCCATTCTTCACAGTGTTAGCCATAATTTGTTATGATCCACACATTCAAATACCTTTGCATATAAATAAAACACAGGTAAACATCTTTCTGGTATTCTTTACTTTAAGCCAATATCTGTCTGACATTAGCAATGATATCTGGCTTTAATTTCTGGCAGCTCCCTGTTGATGGAATGCTGCAACTGATGTTTACTTTTCAAGAAACAGTCAAGAAATCAGGTTACTATTGCACTGGGCGGGAGCTCTGGTAGCATAGTGCCTAAGGCACTTGACTGCTAACCAGAAGGCTGGAGGTTCAAACTCACAGCCACTTCTCCGAAGGAAGGTTGGGCAAGTGCCTCGGGCAACCCAAGGAGGGGTCACTATGAGTCAGTCTGCATGGCAGTAACAACAACAACATTGCACTGGGCAGATCTGCTACAAAAGACCTCTTTAAAGTGTTAAAGAGCAAAGATGTCACTTTGAAGACAAAGATGTGCCTGACCCAAGCCCTGGCATTTTCAATCACCTCATACGCATTTGAAAGCTGGATAATGAATAAGGAAGACCACAGAAGAATTGATGCATTTGAATTACAATGTTGGTGAAGACATGGAGGGCAAGCAGAACAAACCAACCTGCCAGGGAGGAAGTACAGCTGGAATGCTCCTTAGAAAGGAGAATGGCCAGACTTTGTCCCACCTACTTTGGTCATGTTGTCAGAAGGGACCTTCTCTGGAGAAGGATACCATGCCTGATAAAGTAGAGGGTCAGTGAAAAAACAGAAGCCCCTCAGTGAGATGGATTGTCACAGTGGCTGCGTCTGTGGGCTCAGGCTTGGCAGTGATCGTGAAGATGGCACAGAGTAGTGTTTCATTTCACTGTACTACGTGGGTCGCTGTGAGTCAGAACTGAGTCTTTGGTGCTTAAGAACAACAGTCTCTTAGCCCTGTCAATTTTTGCTTTATTTATTTATTTATACATTGAAGGGATTTTGTTAGATACATTCCAATTTAGAATTACTACCTTGTCTTGGTTTGACCTTTTTATCCTCGTAGAGTAACTCTGGTGATGCTTTTTGCCTTCAGTGTTTTGCTGGTTTTAGTATTAGTTACACCACCTTTCTGTGGGTGTATGTTTACACTGCATATTATTTCCCATTCTTTCACATTCAGCCATTCCTGTAAGCTGTATCTCTGGTAAGCAGTGTTAACAAACTTTGACTTTTAATTGGAACATTTATTACATTTAATATTTTGAGGTTAAATGTACAGGCTTATTTAATAATTTCTTTTTAAATGTCCCACATGTTTTATGTTCCTTTTTCTCTCCTTTTTAAAAAAATGTTTCTTTTTTTCTTTCAACAGCTTTATTGAGGTATACTTTTTTAAATTTTATTTTTTGTTGAGAATATACAGCAGAAACTAAACCAATTAAACTATTACTACATATACAATTTAGTGACATGGATTACATTCTTCAAGTTGTGAACCATTCTTAGTCTTCTTTTCCTAACTGTCCCTCCCCTATTAACATAGTCTTTTGCCCCCAAGTTCCCTATCTAATCCTGAGTTGCTGTGTCATTTTGATTCGTATAGGTCATTCTTAAAAGAATACAATGCTCAAGGCAGACATTCTTTGCTAGTTAAGCTTAAGTTATTTGTTTGAAAGAAGACTTTGGGGGGATAATTTTAGTTTAAGGTTTAAAGATTATCTCAGGGCAGTAGTTTTGGGGGTTCGTCCTGCCTCAGTGGCGCTGGAAAATCTGGATTCCATGAGAATCTGAGATTCTTTTCTGCATTTTCTCCCTTTGGATCCAGGATTCTTTTTTCAAATCTTTAGTTAAAACGTTTAGCAATGGTAGTAGCGAGGCACTGTCTAGTTCTGGTCTTGAGGCAAAGGAGGCAGTTGTTTGTGGAAGCAGTTAGCCACCCATTCCATGTCCTCCTCTTATTCCTGGCTGTTCTTCCTCTTTTGCTGCAGGTGAATAGAGACCAGTGGTTGTGCCTTCCATGGCACTAGTCAACCAACTAGAAGGTAGAAGCACTAATCACGTTTGGCCAATTAACTGGGATGTCCCTTGAAACCATGACCCCACACCTCCAAATCAAGGAGCCATATCCATGAGGTGTTTGGTTATATGTAAGCAGTCTCAGCAGCTACTCTTGTGTTGTTGTAAATATATTTATGACACATCTTTCACCAATTCTGCTTTTTATAGGTGTACAGTTTATTGACATCACTTGAGTAAATTGGCTGTGCAACTAGATTTTTCCATCACTGTAAACTGAAAGTCAGTGAACCATAAGCAGTGATCACCTCTCCATTTCTCCTTCCCTCCTGTGCACTAATAAACTTTTGGTCTCTATCCATTTGCCTGTTCTTGTCTTTATATAAAGGAACTCTGGTGGTATAGCACCCAAGGCATTTGACTGCTAACCAGAAAGTTGATGATGGTTCAAACCCACTAGCCACTCCATGGAAGGAAGACTGGCCAAGCTACTTCTGTAAAGATTTACCAACTTAGAAACCCAAAGAGGGTTTCTATGAGTCAGAATCGACTCAATGGCTGTGAGTTTGGTCTTGTAGTCTTTTGGTTTGTCTGATGTGTATATATATATATATATATATATATATATATATGAGGTCACACAATATTTATCATTTTGTAATTTACTTATTTTACTCAGCTGTTGAGGTATAATTTATAAATAACAAAGTTTGCTCATTCAAATGGGTGTAAATGATTTTCAGTAAATTCATAGTGTTAGGCAACTATGAACACAATCCAGTTTTAGATTATACCTGTAATTTATGTTTTATAACAGCTTTTAAAAAAAACCACGAAGTTGATTTCAACTCATAGTGACCCTTATAGAAGAGGGTAGAACTGCCCCATAGGGTTCCCAAGGCTGTAAATCTTTGCGGAAGCAGACCTTGTGCTTCTTTCATGGAATGGGTTCAAACTTCCAAACTTTTGGTTAGCATTTAAACACAGTCCCACCAGAGCTCCTATAAAAACTCCAAACCAAACTCACTGCCATCGAGTCATTTCCGACTCATAGCGACCTCCTTTGGGTTTCCGAGGTGGTAAATCTTTACGGAAGTAGATCCTCCAGTCTTCCTTCCGTGGAGTGGCTGGTGGGTTTGAATCGCCAGCCTTCTGGTTAGCATTCAGATGCCTTAGGCACTATGCCACCAGAGTTCCTTAGAGTTCCTATATTGAGTTACAGTTTACATGCTACACATTTCACCCATTTAAAGTGTGTAAGTCATTGATTTTTACTATACACATGTTATGCACTAATCACAATCAATTTTAAAACATTTTATTACCTGCAACAGAAACCTCATACCTAAAGAGTTACTCCCAGTTTTCCCTTCTACCCTGCTCCTGGCAACCACTATGAATTTGCCTATACTAGACATTCCGGCAAACAACAACAGACATTCCATACTAATGGGATCATGAAACATGGCCTTAAATGACTGTCTTCTTTCCCTTAGCGTCATGTTCCTCACATTGTAGCATGTATTAGTACTTCATTCTTTTTTATGGCCAAATAATATTCCATTGTATTGATCTACCACATCTTCTTTATCCATTCAACCATTGATGTTTCTACCTTTTGGCTATTATGAATAATGCTACTAAACACATTTGTGTAGAAGTTTTTATGTGGACATATGTTTTCATTTCTCTTAGGTATGTGTCTAGGAGTAGAATTGATTAGTCATACGGTGAATTTGATTACTTATTTTATGAATTGCCAGTCTTCCAAACTGTACCATTTTTATTCCCACCACAGTGTATAAGACTTCTGATGATTTCTCCACATTCCTGCCTACACTTTTTGTTACCTCTTACTTTTTGATTCTAGCCATCCTAATGGGGGTGAAGTAGCATCTCATGGTTTTGCTTTGAATTTCTCTGATAACTAATGATGTCTGGCATCTTTCATGTATTTACTGACCATTTTGTGTATCTTCCTTCGAGCAGTGTCTATTCAGAATGTTTGTCCGTTTTTAAATAGTTTGTCTTTTTTATTATTGAGTTGTTAGATTAGGAAGGGCACCTAATCACTTAGAAAGAAGAGAGGGCAAAGCCAATCAAGGAAAATCCTGGTAGTTTATCTTAACGTTTTGGAGGTGGAGAAGGAACCTTCCAGGTAGATAAGGCAGGAGAGGATATTTTACGCAGGAGGCAGAACATGAGTGGCAAGGCACAGGGTGAGAACGTGAACTGTACTTTAGGAGCCAAGAATGTGCATTCGAGAGAGGTGATGCTGGAAGGGAAAGTGAGTGACAGACTACTGGGGAATTGTATTGCAGGGTAAGGAGTTGGACTTTTGAATTATATAGACTGTTGTTGGAGAGCTGTTTCTAGAAAGAGGCTTTGAAAGTGTGCGCTGGGTGAGCTTGGGAGACTCTGCTCCTAGTTCTTTACTCACTAGTAAAATTTTTTTTTTTTTTTTTTGACTCACAGTTCACTGAAACTTTTTTGACGGAGAGGGACAAACAATCCAAATGGAGTGGAATTCCTCAGCTGCTCCTTAAACTATATGCAACCAGCCACCTCCACAGTGACTTCGCTGAGTGCCAAAACATCCTCAAGGTAACTCTGCGGGTTCTTGGAGGGACTTTCTTCCGGGCCTCTAGGTGACACAAGCTATCTGCTTTTTGAATAGCCTCCCTTTAATATATAAGCCGTAGAAAATTTGGGAAGTTAAGAAAAAGTACAAAGTAGAAAATAAAAATCACCTCCATCCTATCACCGAGAGACAGTCATCATTCAGTTTCCTGTGTCTTTATCAGTCTATCATCATTCAGTCTTTATTCACTCTTGTTTTGTGGCAGCGCTTGCTTAATTTTGGAGATCAACACTGCCCTGGGTTGGATTTGGATGATGTTCTTTTGTTTGTTTGATGCTATTCTTTTTGAATGGATTTAAAGGATCCCATATTACTGAAGGTCATAAAAGGACCCTTGTGGTTGTTGATAATTATGGCTAACACAAGATCGGAGGGGTCTGACTTAATGGTTATAAGATGGGTGGAAATTGTGCACAGACATTATGTGACAGCCAGGGCTTCTGAAACGTCAGTGCACATCAGAATCACCTGGAGGGCTTGTTCAAACAGTGCTGGACCCCACCCCAGAGTTTCTGATTTTGTAAGTTTGGGGTTACCATATCCAAACTTTAGTTTGGCGTGGCCCCAAATTTGAATGTAGAGAACCAGCTCTCTCTCGAATCAAAACCTATGCTGTTTGTATTTGGTCAGAGTGACACTGAATGGTGATGATGCTTTACAGAAGCACAATTCTGATTGTTACATCACACAGTAAGTCATTCTAAAACATAAGTACTAATTAAGTTGACGCTTTACCTTTAAGAAAAGACACTTTTGTAGTCTTGATCTTCTCAGGGTTTGATTAGGGTGGAAATAAATACAGACTCTTATAGTTGGTTAAAAAAAAAAAAAAACTCTGCAAAGAATTATACATATTTCATTTGATTCCTGCAAAATCTCTGAGATACGGAGTGGAGGTAGGAGGAGGAGGGAAACTAATATTAGTGAGTGCTTGCTGTGTGATCATTTTATTTACCCAGCAAGTATGTATTTGAAACTTACTGATTACCAGATATTTTTAATTCTTAGGTGACTCTGTGAGATAGGTGGTATATTCCCTATATTAGTCAAGAATATTTTGATTACAGGTGACGAAAACTCAGACTAGTTTAAGCAAAAAAAAAGGTTCTTTATTGCCTCACGTAATTGGAAAGCAGAGATGTGAATTCAGTCAGGCTGTCCATCTCATATCTTGACCTCAGTGTGTGGCCTTGTGTTCCCCCAGGTGATCATAGCTGTAAGGTCTCATTTCTACAACTTGTGCCAGCCACTGAGGCAGTAGGGATTAGAGACTATTGGCCAGGCCTGATCACCTGCTCCTGAGGTTGGGCCTGAGGCGCTGTTTGGCAGCCTTAGGAGAACCTTGTGGAAACAGGAAGGGCACATCCCCAAAGAAGCAGGGTGGTGGTTACTTGGAGAGGTTAAAAGGTGCTGGGCCGGCTGAATCCAGATGGCTTCTGCAGTCCCTTTTTCATTTGAGGAAATGGAGACTTAGCAGTACCCGCCCAAAGCCTTATGGCTGCTGTATAATGAGCCCAGATTTGTCTTACTTCAAAGACCAGGCTTGCGTTGTCTGTTGCCAGCAGGAATTACATTTTGGTTTTAGAGATAAGAAAAATGAGACCCAGAGAAAGTGGTTCAGTCTTCTATAAGTGATCTTTTACTGATTCTGTTACCTTGGACAGTCTTGTTCACTTTCTTATTTTTATTTTTTGTAACTTAAAAATGGGTAAGACTATACCTTCTCTTCTGAATTATTTTAAGGATTAAATAAATGGGTTAAAGTGTAAAAGCCCAGTGCCTGGCGCGTGGTAGGCTAAAGTGTGAAAGCCCAGTGCCTGGCGCGTGGTAGGCTCTTTCTTTGAGATGGAGTTCCACTCTTCGTCCACATGTGGTTCTCGAAGTGTGATCGACGTCAGCATCACTTGGGAACTTGTTAGAAGTGCACATTCTCGGGCCTTGTCCCATACCTACTGAATCAAGAACCGTAGCGGTGGGGGCCCACGAACCTGGATTTTAGCAAGCCTGACAGGTGATTTTGATGTGCATTGAAGTTTGAGAACCACTGTTCCAGCCCACTGTTTCATCCTCCCTCAGCAGCTTCTGAGGAGAAACATAGCAGAGTCCTGGGTTCTTCCTTCCTCCAGCCCCCACTTCACCCAAAATAGCTCTACTCTCTTTTATAAGCACTGATTGTGGACTTAGGCTGTCTGGGTTTAAGTCCTGGCTCTACCCCATATGACCTTTATGACATTGGCAACCTCTTTATGCATCAGTTTCCTTAGCTGTAAAATGGGGAGGTTGATAATAACTTACAGGATTATGAAGCTTAAAGGTGGTAGTAATACCTGAAATGCGTAGAACCATGCCTGGTACGTAAAAATTATCACTCCTACCATTATTATTATACCAACTTTTTAATAAGAATATTAGTTTTTTCTATTGGCTTTTGTTCCATATAAACAAAAGATTCTGTAGCTCAAACACATTTGAGAACTCTGACAGCACCTAAAAACCACAGCAACACAGCTGTGTAATCCACCTTTATTAAATGCCTGCTGTAACTTGGGACCTATGGGGGATAGAAAGAGAACTCCTTTTCCAGTCTTGCCTTCAGGGAGCAGATTGTCTAGAGAGGAAATAACAGATTTGTAAATTGGTACGAAGTGAAAGCTCTAAATACCACACATGAGTTAACAGATTGCTTTGGGAGCTCAGAGCAGCAGTAGGTTACTTTTGATAGAGGGAGGATCCGGAAACACTTCTTGTAGGAGTTGGGTGGTTTTTTTTTTGTTTGTTTGTTATTTGTTGCTACAGAACCAGCCATCCCAAATTTTAGTGACTTGAAATAACCATTCTTTGGATTGACTGAAGGCTTCTGATGTTTTTTGATTTCTGATTTGTGTTGAATACTAAAACTGAACGTCTCTGTGTACTTTTTAAAAAAACTAGGAAATTTCTCCTCTTCTCTCCATGGAGGCTATGGCATTTGTTACCGAAGAGAGGAAACTTACCCAAGAAACCACTTATCCAAACACTTATATTTTTGACTTGTTTGGCGGTGTTGATGTAAGTAATTTTTCGTTATCACTACTGCTCTTGCTACTGGTACTTAATGGTTCGAGAACTTAATGCTTGAAGTGAGAGATAGGAAAACACATTTCTAAAGTGTAACTTTTAGAAGCTCAGTGGGCTCACCTGTGTTGAAGTAGCATATTTTAGAAGAATTTATGTTTGAAAGTACGTCTCTCCCACATCCCATGTGCCGTCCTCAGAAGCAGCTGTGACTACTACTTCCTTGTATGTCCTTCCAGACATGTTCTCTGTGTATGTGTGACATGTCTGCTCCTTATGTGTGTGTGTGTGTGTGTGTATGTAACCCCCACCCTACCACTTTAGGTTTATTTTCTCCCCACATAGAGTGGCATGCTGATTAAATGAGTTATATGCCTTGTGTTTTCCATATAACTTTCAGGTAACTTTGAATCTCTAGCTTGGAGATGATGTCATTTCAGTAAACGTAAATCTGTCTCATTATTTTAAGTAGTGATCTGTATTCCTTGCTATGATTATACTATAATTTACCCAGGCCACAGTGGATGGGCATTTTTTCTTAAACCTTTGTATTATGAACAATGTTTCATTAAAGACCTTCCATACATACTTTTGTGAACGTGTGAGTATATACCTTTGGGATATATTTTTTTTTGTTTGTAAACTTGACAGTTTACATACCTAAGAGGTTTTATTAACCTTATATCTGCAACAGGAGTGTATAAGAGTGTCTGTCTACCCATGCCATTATCAACACTGTATATATGTATGTGGTTTATGGGCTTTGTTATTGGATAGTAATTATACCTTTTTTAATACCAGTCAAATATAAAAATAAAGCACTACTAGCATCTATAAGTCTCCTTCACCAAACAGTATTTTTAAAATTTAGTAACCAGATGTGAGAAATACAGTATTTCTTTGCAGTTTTAAAAATGTACTTCCTCTTGAGATTGAATATTTTTTTATGTATTTATAAATTTTCCTTTTCTGCCAGTTGTCTGTTAAGAGTCCTCACAAATCAGTAAGAAAAAGGCCCAATAACCAAATAGAAAAAGATTTGTAAGGACTCTTAATTTCTTGAGGTCCTTTATCATATGTATTGCATATTTATTCCTAGTTTGTCAGTTGAATTTTGACTTTGCTTATGGTATTTTTAAATGTAGAAACATTTACCACTTAGGTTGTCAGATTGATCAGTCTTTGCTTTTATGGCTTCAGGATTTTGTTTCACACTTATCCCTTTGTTGGATTTTTTCCTTCTGATCTGATATTTTAATGTTTTTATTGTATATGTTTAAAGTTTTACACTATTCAAAATGTATTTTGGTGTGATGAGTGATGTGTTGAGATCCTACTCCCCACCCCGCCCCGTTATCTGCCCTTATGCCCATCACTGATTTGAAATGTCACTTTTATCATACACTGATTTTCCTATTCTCTTCTTTGTTCGACTGTCTTCTTTGTTCCACTATTCAGTTTTTTTTTTTCATGGAAATAATTAGTCCTAGCAACTGGTACACCATCCGATCTGCAACGTGTACAACTATGAGACCAGAAGAACTAGATGGTGCCCGGCTACCACTGTCATCCACTTGGAAGGGATGTAGGAGATCCTGCATAGAGAGGGAGAACAATGTGGAACAAAACTCAAAAGCATTTGGAGGGGAAAAAAAAAAAAAAAGATGGTTGGGACCAGGTTTGCTGGTCCAGTGGAGCCTGGTGGAACCACTGAGACTATGGCCCCTAGCTGCCCTTCAGGTCTGGAATTGAACCCACACCTGTGGTTTCCAGCCAAACAAAGTACAGGCATGTGAGTTAAACATTTACCTCAAGTGGACACACGCCCTGGAGAGAACAATCATGGGAGAAGGAAGGGCTGCTTATGCACGGGGAGACAGCTCAGGGGGCAGGAGAGTGTGGAGGGATGGACACTGGGAAGTGATAACTATGGGGAGGAAGTGGGAGGGGAGCTGTTGCATTGTGGTAAACTGCAGTCAATGACATGAGACAAAGTATATGTGAACTGCTATGGTAGCATAGTGGCTAAAGCACTTGACTGCTAACCAGAAGGCTGGCAGTTCAAACCCACCAGCCACTCCTCGGAAGGAAGGTTGGGCAATCCTACTTCCGTAGTGATACTGCCTCGGAAACCCAAGGAGAGGTCGCTATGAGTTGGGATCGACTCGACGGCACATAACAACAACAACAACAACAACATATGGAAAGTGAATTTGCTCTGTAAGTCTTCACCCAAATCACAATTAAAAAAAAAAAAAAAGATTAAAAAAAAATAAAATAAAGTGGTTGTTAGAAGGGAAAACTTGCCCTTGAGCAGAGAGTAGCTAAAGCAAATGGAAGAAATGATGAGATCAAAGAGCTGAACAGAAGATTTCAAAGAGTAGCTCAAGAAGATAGTCATTTACTACGATGAAATGTGCAGAGACCTGAAGATGGAAAACCAAAAGGGAAGAACATGCTCAGCATTTTTCAAGCAGAAAGAACTGAAGAAAAAATTTAAGCCTCGAATTGCAATATTGAAAGAGTCTATGAGCAGTATAGGAGCTGTGGTGGCATAGTGCCTAAGGCATTTCACTGCTAACCAGAAGGCTGATGGTTCAAACCCACCAGCCACTTTTCAGAAGGAAGACTGGGTGCTAAAACGGCGAGGAGGCCACATGTTCTGACCTCCTCTAACCCTACAAGGGGAAGGCAGGATTACCAGCAGTAACCCAAGGCCTATTACTGCAAGGCCAGACATGCTGCCTCCCTCCAGCCCTTTCACCAATTGTTCCTCCCAAAGCACCCACCACCACTCTCCTGGGTTCGATAATTCACTGCAGTGGCCACACAGAACTCACAGATTACGCGGTTTATTAGGGAAGCACCAGGCTACAATTCAAGTTCAGGGAAAATGCTCAGTCTCTCTCCCAGCCCACCGTCCCTCAGCCAACAGTCTTTCACAGTCTCTTTCCCAGGTCCCTCGGTGTCTCACTCAGCAATGCGTGTTTCTTGTGTCTCTTTCCCAGCAATGCGTGTCTCAGGAGTGTGTGTCTCTTTCAGCAGCACGTCTTCCTCCACCAGCAGTCAGAGAGAGAGTTCTGCCTCCAGGAGGTCTCCTTTTGGGCCTGGAAGGGTCGTCAAACTAGCCAATCATAGCATCAGAACTCTAAGCACCTGAGAGAGAGTGGGAACCTCCCAGAACATTGTATTGTGCCACGCCCAATAGAAATACTCCACGTGGATAACATTTACAATCAGGAGCTCCTCAGTTGCTCATTCCACCACTGAATTTACAATGACTTATGGGTAGAAAAGCCATACAAAGTAATTTACTACACGGCACTGGGCAATCTACTTCTGTAGAGATACCACCTTGGAAACCCAAGACGGGGTTGGTATGAGTTGAAATTGACTCCACGGCAGTGAGTTTGTGTGTTTTTTTTTTTTTTTTTTTAAATGGGCAATATGTTGAATGATGCAAGAAACATCAAAAGAAGGTGGAAGGAATATACAGGGTTGCTGTACCGAAAAGAATTGTTTGATGTTCATCTATTTTAGGAGGTGACATATGATCAAGAACCAATGATATTGAAGAAGAAGTTGAAGCTATTCTGAAGGAATTGGCAAAAAATAAGTCTCCAGGAATTGACAGGATACCCATTGAGATGTTTCAACAAACAGATGCCCTGCTAGAGGCACTCACTAGGCTATGCCAAGAGATTTGGAAGACAGCTACCTGGCTGGCTGACTGGAAGAGATTCATATTTATAACCATTCCGAAGAAAGGTCATCCCACGGATTGTGGAAATCACCAAATAATATCATTAATACCACACACAAGTAAAATCTTACTGAGAATAATTCAAAAACAATTGCAGCAGTGTATTGACAGAGAAGTTCCAGAAATGCAAGCTGGATTCAGAAGATGATGTGGGATGAAGAATATCATTGCTGATGTCAAATGGATCCTGGCTGAAAGCAAAGAATATCAGAAAGATGTTTATTGTGTTGTATTGACTATTCAAAAGCATTCAGTGTGGATCATAACAAATTACAACATTGAGAAGAATGGCATTCCAGAGCACTTCGTTTTACTCATGAGGAACCTGTACATAGACCAGAAGGCTGTCGTTCAGACAGAACCAGGAGATACTGCATGGTTTAAAATCAGGAAAGGAGTGCATCAAAGTTGTATTCTTTCAACATACTTCTGCAATTTGTATGCTGAACAAATAATCGGAGAAGCTGGACTATGTGAAGAAGAACGTGCCATCAGGATTGGAGGAAGGCTCATTAACAACCTATGATGCACAGATGACACAAGTTTGCTTGCTGAAAGTGAGGATGACTTGAAGCACTTACTGATGAAGATTAAAGACTACAGTCTGCAGTGTGGATTACACCTCAATATAAAGAAAACAAAAATCCCCACAACTGGACCAATAAATTGTCAAATATTTCGTATTACTTAGTTCTATAATCAACATCAATGGAAGCAGCAGTCAAGATATCAAATGATGTATTGCATTGGGCAAATTTGCTGCTAAAGACATCATTAAAGTGCTGAGGAACAAAGATGTCTCCTTGAAGACTAAGGTACAGCTAACCCAAGCCATGGTATTTTCAGTAGCCTCATATGCAAGTGAGAGCTGGTCAGTGAATAAGGAAGACTGAAGAAGAGTTGATGCTTCTGAGTTGTGGTGTTGGGAAAGAATACTGCAAGTATTCTGCTAAAAGAACTAACAAACCTGTCCAACAGAAGTGCAGTTGGAATGGTCCTTGAAAGCAAGAATGGCCAAACTTCGTCTCACCTACTTTGGTCATGTTGTCAGAAGGGACCATTCCCTGGAGAAGGATGTCATGCTTGGTAAAGTAGAGGGTGGACGAAAAAGGGGAAGGCCCTCAATGAGATGGATTGACACAGGCTACAACGATGGGCTCAAGTATGCAAGTATGCTTGTAAACTGTACAAGAAGAGTGAGGCTGGGACAGGACTGGGCAGGGTTTTGTTCTGTTGTGCATAGGGTCACTATGAGTCAGGTGACTTGATAGCACCTGACAACAGGGTTAGTCCTTCCTGACATGGATTTTCCTTACACCAGCGACGTAGCTGTTCTACAGTGCACCCCCTCCCCCCCAATGAATTTTAGAATCAGCTTGTATAGTTCCAAAGTATTTTGTTGGAATGATTACCTTATAAAGGGGCTTTGGTGGTACAGTGCCTAAGACATTTGACTACTAACCAGAAGGTTGACGATTCAAACTCATGAGCCACTCCGCAGAAAGAAGACCAGGCAGTTTACTTCCATGAATATTTACCTCCTCAGGAAACCCAGTGGGGGTCTCTGTGAGTTGGAATCAATTCCATGGCAGTGGGTTTGGTTTCTTTTTTGGTTTATTACCTTCAATGACTAGATTAAATTGACATCTTTATGATATTGAGTCTTCCTAGTCAAAACAGGATATATCTTCTTATTTATTCAAGTCTTCTTGTATGAAAGCACATATGTTAGGAGTTGAATGTTGAATCAACACTGGGTTCTATGTGATTTCATCTCATACCTCTACACTTTTTCATAGTGGTGTTGATCAGCTGCCTTCTACAAACTGTTCACTGTGTATTTAGCTTTCCCCCATCTAGCCCATCAATCTAGTAACTCAGTCAAGAAAGGAAGGGGGTTAAATTTTTGACATGTGTAATTCTAGTGAGCTTTGCTGTCTGTTTTTTAGTGATCATAAATTTCTTTATTGCTGAAGTACCAGTACTGGTACCAGTCTTTGGAATTGGCTGGAATCTACTTCCAGCTTAGTAAACTTTTTGTTTTTCTTTTGCTGAAATTTGTACTGTTTTTTAAATATACAGGTTTCTGATATCTTTCCTGTTTTCCATGACTTTAAGATGATATTTATTTAGTTTTTATGAATCCTGGATTTAAAGTTTCAGAATCTGAGTGGTGACTCTCCTCTACCCGTTATCTGCCTCCTCTGCCTTCCACTGTCTGGTTTAGTCTCCACAGTCTGTTTTTCCACTCTCTCCAGAATCCTCTACTCCCTTGGCGCATTGCCTTCCATGTTACCTGCTTAGAGAAGCTACGGCCATGGGCTGGTCCGATGTGTCTTCACCCATCATGTCTTCATTTTACCCAAATGATGCTTGGTACTGTTAGTGAAAACCATGTGGTGGTTGTTGATTGATATGGCTGTCACTTCATCATCTCCTTGCTTCAATTATACCTTCAGTTACATAGCAGAATCCTTCTGTTGCCCCAGTTGTGTTTTTCCTGTATCTCCACATTAGCTATTTCAAGCTACCTTCTGTTTTACCTAAACCCTGATCAGAGAGGGTCCAGATTGCTTTCATGATAAAATGCACCTTCTCAGATTGGTATGCAAGGCCTCTGCTGATTTCCCCAACTTCTCCTCTCATGACTTTCCTGCAACCCTTTGCTCCTGTCAGTTTGAAAGTCTTTGTACTTAGAGCCTTTATATATAATGTTCTCTTCCTGCTTTCAATGCTGCCTTTCTAGCTTCTTCCCTGGTGCACACCTACATATTCATTTGTTAGCCTAGATTTCACTTCTGCCAGGAAGCCTTCCAGCTACCCTTCCTGCTTCCTAGATCTGAGTGGTGTCCCACCTTTGTATTCCCGTGAAACTCTGATTGATTCTCATTATAGCACTGACCACACTGAATTGTAATTTTGTGTTTGTCTATCCCAATAGTTTGTAAGTTCTTTGAGAACAGTGATCATACATTAATCATACTCATAGACTCTAGCATTAAAAAAAAAAAAAAAAACCACCAAACTCACTGCTGTCGAGTCAGTCTTGACTCATAGTGACCCCTCCTTGGGTATCTGAGGCAATATCACTATGGAAGTAGATTGCCCAACCCTCCTTCTGAGGAGTGGCTAGTGGGTTTGAACCTCCAGCCTTCTGGTTAGCAGTCAGATGCCTTAGGCACTATGCCACCAGAGTGCCTGACTCTAGCATAATGTCTGCTTAATAAACGTTTAAGAGTAGTAATATACTGAGTACCTGGTAAATGATAGACATGTTTGTCCCTACTTAATAATTTAATAATCACTGTAATAATTTCATCACTTCATCTCATTTAATAATTTTCATAATATCCTTATGAAGTAAAAAAACATCGTTCCTGCAAGTCTCTTTTCTGCACTGTGTACTTGCTCGACCAGATTGTTCTCAATTAACATAGAAACATGCTGTTATTATTTCTCCCATATTGAAGAAAAACTGTTTTGATTCCATTTCCCTTCTTAGCTATCCTATTTTATAGCACAGTTTCTTGAAAGGGTTGTGTTTACTTAAGCTAATTCTTCTCCTTCCATTCTCTCTTAAATGGGTTTCATTCCCACTGCCACCAGACCACTCTTGGCAAGGTCACCAGTGACCTCAGTTTGCTAAATCTGGTGGTGGGTTTTCAGTCGTCAATCTTTCTTATCAGTGCTTTTGACACAGTTGATGATGACCTCTTCCGTTTTAAAACACTGTTTTCTTTGGCTTCCAGGACACCAAACTCCCCTAGTTTTCCTCCTGCTTCACTGACCACTCCTCAATTTTTTGCTAGTTCTTCCTTTTCTCCCTGACTTTTTTAACAGTTGAGATTTAAAAGGTTTAATCCTTGAACTCCCTTACCTATTTATAATTACTCCTTTGATATCAGTTGGACTAATGTATTTTTAATACCATCTTTATACTGACAATTCCCATATTTATAGCTCCAGAGCAGACCTCTTGCTTGAATTCCAGACTCGTATCCAGCAGTCTGCTTGGTATCTCCATTTGATGTCCTAATAGAGATGTCAGACTTAACATGCCCAGGATGGAATTTCTCATCTCCCTTAACCACAGTTCGCCCCACTACAGTCTTCCTCATCACAGTAAATGGATCGCCATTCCTTCCAGTTGCTTAGATCAAAAATCTTGGAGTTATTCTTGATAACTCTTTTCTTCTTATAGTCTACGTCTCATTACCAGCAAATCTCGTTATCTCTCCCTACAGAATAGATTCAGGATCTAACCACTTTTTACCACTCTCAAATTTTTCTAAGGGCATAGAATACCTGGAAGGAATTTAGGGGTCTCTCATATTTAGAAGAGACCAATCCCTGGAGAAGTATATCATGCGTGGTAAAGTAGAGGGTCAGAGAAAAAGAGGAAGACCCTCCATGAGATGGATGGACACAGTGGCTGTAATAGGCTCAGACGTAACAATGATTATGAGGCTGGCACAGAACCAAGCAGTATTTTGTCTGTTGTACATAGGGTCACTGTGAGTCGAAACTGACTTGACGACACCTAACAGCATGCTGTATCGAGAGAACAAACACACAGATGCATTGTCTTGACCAAATCAACGTAGCCATATATCTATCTTCTCATTGGCTGCTTTGCTTAATGTTTTACCCCATTTGTAGAGCTATATGTACAAAGTACATCAAGAACAGGAAGCTCCTGAAATGTGTATTTTCTAAACATATGACAGTTGCTTTGAAATAAGAGCCCTTAAAATATCACAGAATTGCTCTTATTTGGTGTTAGAAAGTATTCTGAATTTTGGTAGCTAGTGCATTTTGTGTAGGAGCTCTGGTAGCATAGTGCCTAAGGCACTTGACTGCTAACCAGAAGGCTGGTGGTTCAAACCCACCAGCTACTCCTCGGAAGGAAGATGGGGCAGTCTATTTCCATAGTGATACTGCTTCACAAACCCAAGGAGGGGTCGCTATGAGTCAAGTCTGACTCGACGGCACATAACAGCAACACAGTGCATTTTGTGAGAGTAAAGTTTATTTAAGTGACCCGTTCCCCCATGTTCTGGCATCCAAGGTGAATCTGATTCCTGTGGTACCAACAGAGTTCTTCTTTCTTTCAGTTTTCTTTTTTCCTTCTCCTATTCATTTCCCTGGGGAGCTCTGGTGGCATAGTGCCTAAGGCATTTGACTGCTAAGCAGAAGGTGGCAGTTCAAACCCACTAGCCACTCCTCAGAGGAAAGATTGGGCAATCTACTTCCATAGAGATACTGCCCCGGAAACCCAAAGGGGTCACTATGAGTTGGAATCGACTTGATGGCAGTGGATTTTTTTTTTTTTTTAATTCATTTCCCTAACTTAGCAATTATAATTGGCCCTAATTAAAATTGTGAGTTTCCTACACAGTCACCTAACCCATGACAAAGGTGCCATGCAGTCCAGTGGGGAAAAGATGGTTTTATAATAAGTGCTGCTAGATCAACTTGGTATCTATGTAGAAAAAAATTAGCCTTGATCTCTACCCCATGTCATACACAAAAATCAATTCCAGGTGGCATAGAGACTTAAATATGAAAGGTAAAACAAAAAAAGCTTCCGGAAGCTAAAGTAGAATGTTTTCGTGATCTTGAGATAAGGAAAGATTTCTTAAATAAGAAACAAAAAAATACTACTTAAAAACATTGACAAATACTTTCTACAGTAAAATTACAGATTTGTGTTTATCAAAATACCATTAAGAGGCTGATGCTATAGGAAACATTTGGTGGTTCTCAAAAAGTTAATCTGACAGTTTCCCTGTGTGTGTGTGTGTGTGT
>NW_006921607.1:10920796-10937519 GCF_000298275.1 Orycteropus afer afer | reverse complement strand
AGAAGGCTGGTGGTTCAAACCCACCAGCCACTCCTCGGAAGGAAGGTTGGGCAATCCTACTTCCGTAGTGATACTGCCTCGGAAACCAAGGAGGGGTCGCTATGAGTAGGGGCTGACTCGACGGCAAATAACAACAACAACAACAGGCATATCTATAGAGACTGGGTTTATTAGTAGATACCAAAGGTTGGTGGGAAGGGAAATGAGGAGTAACTGACTGCATAAGGGGTACTGAGTTTCTGTTTTTGTTGTTGTGTGCTGTCAAGTTGATTGCAACTCATAGCGACCCTATAGGACAGAGTAGAACTGCCCTGTAGGGTTTTCTAGGCAGTAATTTTTATGGGAACAGATCATTAGGTCTTTCTCCCATGGGTTCTAACTCCTGAACTTGTGGTTAATAGCTGAGTGTTTAACCACTGTGCCACCAGGAGTCAGGTTGCATGGTGGTTAAAGCTTTTGGCTGTCAACCAAAAGGTCAGTAGTTCAAACCCACCAGCCCCTTTGTGGGAGAAAAATGAGGCATTCTGCTTCTGTAAAGATTTACAGCCTTGGAAACCTTATGGGGCAGTTCTGCTCTACCCTATAGTATCACTGTGGGTCAGAATTCGATGGCATTGGTTTTTGGAATTTCTGAAAAACTGGAAATAAATGGTGGTGATAATTGCACACATGGTGAATGTAATTAATGTCACTGAACTGTACATGTGAAAATGGTGGAAATGTCAAGTATTTTGTTATATACTTATTTTACTACCATGAAATGAAATGAAATACCATTAAGAGACGAAAAGACAGGGCCAGAGAGACAAAGAAGCTATTTGTGACACGAATTATCCACAACAGGCTCATATTAAGAAAAGAAAAAGAACACCTTCAAGTCAATAAAGAAAAAGAAGAAAACCCAAAAGAAATATGGCCCAAAGATTTGAATAGGCAATTCATAAAAGACAGTCCCATGTCCGTTAAACATATGCAGAAAGTTCATCTTTTTTAATCATCAGGGAAATACAAATAAAACCTTAATGAGATACTAGTATATACCCACTAGAGTGGCTAATATTAAAAAGACTGACAGCCCCAAGGATTGGCAAGAGTATGAAACAGTATAAACTCTGATATACTGCTGATGAGAGTGAGAGTATAGATTTACATAGACCCTTGGAAAACTGACAGTATCTTTTGAAGTTGAATATACCCATACACTATGATCCAGCAATTCTACCCTTACTTATATACCTAATAGGGAATGTATACCAGTGTCCTCTAAAAGACTGTTCGTACCAAAATGAATAGCCTCAAACGGGAAACAAGTCAAATACCTATCAACAGGAGAATAAATTGTGAACTATTATGTAAGGAGAACTACACAGCAATGAAAAAGAATGAGCTACTGCTACATGCAGCCTAGATGAATCTCACATACTGCTGAGCAGATGGATCCATGCACAAAAAAGAACACATTTATTTATATAACTGGACAGTTCTAAAACAGGCAAAACTAATCTACAAAGATAGACGTTAGACTGGTGGTTACCTTTGTGGGGAGTGTTGACTGGGAAGAAATATGAGTGAGGCTAGATCACTCCTTGTGAACTTGATACAACCTCTGACAAGAAAAGTGAAAAGTGCCAGGTGCCTGTGGGGGCCAACTAGGTAATTTAGGTAATTTAGTCTAATGCAGCAGGTCCAAAACAAGGTCATCTGCATAAATTAAATGACTGTGGAGACTGGTGAAACCAAGAGTGCATACCTGGCTTTATGGGGGGAAATGGCTCTTCTGGTCCTATTGACTGTTGCCCTGAGGGCATGTGGGAACTCAAGATTATTTTATAAGCTTTGAATGTAAAGATACTTTCAAAACCAAACCAAACTGACTGCTGTGGAGTTGGATCTAACTCATAGCGACCCCTCCTTGGGTGGCTGGGTGGTATCACTACGGAAGTAGATTGCTCAACCTTCTTTCTGAGGAGTGGCTGGTGGGTTTGAACTGCCAGCCTCCGGTTAGCAGTCAAATGCCTTAGGCACTACACCACCAGAGCTCCCGTAAAGATATTTAGTGGCATTATTTATGATGACCAAAAGTGTTCACCAGGAGGAAGATAATGGTTATTTCAACCACTTGGCTCATCTTTATGCAGCCATTAACATAGTGTTAAAATCTATAATTACATGGGAAATTCGTGGTGAAGAGAGTAGGCTACAAAGTTGTGCATACTCTTTGGTCATAATTCAGCGTTTCTAGAGGACAGCCTGATAGGTCTAATGCATAAAGCAAAACAGGCCTGCATTCAAGGCAGCCTTCATTGTTGCCCCAAGTCATGAAAGTTCTTTCTTTTCTCTTCTTCAAAAGCAGTTAACATCAAATGCAGCTGGGCAGAAAGCTGAGCCCCAGCATTCTTCCAGATGTGACAATCTATAGTGCAGCCAGAGGATTTTTATTTTGTAGCTTTCCCAGGGTAAAACAACACACATTCCACAGTCTCTCTTAGTTCAGGATGTTGAACTGTAGTGTCACATTCATGCCAGGAACAATCTTAAGAATATCGATTTCTTTTCTAAAGATTTGCTGCTGGTTTGAGATGAACAGAGGCATTCTCCAGTCCTCTAGTTACAATGTGTGCTCTCAAAAATAGGGCCTTGGCTTTAAAACAAAAAAGAAAAATTTTAAAATATTCCTTTCTGACCTTTATTTTTTGTTTGTATGAACTTAGATTTTGTTTAGCAGAATTTTGTATTTAAAATAACAACTTTATTGTGATATATTTTGCATACCATGAAATTAATCCTTTGAACCACTCATGAGCTTCTCTGCAAAAGGAAGACTAAGCAGTCCGTTTCCATAAAGATTTATTGCCTCGGAAACCTAAAGGGGATCACTGTGAGTCAGAATCGACTTGATGGCAATGAGTTTGGTTTGGTTTGAGTGTATTCACAAAGGCGCTGTGGTGGTGCAGTGGTTAAGGCATTTGGCTGCTAACCAGAGGGTCAGTGGTTCGAACCTACCACCTGTCCTGCAGAAAAAAGTTGAGCCAGTCTGCCTCCGTAAAGATTATAGCCTTGGAAACCGTGTGGGGGTTGCTGTGAGTTGGAATCAACTCGATGCCAGTGAGTTTGGTTTGGTTTCAGCATATTCACAAAGGGTAGTGCATTGATCACTAATTCATTGTGATCAAGAGAACATACTTTCTATGATTTCGTTTCTTTTAAACTTCCTGAGGATTGTTTTATGATCTGACATATGATCTACAGTGAAGAATGATCTGTATCACTCGAGTAAATAAATAATTTGCTGTTATTTGATGGCGTGTTCTTTTAAGTCAAGATGTTTCAGTTTTGTTCAGGTCTTCTCTTTCCTTGTTGATGCTCTACTAGTTACCTATAATATTATTAAAAATGAGGTATTGAACTATCCAACTATTATTAACTTGTCTATTTCTCCCTTTAATTCTGTCACCTTTGCTTGTATATTTTGGGGCTCTGTTGTTAGGTCCTTGTATGTTTATAATTGTTGTGTGTTTCTGATGGATTGACTCTCTATAATGTCCTTTGTCACAACAGAATTTTTTTAATTCATACTTAAGTTTAAGCAAAATTATTTACTGTAATAAAGGTATGTAAAATGAAAAGTGAGTTACATCTTAACCTCAAGCTTCTGTAGAAATCAGTGTTAACAATTTAAGGCCCTTTTTATAAATTTACACACATAGATGTTCTTTAAGCAGGAGAGTAGTGATAATGTTTTGTAGCTTTAAAAAATTAAAGCCTGGTGGAACCACTGAGACTATGGCCCCTAGATGCCCTTCAAGTCTGGAATTGAACCCACACTTGTGGCTTCCAGCCAAACAAAAGACATGTGCATGAGTCTAACATTTACCAGAGGGAGATACACTCCTTGGAGAGAACAGTGTGGGAGAAAGAAGGGCTGCTTATGCACAGGGAAACAGCTCAGGGGGCAGGAGTGCATGGAGGATGGAGGGTGGACACAGGGAAGAAGTAACTATCAGGAGGAAGTGGGAGGGGAGCTGTTCCATTGTGGTAAATTGTGGTCAGTGTCATGAGACAAAGTATATATGAACTGCTGTACGGAAAGTGAATTTGCTCTGTAAAATTTCACCCGAATCACAATTAAAAAAATACATATATTAAAGCCACATTGAATCCCAGAGATTACCTAGTCTGACACTTAACTTTTTAAAATGAAACAGCTGAGGCCTTTGGAGGGGCAGTGATTTGCCCAAGTTCCCATGGGAAATAGGTGACTGAACTAGAGCTAGAACCCAGTTTCCTGACTCTTGGTACATTGCACTTTCAAGTGAATGTCAGTGTTTCCTGTCCCAGAACAAAAGGATGTTGTAATACTGTGATAGATACTTGAGCTATGAATTGTATGGCAAAAATTGTTTTATAAGTTGTATTTTGGATTCATTTTGAAGGATTTATTCCTTTTTTTTTTTCTCTTTTTCATAGCTACTTGTAGAAATTCTTATGAGGCCTACGATCTCTATCCGAGGACAGAAACTGAAAAGTAAGTATACTTGTCACCAACTAGTCTTTGTTTCCCAAACTGCTGGTATGGTATAGTTTCCATGATTTGCCCTTTCTTTTTTAACATCTTGCATTGAGTGAGTGAGTCCCTCACATTCAGCTGCAGGACGTCTTCTCCATCCTGAACCTAAGCAGCTCTCTTTATTCTTTTGTGCTGGATGGAAATACAGATATGGGGCTTTGAAAGTGGGGAAACCTAGCTATGGGATATATGGCAGCTCTCTGTACTATCTTTGCAGTTTTTCTGTAAATCTTAAAACTGTTGTAAGATTTAAAAATTATTACTTAAATAAAATAAAAATAAAAGTGGGGAAACTACTAAAAGAATTGCATGTTTGTACTTTCCCCAGTCCATGGGTCCAGCTTTTATGTCTTTGGAAAGTCTTTTTTAAAAACACACTCACTAGTTTTTTGTTTGGAGTCCCTGGGTGGTACACACAGTTCAGTGCTCAACTACTAGCCAGAACGTTGCTGATTCATACCTACCCAGAGGTACCTTGGAAGACTGGCCTGGTGATCTGCTTCCAAAAGGTCACAGCCTTGAAAATCCTATGGAGCAGTTCTACGCTGCCCATTTGGGCTCATCATGAGTTGACAGCAGCTAACAAAAGTTCAGTTATTATCAGAATATGTATGGTCAAAAGTAAAAGTCTTCTTTATAACTTAACGTGTTACAAATATTCTCCGTAGCTATTCAGTGTTTACTTTTAAAAACAAATAAATGCACTTTACTGTGGCATTAAGAGCCAGAGATCATCTCAATTAACATTTGATGAATACCTTTCTACAAATGTTATGGATATATATTCTTTCCTAACATCAGTAGACCATGCTACATAAGATCACATTTGTATGTGCAGTAGTGATTAAGAGGACTCATTTTCCTCTTTGATATCTCAGCCTTTCTACTCTTATCTAAATTGGTTCTTCACATTCTCTATTTTCCTCACAACAAGTAATATCTTGTGATACTTGTTGGTATGCTTATTCTCTCTTCCTCTCACTAGACTAATGAACTCTATTAGGGACAAGACTGTGTCTTCTGTTTTTTACCTGCTCAACATTCTGTGCTTTGTGTC
Source organism: Orycteropus afer afer (assembly GCF_000298275.1). NCBI lineage: Eukaryota > Metazoa > Chordata > Mammalia > Tubulidentata > Orycteropodidae > Orycteropus > Orycteropus afer. The sequence continues at coordinate 10,931,895 of NW_006921607.1, read as the reverse complement.
TGATCTAGAGTAGGTGTGGAATAAATATTTGATGAATGGATGAATCCCAATTCCCTTTGAAAACGGAATGTCTAGAAATACTGTTATATTACTGTCTCAGTGTTCCACCCTGCTCTGAAGTCATTAACTAACCCAAAAGCCAAAAACCCCAGTAGGGTGCATGGCAGTGATGAGGGAAACAGCATCTGCAGTTACTAAAGCTTGGCAGGGCTGCCCACTGAGATCTCGGAAGGAGGCCTAGTGTTCTAGAGTTTATGGAGTTAACAGCACAAGAGTAGATGAGCACAAAATTTTTTACAATAAAAGCAATACAAACCAAAACGTGTACTCCATGATTTACACTCGGTTTTATCATCTTCTGGTTTTGGGGTCATAAAAACTCGGTTTCTCCTTGTGCTCCTTTCCTCTTCTGCTCAAGAGATAGCTAGTTTCTCATAGCAGTTAGTAGGTCATGTATTAAAAGCCAGTTGGCTAACACGACTAACAAAAAATAAAACAAAAAGTGCTCGTAATTGGCGAGTCTTTGGTAAAGACGGTATCCTTGCTGCTTGTAGAATTTTCATTAGAAATTTATAATGAGTTAATAAGCTTACACTATGGGTTCTAGTAGTTCTACTTTTGGAAGGGTATTTTGAGGGACCAATTCAACAGAAGCATAATAAGGCTATACAGATGTATTAGATAGTTTTATTTATAGTCTATTTAAATAGCAAAAACAAACATAACTCCTAAGCAAGCCACAGAGGAAAAATAGCTTTATTAAATGATGGAACCACAACAGTTTAAAGTTATGAAGACTAGGGAACTTAATAGGAAATGGCTGCTATGTCAAGCCAAAAAGCAGTATACAAATTGGTTTGTAGGTTCTGATGGGCACTATGAAAATCTGTAGTAGACAAGGTCTGGAAGGAGGTATGCCAAAAGGAAATAATCATCTTGGAGGGAATTGTGAGTAACAGTTCTTATGTTCAAAAAAATTAACATTGTTACACTATCTTTTTAATGAGGAAAGTAACCTATTATTCCCCTTTGACTTTCAGTAAGTGATGAAATGTCCAAGGACTGCTTGAGCATCCTGTATAATACCTGTGTCTGTGTAAGTACTCCTGCAGTTGGGGCCCCACTTGTCTCTCCATCACATCTACAATGCTTAAGAAGGGAAGATTCAAGTCGGGGTGGCAGACATGAGCGCTGTCTTCAGACATTGGGGGAACTGGACTTGTTTTTGTGTGCCTCAGAATCAAAACCAACAGGTAGAAATGATGAAGAGGCAAAGTCTGATCACTCTAAGAGCCAGGGCTGCCTTAGCGGGTACCGTACTCCTGTAGTCCTGGAGGTGTCCAAGTAGGGACTGAACAATTACTTGTCAGGGGGATATAAGTATTAGAAGGGTCTCATGGCCTTTAAGATTCCTTTCAACCCCACATTCTAAGATTCTACCTATTCTTTCATTTTCCTTGTTAACACGACAAGAACCAGAAGCCCCACCCATATATTGAACAGGACAGTCTACCATGTCGATAATTGAATGAATGGTACATAAAGGAAGCAATTTGGTGTAAAGAAAAGAGCCCAGTACTTAGTGTTAGAACTTAATTCTGTGTACTGGTCGTTGGCTTCGCGGCTATTAGTTCACTTCCCTGATCCTTACTTTCTTATCAAAAGTTTTATTAGTAGTCATACTAACAATAGAAGGTGGTTGTGACAACTAAATGAGATAATAGACATGAAGGCATTTTGAAATTGCTTGACATCCGTGTTAGATTTCCTAAGATATCATACTTGTCTTTTAAGAGCTCATGATGTAGTAGACTATATAAATAGTAAAACCAAAATACAAGCAGAGTGAAATAAGTGATATTGTAGAATTGTATGTTACAGAAATAGAAAAATTAGATTCGGTCCTAGTCAGAGCAATAAGACGAGAAAAAGAAATGTATCCAGATTGGAAAAGAAGAAGTAAAATTATCTCTTGCTGATGGTATGATCCTGTATATGGAAAAATCCCAAAAAGTCCACAGAAAATTTCTAGAGCTAATAGAGAATTTAGCAAAGTTGCACAGTATAAGGTCAATAGACAAAAATCAGTTGAGTTTCTATGCACCAGCAGTGAGAAATCTGACAGGGAAATTAGAAAAACTGTAAAACGTTGTTGAAAGAGATTAAAGAAGACTTAAGTAAATAGAAAGATGTTCCACATTCATGGTTTGGAAGCCTCGATATTGGTTTTGTTTTTCTTTTTTTAAAGAACGGAAGTTTATTTTCTGCTTGTACAAGAGGCCAGAAGTTCAAGAGTATGGCTCTAGGGGGAGATCCTTCCTTATTGGTAGCCCCATCAGTTCCTTAGTGTTGCTTGGCATCCTTGGTGTCTGTCTTCCCCCTGTGTGCCTCTGTGTTTACTCAGCTCTTTTTATAACTCTTAAATGATTAGGTTTAGGACTCAGTCTACTCTGGCATGACCTCATTAATGTAACAAAAGAAAACCCCTATTTCCAAACAGAACTTTGATACTGGCTATTGACTTGATCTCCGTCAGTCTTACTGTCTCTCATCGTTTGGTTGTCTAACCATCCTTCCTTCCATGGTGTCCACATGTACCATGAGACAGAAGGTGGAAGCTGTGAGGGCTCTAGAGTTCTGGTCTTAGAACTGGCATAGCATCACTTCTTCCCTCTTTCTTTCAGTCAAAGCAAGTCATAAGGCCAGCTCAAATTCAATCAACTACATCCACCACTCGGAGCACCTCAAGGGCAGAGTTTGGATTTTGATTATCACAGTGGGAAGACTTAATATCGTTACGACATCAATACTACCTAAAGCAATCTGTAGATTCAGTGCAATTCAGATCCAAATTCCAACAGCCTTCTTTACAGAAATAGAAAAACCAATCCAATCCTCAAGTTTATATGGAATGGAAAGAGACCTCAAATAGCTAAAGCAGTGTTGAAAGAGAAGAGCAAAGTAGGAGGACTCACATTTCCTGATTTTAAAACACACTATATCCGGTGTCAGTAATCAGAACAGCCTGGTACTGGGATAATAGTAGACATACAGGCCAATGGAATAGAATTGAGAGTCCAGAAATAATCCCACACATCTATGGTCAACTGATTTTTTTTTTTGTGTGTGTGTGTGTGTGATTTGGGTGAAAGTTTACAGAGCAAATTCACTTTCCATACAGCAGTTCACACACGTTGTCTCATGACATGACATGACTACAATTTACTCCAATGCAACAGCTCCCCTCCCACTTCCTCCTATGGTCAACTGATTGTGTGTGTGTGTGTGTGTGTGATTTGGGTGGAAATTTACAGAGCAAATTCACTTTCCATACAGCAGTTCACACACACGTTGTCTCGTGACATGACATGACTACAATTTACTCCAATGCAGCAGCTCCCCTCCCACTTCTTCCTATGGTCAACTGATTTTTGACAAGGGTACTAAGTCCATTCAGTGGGAAAAGAGGCTCGTCAATAAATGGTGTTAGAAATACCAGATTTCCACAAGCAGAAAAATAAAACAGGACTCATGTCTCATACCGTGTCCAGAAACAGATTTAAAAAACAATTGGAGACCTAACTATGCAAACTAAAGCCGTACAAACTTACTGAAGAAAATGCGGGGACAGTGCTTTCAGGCCTGGCACTCAGCAGTGGGTGACCTGATACAGTAACAAAAGCCCAACAGTGAGAGACAAAGCGAGTAAATGGGGCCTCACAAAAATTAAAACCTTTTGTTCATCAAAAGTCTTTGCCAAAACAATGTAAAGACATCCTGCTGACTGGGAGAATATCTTTGGAAACCACGTATCCAATAAGAATCTAATAAAGTATATATAAAACTTCAACAACAAAAGGACAGACAACCCAGTCATAAAACCAGCAAAGGATTTAAAGACAGTTCAACGAAGAGGACATTCACATGGCCACCAAACACATGAAAAGATGCTCAACGTCATTAGCCATCAGAGAAAGCACAAAGCAAAGCCACAGTTAAATGCCATTTCATTTCCAGTAGGATGACTAAGATAAAAAAATAAAATAACAAATATTGGCGAGGATATGGGGAAATTGGAACCCTTACCCACTGCTGGTAGGAATGCAAAATGGTACAGCTGTTGTTGAAAACAGTGTGGCAGTTCCTCAGAAAACTAAAATTACAACTATCCCCAAAAAACCAAACTCACTGCCATAGAGTTGATTTCAACTCATAGTGACCCCTCCTTGGGTTTCTGAGGCAGTATCAGTAGGGAAGTAGATTGCCCCATCTTCTTCTGAGGAGTGGTTGGTGGGTGTGACCTGCCAGCCTGGTGGTCAGCAGTCAGATGCCTTTGGCACTATGCCACCAGAGCTCTCCACAACTACCACAGAACCCAGCAGTTCCACTCCTAGGTATATACCTAAAAGACTTGTAAGCAGAGTCAAAAAGAGACTTACACACCAGTGGTCATTGCAGCACTATTCACAAATAGCCAAAAGGTAGAAGTACCCTAAATGCCCATTGACAGATGAATGGATAAACAAAATGTGGTACATATGTACAGTGATGACCTACTACTCAACCAATAGGGTAAATGAAGTCTTGAGACATGCTTCAATATGGATGGAACTGGAAGACATTATGCTAAATAAAAAAAGTAAATAAAAAAAGGACAAATAATGTATCACCTCACTTAGATAAAAAAGACAAGAAAAGGCAAATGTACAGAGACCAAAGTTTATTAGTGGTTACCAGGGAAAAGGGGCTGTTAACGGTGATGGAGAAATCGCATTGATTGAGGGTGGAGTTGCACAGCTGATTATTGTAATTGCTGTCAATAAAATATACACCTGTAAAAAGTTGAATTGGCAGAAGTTGTGTGATAGACATATTTACAACAATGACCCAAAAAAACAAAGAGGCTGATGGGGCTGCTTATGTAAAACCAAACACCTCATGGGATTTGATTCCTTGGTTTGGAGTTTTAGGGTCATGGGACATCCCAATTAATTGATCTAATAACATGTTTAGTGCTTCTGTTCTTTCACCTGGTTCATTGTGTAGTAACTGACATCTTAAAAGCTAGCCAGAGGCCATCTAAAGCACAATAGTCTGGCTTAATTAGTAACAGAGGTCTGCCTTGAGGATTATAAAGAGCTCTGGTGGGACAGTAGTTAAGGCATTTGACTGTTGATCAAAAGGTCAGCAGTTTGAACCCACCAGCCACTCTGCAGGAGAAGATGAGACAGTCTGGTTCCATAAAAATTCACAGTCTTGGAAACCTTCTGGGACCTGCTGTGAGTTGTAATCCACTCAGTGGCAGTGGGTAGATTTTTGAGCATTATACTTTTTAAAGAGCTAGCTATATGGGATCAAATTGACATCAGCAACTTGATAGATAGGAACCATAAGGGGCAGTGAGTTTATGTTCATGAGAGAAGCAGCAGAAGAGGAGGGTAAGAATGGTTGCATAACTCAGAGTATGTAATCATTGTAACCAAATGGTACATAGAGAAACTACTGCCGAATTGGTGTATGTTGTGCTGTATATATTGTCAACAACAAGAACAAAATAAATAAAATTTAGAAAAAAAAATGTTTGGTTCTATTTTATTTCTTGCCTCATTCACATAAGGATTTCAGATCCCTTATAGGGTTAATGAAATCTACAGAGATCACAAACTTGGACTAGGTAAGAAAGAAAAGGATAAACCAAGATTGGAGATATAAAATATATCCAGGGATTGGGCTGATAAAAAATCTAGACCATAAAAGATCATCTATACTATGAATGAAGCCCAGATTTGTGTCTAAGCAGCTTATACAATAGAGAAAGATGATTGAACACTCAGTTTTGCATCTATAACAGTGCTGCCCAATAGAAAAACAAGTCATTTCAATTATTTAAATTTCCTTGTTGTTATGGTTATATGTAGCCATATTTAAAAAAAAATTTTTTTAAAGACTAAGTTGTTGTTATGTGCTGACGAGTTGGATCCAACTCATAGCGACCCCTCCTTGGGTTTCTGAGGCAGTATCACTACGGAAGTAGATTGCCCCATCTTCCTTCCGAGGAGTAGCTGGTGGGTTTGAACCGCCACCCTTCTGGTTAGCAGTCTAGTGCCTTAGGCACTATGCCACCAGAGCTCCCAAAGACTTAAGTAGGTGAAATGAATTTTAATAATATAACTTCTTAGCCTAATAATAGAATATTGTCATTTGAACATGTAATCAATAAAATAATTGAGATATTTAAATTATTTTTGTAGTACTAAGTTTTCTAAATATAGTGTGTGTTTGGGGAGCTCTGGTGGTGTAATGCCTAAGGCATTTGACTGCTAACCAGAAGGCTGGCAGTTCAAACCCACCAGCCACACCTGGGAAGGAAGATTGGGTAATCTACTTTCATAGTCATACTGCCTTGGAAACCCAAGGAGGGGCTGCTGTGAGTCGAATTGACTCATTGGCAGTGAGTTTGGTTTTTTTTTTTTTTTTTGAGTGTGTGTTTTACTCTCAAAGCTCAACTCAGTTTGGACTAGCCACATTTCATGTTCAGTAGCCACATGTAGCTAGAGACACAGACAGCTTTGTAAGATAAAAATAAACCAAGTGTACAGTAAAAGCACAATTATTCTCGCCTCTGAGACTAGTAAGAAATTGTTTTTGTAAGGAAGCATAGGGTAGGATGTAATGATTCCATCATTGGTAACTTCCATATAGTCGTTGGTTTTATGAGGCTGTTGGCTAATTGTGACTTCCAGTGTTAACCAGTGATATTCCAGAAGACAATTCAGTTAATGAAAATAAAAACGAGAGCGTAGGATGACGATGTGGTCCAACTCTGTGCTCATCTGCAGATTCCAGGTTGGAGAACCTAGGACTTTAAACAACATTGCTTCCAGGGATCAAAGAGTGAACAGGAAATGTGTGAAATTGCCCAGTGTTCAAGTGGGGACTTTGGAAAATTGTGACAAACTTGAAGGAAGCATGTTCTGCCTCATACTCACTGCCATGGAGTCGAATACTGACTCATAGCAACCCCGTTGGGTTTCTGAGTCTGTACATCTTTATGGAAGTAGATTGCCCCATCTTCCTTCCATGGAGCAGCTGGTGGGTTTGAACCGCTGACCTTCTGGTTAGCAGTCAAGTGCCTTATCCTCTACACCACCAGAGCTTCTTGTGTACTGCCTAAAGAGATTTAAATACAAAATTTTTAAAAGTACTACTGGCCAAGTAAAACTTGGTCTGCTAGATTCTAGTATATAACCCCTGATTTAGATAATAGGCAAAAACTAGGGTAAGAAACTGTGAGGAATATCAGAAAACTTCTTTCCCCAGAAAAATGCATTTGTACTCAAAGCTATGTGTATAGTTTTAGGGATTTAGTGCCCCATTTAGTAATTCCTGCTGTAGAGGAAGGGAGGGGAGGGATTGTGTGTCGATGGTTACTCCTGACTTGGGAAGAGTGAGAAGGCTTTTTAGAGCAGGAGATATTTTAGCCAGCTTGTGAAAGAGGAGTCGGACTTTGCTAGGATTTCGAATATTCAAGGGTTGGTAGTCAGGGCAGCGAGACTGAATGTAGGCCTTGAGAAGATGATAATTTATTTTTTGTTTCAATATTCCGGAATTTTTGGTTGTCTGAATAAAGCTAGACTTGTTACTGGTTCATATCTCCTAGCCACTGTAGGTACTATATATCGTTAGGAAACAAACAATTTTTAATGTGCCGGTGCTGTACTAAAGAAAAGAAATAGGACAGTAATACAGAAATCAGACTGAAATTATTTTCTTTAGTTAAGGTCCTGTTTAATGTTATAAGTCTTTAAGATTTATTAACTCAGCACATTTTGATTGATGACTGTGAAAGTTAATTTAGCTTTGATGCTCCTAATCCCACTGAGTAAAATGCTTCTTGGGTCAGGGTTCCTCGTTACCAAAATGTGTTTGCCTGCACACTTGAGATGCTTTTAAGAGAATCATGTTTGTTGCAGTGTGCCTTGAGGAATTTTCTTCAGTTTAGAGGCTGAACAGGAACGAAGAAAGAAATACAAAGCCCCAAAGCTCACTGGTTGCCTAAGGTAGCAGAGATGTATTGTGTGTATGTGTGTGTAGGCTAACAGTACTGCAGTTTTAAATCCAAATTCTCAGACCTAACTTTTTTTTTTTTTTAACTTTTTATTGTGATTTGGATAAAACTTTACAGAGCAAATTTTCCATTGAACAGTTCATACACATTTTGTTTCTGGCATTGATCGCAGTCCCCACAATGTAACTGCGTTCATCCTGCTTCCTCCTTGTGTTTCCTGTTTCCGTCTGTCCTCCTTTCCTGTTTCTTCCTGACTTCTGAGCTTTGTTGTTTTTGGGTGCCATTGAGTCAGCTCTGACTCATAGCGACCCTGTGCACAGCAGAACGAAACACTGCCCACTCCTGTGCCAGCCTCACAATACTTGCAATATCTGAGCCCATGGTTGTAGCCACTGTGTCAGTCCATCTTGTTGAGGGCCTTCCTCTTTTTTGTTGACCCTCCACTTTACCAAGCATGATATCCTTCTCCAGGGAATGGTATGGTCCCTTCTGACAACATGATCACTGGGCAAATGCTTCCCCTTTGATTTCATGTGGTTGGTTGATCTAAGGAGTGTTAACCTCCCTGGTGTTATTTTCACCCTACAGGCCTGTTGATGTTTGTCTGAAAGTTGAACTACAGGAGTGAGTTCCATTCCAGGCTTGAAGGGTGTCTAACAGCCATAGTCTCGAGGGTTCCACCAATCCCTATCAGACCAGTAAGCCTGGTCATTTTTATGACTTTGAGTTTTACGCCATATTTTTCTCCCACTCTGTTCTTCTATTAGGAGCTCTGGTGGCATAGTGCCTAAGGCACTTGACTGCTAACCAGAAGGCTGGCGGTTCAAACCCACCAGCCACTTCTTGGAAGGAAGATGGGGCAATCTACTTCCATAGTGATGTTGTTGTTGTTGTTATGTGCCGTCGAGTCGGCCCCGACTCATACCGACCCCTCCTTGGGTTTCCGAGGCAGTATCACTACGGAAGTAGGATTGCCCAACCTTCCTTCCGAGGAGTGGCTGGTGGGTTTGAACCGCCAGCCTTCTGGTTAGCAGTCAAGTGCTTTAGCCACTATGCTATCAGAGCTCCTTCCGTAGTGATACTGCCTCCGAAACCCAAGGAGAGGTCGCCATGAGTCGGGTCCGACTCGATGGCACGTTACAACAACAACAACAATCCTTCTATTGTGATCTCTCAGAGTGATCAGTGGTGGATCCTGGGCACTAACTAGTTCCTCTGGTCTTTGGGTAGTGGAAGCTGTAGTTCATATGGTCCATTAGTGCTTTTGGATTAATTGTTTCTGTGCGTCTTTGACTTTCTTCACTCTTCTTTGCTTCTGGCAGGGACCAATGGTTGCACCTTAGATGACCGCACACAGGCTATTAAGACTCTAGTTGCTATTTACCAAAATAGGATTTAGAACATTGCCTTTGTGAATTGTTATGCCAAGTGACCTTGATGCCCCACCCTCAAGACTTCAGTCCTGGGCCCCCAAGCTCAGCCACTGATTCCCTTAAGGTGTTTGTGACAAAGTCCTTTGATGCACACAAATCTTAAATTTTGCTGGCTAACCCACCAACCACTCCTTGGAAGGAAGATTGGGTAGTCTGTTTCCATAGTGATAACTGCCTCGAAAACCCAAAGAGGGGTCACTATGAGTTGGATCCGACTCCAAGGCAGTACATTGTGTTTTGTGTTAACCTTACTTTGATTGAAAAAATTAGCAAATATAGGTAAGGTGAATACAGAGTCTAAATCATTTATGATCCAATTAACCAGATTGAACTACCACCAGGAGATTTGCTACAAATATTCTCAAAGTTTTTGTTATATGTAGGTTATATATATAGCTACCACATATGGTCAGTTTATTCTACAAAAATCGTAGAGATTCAGCTGTGTCATCTTTTCTAATGCTGGTATGGTATTCCATAGCATGGACATTGAATACTTGATTTATCTGTTCCATATTGACAGACATTTATATTGTCTAAAATATTTCTGTATTGTAAATGGTGCTGGGCTAAATAATGGCATATAGGATTTTTTAAGAATAGATTTTATTTTTTAGAGTAATTTTAGGTTTATAGAAAAATAGTATAGAACCTAAAGTTACCATTAACCCCTTCATTGTTTCTCCTGTTAACATCTTGCATTCCTCTGATACATTTTTTTTTTGTAATTGATGAAACAGTGTTGATACATTACTAACAAAGTCCATGGACTCACTCTTTGTATTTACAGCCCTGTGGGTTTTGAGAAATGGGTAATGTCATGTGTTCACCAATACAGTATCACACAGAATAGTTGCTTTCTTTTTTTAATTGTGATTTGAGTGAAAGTTTAAGGAGTAAATTGGTTTTCCATTCACAATTCATACACATTTTGTTTTTGTGACGTTATTCCAGTGCCCACAGAATAACAGTACTTTGGGCCCTTCCGCCCTGTGTGTATCATTTCCCTTCACCTTCTGTCCTGTCCCTTCCTGCCTTCTGAGCTTTCTCCTTTGGCAAATGCTGCCCTTCTGATCTCACGTGGTTGGTTATTCTGAGGAGTGTGTACTCTGCGTGGTGGCTTTGTTCACCCTAATGGCCTGTCTTTTGCTTGTTAAAAGTTGAGCCATGGGGCGAGTTCAGTTCCAGGCTTGAAGACTCACACGGAAGAGTTCCGCCATCCTGAAAATACCTGTGTTCCACCTCTTTACCCTCCCCTCTGAACCCCTGATAACCATTGATCTTTTCTCTGACTCTATAGTATTTTATCTTTCCCACAGTGTCACATAGTTGGAATCATAGCACATACCGCTTTTTCATACTGCTGCTTTCGATGACCAGTATGCATGTCTTTTCTTGGCTTTGTAGCTCATTTCTGTTTGTCACTGAATAATGCTCTAGTGTATAGATGTACCACAATTTGTTTATCCATTCACCTGTTAAAGGGCATTTTGATTGCTGCCAGTTTGGAACAGTTATGAATAAAGCAGCTATAAAATTTGTGTGTTTTTTATGTGGTCATGTATTTTTTTTTTTTTTTTTTTTTTTTTTAAATTAGG
>NW_006921607.1:10905903-10918949 GCF_000298275.1 Orycteropus afer afer | reverse complement strand
ATTTAATTTTTAGAAGGTCCCAATCATCTGGCTTCTCTTCTGCTGTTGGTGCATTTTGAATTATGCTTGGTGGTCTATTTATACCATATATTGGGGCCCTTAAGTTTGTGTGGTCATATATTTTTATCTCACTTGAGTAAATACCTAGATTTGCAATTACTGGATTGAGTATACATATAGGCTTTTAATAGATAAATATGGGGTTGGTGAGAGTATTCCTAAAAGGAAGGACAAAGTAGAAGTGGGAAATGGCCCTGTGTGTGTAGTGTAAAGCAGGTTGTTCAGCTTGGCCCCACCATAAGCTCAGTCTCAAGACTGTCCTGGCCTGTCTAAAGGAACCTTTGAATATCAGGCAGAAGAGTGAGACATAACTCAGTTAGCAAAGGAAACTTAAAGGCTTTTGAGGATTCTGAGATCACTTTGACCACACAGAGAATAGGCTGGAGAAGAGACTTACTAGGCAGTGTCAGGACCTTCGTGTGTATCATCTGATTGAATCCTCCTAAATGTTGTGAGTTGACCATTTTACAGATGAGGAAATTGGGGTGCAAAAAGGAGAAGTGACTTGCTCAGAATCACACAGCTAGAATTACAACTTGGATCTGAGCCTTAAAATCCATACTTCAAACACTATTGATTTCAAATTTAAGAACAGCCTTATAGAAGACCTTTCAGGAGACACCATATCATTGTGTTCTCACCATGGTTGAGATCTAAACAGAATTGCTCCTGTTAGTCATTAATTTCTGTTATTAACAACTGGTCTATTTTCCAAATGGAGACACCTGGGGTTTAGACTTTACAGGCCAGCTAAGGCAACTGCCTCCTGCTTTTCTCTCATCCAGTCCCAGAGTGGTTTCCTTGTTGTATAGCTTGCATACCAGGAGGCTTTTTGTGCCATGAATGGGGAGCTTGTACCTATTTCCTATAGTTAACTCAGGACATCCCAGCTATAGTGACTTGTGTCCATTTTCAAAGGTGGGATTCTGAAAGGGATGTCTTGCTGGCTTTATATTTTATCCTTTGGTCACAACCTGTTCTCTATTTTCTCCCCTTCTTCCTTATGCCAGACGGAAGGTGTTACAAAGCGCCTGGCAGAAAAGAATGACTTTGTGATCTTCCTGTTTACACTTATGACAAGTAAGAAGACATTCTTACAAACAGCAACCCTCATTGAAGATATTTTGGGCGTTAAAAAGGTGAGCTGTGTTCTCAGGCAGGTGGGTATCTGGATGGGAGTGTCTCAGACGATTGGATTCTCAAACTTAAGTTACATACAGAGCCCATTTAAAAGAAAAATTATTTTATACTTTTACTATTAAATTACTTTTATAGCGCTATTTAGGTATAGTCAAGTATGAAGCTAGGTTCCACTCCATATACCAATGGATCTTCCATGACTATAAAACCTAATATATATAAATTATAATAAGTAATATTATAATTATAAATTACAGATATAATACATATAAAACCTAAATATATAAATTGAAATCAAACTAATTGTAAAACTTAAAAGTTCAGATTGACTTCATGAAGTTAATGTGATGGTTAATGTTTTTGCTGAAATCAAATTGCCCCTCACTGATTACTGTGGTGTAAATTCTTCATGTTCCTTTATTGCTGCATGCCGTGTGGCGATTCCAGTCTCTCCCCCTTTTCTGTATTTGAAGTGCTGTGAAACTTTCATTCATTAGTATATGTTCCCTTTTGTGATGATGTTTGACCTGAGCTTATTAAGTCTGCCTCTGTTTTTTCTCATTACTTGTCAACAATTTAAATTGGTTAATTGACTCCAATTTAGAAGGCACAAAGATGAGCACTGAAATCCTGCCACTTGGTCATAAGGTAGACATTAAAAGGATTCAGAATATGCTTTTCTTTTTTTAAAAACTGATTGAAGTAAAAACATTAAATTAAAAATTTCTCATCAAGAGTTCACAGACTCCCTTCCTCCAAAAAAAAATACAGCCCAAGACCCTGTTATGGAGAATCACTGATAAATTTTTTGTGTAGTACCTGGTAGGTTTGGGAGCTTACATCCTTATCTTGTCCAAGCCTTCATTTTGGTTGTAGGTGGACAAATTTCTTTGTCTTATCATCAAGGAGGCAGAATCAACTTCCTAGAGGTTTTGTTTTAGGGAAAAGAATATCCACATGTATTGTATTAACCCTAGCTTTTATTTCTGTCTTTCTTCTGCAGTCTCCTTAGCCCCTGCTTGCCACTGCTTAGGCAGAGGGAGTACAAATGACCCATTGTCTGTAGGAACCCATTGGAGATGTGTGCAGGCCCCAGGCAGACCCTTTGTGCCCTTGATGAAAAGACTTCGTTATTTTCCCAGTAATTGTGTGCTCCTGCCACTGTGTGGAAGGAGCTTCAGAACGGGACTCTCGACTCCCTGGCAGCTTCAGCATAGGAATCTAGGATTGGTCCTTCACACCTGTGCCTGCTTACTCCGTAGGCCCTTTCTCTCCTTCATGTGTTGCCTGAGATGATGATGGGTCTACTAGACATTAAAGGTACTTTGGTGCAGTTTGAAAGGGGGATAGATACCACAAAGGAAGTGAAAACCCAAGCCATGGGAAAAGATATTTGCAACCCGTGGATACAAAAGATGGGTGTCCAGAATGTATAAATTCTTACAAATCGGTAAGAAAAAGACCCAGTAGAAAAATGGGCAATGATATGAACAAGCATTTCACAGAAGAGAAATGAGTGGTCCATAGGCATAGGAGAAGATGATTAATTGATAATCAGGGAAATGCAAACCGAGAACACAGAGCACACGCAAGTGCAGGCACAGGCTGGTGAGAATGTAGGTCGGTGGGAATGTTTACTCTGGTGCTGTCTCTTGTACTCAGTATTCACGTATTGTCTGACTCAGTACCTAGGAATGCACTGCCCTAAGGTCTGAGGCATCAGTATTTTGGCACAGGTCACCTGTTACCTCTGCCCAGGCACACTGTTTGGGAAGCTCAACCCTAGAGTAATGATTCTTAGAAATTGAAACTAAGAGGGTTGTGAAATCAATTCAGTGGGTCCATCAGCTAAATAGAAGAGTTCTAAGTATGTCCTCTGAGGATGAGTATTATTTTGGAGAAGTTTTGTTTCATATTTCTACATGTATTTGTATATCACACATTTAGGTGTACTGAGTTGTGATGAAAAATAATGTTATACTTGGTCATTGTCAAAACAGCTTGGAAAACACTTGCCCCAGAAAAACTTTTATATGTGTCCATCAGGAACATATAATGTTTATAACATTGTTTCACAGCAGAAAACAAACCAGGTCTACCATCCATCAATAAAATAAAAACCAAACTCATTGTCGTTGAGTTGAATTTGACTTGTAGCGACTCCTCCTTTGGTTTCTGAGGTGGTATCTCTACAGAAGCAGATTGGCCAACCTTCCTTCCGAGGAGTGGCTGGTGGGTTTGAACCTCTAGTCTTCTGGTTAGCACCCATCAGTAGGAGATGAATATTTATACTCTGTTCACACAGTGGAATATCATAAAGTAGTAAAAATGAATGAACAGTGGTTATAGGCAGCAACATGGCTGAATTATTAGTGATAAAAACCATTTGCAGAAGACTATATATCATTTTTATAAAGCTCAAAAATGAGCAGAACCCAATCATACATGTGATAAATCTATTTTTTTTTAATAGCAAGACTAATAAAATTCAGGATGGTGGTTACCTTTCTTCGGCAGAGAGGCAGGTACATGCTAGCGGGAAAGCACACGTAGGGAAAACCTGATTCTGAATTGTAACCTGATACTTCCTAATAAACCCCATAGTTATGAGGAAGAAAAGAAGTAGGCTTCAGGAGTGGTAGGACCTGGTTTGGGATCCTTAAGCTGATTTAGATAGGGCCAGAGGCACTGAGGGGCTGAATGTCAGTTTCCAGTAATGGTAGCTGACGTGTTATATCCGGAAAGGGAATGGTGGAAGAAGCTGCTGCCAAATGCTCCCTCCACGGCAAGCTCTTGTCTTCCTTCATGGCCAGAGACGGGGCAGTAGGATTCTTGAAGGCATCTAGGATTCATTCACTGGTTGAGTGCATGTTGACTAGTACCCTCTCTCCCATGTTCTGTGGCTGTAGGCTCTAGAGAGAAGATAAGACATAACCCCCCCTCAAACCAATAGCAGATTATTTGGGAAACAGGTACAGAAATGGACAGAAGACCATGTGATTTTTGCAGTGATAGAGAAATACCCAGCCCAGAGGAAGTTAAGTAAATTAGTGGAGTGAAGGATCAGCAGAGGTTATTCGAGGTACTGTATACAAGGATGGTTCAAAACGAGAAAAGTCCATGTGGTGGATGACATGGCAGGCTTTTAACGAAAGCAAATGACAAACAGCATTTCATAAAATTCTTTACCTTGGTATAGGGTATCTGTTAAAACTTACAACAAATATCAAACTTAATATTGAAAACATTTCTGTTCAAGCCAGGAAAAAGACAAGAATGTCTGCTCTCATCTACTCTAGGTAAATGGTCACATGCACATATACATGAGCAGACACCTATAAGAATGTTCACAGCAACATTGTTTAATAGTGAGAAATTGTAATTCACCCAAATATTCGTAAAAAGGAGAATTGATTAAATTGTAGTGAAGAATATTGAGAAATGAATGAACTGCAACTACTTATATCAGTGTTAGATAAATCTCACTGTTAAATCAAAAGTAAAATTATTAGTATGAAAAAAACCCAAAAACCAAACTCACTCCCATCGAGTCAGTTCAACTCATAGCAACCCCTCTTTGGGTTTCCAAGTAGGTATCTCTACAGAAGTAGGTTGTCCAGTCTTCCTTCCAAGGAGTGGCTGGTGGGTTTGAATTGCCAGCCTTCTGGTTAGCAGTCAAATGCCTTCAGCATTACACTACTAGAGCACCTAGTATGATAATATTCATACAAACCATAAGCATGCAAAATAGTACCACATTTTTATTGGAAATATAAGTATGAAAAGATGGGAATAATAAACACAGAGTTCAAGATAGTGGTTACTGGTAGGGGGAGGATTGTGATTGGGCAGGGATACACAGGGGCTTTCAGCTGTATTTGTAGTACTTTTGTTTCTTCAAAAGAAAAATCTGTAACAAGAACAACAGTTCATGATTTGATAAAAATTTGAGTGGTAGGCATTTCTTTCTTTCTTTAAATAGGCAGAATGAGCTAAGCAGGCAAAGGCAGAGTATAAGAAACAGCAATATCCCAAGTGTCTAATCCCTAGACCAGACCCATGAGGTAGGTATTACTGTTAGTCCTGTTTTACAGATGAGCAAACAAAACGGAGAGAGGCTCCATAACTTACCTGAGGTTGCACAGCTGCAAGTTGCAGAGCTGGGATTTGAAGTTAAGTGGTCTAGCTACTGAGCCCCATTCTTAGGGAGCACAGAAGCGGGGCACACCCCTGCAGGCTCTTAAATGAACTGAACAATAGGGATTGTTTGTGTTTTCTGTAGGAAATGATCCGACTAGATGAAGTCCCCAATCTGAGTTCCTTAGTGTCCAATTTCGATCAGCAGCAGCTTGCTAATTTCTGCCGGATCCTGGCTGTCACCATTTCGGAGATGGATACAGGGAATGATGACAAGCACACACTTCTTGCCAAAAATGCTCAGCAGAAGAAGAGCTTGAGCATGGGCCCTTCTGCAGCTGAAATCAACCAAGGTAAAGTCTCCAAGTTCTCAGAATTTCAAGATGTCGCTCAAACCCCTTCTTGAAGTATCTCACTTTTCCTGTATCTCTAGACACTGATCCACAGAAGGCTCCTAAGGTCTGCTTAGAGTATGTACATATTGTATGTTTGCATCTGTTCATTAGCTTAGGGGGTCAAATCCATAACTTCATCAAAGTTTTAAAGGGATCCAGACCTCAAAAAAGGTCAGAAGCACTCTTTATCTATCAGAGGCACAAATGCATATACCTTTTAGTCCACTAAACCCCTTCTGGGACTTTGTCCTGTAGACATGATGTATATGCAGGGCTATTCCTTACAGCATTATTATTTATAATAACAAAGACTGGAAACAACCCACATGTTTACCAGTAAGAGACTACTTAAATTACAGAATATTTATAAATGGAAAATTGTGTAGCTTAAAAAAATGAAGATTTCTGTGTACTGATAAAGACTTCCAAAATACATTAATGATAAAAAGGAAAATGCAGAACAGTGAGTATAATATACTTTTTTTATTGACATTCGGGGTAGAGAGGGATCGGACCATATACTTGTTTGCTCTTATGCACACAGTATCCATAAAGAAACTGAAAGGATCCGTAAGAAACCTAAAGGGGTTACATGTTAGGGGCTGACCAGTACCCAGATAGGTAGTATCAGCAGTGGAAGTGGGATCTTGTCTTGGTTACCTAGTGCCACTCTTGACAGGAGTATATCACAAATGGGATGGCTTGAAGAAACAGGAGTTTATTCTCTTACAGTTTTGAGGCTTTAGTCCAAGTTCAAATTGCCAGACTCTAGGGGCTGGGTGAAAGCCCCTCAACCTTGGGCTTCAGCTCTGCCTCCTGCTCCCAGCCCACTGAAGCTGGAGGCTTTTCTTCACTCAGCTGCTGACTGCTGAGGCTGACAAGCCCAAGGTTGACAAGTAAAAAGGCACAGTCCTGATATTACCAAGCCACATGGCAGGCCATTAACTCAAGTCCATTGAAAGTCCCAAGCTTGACAGGGCATGGCAGGCTGCTGAACAACAACACAGCTACATGCAGGGTTCAAGCGTGCCATAAGCTAGGGACTGTTCCCTAAGGCTTCTCCTTATATACAGGAAGCAGAACACATCCCTGAGGCAGCTGCTCAGCTGCTCCCAGTAGATTCCACCATGGAGTTGATTACCAGTCTCATCATGGGGAATACTACATCCAGCTGCCCAGCCACTCAACCAGGCCCAGCCAAGATGACACACAGATTTAACCACAGATCTCGTTGTGTATATGTTTATATATTGTTTAATTTTAGAACTATCTGAATGTATTAACTTAAGAAAGAAAAAACTACTTTATCTAGCCCTACCTATTGCTTTTCTTTAATAAATAAACTCTTCTATTGATAAAATGGGAGCTCTGGTGGTGTAGTGCCTAAGGCATTTGACTACTAACCAGAAGTCTGGCAGTTCAAACCCATCAGCCTCTCCTTGGAAGGATACCACCTCAGAAACCGAAGGAGGGGTAGCTGTGACTCAGATCCGACTCAATGGCAGTGAATGAGTATTGATAAAATATGCTTGCCTAAGCAGACTTTGGAAAAATTAGGCATACATCTGTTTTGGCCATATGAATATAGGTGATTCACATTTGAACTGAAATATTTGTGTATCTTACCAGCTAGTTCTTGAAAATTAGTAGGCTAGAAATATTGTTGATGCAAGAGCATGTCATTGTATACTTAAGATTAGCCAAGATGAAATAATAAGCAGGTATCATTAAAAAGCAGCAGTAGAAAACCATGACCATCTGAGACAGTCCTCATGGTGCTCTGGAAACAAGGCTTTGTTTCTGAAGTTGCATTGGCTGGCTGTGTGCATCCCCAGGACTGGCTCTGCAGAACGGCTAAGCTACACAGCAGCCTCTCTTCTTCGTGCTGAGTACGAGTCCTCCGTCAATTTTGTTAACATTCTGATTTTAGTGAAGAACACCAGATGTTCATAACTGTACTTTCCAGGTTATCAGGGAATGCGATTTCATACATTACTTCTCTGTAAAAACAAAAGTACGTGGACCCAGATTAGTGGTTCTCCATTCAGGCTTGTTATTTTCCCTTGTTCATATATCTAAGACTTTCCCTGGTCTGTTTAGATTTTTTTCCTTCTTTCCCGTTTTTGTGATGTGAGAAATTCTCATTTCATAAATTATAAAATAGACGTTCTTAAAAACATATGGATCTCATCATAACTAAATTATACTCCAAAGGTGATTTGAATGAACACACACTCTCCCTGACAAAAGCTAACGTTTGTTAAATTCCTGCTGTGTGGCAGACAATGAGTCCCTGGGTGGTACAGACGGTTAACATGTGCGGCTGCTAGTGGAGAAGTCGGAGGTTTGAACTCACCCATCGTGCCTCAGGAGACTGGCAGTCTTCTTCTGAAAGGTTGGCCATTGGAAGCCGTACGGAGCACAGTTCTACTCTGGCACATGTGGGGTCAGCTTGAGTTGGAGTTGACACAACAAGGTGGAAACGTGTGGCAGACACTGAGCTAACTGTTTCACGTGGAAGTTATTTTATGTAATCCTCTACGTGGCCTTGTGAAGTAGACATTAGTTATCCCTTTGCACTGATAAGGAAACGAGGGTAAGACAGATTCAGTATCGCATACCTGAGTGTGCTGAGGCACTGAGTAACTTTCATCTTAGAGTTCCTCATTTAAGGGATCTGATGGACTGTTACTAGCTTGTTAATATCCATTACCCTCATGCACCTGTTTGTAATGGCTGACTTGAGTAAAACCAGCATTGCCCAGCATCCTTGGGGAATGAGAAATCTCTTGAGTTTTTTAATTAGCTGAAAGTTACCCCAAGCTCAATTTTATTTGATTTGGTAGATTGATTATAAAGTAAGTTCACTTTTACATCTATATGACAAACCCGTAAGATAGTCTGTATCTGCTTATAAAGCTTACATGTTGTAGTTTAGCACATGAATTTGTGCAGGTTCTGGCCTTTCCCCTCCTCTCTGGCCATACTTCTTACTACCTGTCTTCCTCCCTCCTTACAACATTTTTCTCTAGTCAGAGTCCTGGAAGGCCACGCTGGTGAGCATGATAAACGTGAGTGGATGAGAAAGATCTCAGTCCTCAACGTTGTCATTCTTTAATTGAACTCCAATACTAAATATTTTTTAAATGGCAGTAGAGCTGAAAAGTGTAGGATGTTGTTAAAAATACTATTTTATTTATATTGAATTATTGCTGTGAGCTGGTTTTCTTGCCTAGCCAAATAATGATTTGTGCTGTCTTTCTGGAACTCAGATAATAATGATGATGGAGTCCTTTTAGAGATTCTCAGAACTACTACAAACTCTCAAATTGTGTGATAAGTTTTAATAAAGCACTTAGAATTATAAGAACTGTGCAGTGTGGGAGTGTCAGTCCCCTGAGATTGTGTGTAAATTGCTGGGTGTAATTGGGCCAGTGGTTTTTCTGGGGGGTGGGATCTATGGCTTTCATCATCAGCTTTTCAGGAGATGAGAGACTCAGAAAAGCTTAGGAATTTCTGGGGTGAGAAGTCAAGAGTCCTCAGCTCTGAGTGCTGGGTGGCTGTTAGGTATGTTGAGTTGAGTACTGTATAGATCACATCTAAAGGGCTGTGTTAGTGTCAGGTATAGGGAGACTAGGTCTTGGGAACTGTCCTGAGAAGAACAGTTAAAGACACTGGAGCTGTTCATCCTGGAGAAAAGAGGTAAGAATAAAAAGCCAACTATGGTCACATATGTGAAGATTTTCATGTAGAATCCAATCTGTGTTTGTTTATTTTTAGAAAAAGTAACACATACCTAAGGTTTAAAAACAAATTCAAACAATGCAGATGTAGAGTAGAAGAGTAGAGTGGAAAGTTTGTCCCCTTTCCATGGTAACCTGTTACTAGTTGCTCTTGGGTGTCTCACGCTGGAGATCACATGATAGAAATTTGCAAGACCAATGACTTATTCATTGTGAATACCTTTTTTCAACAACGCAAACGGCAGCTGTACACGTGGACTTCACCAGACGGAGTACACAGGAATCAGATTGACTCCATCTGTGGCAAGAGGTCAATATCTTCAGCCAAAACAAGGCCTCCTGATGGTGGAACAGACCATCAACTGTCCATATGCAAATTCAAGTTAAAGCTGAAGACAATTAAAAGAAGTCCATGAGAGCTAAAATATGACCTTGATTATATCCCTTCTGAATTTCGAGACCATCTAAAGAATAGATTTGATGCATTGAACAATGACCAAAAACCAGAGGAATTGTGGAATGACATCAAGAACATCACTCATGAAGAAAGCAAAAAAGGTCATTAAAAAGACAGGTAAGGAAAAAAAGACCAAAATGGATGTAAGAAGAGACCTTGAAACTTGTCCTTGAACAGAGAGTAGCTAAAACAAATGGAAGAAATGACTAGATAATAGAGCAGAACAGAAGATTTCAAAGAGTAACTCGAGAAGACCAAGTCAGTTATTATAATGAAATGTGCAAAGACCTGGAGTTAGAAAACCAAAAGGGAAGAACATACCTGGCATTTTGCAAGCTGAAAGAACTGAGAAAAAAAAAACTAAGCATTGAGTTGCAGTATTGAAGGATTCTGTGGGCAATATATTGAATAATGCGGGAAACATCAAAAGAAGATAGAAGGAATACACAGTCACTGTACCAAAAAGAATTGGTCAATGTTCATCCATTTCAGGAGGTAGCATATGTTCAAGAACCAATGGTATTGAGGAAGAAATTGAAGCTGCACTGAAAGAAATGGTGAAAAACAAGGCTCCAGGAATTGGTGGGATACCCATTGAGATGTTCAACAAATGGATGCCACGCTGGAGGCACTCACTTGGCTGTGCCAAGAGATTTGGAAGACAGCTATCTGGCCAACTGACTGGAAGAGATCCATGTTTGTACCCATTCCAAAGAAAGGTGATCCCACCGAAGGTGGAAATTACTGAACAATCTCATTAATATCACACGCGAGTAAACTCTTGCTGAAGATAATTCAAAAACGGTTGCAGTATATTGACAGAGAACTTGCAGAAATGCAAGCTGGATTCAAAAGAGCATGTGGAACAAGGGATATTGTAGCTGATATTGGATGGCTCTTGGCTGAAAGCAGAGAATACCAGAAAGATGTTTACTTGTGTTTTATTGACTACGCAAAAGCCTTTGATTGTGTGGATCATAACAAATTATGGATAACATTGAGAAGAATCAAAATTCTAGAATGCTTAATTGTACTCATAAGGAACCTGCACATAGACCAGGAAGCTGTTGTTCAAACAGAACAAGGGGATATTGCATGGTTTAAAATCAGGAAGGAAGTGCGTCAGGTTGCATCCTTTCACCATACTTACTCTATCTGTATGCTGAGCAAATAATTTGAGAAGCTGGACTAAATGAAGAAGAACATGGCATCAGGATTGGAGGAAGGCTCATTAACAACCTGTGATACGCTGACAACACAACTTTGCTTGCTGCAAGTGAGGATGACTTGAAGCACTTACTGATGAAGGTTGAAGACTACAGTCTGCAGTATGGATTACACCTTAATATAAAGAAAATAAAAATCCTCACAACTGAACCAATAAGCAGCATCACAATAAATGGAGAAAAGTTGAAGTTGTCAAAGACTTCCTATGACTTGGTTCTACAATTAATACCAATGGAAGCAGCAGTCAAGACATCAGAAGACATAGTGCATTGAGCAAATCTGCTGCAAAAGACCTCTTTCAAGTGCTGAAGAGCATAGATGTCTCCTTGAAGACTAAGGTGCGTCTAACCCAAACCGTGGTCTATTCAATCGCTTCATATCCATGTGAGAGCTGGACAGTGAATAAGGAAGGCTGAAGAAGAGTTGATGCTTTTGAGTTCTGGTGTTGACAAAGAATACTGAGAGTACCACAGACTGCTAAAAGAACTAACAACCCTGTCCTGGAAGAAGTGCAGGTGGAATGGTCCTTGAAAGCGAGAATGGCCAGACTTCATCTCACCTACTTTGGTCATGTTGTTAGAAGGGACCATTCTCTGGAGAAAGATATCATGCTTGGTAAGGTGGAGAGTCGACAAAAGAGGGGAAGGCCCTCAGCAAGATGGATTGACACAGAGGCTACAATGATGGACTCAGGTATAGCAGGGATCGTGAGACTGGTATAGGACCAGGTAATGTTTCGTTCTGTTGTACATAAGGTTGCTACAAGTCGGAGGTGACTTGACGGCACCTAACAAAAAAAAAAAAAAAAAATTTGTGTATCTCCAGACATAGTCTATACATATGCACATGAACGTGTGAGTGAGTGTGTATGTTTGCATGTTTCTTCTCTGTTTGTACAGATGGTAATGTAAGGCACACCATTCTGTCCCTAGCTTCTTTCACTTTATTCTGTGTAGTATTCCATTACAGTACATTACAGTACAGAATAATTGGATTCTTTCTTATAGATACGTGATAACTCCATTATGTGGACATACCATAATTTATTTATCTAGTCCCCTGTTGATGGAAATTTGGTTTTTTTCAGGCCTTTATCTCTACAAACAATAATGTGTGTATAGAGGGTGATGTGCATTTAAATCTTGATAGTGCCTATTTTCTTTGCACCTTTCCCCATATATAGAGCATTGTCAGACTTGGTATTTGCCAAGTGCATGAGAAAATAATGGGATCTGAAGAAAATAATGATATCTCTCACTCTGTTGTAATTAACTTTATTTTTATTTTTTTGTGGTGAAATTTTATAGTTGCTCAGCTAATTTTATAGAGAATGAAAAGGGGATCAAGATTATTTGCCAAGCTTTGTGATGGGCACTGAGTTTATATGAGTTTATATAATTCTCACAACTAAGATGAAGTAGTAGTCTCATTTTACTTTTACTTTATCTTTAAATAATTTCCTTTCATGTCAAATTCTTTTGAATTTTCTTTCTCAAATAATTCATTACGGGACATTTCACATACATATTAAAGTGGAAAATAATGCTCTCCCGTGTATTTATTACCCAGTTCCAACAATGATCCATCCATGCCCTATCTTGTTTTACTCTGTCTCCATCCACTCCTCCTTACCTCACCTGGACTTACTTTGAAGCAAATCCTAGAAATGATACAATTACACTTGCCTATTTTTCAGTGTTTCTGTAAGATAATAGCTCTTTAAAAGGTGATAATTCCAATACAGTTATTACACCAAAAAAATTAATAGTAATTTCTTGTTTTATTATTATTGTTTATTGTGATTTGGGTGAAGATTTACAGAGCAAATTCACTTTCCATACAGCAGTTCACATATACTTTGTCTCATGTCATTGACCACAGTTTACC
>NW_006921607.1:10902725-10904516 GCF_000298275.1 Orycteropus afer afer | reverse complement strand
GCTCTCACTTCTTTAGGGTATATACCTAGTAATGGGATGGCTGGGTCAAATGGTATTTCTAATTCCAACTTTTGAAGGAATCGCCATACTGATTTCCACAATGGTTGTACCATTTTACGGTCCCACCAGTAGTGTATGAGAGTGCCAGTCTCTCCACAACCTCACCAGCATTTGTTATTTTCTGTCTTGTTGAACTTTGCTACTAGTGCTGGAGCAAGATACCTCATTGTTGTTTTGATTTGCATCTCTCTAATAGCTAATGATCGTGAGCATTTCTTCATGTTTGTTGGCCCTTTGAATATCCTCCTTGGTGATAACAGTAATTTCTTGAAATCATGAAATAGTCATTTATTAATTTTCTATTAGGTGATATCTTCACAAAAAAACAAACTCATTGCCGTCTAGTCAGAGCTGACTCATAGCAACTCGTCCTTGGGTTTCTGAGGCAGTATCACTATGGAAGTAGATTGCCCCATCTTCCTTCCAAGGAGTAGCTGATGGGTTTGAACTGCCAGCCTTCTGGTTAGTGCAGTCAAATGCCTTAGATACTACGCCACCAGAGCTCCTTACCTTCACATGCCTCAAGAAAATCCACAGTTTACAAAATGTTCATTGAAAAGTTTTTCCCCACTCTTTTTCCGAGTGGCCTACACATATGTCTCTGGCAATTTCTTTTGCATCCTACCGGAGAACTTTAATACATATGTAAGTAATTACAGACAGATGGAAGGCTAAATGATAGATGCAGAATTTGAATCCTGGCCTCCTTGCTTCTAAAGTTTTATTCTCTTATGGTGATCAGAATTTCCATCTTTCTCATTATTATAAGTAAAATGGGATTGGAGGAAATAGGAGTTGGGTTATTTGTCATCTGTCAGTTTCTTTCTTTACCTTTAAAGAAAATAGAAATGGCCTTTTCCTGTTCCAAAACCAAACTCACTGCCATCAAGTTGATTCCACTTCATAGTGACCCTATAGCAGAGAGTAGAACTGCCCTATAGAGTTACCAAGGCTGTAGATCTTTACATAAGCAGACTGCCTGATCTCTCTCCCATGATGCAGTTGGTGGGTTTGAACTGCTGACTTTTTGCTTAGGAGCTGAATGCTTTAACCTCTAGGCTCCTTTCTTCTTGTTAAACAAAAAGCCAAACTGACTGTCATAGAGGTGATTCCATCTCATAGCAACCCTCATTGGGATTCTGAGGCTATAAAACTTTTCGGAAGTAGACTGCCCCATCTTTCTTCCACGGAGCAGCTGTGGGTTTGAACCGTTGACCTTTTGGTTAACAGCCAAACACCTTATCCACCATGCCTTCAGAGCTCCTTTTCTTCTTGTTAGAACATGCGTATTGTAGAAAAATCACAAACTGTAGATAAGTAATTTTAAAAGGAGCATTTATTTCCTCTCATGTTTAGAAACAACCACAGTAAATACCTTGGTGTATATTTTTCCATTCTTTATTTATTATGTGTACAATGTATATATTTTAAAGGAGCAAATTTTTTAAGAAAATGGGCATAAACCAATACAATTTAATAATTGACTTTTTTTACTGTAGGTGAATTTAAACATCTTTTTCGAGTCACTGTAGGAAGATGGGTCATCATTCTTAGCGGCTACATTGTATTCCATTGTATGGATATATTTAATCAGTCTGATATTGATGAACATTGAGTTATCACCACCTTTTTTTTTTTTTTATTGTGATTTGGGTGAAGATTTACAGAGCAAATTCACTTTCCATACAGCAGTTCACATATACTTTGTCTCATGTCATTGACCACAGTTTA
>NW_006921607.1:10822198-10902461 GCF_000298275.1 Orycteropus afer afer | reverse complement strand
TTGTCACCCTCTTTTCCTGGATCCCCCCCCCCCCCCTTTTTTTTTCTCCAAATGATTTTGAGTTTTGTTCCGTATTTTCTCCCTCTCTATCAGGGATCTCCTGTATCACCCACCTTTTTATAGCAGAAATCACATCAAAGAGTGCCATTTTACAGATGTCTTTGCAAATATGACGGGTTAGTTATTTCTTTGTGGTCAGTTCCCAGAAATGGGCATGCTGGCTTAGCGACACACAATTTAAAGCGCAAAGGTTATTTCTGATTTATATCCCTGCAGTAGCTATGACAGAGCCTATTTTACTACATCTGCTAAAAATTTAACTTAATTTTTATAACTTTATTTTTGTTTGATCCTGGCATGGCATTTCATTTTAAAAAGAAAGCACTGACTAGCTGCTGTCTGAGTAGAATCATTCCTATCAGACATATGGAGAGCAGGTTGCTTATTGAAGACTTTAGAGTTGGTTTTGCTGGTCTCTGGTTTGAAAATTTCCTGTCTTGTTCTCTTCTTGGCAGCGGCCCTTCTTAGCATCCCTGGCTTTGTTGAGCGGCTTTGCAAGCTGGCGACTCGAAAGGTGTCAGAATCGACAGGCACAGCCAGCTTCCTTCAGGAGCTGGAGGAATGGTACACGTGGCTAGACAATGCTTTGGTGCTGGATGCCCTGATGCGAGTGGCCAACGAGGAATCTGAGCACAGTCAAGGTACTCACGGTGGGTTTCCTGCATCCCCTGAGTGAAAAACAGCAGATCAGTGTTTCTTAGGAGTATGGTATGTGGGTATAGATGCCAAAATCCTCATCAGATCTTAGCAAAGCAAACCTAGCAATATACAAAAAGGATGATACGCCATGACCAAGTGAGATTTATCCTAGGATTGCAAAATTAGTTCCACATAAGAAAGTTAGTTATTGAACTTCTTACCAAGCTACAGTAATCAAGGCAGTGTGTTATTGGCATAAGGATAGACTTATAGATCAATGGAATAGAGTTGTAGAGTTGGGAGTTCAGGTTTAAATCCTCACATTTAGAGCCAGTTGATTTTCTATGAGGATTCCGAGACAGTTCAGTGGGGGTAACAATGGTCTTTTCAGCAAACGGTGTCAGACCATTAGATAGCCACATGTAAAAGAATGAAGTTGGATGCCTACCTCATAGCATATGCAGAAATTAACTCAAAAGCATCAAAGACCTAAATTTATAAAATTCTTTGAAGAAAAGTAGATATAAATCTTCATGACCTTAGGTTAGACAGTGGTTTTTCAGATACAGACTAAAAGCAGAAGCAGCAAAAGAAAAATAATTGGACTTCATCAGAATTAAAACTTCTTTATGTTTCAAAAGACTGGTAAATGAAGGAGGAACAACTCAGAAAAGGAAGGTGAGCATGGGTGTATCATTTAGAGAATGTAAATACTGTCCCTGAACTGTATATGTAGAATTTGTTGGATTGGTATATGTTGTCAACATCAAAAATAAGTTATTAAAAACCCTGTGGAGACCAATTCTACATGTGGGGTTGCCATGAGTTAGAGGCAACTCACATCAACAACAGGTGGTAGTGTTTTCAGCACAGTAGACATTCACCAAGTACTGAGTAAATAGTTTAATCAGCTTTCCATATTGTTGACATTAGCCCAGTGATCCACCTTGGTGGGAGAATTTTGACTTTGGCCTGCCATTATATGATGTCCAGTCTAATTATTGTAAATGATGCTGAGGGGTTTGTTAGTTGGGGGATTGGCTTTTACCTTGAAAATGATGGTTTTAATGTTGTTAGGTGGTTGTGAGGTGCTGTGGAGTCAGTGCTGACCTGCAGTGAACCCGTGTACAACAGAACAAACACTGCCTGGTCCTGCACCTTCCTCACAGTCCTTGCCATGTTTCAGCTCGTTGTTGCAGCCACGTGTCAGTCCATCTTGTTGAAGGTTTTCCTCTTTCTCGCTGACCCTCTACCCAGCACCTTCTCCAGGGTCTAGTTCCTCCTAATAACACGTTCAAAGTACCTGAGATGAGGTCTCACCATCCTCACTTCCAAGGAACATTCTGGCTGTCCTTCTTCCAACGCAGATTTGCTTGTTCTGGCAGTCCGTGATACGTTTATTGTTCTTTGCCAGCACCATAATTCAAAGGCATCAGTTCTTCTTCACTCTTTCGTTTTCATTGTCCAGCATGTGAGGTGATTAAAAATACCATGGCTTGCGTCAGGCACACCTTAGTTTTCAGGTGACATTTTTGCTCATTTAACACTTTGAAGAGATCTTTTGAAGCAGTTTTGTCCAATGCAATACATTGTTTTGATGATGTCTTGACTGCTGCTTCCATAGGTGTTGTTGTGGATCCAAGTAAAATGAAATCCTTGACATCTTCAATGTTTTTTCCATTTATCATAATGTTGGTTATTGGTCTAGTTGTGAGGATTTTGTTTTCTTTATGTTGAGGTGTAATCCATACTGAAGGCTATAGTCTGCGTCACTTAAAATCATCTTAATAGACGCAGAAAAAGCATTTCACAAAATGCAACACCCCTTCGTGATAAACTAGGAATAGAAGAAAACTAGAAAATGTTTCTTTTTTTAGAATTCTTAGAAACTCTAATTTTTATTTGATCTTCCTACATTGCTCTGCAGAATTGTATTTGCATGACTCTTTCCTCCATGGTGTTGAAATTCTAGTAAGTGGGAAGGTAATCTTAAACACAAGTAGTAGGATTCCTGTGTGGCGTGCATAGTGACTACTACCAGCTGTTTGGCTGAACATTATCAGAGTATGTCTGTTCATTTCAGCCTTTGCTGGGCATATATTTATTTTTTAAAATTGCCTACTTAACATTAGTATTAGCCAGTGTCAGAAATTAACCAGAGCAAACTATAGCATAAGTCTAGCTAGGTAACTGGTCACTTTCAGGTCACAGGGTAAAACTTGAGTCATGATTACATCCAGTTGGTGAAAAACTATGCTTCTTTTCTCTGTGTTCATTTGTGTTTTGTCTTAAATATGATCGTTTTATGCTGGATTCAGATCTTTAAACCTCTGCAGTTACAAAAAGAGCAGTTATAAGAAAGGGGAAAAGGAAAGAAGAAAGAACCTCCCAACACAATAGCAGAAAAAGAGGCAGCAAAAAAAAAAAAAAAGATGAGTGACAGCTTATTTCTAGTATCCAAGCCGCTTGCCATCACTTGTGGTGACCCCCTGAGTGTCAGAGTGAAGTGTGCTCCGTAGGGTTTTCAGTGATTGATTGGGTTATTTTTGGTAATAGATTGCCAGGCCTTTCTTCAAAGGTGCCTCTGAGTAGACTCAAACCAAACTTTTTGGTTAGTAGCTGAGAGTGGTAACTGTCAGCACCACCCAGTGGACTCCATTTCTACTAAAACCCAAGCACAAGGCCTCTAATATAATCAGGGGCAGCAGAACTGCAGAATCCATTTGGCAGAACATCCTTACTCAGGGAAATGGCTACTTAGGAAGAAGGGCACTGTTCTTTGCCTTTAGCATCTCAAATATCCCTGCTTAACAAAAAGGGAAAAATAGGGCCGGGTTTCCAGAAGTTGGAGCAGAAGTGCTAATGAGTTCAGAGCAGAAATGCAGAGGAAGAAACGGCCCTGCTACCTGACTCTTGCTTTGAGGGAATCTGCTCCCTTAACAGCTACAACACTTGCTGTGAATTTGAGCTGGTGAGCTTACTGTGCAACTGTAGGCAGTTTTCAAAGCATCAGCTACTAAGAACTGCGACTGCTGTAAGAACTGAGATTTCTGTAATCCACAGCTTATCCCTGTGTGTGTTCTGGATCGCCAACAGGCTACTGGAACTACAGCCATGATTAACAGACTGTCAAGGGAACAGTCCTGTACCTCTCAAAGTTTCAGAATTAGTAGATGGCTTCTTTTTCTCACTTCATTGGCAGGAACCCTGGCCAGCATTGCTTTGTTTTGAGCTCAATTACATCAACAATTCAAGAGAATTAGTAATCACATGCTAGTAGTAGCATCAGATGATATGTAAATGTTTAATATTCTGTAAAACTTTTGAAAGACATGTGATATATGATAAATAAACAATGAATTCCTTAGCTGGGGGTGGGAGTGGGGGAATGGACAGACCCCAGAATGGGAGCAAATATCTGCAAACCATGTGCAGTAAAACCTATAAAAGCTGGGACCTGTGTGAGGTAGAAACCTGTTAGAGAAAGAAAATTCAAATATTTTCCACTAAAACAAGTAATGGAAAAGTGGTAAGACTGCACTTTGTCAAAGAAAACTTGTGAGATGTGGAAGAACAAAACAGTCCCATTGAGTTCTGGATTTCACTGTATCTAATAATGCATTTGTATTCAGTCTATATCCAGGTAAAATAAATTTCATTTTATTTGGATCCACAATCAACACCCATGGAAGGAGCAGGCAAGAAATCAGACTTGGTGTTGCTTTGGGCAAATCTGCTGCAAAAGACCCCTTTAAAGGGTTAGGAAGCAGGAATGTCACTTTGAAGACTAAGGTGCACCTAACCCAAGCCATGGTGTTTTCAGTCTCTTCGTATGCATGTGAAAGCTGGACGATGAGTATGGAAGACTGAAGAGGAGCTGATGCCTTTGAATTAGGGTGTTGGTGAGGAATACTGAAAATACTGTGGACTGCCAGAAGATTGAACAAATCTGTCCTGAAAGAAGTGCAGCTGGAATGCTCCTTGGAAGTGAGAATGGCCAGATTTTGTCTTGCCTACTTTGGTCAAAATGTTGTCAGAAGGGACCAGTCCCTGGAGAAGGCTATCATACTTGATAAGGTGGGGGGGGTCACTGAAAAAGGGGAAGACCCTAAACAAGATGAATTGACATGGGCTGCAATGATGGGCTCAAGTATAGCAAGGATTGTGAGGACACACAGCTGAATGGTGTTTCATTCTGTTGTACATTGGCTCACTGTGTGTCAGAGCTGACTTGACAACACCTAACAACAACAACATTCAGAGCAGGTAAAGAACTCCTACGACACAGTAATAAAAAGACACCCTGGTTTTAAAAATAAGCGAAGAATATGAAAATAGGCATTTCTCCAAAGAAAATTGAAACAGCCAATAAGCATATGAAAAGATGTTTAGTATCATTAGCCATCAGGATATTGCAAATCAAAACCAGGAAAAGATACCACTTCACATCACAAGGATGGGTATACTCAGATAGACAGACATTAACAAGTATTGGCAAGGATGTGAAGAAATTGGGACCATCATATAGCACTGATTGGAATGTAAAATAGTGCAGCTGTTTTGAAAAACAGTCTGACATTTCCTCAGAAAGTTAAATGAAGAGCTACTGTGTGATCATCAATTCTATTCCTAGGTGTACCCAAGAAAATGAAAACAAATCCACACAAAAGCTTCTGCATGAATGTTTATAGCAACATTATTCGTAATACCCAAAATGTGGAAACAACCCAAATATCTACCAGCTGATGAATGGACAAACAAAACGTGTATCTGTACTATGGGATATTATTTGACAGTTTTGAAAAACTGAACGTTATGGATTAAACTATGTCTTCCCCCCTACCCCCAAAAAAATTATAAAGTCCTAACCCCTGTTCCTGTGAATGTGACCTTATCTGGAAATAGTTTTTTTTTTTTTTTTCTTTGAAGATGTTATCAGTTAAGGAGGTCATATCAGAGTAAAGCCAAACCTAAACCAAACCAAAATCAAACCCATTCCTGTTGAGTTACTTCCAACTCATAGTGACCTTTATAGGGTCCGGATAGGCTTGTAGATGTATCGTCACATGGTGTCTTAACCTTTGTGACTCTGTCTCCATGTCTATTTTCCCCTTTTATAAGACGCTACTTAGAAGGGTTTGGGACCCTCCCCACTACCTGGTGGTGTGGTGTGTAAGTCTTCAGCTGCTACCTGAAAGGTTGGTGGTTCTAACCCACTAGCCACTCTGCAAGAGAAAGATGTACAGTCTGCTTCTGTAAAGATGTACGGCCTTGGAAACCCGATGGGGCAATTCTTCTCTGTCCTACAGGGTTCACTATGAGTTGGAATTGACTCAATAACAATGCGTTTGGTGTGGTTTTGGGTAGAGTGAATGAAATGGTTGACCTAAAGCCCAAAGCACGGTGCTTGGCATGTCAAACCAAAAACACAAGTGAGTTGCCATCAAGTGGATTCCAACTCATGGGGACCTCATGTGTGTCAGACTGGAAAGGTGCTCCGTGGGGTTTTTGGTGGCTGGTGTTTTGAGAACAGATCACCAGGCCTTTTTTCCAAGGCTCCTCTAGGTGAGTTTGAATGGCCAGACTTACAGTTGCTGACCGAGCGCTTAACCATTTGCATCATCCAGGGACACCTCCTGGCTTATCAGGTGTCCCTAATGTTGCTTTACCACTGTTGTTATTAGTAATGATGGTATTGGGTCAAAGGAAAATCTGCTAGGAGAGAACACACTTGTCGGTGTCACTAGTATCAGTTGTGTTGACTGCTTAGAAAGTTGAACCTCAGAAAACTTCAAATGGTGCTTCTTTCGAAAACGGGGATGAGAGTGGGGAACCATCGACATGGATCCCTCTCAGTCTTTTCAGCAGTGCCCCTGACAGAATCTAGCCAGAGGCCCTGAGTGCTCTGAGTCTCTCGTAACCTGAGGAGAATTCTACACGCTCTGCTGCCCGGTGTCTTTCTGGGTACTTTGGGAGAAGTCTAATGGTGGCAGGAGAAAGGGGCATGGGAGGAAGGGATGGATTATATTATTATACTGGCTGGTGTGGAAATATTTTTGTTTTCTGTTAAAGTTGATGAGACAGAATAGAACTGCAGAGTCAATTTTTCTAAGTTTCTAAGCTTGTCTGACTCCTGGGGTCTTGGAAGGAGTTTTGGAGCTTTTGAAGTCTTTGTTAAGGGCCCAGGACCCAGTCTGACGGCTCTTTTACCTCAGATCTGTTTGGAGCAAGTTTGAGAGACAGAAACATGTTTCCTCACAAGCTGTGACTCACCCCTCTCTCCTGGTGGCTGTCTCAGCCTCCATTGTGTTCCCTCCTCCAGGGGCTTCTGAGGAGAATGGCCTGCCTCACACTTCAACTAGGACCCAGCTGCCCCAGTCAATGAAGATTATGCATGAGATCATGTATAAACTGGAAGTGCTGTATGTCCTCTGCGTGCTGCTGATGGGGCGTCAGCGAAACCAGGTGGGCCTCTCCTCAAAGTCTCAGAGCACCTGTTCCCAAGTGCCTATGGTGTCTCAAGTCCTCCATTAGGCCTTTTCCCAGAATGACTCTCACTAACCCAGCAAAGTATAGCAGTGGTTTTCCTTATCTGTTTCACCCATAAGGACACAGGTCTGATTCCAGAGCTCGTAGACTTTCCATCGTACCTGCTTTGGGCTGCATTTCCAGGCAGAGTATCAATACACAGGTTGGGAGTAGGTAACTTAGTGGCATTTTCTGACCTTGTCAACATGACGAATAAAGGGTCAGTGTCTGGCAAGATGACAGCCCTGTAGAAGCAAAGAGGAGTTGCCAGTGTGATGGTGCGCCCAGGGGCTTAGGATAGAGGGGCAGAGTCCAGCGCTCTGTCAGGGTAGGAACACTGGGCTGCGGTAGCGTGGCTGCAGATGTGCCGGGTTCCCTGAGCCTTGAAGCAATTCTCAGGAAGGAGCAAGAGCCTCCAGCCTCCAGCAGGAGGAAGGCAGCTTCTCCAGGAGATTGTGCAGAGGTAGCCCTCTCCGCCAGCTATATCTGTTATCCAAGGGATTATCTCTAAACTATCTGGGAAGGGGCGGGGTGGCTTAGTGGGAGGGGAGGCTGAGAGCTCAGCATTCCTTATGCACCATTTTGAATCTCACATTGGACTAGCCGTGTTCCTTATAACAGCTATGAGGTAGGTATATTTATACCCATTTTAGAGGTGGGGAAACCTACTCAGAGAGAAAAAATAGTCGTTCCTAGTCAGGAAGCTAGTAAATAGTGATAGAGATTCAAGCCCACGGTAAAGCAGTAGGAAAGGTGGTAGCCAGCTGTGATCTGGCATTATTTGCAAAGAAAGCGTTCATTCCAGCCCTGCTGATGGAGAGGCGATAAATGGATGGATTGTGAGAGCTGGAAAGGACCTTAGATTCTCTAGTTGTTGATACAAGAGTTTGTTTAAAGATACAGCAATGAACAAAACAGACAAAATTCTCTGCCCCTGTAGGGTTTGCACGTGCTGTGTGTATGCTGTAAAAAACCAGAAAAAGTAGTTACTGTCAGGTCAGTTCTGACTAGTGACAACCCCATGTGTTTCAATGTAGGACTTAGAAGATGGATCTTCTATGGAGTAGGGGACAGGGGGACCCTTGGGAAGGTGGTGGGGGAGGGATAGAGATTGATTTTAGATAAGTGGTCAGGAAAAATGCTTGTTGAAAACATGGCCTCTGGCATGTCCGTGTCCTGAAGACAGTGAGGGATGGCTGTGCTGATAGTTGCAGCCTCCCAGGTAGAGGAAGCAAAGACCGTGGGGCAGCAGGGGCATACCTGGTGTGTTGGCCGAACAGTGACGAAGCTCAGGTGGATGGACCAGAGGAAGAGGAGCAGAAAAGGTCTGAGGCAGTCTGCAGCCAGAGTACACTGGGTTTTATATGCCATTTTAAGGACTTTAGTTTTTACTCTGAGTGAAATGGGAAGTCACTCTTCTGGCTGCTCTGTGAAAGACCAGAGACAGCAAGGATGGAAGTGGGGAAACCTATCAGGTGAGCCAAGAGGTGATGGAAGCTAGGACCAGCATGTTGGTTGTGAGAAGTGGTTCCATTCTGGATATATTTTGAAGGTAGAACAGATGGAATTTGCTGATGGCTTGGATGTGAGATAGGAAAAAGAGAGGGGTTAAGGATGACTCCTAAGGTTTTTGGCTTAAACAAATGGAAGGGTGGAATAGCCATTCATTGAAATGGTTAAGATCAGGGAGAGGAGAGGAGTGAAGAAATGGGCTTAGGGAGTAAGAAGAGTTTAGTATTGAACAAGTTAGGTTTGAAATGTCTTTTAGAATCAGAACTTGGGTTTCCTGTGCCTGGAGGTGTAGTGGCTTTGGGCGTCCCCAGCCTGTGATTGACATTTGAAGCTGGGACCTGGATGAGCTCATTGTACTGATCACCCACAGCACCGGTACTCCTCTCCTTCAATATGGAATGCGTTTTTCAAAAATAATAATAATGATACTGTATTGTGTGCTTTTAGTTTTTTAAGGCACCGTCAAAATGTTCACATTTGAATTTTTTAATATTTGGTTAAGTTGCACAACAGGTTGTGGGACCCTCTCTCTGAAATTGATGCTCTTAGTTGCCAGGTGTTGTTAGAGCTGGGATTTTAAACTCTGCTGCCCTGACCTCTTTCTGTCACCTCACTGTACAAGTTCCTGCTCCCTGAGCCTGCCTCTTCCTACGCTTCTGTGAATCATTGTGGTCTTTTAACTCTGTGATGGTAGATCTGCTCTCTTAAGAAGAGTCTGTCAGCTGGCCTTGGCATTGCTGCCTGTCGGAGCACTTCTGTTTACTGGCTCCTTCTCACTTGCACAGTCAGCACTCACTGAGTTTCTCCTGTATGCAGACGCTGTGGAGACATGGATCCACAGACCCTGCCTTCAAAGAGCTGATGGTCTGAGAGAGCAAGGGAAAGAGTTTCCTTGTCCAGGCCTCCAGAGAGCAAGGGGCCTTCTTGCTTATGTGCCCGTTGGACCAAGTTCTCTGACCTGTCTTGGCGAAATTGAAATCACAAGACTGAAAGCCTCCACTCTGTAGTGCTTCTGAAAATAGTCAACAGAGCAGTCACTTCTGCAAGCCAGGCCCTGAGTGTGGACGTGTGTTGCCCACACACGTGCGCACACACACACACACACACACACATGAACCGCATTATGTCTTTTCTGCAGTTTCATTATTCCCCCATTTTTCATCAAAGGACTCGGGCTGAAAGGAGCAGCCTTTAGGCTCAGAACACGTGAGGTAGGGTGGCATTTCCACCTCTGACCTTACCCACGTTGGTTCTGTTGGACTTCCCTTTCTCCCTTATGTGTGAATAACTGAGTACTCCTCCTGTGCTTCCAAAACTCCATGGCAGCTGAGTCAGTTCCAGCTCGTGGCGACCCTCAGGGACAGCGTAGAACTGCCCCATAGGGTTTCCAAGGCTGCAAATCTTCACAGAAGCAGACTGTCCCTCATCTTTCTCCCACTGAGCAGCTGGTGGATTCAAACCACGAAGCTCCTGTGCTTAGGACTTCATGTGTATTTTCTGACTGTCCTTACAGTAGCCCTGAGGAGGGGTAGTAATTGGTTTGTTTTGTTAGTGTTATGTAACAATAATAGTAAGACTTTCATTTACTTCTATTTTTAAAGGCGTAAGTGGCTATCAGTGAAGCCTCTTCCCTCTGACCCTCAACATTCGAGTTCTCCCATGAAGCAGCTCATTTTACCAGTTAATAGTGTGTTCTTCCAGAGACATTTTATGCTTATTAAAGCAAATATATTCCTCTCTCTCTTTTTTCTTTTTTTAAACACATTCAGTTACATAGTACGTACACACTTGCTTTCTTAACATCATACCTTGACAGATGTTCCATTCATAACATGTAAAGGCTTTGATTTTTTTACTGGTGCCTTGTATCCCATTGGGTGGCTGCACCATTATTTATTTATTTGGTCCCCATTGGTGGCAGTATAGGGTATGTCAACCTGCCATGAGTAACTTTGTACATACGCCGTTAGTATTTACAGAATCTGTCTGAGAATAAATTTCTATGCGTGGAATTACTGGTCAAATGGATGTGGCTTTATAATTTTTAGAGATAATGCCAACTTGGTCTCCTGTCTGAGTTGTAGCAGGGTAGTTGCTGTCAACCGCCCTCCCCCCCGCCCTCGCCCCAGCAGTGTCAGAATGTACCTGATTCCCATACCTTCACCAACAGTTTTAGAAATTTTTTTTTCTTTGCCAATTTGAAAAAATGAAAAATGCCTTGTGATTTGAATTTTTCTTAATGCTGTAAGTGAAGTTGAACGCTTTTCATAGCTTTACGAACCTTTTGTGTTTGTTGGGTCCTGTCTATATGTCCTTTGCTCACTTTTTCTGTAGGGTTGGTTTGGTAGGTTTTGTTTTTTTTTTTTTTAATTGTTTTGTTTTTTTAAAGAGTTTGTCGGACTCCTTATAAATAAAAGTAGCTCTTGCCTGTGATGTGAGTTGCTTATTTATTCTCCACTTTGGACTTGTAGCATCTGTGTGTGTGTGTGTGTGTGTGTATGTGTGTGGTTTTCCACACAGAATTTCAAAAAGTTCATGTGGTTGAATTTTTAACAGTCTTCTTTTTGGCTCCTCCATTTAGCATAATACTTGAGAAAAGATTTTCCACTTTCAAATTAGTTTGAAGAATTTCTTTACACAGATTTTTCTAGGACTGTTAGAGTTTGGTTTTTTAGTGTTTGTATCTTGCCCTCATTTGGAACTTACTGTAGTGTGGTGATGCGTGAGAAGTATTTGCATTTTGATGATGATGTCGCAAACTGGAAACAGGAGTTTCCTTAAGGTTCTAAGTTTGTACACGTGGAGCTAAGATTCATACTTGGGGCTAGCTGAACCGAAACCTCATGCTACTAAGATTGGACCTTCCATATAGTGGGACTCGTAGGATTATTGTGAGGAATGATGAGCAAAAGTAGAAAGTATGTTTGTGTGACACAGTGGCTGCAGCGATGGGCTTAGGTGCAGCAGGGGTTGTGAGGCCAGCACAGGACTGGCAGCATTTTGTTGTGTTGTACATAGGTCGCTATGTCGGAGATGATGTGACAGCGCCTGACAACAACAACAACCTGTTTGTGTGCAGTGGAGGGTGGGTGATGAAGAGTAGGGTGTGTGTGGTGTCTCCTGAAACCTCAGCATACTGACTGACTGGGTTCCTCCCAAAGCTTGTTTCTATACCTGCTGAGCCTGAGGCTCTGTAGATCTTAGTGCATCTCTCTTAATGCTTCTCCTTCCCGCCCATCCAGGTTCACAGAATGATTGCAGAATTCAAGCTGATACCAGGGCTCAATAATTTGTTTGACAAGCTGATTTGGAGGAAGCACTCAGCCTCTGCCCTTGTCCTCCATGGTCATAACCAGAACTGTGACTGTAGCCCGGTGAGCAGGGGGCCCTGGGGCAGAAGGGGCTTTACTTGCCAGGAGTAGTTATTTTAAATCCTACTGTTGACCTTTTTCAATTCTTGTTCCTTGGGAGCAGAGCAAAGACTGGAATCCCATCATTGGAAGCCCCCAGTTATTAGGGAAGGGTAGTTATTAGTGGTAGAGAAGGGTCATGCCCCTTTGAGGTGTTCCTGCTGAGACACTCTCAGCTGGCTTCCCCTCACACCCCCAGGGTGGGCAGCTCACTTCCTCGACTGCCTAACAGCAACTTTTTCCTTGTTCCATGCTCCACCGCTGAACTTTTTCATTCTAGAACCACATACCACCGGTGGTTACATCAAGAAAAAGATGTTTAGGCTCCTTTGTTTTTTTTAAGGGTTGGGGACTTATCTCTGCTTCATCTTTGTCAAGTGCCTACCAAGAGCTCCAAACTAGGGGTCAGGCCTGTTGTGCCACTCAGCTTGTTGTGAGTCACCAAATCTCTGAGCCTGTTTTCTTGCTGAAGGAGGATAGTGCTCTCTTGCCCTGGTGACCTTGCAGGCTGCGATGTGGCTTACCCGCCATGGTGAGCAGGAAAGTGCTGTGGGGTCTGAAAGTGTTATACAGCCATCAGAGCACTGCATTCCGGGTGGCGTCCTCAGTGCCCTGTCTTCTGCCTTAGCATTTCTTTCTTTGGTCCTGTCAGATTTGCTGCTTGGCCCATCCATTTGAGTTTTTAATTTCAAGTGGGTATATTTTACATTCTGTCTGGGTCTTTTTTCAAAATCTTGGTGTTCATCATGTTACAGTCTCAGTCTTTCATTATGATTCATTGTGTTGCATTTTTATCTCCTTAATCATTTGTAACATGCTTTTTTATGGTCTCTTGCAGATTGCTCACAGGGCAACTAATGCTTTTAGTTGAGTCTTAAGACGTCTGTTGCTTCATGTTTTGTATTGTTGGAGCAGTTACCCTCGGGCACTTACTTCCCCAGTGGGTGGGTACGTGGGTAGGCTGAGTCCTTTAAGTCATTCCACAGAGCACTTTAGCTTTTGTTTCTGCCAGGTGCTTCAGAGAATACAGCTGGCCCAGGGCTGGTTTTTGCATTTCGTGTCCTGGCCCTGCCTCCCTGGTAGTGTGAGCCCAGGGTTTCGGCTTCTCATGGAAGGTTCCCCTCCAGCCACCAGCAGGGACATGCTTCTTTGTCAGCTTCTTGGGGTGGTAGACTGAGCTTTTTAAACCATTCTGCCCCCAGGTTTGTAAGCACCATGAAGGTTATGCAGACCCAAGGCTCCGTCTGGTCCCTGTAGGGCATCCAGACCCAAGCTCTAGCATGAGTGGCTACCTTGTTTCCACCCCCACCCCACACACACCCTCAGCCCTTTCTTCACTTCTGATTCCTGTGGTTTTCCATTTCTTTCTTAGGAGCTCAGCCTGACATTTAAAATAATTTTGTTGTTTTTTTATCCATTATATTGAGGTGTTCTTAGCAGGAAGGGTTCTGCATTAGCTTAATCTGCTATTGGTCAGATGTAGAACTTGACACGTGGTTTTAAAGAAAAGTCCTCCCTGTGCG
Organism: Orycteropus afer afer; assembly: GCF_000298275.1. Lineage (NCBI taxonomy): Eukaryota > Metazoa > Chordata > Mammalia > Tubulidentata > Orycteropodidae > Orycteropus > Orycteropus afer. The sequence goes on along the minus strand of NW_006921607.1, from coordinate 10,888,789 downwards.
TGAGGACAAAGGCTCAGAGAAGCCAGGTGATAGGGCCAGGCTCTCAGTGGAGTGTCTGCCTTGTTTTTTATTTTGGGATGTTGTGACTGTGGTTTTAACACTGAGGATATACATGTCTTCTAGGACATCACCTTGAAGATACAGTTTTTGAGGCTTCTTCAGAGTTTCAGTGACCACCATGAGTAAGTACAAGTGCATCCCTTAAAGGAGAGTTGTTGGGTCCTCTCCCAAAGACCTCTTCTTTCCTTGTCCCATCACTGACCTCAGCTCAGGAGGAGGCCCTGGGAGCTGATGAAAGGCTATTGTCACCTCAGTGTCACCAAGTGGGGCCAGCACTTCCCTTTATTCAGCCCTTCCTTCACGGCAGGCACTGGACTGAGCTTCTTAGCCCTCACAGGCCCTCCGTAGGAAGCAAGTACAGAAGTTGTTGGCCCTTAATTACCCTTGGAGTCAGTATGTCTCTCATCTCTCAGCCAGGACCAGATGGTTCAGGGGCCATGTAAGAACCTAAGGTGGGCAGAATGGGTTGATATTTGCCTGTTGAATAGATGGGCTATTCTTCACCTCCACAAGGAAAGGTACTCCTATTTTTCTTGAAACACATTTTTCCCTCTAATTTTTTTGTTTTTCAACCTTCAAAAGAAAACGTGTAGGAAAGTGATTCTGCTATAAGGAAAACGGGGATGAATGGCAGCCAGACATTGACGTTGATGTTGGCAGACCACGAGTGTGGTGGGACCGTGGTGAGCTAGAACACCTGGGCAGCTGCAGCTTAGCTCCAGCCACCTGTTATGTGTGCCAAAACTTGGGCTTTCTGTTTCATAACTGCTTATTTTGTCCCCTCAAGGAAGACCAGAAATTGAGATTTACATAAGAAACAAGTTATGACTTGTAAATACTAGTTCCATTTCTGTTAAAACATTTTATGAGTCACAGATCATGCCTGAGGACAGATGTCACCCCAGGGGCCTCTTTGCAACGTCCATCTTCATCATGTGTAACCATCCTATTTCGGAGAGGTTCTCTGAATGGAGAACATAGAGGGACATCAGGAAATACGTGCATCCCCCTGAAAAATGACCCCCATATGTTATGAACGTGCACATTTTTTTCCTGAGGAGATAACATCCTTAGCTTTCATAAAACTTCAGTCTGAGCACTTGTGTGTGCCAGGCACTGTGCCACGCTCTGGGAATACAGTGATGAGTAGAAACAGGCATAGGCCCTGCTGTCATGAAGCTTGTAGTCTGGGGAGGGAGACAGACATTAATTAGAAAATCACACCATTGGATGTACACTAGCAAACACAGATAGTATTTGGGAGGGAAGGAGCATGGTTTTGGGAGAGAACATTTGGCAAGGGTCCTGAGCTGGCTGGAGGGTAGTTGGGGAACTCTTCCCTGTAGAAGTAATGCGTCAGCTGAGACCTGAAGGGTTGGCAGTAGTTAACTGGGTGAAAAGGAAGAGTGGAAAGGTAGGATGTTTAGCCAGAAGGGAGCACCCATTGAAGTGTGGCCAGGTGATGTGAGTGTTGGGGCGTGTGGCTCAGCGTGAGGCTGCAGTGGTAGTTGGTGGCCTGGCCACGCACGGCTTTGTGGCTCCAATTCAGAGGCTTGAGTTTTATTTGTTCTAAAAGCAGTGTGAAGTTGTGGAAATGTTTTAAATGGGAGTGACCTGATTGGATTCCCATTTTCTGAAGATCACTCTGGGTGTCGTGTGGGGAATTGACTTCTTGGGGAGAGATCATCTTTGTGGTCTCTTTCAGGTTGCTCATAAGGGTGCTAATGCTGGGGCAGTCCACATGAGTCAGGTGATAACCGGGCCGGATGCCAGGAAGGAGTGTCACAGAGGCCTTCCTGGATTACATAACTGAGTACACCCTGGTGGGGATGCTGGACTAGGACCAGGCTTGAGGAGAAAGATGATTTGGTTTAGACTTGCTGAGTTGGATGTGCCTTTGAGAAGTCAAATAGAAATGTTCAGTAGGGAGAAGAAGACGGGAGATGGTGGAAGGGACCTTGGTCATGAATGTGGCAGCCAGAGAGATGGGTGTTGGAGCAGAGAAAGACTCAGATAATCTGAGCGTCCACGGTGCAGAGTGCCAGCTCAGGAAGGCGAGTACTGGTAGATTCTCAGATCCTTTCCTTCAGCTCAGGAAATGGGCAGGGAACTCCCTGTACTAGCCCAGTGCTGGCAGGGCAACCCCAGTTCTGATGCTTGACCCTTCCAACCCATTTGTTTCAGGAACAAGTACCTGCTCCTCAATAACCAGGAGCTGAACGAACTCAGTGCCATCTCTCTCAAGGCCAACATCCCTGAGGTGGAAGCTGTCCTCAACACTGACAGGTGAGCATGTGTGGGGTATACAGTCCCCACTCTAGCTGCCTGTGGGCCTAGAGCTCACAGATAGGCATACACAGGCAGGCACGCTTAAGCCACTGTGTCCTGAGGCTTCCTGCGTGCCAGGCACTGTGCTGGCAACATCTCCTGCGTTATCTCCCCGGAGCCTCCCAGCAGCCCAAGGAGGGAAGCGCTGTCCTCTCCGCTTTTCAGATGAGGGAACAGCCGCTCGGAGAGGTCACCTGCCAAAGGTCATGTGATTTGTGCTCAGCCCCTCCCCCGCCATCACTCACATGTGCACAAGGCATCTTTGCTGACCTGCTCACCAAGCAGGACAAACAGAAGCAAGTCCCTCACCCTCTGCCAAGAGTTCAGTCCCATTTTCTGGACGCTGGACTCTGCAACCAGCACATTCCTGGGTTATGTTGCCTTTTCTTCTGAGCAGAGTTGGGGGAACTCCATCCAGTAACAGGAGCCATGATTTCCCAACCTTTTTTTTTTTTTTAAAGTCAGCAGAACTCTTTTTAAATGAAATTGGACACACTTCCATCTTCATGTGGGTAAAAGTAGAATTACTCTGTTGGAAGCGGCAGTTTCAGGGCCCAGAACTTGAGTCACTTCCTCAGCTTCAGCCTTTGCCGCACAGGCCTTGAAGCTGAGGCCTGGAGGCATGACGACTTGTCCAGTGCCCAGCTGGAGCTGAACCTGGGGCCTCTTGGCACGGACTTTGCCCTATCTGGCAGGCTCTATCATGGCCTATTTCAAACCCACTTTTGGTGTAAACAGCCCTCCCTCCAGTGGTTCAAAACCCTCTTTGACTCTGGTTGTGTTTATGGCCTTGGATCACTTGCCAGTGGGCTTGGGATGGGAAGGCTGGCCTGAGATTGGTGTGAATGTGCTTGGCTGTTGGTTCTGACTACAGGAGTCCTTGGGCTGCTCTAGACCCAGATAGAGCAGGGGGCATCCTGCAGTCTTGGCTGTGTCCCCATGTTTTTCACCCATCTAAGCCAGCAGAGTGACTCAGCCCCAGGGGCTCAAGATGTAGTCCTTCAGCCAAGTGGAACCTGGCCCCTGGCAACCCCTCAGATCTGTCACCAGTTTCCCTTTTGTTTCAGGAGTTTAGTCTGTGATGGGAAGAGGGGCTTACTAACACGCCTGCTGCAGGTCATGAAGAAGGAGCCGGCCGAGTCGTCTTTTAGGTAGGTCTGGGGGATAGATACCTGCCACCCTGAGGGCTCTAGGAGCCAAGAGTTTCTCAAATGGTTAGAAGTACTTCCTTCAGTCACCAGCTTCCCCCTCTGCAGTCTGGTTATTCGGGGAGAAGGCCTTTGACCACCCTCTTGCCCTGGCATTGGCTCAGCAGGCATGTAACTTCTGCTGCAGAACCAGCATATTTCAGGAGTTGACCAAGCAGTTACCAGGTACCCATTCTGTGCTGGACAGGTGGAAAAGAAGAGGAGGCCGTCCCTGCCCACGTGGAGTTCCCTGGGTTGTGGGAAATGGCATGAAAAAACTAAACAACACAGCTGTTTGAGTGGAGTGTGGGAAGGACTAGAGCCACAATCAACCCAGGAGCTGTGGGAAAAAAAGAAAGCCCTCCCGCAGCTGGAGGCTGGTGGGAGCTGGGCACAGACAGGGAGAGCTCAGAGATTGTAGATGAGTCTTAAAGGCTGTGAACAGGAGTTAGCAGGTAAAGGAGGACTCTACCAGGACTAGGGTGTGAGCTGTCAGTAGGCTCTAGGCCCAGATGTGCCCCTGTCAACTCAGCTGCCTTGCCAAAACTCCCCCTCGTGGATCCCAGCTCTGCGCTTGGGGTTCCCCACTCACAACCAGCCTCCTCTTCTCTAGGACAGCCCAGCAGCAGTAAGGTGAGGGTCACACGTTCCTTCCTCTTTTCATGCCCTCTCTGTTCTTTTAAAAGGGCAAAGCCTAGAGTGCATTTTCCCATGTGACTCGCCAGGACCAGCCCTTTGATCCTAGACACCACTTTCTCCCTGGCACAACTCTTTCAGGCAGAGCCAAGTAGGAGATGATGGGCTGGCTGGCAGCTCTGTGAGGATGGGGGCTCTCTTGCTCACTGCTCCATCCCCAGTGGCTAGTCTGATGTCCAGTGCTCAGTAAACGCCCAGCTGTTCAGTGGATGTCTGATTAGTAAATAAAAAGGCAGCAAACATCTCCCAGCCCCTTGGGGAACGAGCATGGGCCAGCAGAGGGCAGCCTTAGCCGCCTGGGCCAGGGGTCAACATTTGGGTCGCAGGTTTTGGCAAGCTCGGGCTGTGGAGAGTTTCCTCCGAGGGACCACCTCCTATGCAGACCAGATGTTCCTGCTGAAGCGAGGCCTTTTGGAGGTAATGGCCTAAGGAACCAGGGTACTGGGTGTCCCTTTCTGCCCCCACCCCCCACATAGGTTTCCTGCTCTGAGACCTAAACAGTGTGTCAGGAACAGACGAAATCTCTTTCTTTGAAAAGGCCAGTGGAGGTGACTCTAGTACTGGCCCCAGGTTTCCAGCTGTGGGTTCCCTAGGGGTGCTTTACGGGGTGACTAGGGGACCTGGAGGGGTGGTCATGGAGGAAGGTTAGAGTCTAAAGTTACCCAGCAAGGCCTTTTGACCCTGAAGATGTTTGATACAGACTGAAAGTTAATTGCCCTTAAATGAAATAATGAACTCTAGAGAAAGTCAAATTAACCAATGGTGAGGGGACAAACTGGCCAAAGTTGTCATTGGTTTTAAATACAGGCAAAAAATGGACCCATGAAACAAATCTTCTGTAAAATTCATAAGGGAAAAAACTAATCCAAATCACTGGAATCAGGAAATGTTAGGAACATTTTAACTGTTGCAGAAAACTTGATCAGGGAGTTAAGTTGGCATAATGTTCTTGGTAATAATAATTTACTGATTTTGGTATAAACTTTATTTAAACCATTTCATTCATAAACACAAAGGCAAACCCTAGGGTCAAAATGTGTCCCAAGCCCTTAAATTTGTTCTTCATTTATTTGAATGGCATCTGTGCTTGGGCAGTGGCAGATGTTTACATCTGGAGGAGTCACCCCTTACCTGGGAGCTGGAGAGCCCTGGCCATCTTGAGCAGGTCACAGGCTTTAGCTGAGAGCAAGCAAGAGAGGCCATAGCTACATAGCCCAGCCTGCACCCCACCTCCAGGCCTGAAGAGGCTGGGGAGGGTGGGCAGCTTTGATGAGCATGGCCTCGGGGCAGCAGCCACTGCTGTTGGCCCCAGGGCCCAGCAGCATTCACAGCGACACCCTGTCCTCTCTGCCCACCCCAGCATATCCTGTACTGCATTGTGGACAGCGAGTGCAAGTCAAGGGATGTGCTCCAGAGTTACTTTGACCTCCTTGGGGAGCTGATGAAGTTCAATGTTGATGCATTCAAGAGATTCAATAAGTACATCAACACTGATGCAAAAGTAAGACGCACCCACGGCTCTGTGGGGTTTACTGGATTGTGGAAAGTCATCTTCTGAGGCCCTGCTCCTGGCCAGTCTTCAGGTGCTGGCTTTCAGTTGGAGGATACTGGGGAGTCAGTTGGCCAGCAAAGGTCTTCAGCAAACCTTCATTAGACCTACCCTGTGCTGGGCACTGTGACAGTAAATGTTAGTAAATATCCCTGGGAAGACAGAGTTGCTTGTGGGATGGGACGAGGGTGGGAGGGGTAGAATGTGAGGGAGTGTGGTGAGGGCTGAGATGGGAGCTCCCAGGAGGAGGGACTGGGCCTGGTGTGTTAGTCTGGCTTACAGATGCACGTGGCAGAAACCCAGCTCAGACAGTAGAAGTAAAAATGAGTCAAGTGTCCTTGAGTGAAAAAGACACTGGGTAGGTGTCAGAAGACCCAGGTCGAGCTCCTCGGTAGCTGGGTGGTGAGGGCAGGTCACTCTCCTTTCTGAGCCGCGGTGACTTGCCCGCTCGGGGCCTGCCCGTCTCCAGCCAGCACATCACTGCCTCCTTTCAGCTCAGGCTCTGCTCTAGTTCCAGGTGTTCCTGAAGCAAATCAACAGCTCGCTGGTTGACTCCAACATGCTGGTGCGCTGCGTCACTCTGTCACTGGACCGATTCGAAAACCAAGTGGACATGAAAGGTGAGGGTCCAGGATGCCAGGGTGAATGAGTGTCAGCTGGCGCCAACAGCAGCCCTCCAGCAAGCGGCCAGAGAAGACTGGCCAGCGCCACCCACGGCAGCCAGGTGGCCAGGGTCGGGGCACACATCTGCGGGTACGGACAGGTGCACCTGAGGCTTATGTGCAGAAGCAGCTGCACTGGGAACTCTGGAAAATTGTCTGAACTTCATTGCTTTTCCTGTAACGGAAACTCCACTGTCCATGATACCCATAAACAAGGGGCTAGAGCCGGCTGGGTGAGAGTGGGGGCTGGTGAGGACCTCAGGGAGAGGTGGGCCCTGAGCATGAGTCCCTTGAAAGGTAGTGGTGCATTCAGGGTGGAGGGATCCAATGAGGACACAACTTAGCCTCAGTGGCAGAACAGGTGGAGATTATCTGTTCCCACTGCAGCCAACTTTACTGGTAGTTGTTTTGACAGTGAGGGGCTTCCAAGAGAGTCAGGATCCCTCAAGGGCTTGACTGGAACCTTGAGCGGCCAGGCTGCTGGGCAGAGCCATGGACCATTTTTAAGCCTGCTGCTCACAGTTCTGCCTCTCTGTCCCCAGTGGCCGAGGTCCTGTCCGAGTGCCGCCTGCTGGCCTACATATCCCAGGTGCCCACACAGATGTCCTTCCTCTTCCGCCTCATCAACATCATCCACGTGCAGACTCTGACCCAGGTGAGGGCCTTGGCCGACGTGCAGTAGGAAGGGCAGATGGAAACAGGTTCCTTGTCTCAGCCCAACAGTGTTATCTCCTAACTGACCAGAGAGGTGTATCTCCTGAGTCCATCTCTTGGCTCCTAGGAAACCCTCCCAGCTAATCTAAGGACTTTGCCCAATAAGTATTAGACCTATAGACAAGAATCAGTGCCACATTTTATAGAGGAGCCCGAGGAAGGGTAGCAAGTCTTCCGGGGTCACAGACAGCTGGGCAGAGTTGAGACTGGCACGGATTTCTTCTGACTCCCAGCCCGTGCTTTCTTCTGCACCTCGTGCTGTGCAGGGCTTTGGAACCAAAGATGCACGCCTAGCTCCCTCTTTGAATAGCTATGCAGCCATCCCTTCTCCACGCTTTTAAAAAGAGGGAATGCGATTACCTCTCATCAGTTGTTCTTTTGTTCTTCATCTGTATAAACATGGATCAGGGCCATGGGTTAGGCCCTGGCTGGGGATGCAGGGTGAACAAGGCCCTGCTGACACACTGTGGTGCTGAGTGAACGCTGTAACCTGAGATGTGTGCATCCGGCATGTGCACCCAGTCCTGCCTGGGGAATGGTGGCTTGTGGGAAGGAGGAACTCCTGAGCTGAGACCATAAAAGTGGATGGCCTCCGGGTGGGAGTAGGCAACAGGAAGTTGTTGGAGCAGAAAGGTGGCGCTGGTACCATTCCTCCCTCCGGTCCTGCCTCAGGCTTATGCAGGGCAGCTCAGTGTTCAGCCTGTGGACGCTGTCAGGGCCTTGGATGCTCTGGGCCCGGGATGCCCTTCCTCCCTGCTCAGTGGCTTCGCAGGTTCACCAGGGGCCGCTGGGGCTACTGGCATGCGCGTCAGCTGGCCTGGGACGTTGCAGGAGAACGTCAGCTGCCTCAACACCAGCCTGGTGATCCTGATGCTGGCCCGACGGAAAGAGCGGTTGCCTTTGTACCTGCGGCTGCTGCAGCGGATGGAGCACAGCAAGAAGTACCCTGGCTTCCTGCTCAACAACTTCCACAACCTGCTGCGCTTCTGGCAGCAGCACTACCTGCACAAGGACAAGGACAGCACCTGCCTGGAAAACGTGAGTGCCCTACCCCCTTGGGCGGGCATTAGGTCAGTACAGGCAGGGCAGACCCTGGGTCCCTCAGAGGGGCATCTGGGGTGCGTGGTCCCTGCATGGGCCATGTGGCACAGGTGACTCACTGTCCCCTTACCAAGGCCCTCCCCATGGGGTGCCGGCCTCGACCTGGGTCCTCCAGGCGTGCCCCCCAGCCCCTCTCTCTTTGCCCAGAGTTCCTGCATCAGCTTCTCATACTGGAAGGAGACAGTGTCCATCCTGTTGAACCCAGACCGCCAGTCACCCTCTGCCCTTGTCAGTTACATCGAGGAGCCCTACATGGACATAGATAGGGACTTCGCTGAGGAGTGACCTTGGCCAGGCCTCGGAAGGCTGCTGGGCCGGGCCAGTGTGGGTGAGCATGGGTACGCATGCCACGTGCCTGCCCTGCTCCCATCCCTCCCCTGCCTCCCTGCTGCTGCCTGCCTGCCCCAGGTCTTCAGGTACAGGCTTGGTGGGAGGAACCGTCCTAGAAGCCCTTGGGCCTGAGGGCCCAGGTCATTGGGGAACCTGAGTTCTCCGAAGACCCCTGTGATGAGGACAAAGGGTACTATGCCCACCCTTCCTTCAGAACGCTGGGGCCCTGGCCCACTCAGAGGAAAGGGAGCCTTTCAAAACAGCTCTGACTGAGCTCCTGCCCAGTCTCTCAGTTGTCAGTCCCAGAGTAGGGAGGGAGACAGGGGCACCCTCCAGTCTGTGAGCCAAGCTTGCCCTGGCCCTGGCCTTTGGACCCAGGCAAAGGCTTCTGAGCCCTGGGCAGGGGTGGGGGAGAAAAGAATGCCACCTTCCCCCAAGCCTGCCCATCATCCCTCCCTCACACCCTCGTTTTCCTTTAGCTCCTCTGGTTCTGTTTGCTTATTGTCCGCCGTGTTCATCCCAGGGGTTTCCCCCAGAAGTAGGGGGGCTCTTCTCCATCCCTTGGGGCACGGGGTGGCTGTGCCCTGCCGCAGGGCAGCGTCTCCTGCCTGAGCCCAAATACACAGGAGCCTGGCTAGAGCACACCCTTGGCCCCTCCTTGTGTTGCCAATTTATTAACAGCAAATAAACCAATTAAATGGAGACTATTAAAGAACTTTATTTTAAATGACTGATGTGGACTTGACTTTTGTCCATGGGACCAGTGTGCCTCCCTCCCCCCTGAACCCTAAAGAATGAGAAGAAAACCAGGTGGAGCTGCAAGTGTGGTCTTTATTCCGGGTACGCCAGGCCTTGAGGGTGCTGAAGGTCCAGCAGAGCATGGTGAAGACATGGCAGGTGAAGGGCAGACAGCAGGGGTCTCTCTTCAGAGCTCAGGGGCTGGGGCTCCTGTCAGTCCTTGTGCTACAGGGAGAGGGATGACTGAGCAGTAGAACATGCCGGCCCCACCCTGGAGAGGGCAGGATGCTGTTCCACACCTTCCCCACTCACCTTGGAGCCAAAGGCATCTCGGGTCCGTGCCCGCAGCTTGTTGGCTTGGGTTTCTGCCATGTCTGCCCGCTCCTCTGCATCATCCAGCTCATGCTGGGCCTTGCGATACTTGGCCAGGTTAGTGTTGGCCTGCTGTTCCTGTGGGCACAGCAGGGCCTCAGTTTACTCTTTGGTGCCTGAGATGGTCATTTTGATTCCTACCCATGCTCAGTAGGGGGCTGGCGTCTGGCTCTTCAACTCTGCTCCTGCCACCTCTGCCTGCTGGTGTCCCTGCCTGTGGCCTTTCCCGCACATGGCAGGAAGGAGGAGGTTAAGTTGTTCCAGCGCTGACCGTATGCCAGACCTAACCCAACATCCCCTGTCCCAGCAAAAGGAAGACACGTGAGAGCCATTCTGATAGAGTCAGATCCAGTCTTGCTGGAGCTGTTAGAAATGTGCTGCTTTTTCCACTGGATGGTGGGATCGCTGAGCTGGGAAGATGGAGCCACTTCCTTTTGGGGCATGCTGCCTAATGAAAAGTCAGTGCTGGGGAAACCATGGACTGACTGCTGGCCACATGCCCCGAGACCCTTGGTTGCTGGAGTCAACAGCTGATACTGGGTTACCACTGGTGACTTGACCAGGACTTGGTCCCAGATGTCCAGACCCCGCTGCTCACCGCCTCCTCAAATTGTCGCTTGTAGCTCTTGACCTTGCTCTGCAGCTTGTCCACCAGGTCTTGCATGCGAGCCAGGTTCTTCCTGTCCTCTTCAGCCTGGGCAGACAAAGGAAGCTCAGGTCTGGCCTGAACTGGTCAGCCCAGGGCCACTCCTTGATGTGGACCCAGTCACCCACCTGGTACGCGAGCTCCTTGACCTGGCGCTCATGTTTCCGCACCCCCTTGAGGGCCTCTGCGTGCTTCTTCTGCTCTGCGTCCAGCTCGGCTTCCAGCTCCCGCACCTCGAGCAGCAGGAGAGGGACCTGAGCCCCCAAGCCCACCCTCAGGATGGCCCATCCTTCCCAGGGAAGGGCTGGCAGGGGCCACACATACCTTGGCCTCCAGCTTCTGCACCTGCTTCTTGCCACCACGAAGAGCAGCTTGTTCTGCTTCTTCCAGCCGGGCCTGCAGCTCACGTGCTGTCTGCTCCAGGGTCTTCTTCATGCGCTCCAGGTGTGCACTCGTGTCCTGCTCCTTCTTCAGCTCTTCGGCCATCATGGCCGCCTGGTTCCGGGTGGGAAGAGGCATGCATACTCAGGAGGTGACCATCCCCTCGGAGGGCCCTTTGGGTTCTGTCCCGGGTCCACCACAGCCCCAGCCCAGGCTCACATCAGTGATGGCCTTTTTGGCTTTCTCCTCAGCCTCCCGCCTCTCCTGGGCTGCCTCTTCCACCTCCCCGCTCAGCTGGGCCAAATCCACCTCTAGCTTCTTCTTCTGGTTCAGGAGGCCTGTGTTCTGGGGGGGAAGCAGAGCCTCAGAGCTGGCCAGCAGGCCTCCACCCACACATCCCTGCGTGTCCCGTGTCCTTACCTGCGAATGCAGAAGGTTAAGGCGCTCAGTGGCCTCCACTAGCTCCTGTTCAGCCAGCCGCCGGCTGCGCTCCCCCTGCTCCAGGGCAGCTCGCAGCTCCTCCAGCTCTGCTGCCAGCAGGGAGGCCCGGCGCTCCAGGGCCTGCGCCTGCTCCCGGAGCTCAGCCACCAGCCGCTGTTCCTCATCCCGCCCCGCCTGCTCCTCCTTGAGCTGGGCCTGCAGCAGCCGTGTAGCTGCCTGTGCCTCCATGGCCTGCCGGGTGGCATGGCCCAGCTGCAGCTCCAGATCATTGAGGTCGCCTTCCATCTTCTTCTTGAGCCGCAGGGCCTCGTTGCGGGCCCGTGTCTCTGCATCCAGGGAGGCCTGCAGGGATTCCACTGCCCGCTGGTGGTTGCGCCTGTGGGAGGAAGGGGAGGCTTGGGCCTTGGGGAAGGGGTGGGCATGGGCATACCTTCTGTTACAGATGCCCAGAGAATGTTGGAGACATGCACTCATCCTGGGAACTGGTGACCTGTCGCTCCCTGGTTTAAACCCAAGTTCATGGGCAACAAGAGTGAAGCTCAGGAGCAGGCATACGTAGCCTGGCTCAACCCCTGCTTGTTGGGCACATCCTTTAACTTCTTGAGATTCACGTCTAAAATGTGGCCAGTAATCCCTACGTGAGAGAGTCCTCGGGGAGGGTGACCCAGATATAGGGGCTCGGCAAGCATTGGCTGCCTTCCTTTCCTCTCAGGTGGTTAGAGTTGGAGGAGCTGTTACCCAGGAGGAGGGATGAAGTCTTGGGTGGTAGTGGGTAGGATTGGCCCCAGTCCCCGTACCTGAGGTTAGTGCACTCCTCATCCTTCTCTGCCAACTTCCGGTCCACTTCAGCCTTGACCTGGGATAGCTCCAGTTGGATCCGTAGAGTCTTGGTCTCTTCCAGCTCCAGGGCCCCCTGGGGATGCAGAGTCGGCAGTATGGCAGCAGGGGCTGTGAGCTTGTGTCCAAGAGAGGCCAGGGGTATAAGCGGCTGGTGCCTCCCCCACCCCTGCAGCTGAGCCCCTGACCTCGGCCTCCTCCAGTGCAGCCTGGAGCTCGCTCTTCTCCCCTTCCAGCGCCTTCTTCACCTTCTCCAGCTCCTGGATACTCTTCCCACTGAGGCTGACCTGGTCTGTGAGGTCACTGATCTCCTCTGCAGAGTGGACAGGCCAGTGAGGTGCCAGCCCCAGGGCTCTGCTCCAACCTGTTACCTCATTCACATCTAGTTCCAGGATGACGACTCTGCCCCAACTTCAGGCAAACTCCCCAAGCCTCTGTGTGACTGACAGGTGGCTGTAGAGTGACCTCAAGGCTCTTAGGGGAGCCCTGGCCCAGAGGTGACCCCTGACGCAGAGTAGCTCCCTGGCCCTGAGGCAGGTCATACCCTGCAGGTTCTTGTTCTCCCGCTTAAGCGTCTCCAAGGCCTCCAGAGCCTCCTCGTGGCTGTGCCGTAACCGGAAGAGCTCCGTCCCCAGGCTGCGGGCCTCCCTCTGCGCGGCCTCCAGCTCCCGCTGGGTCTCCTCCTCCTGCCGCCGCCGCTCCTCAAGCGCCCGCTCCAAGTGCCGCTGCTTCTTGTCCAGCGCGGCCGCTGCTGAGGTCGCCCGCTCGAGCTCCAGGGTCACATCCTCCGACTCCGTCTGCAGCCGCAGCTTGGCCTTCTCCAGCGACGAGCATTTGGCATGCGCGGCCTCTACACCCTCCTCTGCCTCCTGCAGCCGCAGAGCCAGCTTCTTTCTAGGTCACAGGATCAGACAGGGTACAGACTGTGTAGTTGACGGAAGAATGACCCCAGGCGCTCAGGGAAAACTCCCAGTTTGTATCAAAAACATCACTTTAGCACCAAACTAAAAAAACCAAGCTCACTGCTATCGAGTCGATTGCGACTCATGGCCATCCTCTGGTTTTCCGAGGCAGTGAATCTTTACAGAAGTAGATTGCCCCAGTCTTCTTTCTGCGGAGTGGCTGGTGGGTTTGAACCGCCAGCCTTACTTTAGCACTAGGCTCACTGCCGTCAAGTCGATTTCAACTAATAAATGACCCCTCTTTGGGTTTCCGAGGCGGTATCTTTATGGAAGTAGATTGCCCAGTCTTCCTTCCAAGGAGTGGCTGGTGGGTTTGAACTGCCAGCCTTCTGGTTAGCAGTCAAATGCTTAGGCGCTACTCCACCAGAACACCTTGCATAGGAGGTGGCAAACTTTCTGTCAAGGGCCAGATATTAAATATTGTAGGCTTTGCAGGCCATACGGCATCTGTCATATCTGTTCACCTCTACTGAGATACTGTAAAATCAGCCACAATACGCAAATGAAAAGAGGGGGCTGTGTTCCAGTAAAACTTATTTACCAAAAAAGGTGATGGTGGCAGGCTAGATTCGGCCCATAGGCTGCAGTTTGCTGAGCCCTGTGTTCTAGAGATTCCAATTGAATTCTCTCATTTTGTAAAAGGGAAATGGGCTGTGGGGTGGATGGGAAGGAACTGCATAGACTGAGGGGCAGGAGCATCTGACTGGAAGAGAACAGTGCCTGGATGATCACAGTGACCTGTGACTCCAGCATTCATGCTGACGGAGGAGGTTCCAGGCGCTGAAACCTAGAGGCTTTCCTAGACCCTCGGACAACTAGGACTGTCTTAGAAAAGAAGCCATTTTACATTATCCGTGTTGTAAATGGGAAAGAAGAAAAAGCTGCTGTTGGCAGAAGACAGGGTGCAGGTGGCACGGTGTGGATTCAAGAAGGAGACAGTTCAGGGTTCTTCCTCCAGTGGCAGGCATGCCCTTATTTTCTGAAGGGTTTGATTTTCCAGCAGAAAGGCCTCCAGGAAGGGGGATGGGGGACTCAAGAGGGGCAGGCACTCACTTGGCCTCCTCCAGCTCCTCGGTCCTCTGGATGGCGTCAGCCTCGTACTTGCTCCTCCACTGGGCCACCTCAGCATTGGCCTTGGACAGCAGCCGCTGCAGCTCGGCCTGGGCCTCGGTCTCCTCCTCGTGCTGCTCCCGCAGTAGCTCACAGTCATGCCGCAAAGCCTGCACGGCGTGGGCCAGTGCACTCTTGGCCTGCAGGGACACCAGTGACCTAAGCATTGGGCCAGTGGCCCTGCTGCTGCCCGCTCTGTGGCAGTTAGTGTCCTGCCCACCTTGCTCTCCTCCTCCAGCTGCCTCCGTAGCTCCTCCAGGCTCTGGGAAACGGAGGTCTTCCCACGGCTCAGCTGGCTAATCAGAGACTCCTTCTCCTCGAGCAGGCGGCTCAGCTCCCCTGCAGGCCACGGGGCAAATGGCCAGGTCAGGCCAGCCAGTGGTAACAGCTAACAGCGAGGCTGCCACGTGGCCCAGCCAAGTCCCTGGGTCCTCACCATTCTCTGTCTGCAGCCGCCCACGCTGGGTGTTCAAGTCCGCCAGCTGCCGCTGCAGTTCCTCCACCTTGATCTTGGTCTCGCTTAGCTGATCCTCGTAAGTCCGGCACAGCTTCTCTGCACTGGCCTGGGACCCAGGGTGGAGTGTCAGGACAGGTTTGTGCATCAGAAGGCAGGATGTGGGACTGGGAGTCAGACTGGGATCTGGGGTCAGGAGCTGAAAGGCTCAGGAATCAAAGCAGATTGGATCCCAGGGTTCAGGGTCCTACTCATGGGCTCACAGCTTAGCAGGTGGGCATCAAGCGTGAGAGGGCTGGGAAGTCCAAGGCCACTGGCTGAGTGGTTAGGATACTGGTTACAACACTAGAATCTGGAGTCAGTCCAGGACTGAGGACAGGGGTCAGAGGTCAGCTGTCAATTATAAAGTAATATAATTGGTATAAAGGTCAAGGTTGGCTGCTAGGGGTCAAGACAGGAACAGAGTCAGGGCAGGGGTCTGTTTGAGTCAACGCAGGAGCAGGGGGTAGATCAGGAGTCAACGGGCTGGGTCAAGGGGTCCAAAACTGGAATTGGATGCTGGGTCGGGATTGGTGTTGGGTCTGGGTGCCAGTGTCAGGATGCGGATTGGCATGGGTGGTCGGAGGTTGGGCTCAAGCTGCTAGGGTCAGGGCTGGTTTGGAGTCAGCGTGAGCGTGGGTCAAAGTCAGGGATCAGGACTGGATGTTGCAGTCGGGGCTGATCTAGGGTCAGAGGTCAGGGTGCGGAGGAAGGCAGACACCTTGCCACGGGCCAGAGTCTCCACGTTGGCGCCTAGATCATCCACCTCCATGCGGAGCTCGCTCTTTTCCTTTTCCAGCTTTTGCCGCACACGCTGCAGACTGTCCACCTGCTCGCCCAGCTCGGCCGCGCTGTCTGCCTGCTTGCGCCGCAGGGCGGCCGCCGTGGCCTCGTGCCGCAGGGCCGCCTCCTCCAGCTCCCGCCGCAGCCGCCCCAGCTCCGCCTCGCGCTTGCGGCAGCCCTCCCGCTGCCCCGCGGACGCGCCGCCGGCCTCCTCCAGCCGCTCGCTTAGCTCCTCCAGCTCCCGGGCCGCTTCCGCCCGCTGCTTCTCCACGCGGGCTCGCGCCGCCCGCTCCGCCTCCAGCTCCTCTTCCAGCTCCTCACCCCGCGCCTGGGACGGGCGGGCGGGCAGGCGGGTGGGCGGCCGTCCCCCCTGTGGGCCTCAGACCCCAGTCCCGCCCCGCCCTGGGTCTCCCACACACCTGTAACTCTTTGATCTTCTTCTGCAGCTGGGCCCCGAGGAGCTGCTCATCCTCCATCCGCAGGTTCAGCTGACTCAATTCCGAGTCCTTCCTGGGGGTGGTAGGGTGCGCACCAGCCCGTGGCCCACCAGCTCCTAACTGTCATCAACCTGCCTGAGGCCTCCGGGGTAACTCCCCAGCCAAGTACACACCCTCCCTGAGGCGCTGTGGGACCCACAGCAGCCCAGAGTGACCTCACCATGTCTTTCCTCTCAAGCCCTGGTCCCAGCTTGCTGTTTTGGGCTCTGCTGCCCAGGGCCCCTTGGTCCAGGGAGGGCAGGACGTTACCCCCTGCACACAGTGGCGGACCCCCCCCCCCATCTCCCACCACCACGTTTAGCCTCTGCAGCAACACGGAACTTGAGGAAAGCCCAGAAGGGTGAGGACCAGGGTACAGACTCAGGAGCCTCCCTGCCTGCTGGGGGTCATGTCTGCTGCCCACCCAGCACCTACTTCTTGAGCTTCTCCTCCAGCTGCTGCTTGTCCTGGGCAGTGTCTGTCACTGCCTCCTGCGTCAGCTTCAAGTCACCCTCCAGCTTGCGCTTGGCCCGCTCCGAGTCCATGCGCAACTTCTTCTCCTGCTCCAGGGAGCACTCCAGCTGTGGGGCAGAGCAGGCGGCCTCAGCTCGGGTCAGGCCAGCCAGCGCCCAGCAGGGCCAGCCCGACCCCACAGCCCTCACCGTGGCCCCGACTCACATCCTCCACCTGCTGCTCCAGCCTGAGCTTGGCCTTGGCCAGCGCGCTCACACGGTCCTCCTCAGCCTGCAGGTCGCCCAGGGCCTGCTGGTGGGCCTCCTGCAAGGCCTTCTTCTCTTTGGTCAGCCGGGCCACTGACTCATCCAATGCAGCCATCTCCTCTGTCAGGTTCTTCACCTGTGCAGGGCCAGGATCACCATGGGGATGTCCCTTCCCACACTCTGGTCTGAGCAGCCACCAGGCTTAAGTCAGCCCCTTCCAGCTATGGCACCTGAAGCTTCTAGCTGAGGCTAATTATGTCACTGAATCCTCACTGTCCACCGCCCCCCCACGAGGTAAGTGCTTCTATTAATCCCATTTGACAGATGGGGAAATTGAGGCATACATAAGAAAGTGACCTGCCCCAGGCCACACAGCTGGGGCCTGGCAGAGCCCGCATGGGACCTGTAGCTGCGTAGCCCCAAAGCCGGCACCCAGCTCAGGCCTCTCCCCACGGCCGGCCCGGCTCATGCCTTGTTCTCCGTGGCTTGCTTCTCCTTCTCGGCCTTGGCCAGTGTCAGCTCCAGGTCATCAATGTCCTTCTTGAGCTCCGTGCACTCATCCTCCAGCTTGCGCCGGCGGGCGGCCAGGTCGGCGTTCACCTCCTCCTCATCCTCCAGCCGCTCGCTCATTTCCTTCACCTTCGCCTCCAGCTGCACCTTGGACTTGATCAGCAAGTGGCAACGCTCCTCGGCATCTGCCAGGTTTTCCTGCTCCTGGAGGAAGACGTGGAGGACGGAGCAGAGTCAAGGCAGGGTCAGATAACCCTGCGGGAGGACCCAGGCCAGGTCCTGAGAGGAAGGTTCATTTGTTTGTCCATAGTCAGCTGAGCTCTGGGGATCAAGAAATGCAGTGACCTGCTCTTGGCCCTGAAGGAGCTCAGCTGTGGAAGGACAGGCTGTAACTCGGTGGCATGAAGGCTCTGGTAGAGGAATGGACAGGGCAGAAGTGGCACCATCAAGAAGGGAATGTTAGGCTGGGGGCAACCCAGACTGAGGGCCAAAAAAGGGCTCTTGGAGAGAAGCCAACCTGAGCCGGGCCAGGCCTTCCGGGGGGTGGGGCTGAGAAGCGGCAGGCATGCTGAGCCCCTCACGGCCATGGCAGGGCTCCCAAAGGCCTGCTCTGGAGGGGCTCTGGTACTCTCTCCCACTGTTTCATCACTGCCTGGCTACATGGCTGGCTCCCGTGACAGCTGGTGAGTTTTATGACAACAGTGCTATCTCTGTCTTCCCACTAATGCATCCAGAACTAGCAGGGGCCTGGCTTACAGGTGATACGTGACACTCAAAAGTATGTACTGACAATAGCAAAGAGATGGAAACAACCTAAGTGCCCATCAGTGGTGGAAGGAATAACCAAACTGTGGTACATACACGCAAGGCAATACGATGCAACCCTAAAGAATAATGTAGAATCTGCAAAACACCATACAATGTGGATGAACTTGGAGGACATTATGCTGAGTGAAATAAGTCAATCACAGAAGAACAGATACTGTATTAGTCCACTACTGTAAAAAATCAAGGAAAGGTTTATACATGGAAGGAAACTTTCTTTGTTGGTTACCAGGGATGGGAGGTAGGGGAAAATTCCTAGATAGGCTGAAAAAAAAATTTCATATATATATATATAAACACCAATGATTAGTGGTGGTTACCAGGGGCAGGAGGGAGGCGGTAAAGGGGAAGCTTTTGTTTGCGGAGCATTGACTTTATGCTAATGATGGTGGAATATTTTGAAAAAGGATAAATAATGGCGGCACAACATGAAAATTGTCCTCAGTGTCCCTGAGATGTAAGGGGTAAAGTGGTTAAGGTGGCAAATGTCATGTTGTTTTCACCACAATTAATACATGACAATTTTTTTGTCATGTATGTTTTCACCACAATTAAAGTTTAAAAAAAAAAAGAAAGAATTTGCTGAGAGAAGAAATGGCTCTGTGGACTTGGAGGGATTCTGGACTCTGGTTATTGTTGTTACCTACTGCCTGCTCCCCCTCAGTCAGAGAAGGGAGCATGGATGTGTGTTAGGGACGGCAAGGACGGGAGAGCTGGGGAGATGGGGCTTTCCTCTGCAGCTTTAGCAGGAAGCCAAGGTTGTGCAGAGGTGAGAGCATTAGGACAACCTGAGTAGGGAGGGGGAAACAGGGAGGCAGGGCAGGGACAGGAGCCCAGAGGCCTCGTCTCCAATGACAGGAAGCCCCCATGGCACCCCTGGAATAGGAAGAATGCACTAGGCCCACCCTGGCCCTGGGTCCAGTTGTGGTGTTTTCTTGGAGCAGCCTGGGGCATCCTGAGACTCCGGGGCACCAAGGTGAAGCCGTTTGCCCCTCTCCACCCTTTCCCCCACTCACGGCCTGCAGCTGCAGGGCCAGGTCATTCTTCTCCTGGGTGACACTGACATGCGATTCCTCCAGCTCCTGGCGCTTGGCCTCGGCAGCAGCCAGCGCCCCTCGCAGTCCCCGCAGCTCTGCCCGCAGGGCTGCCAGCTCCTCCTCGGCCTGCGCCGAGCGCAGCAGGGGCTTCATCTTGAAGAACAGTTTCATCCATGACCAATTCTTGACAGCATTGAAGGCCCGGATGTTCCACTGGATGGTGAACAGGGCATCCCTGGGGAGGGGCGGCCATTCATGCAGGCTCAGTGCTGTGCCTTCACAGGAACAGCCTGATGTCCCCTGAGCACCCACTGGCCTGGGCACTAGGCACCCTATGTGCATTATCTCACTGAACCCTCAAGTAAGCCTAATGTCTCAGGTCACACAACTAGGAGATGGTGGGGGTCTGCCAGAGCAGGAGCCCTGAGTGTCATGGTGGCCTCCTCAAGTGCTCTGAAGACACACAGACAGCAGTTAGACTCCCGGGCTCAGGAATCAGACTGCCTGGGTTCACACCCCAGACCCCCTGCCCTCGCTTAAATAAATAAATAAATAACCCAACTGCCATCAAGTCAATTCTGACTCATAAGACCTCATTGGGTTTCCAAGGCATTAAATCTTTACAGCAGTAGATTGCCTCATCTTCTTTCCGCAGACCAGCTCGTAGGTTTGAACTGCCAACCTTCTTATCAGCCAAAAGCCTTGCACACCACGCCACCAGAGTTCCTTTTGCCATTGCTAGGTGCTATGAATCTTTCTGATTCAGGGCCCCCATCTACAGTACAAGGATAAGCCAGCACCTACCTCTTGGGACTGTCATACAATTAACCAAAACCAAAAACCAAACTGACTGCCATTGAGTCGATTCCAACTCATAGTGACCCCCTTTGGGTTTCTGAGGTAGGCTTCCTTCTATGGAGTGGCTGGTGGGTTTGAACCACCAGCCTCCTAGTTAGCAGTTAAATGCCTTAGGCACTATGCCACCAGACCTCCCTCTGTCCATTAACCAAGGTAATGCAGATCAAGTATCTTGCCCTGGGCCTGGCACTTACCATGGAGAACAATGGATGCTGTTGTTACTATGCTGGACCACGCTCTGGCATGGCCTGGAGTGGAAAGGCAAGTCCTCTCCCCCCCCATCTTTGAGATGAGGAGATGGAGGCTGGGAAATGGGTGGATGCAAAACAGAGCCTTGCCCCTTCAGACACCCCAACCAGCCATGGGGGGTAATCAGACCCGTGGGGCAGCGTGACAGGGTTTGGAGAGCCTGGTGGCTGAGTAAGCTGAGGGATAGTAGCCGCACCCCTACCCTGTCCCCCTGCCTCCCCACCACACACGCACCTGCCTCCAAGCAGGCGCCGGTACTCCAGGCGCATGAGGCAGCCCCGGCTTCGTGCCTGCAGCAGCGTCAAGACCTTGGCCAGACGCTGGTCGCGAAGCTCCTCCAGGATGCCTAGCAGCCCAGCCTTGAAGAACACCTGGAGGGGAGGGCGTGAAGTCAGTCAGGAGCAAGCTCGGGCCCTGGCGTGAGCCTGACCCACGTGGGACCCCAACTGTCAGCATAGCCCCGGTCCGGTGTGACCCATATATCCAGAGTCAGCCCTAACTCTTGTGTGCCCTGACCTTGGTGTGCCCAAACTGGTACTGGGTGTGCTCAAGGTCCAGCGAACCCAGCAGCTTCTCTGTGGCCTTCCTGCTGTCCATGAAGGTGTCGTCAGGGATGGCACTGGGGTTCAGGATGCGGTACCTGGGAGGGCAGGGGGGGCCGGGCGGGAGGTCACAGGCTTGCTGAAGATGGGAAAGCCCAGGACTGAGGAGGCTGGTGGGCGTATGGTGGTAAGATAATTGCTGGGTTCTCAGAGCCCGAGCAGAGGTTCCGGAGGCCACACCTGCACAGGTTGGCAGTACAGCAGGATTCTGGGGAATCGGGCACATTCTGCTTAGAAACTTGGAATTGGGTTTAAATGCACTCAGTCGTCCAGTTCTTTAAGAGGTTGCAATTTTTACAAAAGGCATGTAGTACTTTTATAATTTAAAAAATTATAAAGGTAAAAAAGAGAAAGAAGGTGATATGCTATACCAGGCCACAAACTGCAGAAATATTTGTGAGAAAATTCTAATAAAAAAAGAGCAAGGCTTCCCAGCCCTTCCACTTCTAGCATGGACACACCCGCACATGTCTGGATAAGTCTGCCTGTGGCAACCCTGTGAAAGTAAAACCAGAGAAACACGAATGGCGCCTCCTAGAGGACTGAATAAATAAAGCAGGGTTCAGTAGACTATAGGATATTTTACAGCCACAAAAATTTGATAAAGATGTAGATTATGCATATTGATAAGGCTCAATCTCCAAGGCAGACTGCTATGTGAAAAAACAAAGTCACAGAACCGTGTGTGTGTGTGTGTCTATCTACAGCCCGTATTTGCATGTGTTTGGATGGACGTACATCTATAAAGGACTGTGTGGATGACCATGCTTACTTCACTGTGGACACCTATAGCCTGACAGAATCAAATCCATAAAGGGAAGGGAGGAGAAGCTAACAGCAGTGACTGAGCGCTCACTGTGTACCAAACATTATATAAAGTTTAAAGCCAAAATACATCACTGAGTCAATTCCGTACTCCTAGCGACCCTATAGCACAGAGTAGAATTGCCCCATAGGGTTTTTAAGGCTGTAATCTTTATGGAAGCAGACTGCCACATTTTTTTCTACTGCAGAGCAGCCAGTAGATTTGAACCACCCATCTTTTGGTTGGCAGTTGAGCACTTTAACCACTGTGCCACCAAAATACCTCCCCCAAAAACCCACAGTCCTCCCACACTCTTCATATCTCAGTAAATCCACCACCAGCTCCCCAGTTGTTCAAGCCAAAACCCCGAGTTCCCTTTGCCTGTTCTTTCTCTCTTACTCTCTATCCTGTTCATCAGCAAAGCCTGTTGGCTCCTCCTCCAGTCTCTACCCCAAATCTGTTCACCTCTCCCCACCTCTCACTTCCCAGTCTAAGCCATCATCATCTCTCACGGGGAACACCTGCCCGGCTTCCTCACCACTGTTTGCTTCCCCTTCACTGACTGGAGCCTACATCTGTGTTTGGCTTCAAAGTCTGTTTGCCTGTCCCACCACCTCAGGCTATTGCCTCCACCTGGGATGGAGGGCAAGGGGCAAGTGGGGAGGTGGATGTCCTAGGCTGAGCTGGCAACGGAGCCAGGGCTGGGCTAGAGAGCCACTGACCGCTGCCGGAAGTCGGCGTAGAGCAGCCTGTTGGGGAATCCTTGGCGGCAGATCCGGATTCCCTCCAGGACACCATTGCAGCGTAGCTGGTGTAGCACCAAGAAGGCATCCATGACCCCTGGACATGGTGGGGGTTAAAGGAAAAGGTTAGAGGTCACTGGATACACCTTTGCACACCAGAGAAAGAAAAACAGTCCAGACACAGGGCTGTGTAGACCCTGAGAGCGTGGAAGACAGCTTCCTAGTCTCTGCCCTGTTAACTTCCCTCCAGTGCCTCCCCACCGTCATCAGTCCAGTCCTGGGGTGACTACCTGGAGTCTTGTTCTCGTTGGGCACTATGCAACGGACAAAGTGAGGCTGCGTGGCCCTCAGGTTGGTCATCAGCTTGTTGAGGTTTTCCTGGGGGTGGGAGAGAGTGGGGAGAAGGCAGAAAAGGAGCAGAGAACCAGAATTGGATAACGCAGTGGGCCAGAACCACTAAGGGCTGGTGTGGAGGAACCTAACTGTGCCTCTGCACTTTCGGTTCTTTTATTCTTGATCCATAAAACTCTCTGCCCTCTTCTGCTTGACTGGGTTCCTAGCACCATCACCAAAGTCCTCACTCTCCCACCAAATCCACCCCTCCTGGAGGCCCCAGGGTCCCCAACCCTTCCCCCCTCAAGCCCTGCCCAGGCAGCATGGGGACGGGAAGCAGCACAGACTTGCTGTGATGTTCACGTGGAGAGGAGTTAAACATCACTGCAAGTCTTAACGGCCACCCGCCCAGGGTGCAGGGGACAGAGCAGGGAGTGAAGGATGAGCTGGAGGCAGTAAGGGTCAGGGCCCACACAGGGGCCCAGACTGGACCTCACCTTGTGCAGCTGGGACACTGTCTGGAACGATGCCGCCTTCTTACGCTTCTCTTTCACCCCAGACTTGGGGGGCTCAGCTAGTAGAGACAGGGAGACTGGTCACTCCAGTGACATGATTCTGTGAGCCCTGTACCAAAATGGCAAACTTGGCCCTCAGTACTTACTGGAGCAGGAGCCTGCGTAGTTCTCATAGAGTGTGGCCAAGAGCCTGTTCTGTGACTTCTGGAAGATGGGGACAACCGTCTCATTCAATGGGTCCTTGTTTTTCTCCAGCCAGCCCACGATGCTGTACGGCACCTGGGACAAGACAGGTACTGAGCCAAAGTGAGAGAACTAGGAGAAAAAGGGAGGAGACTAGTTCATAGCATGGTTCCAGCAGGCACCTACCACGCCCGCGTAGTGCACCACCTCAAAGTGGGCCTGGTACTTGCGCTTCTTGTCAGGCCGCGGCTGCTGGAAATTGGGCGACTTCCCAGCATGGTTGTCATACAGCTTGGCCCGGAAGCTTGCATCGGAGGCCTTGGGGAACATGCACTCCTCCTCCAGGATGGAAAGGATGCCCAGCGGCTGGGGACGGGGGACAAGCTTGAAGAGCGTGCAGGAGTCTTGAGGCCTTCCATCAAGCTAGTCCATTCTGGCAGAGTTCAACTCCATTCCTTAAAGCCCCTCCTTCTAGGAACCTTTCCAGACCCTCTACCTCAGCCATCTCCCCAGAGGAACAAGGATCTAGGAACCCTGCCTTCTAGGAGAGAAGGGAAGTTTGTGGCTCGGCTTCCAATCCCCTTCTGCAGGATTCACAGCACTGAGTTGTCGCCTTAGCTCCTAAGAAGCCTGAAACTGGACTGGCATCCCAGTACCCATTCTCACCCCCCGTACCCATGGTCTGTCCAACACACAAATACTACACGATGTAGGCAAAAAGAAGAAGAAGAACAATCAAAATCTTGGCTTCCTCACTTATTAGCTGTGGGGCCTTTAGATCTCTCTAAGTTTCAATTTCCTAACCCGTGAAATTGAAAATGAAGACCTTCAATGCAGATGTAACAGGAGAAAATTGTCAGCCACCTAAATGGCCAACGGGAGGGAATTACAGAAATGCATTGTGTGCAAAGCATCTGCCGCTAGAATTACTCTGCCTTTCTCAACAACATTCAAGATAGGTTTTCAAAGAAAACGTAGGATATGAAATAGATCTGAATCTCTAAAAGGAAAATGGATGCCCAGGATACAGGATTTGGAAGAAATTAACCACAATGCTAAGGAGCTCTGGTGCCCTGTGATTAATTAAGTGCTCAGCTGCTAACTGAAAGGTCAGAGGTTCAAACCCACCACCCATTCTACAGGAGAAAGATGTGGCGGTCTCCTTACATAAAGATTATAACCTTGGAAAGCCATGGGCAGTTCTACTCTGTCCTACAGGGTCACTATGAGTTGGAATTGACTCAATGGCAATGAGTTAATCAAAATGTTGTAGGCTGTGGCAGAATGTCTTAGGCACTATGCCACCAGAGCTCCTATCACAATCATACTCACACACAAATTCAGTTCACTACACTTAGTGCCTAAGGTACTTGACTCCTAACCAGAAGCCTGGAGATTCAAACCCACCAACCACTCCTTGGAAGGAAGGTTGGGCAATCTACTTCTGTAGAGACGTTGCTGTTGTTGTTATGTGCCATTGAGTCGGCCCCGACTCATAGCGACCCCTTCTTGGGTTGCCGAGGCAGTATCACTATGGAAGTAGATTGCCCAAGATATCACCTTGGAAACCCCAGGAGGGGTCGCTTATGAGTCAGGTCCAACTTGATGGCACATAACAACAACACACAATGGCACACTTACATGTACACACACACATGCACTTGTTCACATAGAGCACACACTCATTCCCACTCACCCACTACACACACCTCCATGTGTATGCCTACACACACCCCGCTCCTCACGGTGAACTTGCCCTGGGCCCCACCTTCTCGATGAGGTCGATGCAGGGCTGCAGGTCAAGGCCGAAGTCGATGAAGACCCAGTCTATACCCTCCCGCTTGTATTCCTCCTGCTCCAGGACAAACATGTGCTGGTTGAAGAACTGCTGCAGCTTCTCATTGGTGAAGTTGATACACAGCTGCTCAAAGCTGTTAAACTGCAACAGGAGGTGTGGGCTCAGCAGGCCTCCTTGCAGATGGGGAAAGGGAGGCCCACTGAGGAATGTGCATGAGTCCACCAGTGCCACCACGCCCCCTGAGTCCCCCACCTCGGACAGAACGCCACCTGGGGTCGTGGGTTTCTCTCACCTCAAAGATCTCAAAACCAGCAATGTCTAGGACCCCAATGAAGAACTGCCGGGGCAGCTTCGTGTCCAGCGTCTGGTTGATCCGTGACACCAGCCACCGGAACAGCCGGTCATAGGTGGCCTTGGCTAGAGCTCCCACAGCAAACACCACCTGGAGGCACAGGGAGACTGTGCTGGGACCCAGCAAGGAGGGCACCCTGTCCCGTTGTGCCCTGGCCTGCAAGCAGCTCACCTGCTCCACACTCTGGCCCTTGGTGACGTATTCGTTCCCCACCCGGACCCGGGGGTGCAGAAGGCCTTTGAGGAGGTCCCCACTACTGACACCCATCAGGTAGGCAGCCTTGTCAGCACCTGGCAGGGGATGCAGGTGGAGTAAGAAAGGAGGAGGCCAAGAACATGGGCACTTGGGGGCTCTACTTTGTCTCAGTCTGGGGTTAGGAGGTGGAGCTTGAGAAGGGTCAAGTTCAAGGCCAGCAAATCGTAAGCCTCAGGAGGCTGAGGGTTTGAAGTTGAAGAATCAGGGGTTATAGTCTGGGCCAGGTAAAACAGCAATCAAAGGTTGTGGGTAAGGGCTAGATTCACGGTCATGGCCAGGAAACTGGGATAAGAGTCAAAGTGACAGCCAGGTCAGGCCAGGTCCCTCACTCTCAGTGCCGTCAGCCTCGGCCTGCTCCTCTCGTTGCTTCTGCTTGAACTTCATGTTGCCAAAGTGCAGGAGGGCACCCACAATCTTATAGCAGGCGCACTTCTCATCCATGCTGAAGCCCAGGATGTCCATGGCATGCTGTGGTGAGTGAGGAGTTCCAAGAAGTCAGGGTACCTCCAGGGTCATATACCCTGAATCTTCACCTGTCCCCACACTCAGGCGACCCCGCTCTGTCCCCTCCCACCACACCCCATACATCAGTGGCAATGAGCTCCTGTCCATCATCCATGTTATCCACCGTGATGACGCCCTGGCTGCAGAAGTGGTAGTCGTAGGGGTTCATGGACAGAAGCAGCATGTCTACGAACACAGGGTGGAGAATGGATGGATAGTCAGGCTGGGTTCAGCCAGTCATTCTTTTCCCCTGATGCCAAGATGGTGGGTTGTGGGGGCTCAGCCCAGCAGGAGAGTCTGAGGCCTTCCCAGAACTTCTTCTGGAGCCTGAGTTTCTTGTTCCCCCATCCCGTTACCCATGGCCCCTCACCCTGCAGCTCTGGCTTCTTCCCCGATAGGATCTGGTAGTAGACATGGTAGCCGCGCTCACCAGGCAGCTGGAAGATCACCCGTGACTTCTCCAGGAGATCTAGGGGAAGGGGAGGTGCTGATCTACCACTCCCTCCCAGAGTGGATCACCCCAATAGGAGTGAGGGTCTGAGGAGGTGCTGTTGGTGAGCGGTAGAGATGTTAGGAAGGGTGTCTTGCCATTGGTGTGCCATTTCCCTGCGTGGAAATGTGCGTGTGTGTTTCCCTGTATGTCTGTATGTACATTAGTTTGAGGCTGTGTGTGTGGATATATTTGTGTGTGTGTTGGTGAATGTGTGTCTCTGGCCAGATTGTATGTATATGTGGGGTGTCTATGCGTGGGGTGTCTATGTATGTAAGTGTGGTTTGTTCGTTCGTCTATGTTTTCATTCTTTCATCCATGGAATGTGCTCCTTCCTCCAGAGCAGTGTTGGTGAGGGTCAGTCAGTGTGTGCACATGTCCTGGAACCTCAGTGTGAATGATGACATATTGCTGCCCTGTCACCATATACCAGTGCTTATCTGGCATGACCCATCTCTTTGGCCATGCATCCCAAGGTGGGGTGAGAGAGTGGGTATCCCTACATGGATGGGGCCCACTTTGGTGTGGCTTTGGCATATAGCCATCTGTGTAGCTGGGCTGGGGCAGGAAGGGTGGGCAACAAAAACAGAGAAATGTTTAAGGCAGGCTCCTAGAGTAGGGGGCCTGGAAGGATGGGGGCACTCTGTGTAAAGATGAGGCTGGGGAAGGAGGAGCAGAGGCCAGGCCTGCCCTATCTGGCACCTGAGAAGAGACTAGGGTGGGGATAAGGGCCCAATCATGAGGGTCACACTGAGTCTCCATCTTCAGGGAGATGAGACCTAGAGAAGGTTTTTTTTTTAGCAAGGACAGGATGTGGTCAGATTGTTGTTGTTATTATGTGCTGTTGAGTTGGACCCAACTCATAGTGACCCCTCCTTGGGTTTCAGGTTAGTGTCTGGGAAAAATTCACTCTGGCTTGGAGGACAGTCAAGCAGAGAAGTGGAGGCTGGGAGACCACAAGGAGGTTGGGACAATGTTCCAGTGAGAGATGAGGTGGCCTGAGCTGGGCACTGGTCAGAGGATGGAGAGAAGTGCCCAGAAAAGGTGGCCCAAAGGACTCGATGATGGATGGACTCAGACCCAGTCCTCTGTCCTGCCTCCCCCAGGATTCCTGCCCTCACCCACCCTCTTCCACCCTCTCCCAGACTCACAGCTGTCAATATCGGCGGATGCCAACTTCCCAGATGGACCAAAGTGAATACGGATGAACTTGCCCTGGGTGCAGAGAAACAGCCCTCAGTCTGGGGGCCCAGCCAGCACTGCTCTACCCCAGCTGCAGGCTCCCATCACCTTGCACCCTTCCTGCTGCACCCCTGCCCGCTTCTCCCATAGCCACTGTGACAACTCACAAAGCGAGAGGAGTTGTCATTCCGCAGAGTCTTGGCATTACCAAAAGCCTCCATGGCGGGGTTAGCCTCGATGATTTGATCCTCGAGGGTGCCCTGGGGGGAGGGGGGGGTGAGGGTCAGTCAGCCCGGGTGCTCACTGGCCTTCTAGCAGCCCATGACTCTTAGTGTCATCTCATCTAACACAACCTCTGGTCGTGAGGGTGAGAGGAGGTCTCAGGGCCTCAGAGTTGCCTGCCATACTCACACTGGGCCCATACTTACCCCAGTCTTTGTTGCCAGAAATTGCTGGGGGAAGAAGGAAGACAAAGTTAGAGGGTTTGAGGCCTCATGGGCTGGGGGGTGGGGTGGCAGTGGTTAGCAGGACAGTGCAGGTTAGTCACCCCAATGTGTAGCCCTCCCCTTCACCCTCCCCCTCCCCCTCCCAGCCTGGCCCTCTTGGGCTGTTAGGAGGGGAAGTGCTAGAAAGTGGGAGCAGGCATGGCCCTGGCCAGGGGCATGAGGCAGGAGCTGTGTCTGGAGTGGGGGTGGGGGGGTGTCTCTTACTCACAGTGCTTCCCTTCCCCCAACTCTGTCTCTGTCCTCTTTAGCATCCCTTCATTTCTCATGTTCCATGAAGTAACCCCTGCCCCAACCCCTAGGAGCTTCCTGATTAAAATCTACATAGCCCAGCTCAAATACCCCCTCCTCCAGAAAGGCTTCTGGGATGCACTGAGGCTTGAAGAGCTCCCTTCCCATTCTGAATCTTGTTACTCCTAACCTCCCCCTATGACAGCACATTTCTCTTTTGTAATGTGATTAGGTGTGTCTCTGTTGTACAACTGTATATCTACTGTTAGTCAAAATGGCCCTGCCAGGTGCATATTATTGACCATAACTCTCTAATGAGGATATTAAGACTCAGAACAGGGAAATGATTTGCTTCAAGCCACATGGTTAGTCAGTGACAGAGCTGGCTTCCTGCCTTCCAGATGCCTATATCCATATGTCTCATATAAAGGGACTTATTGAATTGAGGGGATCTCCCCTCTCTCCCTCCATAGCCTCATCCTTATCTTCCCTCCATTTCTCTTTCCTTCTCTTTTCTACCCTGGATTCCACAAGCCTTGGGAGAAAAGGAGAAAAAAGAAGGAATGGATTCTAGAGTGAATAGAAATTCCACTAGGGGAATCTGTGTCCTTTCACTCAACTCCAGGGAACCCAAGACTTACAACTTCCCTGCCAGAGATACCGCTGAGGGCAGGGAGGCAGGGGAGAAATGCCAGGAGCCCCGCCTCCGAACCCCACTCCATACACTCTGATGCAATGCTTCTGAACATGGCCCTTTCTGGTCCATTTGGCCAATTTGGGGTGGGTGGGGGTGTTGATAAGCTTTTAAGTTCCTGCATCCATGGCACCCATGGGTCAGTTTGTCCTGCCATTTCCTCTGCCTGACCTTCTCTCCTGGACTACACAATCCAGGGCTCCCCCCTTCTGCTCGGGTGTCCGTACCCCTACTACCCCCAGCCCTTTTTAGCTGTGTCCCGGCCAGCTCTGGCCTCCCTGCTGTCTCTTCCTGTCACTGGACCAAGCCCCAACTTTCTATAATGTCACTGTAGACATTTTTGGGTTTTGGAAAACGGGGTGGGAAGGGGCGGGAGGAAAGAGCATGAAAAAGTCAACAGCAAAAACAAAACAAAATGACAAAAACAGCAACCACCACAACAAAAAAACAAAAACTGAAATGAAAATCAAAAACCAAAAAAATCAAATGGGAAAAGGAAAAGGCAAAAAAAAAAAAAAAAAAGGAAGAAGAGAGAGAAAGAAAACAATGCCCCAGAATAAAGCAAGGCTCAACAGAACCAGGAGGAGGGGCTGTGAGGGAGGCGCCCTTGGCAATCTGGGAAGAAAAAGCAGCCTATTTGGTGGCCAGTGGGGCAGGGACAGACGGGCATCCACAGAGCTCTGAACAGCCAGCCCTGGGGCTAGAAATAGAATGTTCAGACCTTGAAGACAAAAACAAAAAAGCAAAAAAACCTGGTCTCTCAATTGTTTCTGCAATTTCCAAAACCATAGGAAATTATGGGGCACAAAAGTGCAACCCCCATCCCCATGGCTCCGGCTAAACTCTGTACAAACCTGCTTGTTTTGATTGTCAACAAGTACATGAAAAGCAAGAAAAAAAATATGACTTCTTAGTAAAAGTGGCCTGTTCAGTAAACCCTTTCATATGAAGGTCTGGATGGAAGAGGAAAATTGCGTAAGTTTAGGACGTGTGAGGAGGTCCCACCCCTCTGTGGAACAAGTGGGAACGCTGCAGGAGACCGGGAACAAGGTCATGCAGTGTGCCAGGGGTGGCCACAGACTCTCTGGTCAAGCCTTGCTCAGGCCAGAGTCCCCCACGAAGGTGGGAGGCTCAGGCAGGGCTGGGGGCTCTGGGAAGTCAAATTTTTAAAAAGAAGAAAAAAAAAAGGAGGGGAAGAAAGAAAGAGAGAAAAACAAAAAAACAATGGGAAGGAACAGGGAGCAGCGCCCTTGTGGGCGAGTCTTACGGCCTTCTTGCCCGGCCCGTCTCCCAGGGCAGCGACGATGGCAAAGTACTGAATGACCCGCTTGGTGTTAACCGTCTTACCGGCCCCCGACTCTCCGCTTGGACGACACAAACATGAGTCACCAATGCCCATCTGACCACTTGAATTCCCCCACAACCCTCCCCCTCCACAGGGGCTCCTTGAGCTTCCACCCCCAACTCAAAACCCCCACGAGATGGATCAGCCTTCAGGGGTGTTCAGTTGTTAATGGCCATCCTTGTGAGATCATAGCTCAGTAATAGTCTTACTGAGCACCAACTGGGAGCTCTGGTGGCCTAGTGCCTAAGGCATCTGACTGCTAACCAGAAGACCTGCAGTTCAAACCCACCAGCCACTCCTCAGAATCTCCTTCCATAGTGATACTGCCTCAGACACCCAAGGAGGGGTCACTAGGAGTCAGATCCAACTCAACAGCAGTGAGTTTGGGTTTTTTTTTTTTTTATTCGGTTTTGGAGCACCAACTTGGTGCCAGGCCCTGGGCTAAGTGCTATACCTGTATCAGTTCATTCAACCCTGGAAAAACCCTGTAAGGTAGTCCCCACTATCACTCAGAGAGAGAGTATGGGGCTCAGAGAAGTTATGTGACTATCCCTACTGAGTGCCAGGCACATATATTAACTCCATGGCTCCTTGTAACTCTGCATGGTAAAGGTAGGTGGATAGGATCATTCCATTTTCACTGATGAGTCTCAGAGGCTGATGGACACATAGCAAGAGGTGAAAGTGTGAGAACTTGAACCCAGATCTGTCAGGCTTCAATACCCTCACTCTTAGCCACCAGGCTGCACTGGACATGCGTGCACACACACTCATGCGCAATGTCCATATTGGCTTGGCTGGATGTGAAGGTGACATGTAAAAATTCTACTGCTTTCCCCATGGGGATAAAGAGGGGATTGTTATGCAGATTCAGAAATAAGGAGATGGGGAGAAGGAGAAAAGAGAAAGGAATCCCCCTCCCTCTTCGAGTCAGAATCAGAACTCTCAAGGGATCAGGGTTCTGAGCCCTGGGGAGAGGGGTTATGGGAGTTGAGATCACTCCGCTGTTGGAGTAAACCTTCCCTGTTCCATACCTGCCCAGTCCCAAGCAAAGAAAATGCTCAAGGTCTAACTTAGCTTCAGCTGATACACTGGTTCCAGGTGGTTAAAGCCCTACCCTAAGCACTTTGGATTCTGACTGTGAGAAATAGTTCTAGTTATACCCCCTCCCTGCTACATGGCCAGCATTTCCCACCCTACCCTCAGAGCTCCACACTCACGTGATCAGCATGGACTGGTTCTCTCGGTCTGGAGAAAAGGGGAGGGGAGAGAGAGGTGACCCAAGGTGAGGGACTAGCCACAGGTGGAACACCTTGGGTGTCCATGGCACTGGGACCTCCCTCTTCAGGGCCACAAATGGGAAGAAGTAGGTGGGACCAGACTACCACCTGGAGAGATGGGAGGGCTGGGCTAAAGTGTCCGGCAGCATTAAAAAGCGAGCTGGTCCTCTCCACCCACCGGACCGCAGGCAGTGTAAGTGAAACGAAGGGGGTTCTTTACAGAGGTCTCTCTGGAGGAGGGGTAAGGGTCTTGGGTACAGAAGAGGGGTCAAGCTGTCCTTACTGCGCAGCATGTCGTTGTAGGCGTTATCTGCCACAGAGTATATGTGGGGCGGGGCCTCTGAGCGGCGCTTGCCCTTGTAAGCAGCAACCACAGGGGCAGTGTAGATCGGGAGCCATTTGTAGGGGTTGATAGTGACACAGAAAAGACCTGAATACGTCTGTGGAGACAGTGCATAGTTGGGTTTTCAGGGGCCAATTTCTTACACCCAGTCCCCAGCCCTCAGAACCCGGTGACCCTCGGGATAAGGACCCACTTAACAAGTCACGCCACACCCTCAGTGGCCCGTCCTGGTCCCACCCCAGGCCTTATTCCAGCCCACAGCCCCGCCCACAGCCCTTGGCCACACCTCCACATTGCTGTAGCTGAGCCTCTAGCCCCGCCCCCCCCCCTACAGTCCCGCCCCTACAGCCCCATTGCCACACCTCCACCCCGTTCTAGCCCCGCCCCCTACCAGCCTCGCCCCACCCGTGGCTCCTCCCACGTTAGCGGCTCACGTAGATCATCCAGCGTGCATAGCGCTGGCGCAGGTTGTGCAGCACGGCAGCCTCGTTGAGGTGCGTCATCATGGCCATGTCCTCGAGCAAGTCGAAGCGGGGCGGGTTCATGGGCTGCGTCTCGGCTTCACGCACTGTCAGCACCTGCCAGGGAGGCTGTGTCATACTGGGGATTGGGGAAAGTCCCAGTGACATCAGCCTCCCATCCCTACACACGCCCAGGCCTCCTTAACTCAGCGCTGGATCCTGCTAACTAGGAGCTGCTGCTCCCCTGGAACAGAGGGGCTAATCCCGGGAAAAGGGGGAGCCGAACCTTCTGGTCTTTGGTCTCCACGGTGACTTTGCTCCCAACAGCCTCTGATTTGATCTCAGCCTCCACATAGGCATTCTGTTCATCTGGCACCCAGACCCGCTTCTTCCCTGGATTGGGGTGGGGTGGGGTGGCAGAAAGCATTGGGCTTTGAGGGGGCTAAGGCTCTTCCAGTGGTTGGGGACCTGCCTAGCTGAAGTTCCTGAGCTATGTAGGTAGGTCTGTGCCCTTCCCAGAGTCCCTTTGCCAGGATTCAGGAGTCCCATTGAAGATCCCTCCAGACCCAGGCTCCAGGATGGGCAGAGATGGGCTGGTCCCCACAGAGCTCCTCTAAGGACCTCAATGATCCCTGCTTCAGCAATACTTGCTGTGTAATCTCTGCAAAATCTCTCCTTTCTGGGCTCAAATGCAAAACATTACATGGACCTCATGAAGTCCCATGTGAAGTGGTCCTCAAATATTAGACACATAATTCTAAGGGCATTTCTGCTTCCTGCCTTTCACTGAAGACTGAAACCCAAGTCTGTTCCCTCTGTGTCTGTGTTCCTTTCCTCCTGGCCAGCTGGCCCCAGAGCTTGGAGGAACCTGTATTTCATGGTGGTTAAAAGCATGGACTCAGGCTATAGACCACCAGGTTCTATTCCCTGCTCTGTGACTTATTAGCCAAGTGCCTTGGGCAGGACTGGCTACATAATTTGCAGGCCCCAGTGCAAAATGAAAACACATGTCTCCTTGTTTAAAAACATTTCAAAATGATGATAGCAGAGTATTAAATCAAGCACAAGGCCTTCTGAGCATGGTGCTCTGTGTGACTGCAGAGACTGCATGCCCATGAAGCCATGGGCCCCACCTCCCCCAGGTTGTTGCCAGGATTAAATGAAATGATGCCTGGAAAGTCATCTGCTCTAAGCCTGGCACACAATAAGCACTGGATACACATTGCCTATTGTTATTATTGTCCTATGAGCAAACCTGGTCATAAATAGTACAGTCTTTGATCCTGTCCCTAATAAACAGCAGCTATGCCTCCCTGGAAAGTGCTAAAAATAACTCCAGCACAGGTTTTGTAGATACATGGAGACAGCCAGCAAACATCCCTTCTCTAGGGGTCTCAGGCTCCAGCCATTTCTCACCCACTGAAGCCCCAGGGAGCAAGTAGTAGTATCCCTATTTCATAGAGGAGCAAATTAAGGCTTGTTCAGAAACACACAGTGATGTACAAAGAGCCCCTGGTATTTCAGTCTCGGGGTCCCCAGAGTCTGGGGACATGGTCCAAGGCCAAAGCTGTCATGCCAGAGTGTCCCTCTAACCCTAAGCTCAGAACCACCTCATCCGGTCTAAGTCTGAAAAGGCTTTTCTGTGGCTGTGCTCCCTCCACCTTGGCTTTCACTTACCATCCCACGCGAAACTGTGAACCTTCACCATCTCCTGGTAGCCCTGGCGCAGGTAGCAGGCAGACTCCCCAAGTTCACTCACGTCCATCATGGTGGTGGTACTGAGAGCTGGAGCACGAAGGGCCAGAAATCGTGGAGGTTCAGAGTGGTCCAAGGCAGCAGGCACTGGAAGATGGTAGAGTGATGGGCAACTTTGGGACCAGGGGCCCCACACTGGGGCATGTTGCCACCAACCCACCGGGCCTAATGCTAAGTGACTCTCCTCGGGGCTATCCACTTCCCCCTCTCTGGGTGAACCCCCAACACACACCCTCAAACATCAGAGCATCCTCTTCCACAGATAAAGAGAGACTGGTGCCCACTCATCTGCCTGTCTCCCAGCCCTGATCACTCACCTCAGCACCATGGTAAGGGCTGGGAACTGTGCAACCTCTTTTATTGCTGCTGTCAAGGTCAGCGGAGGAGAGCTATGTCAGCAATCTCCACGTGTCACAGCCCCCCCAGCCTGGCCACAGGACACAAAAGGCAAATTCCCTTTTATCTCTACCAGCACAGCCCCTGGGCTATTTTTACCTCCCATTGTCAGGGGATCACAAAGACTGAGAGAGACACTCCACTAAGAGACAGGGACACTGGAATTCAGAGATAGGCAGGGACTATGCAGAGAAAGATTTTGCAAGACTGAAGAGTACAGAGAGAGAAACTGAGTCACAGAGGTTCTGACACACCCAGAAAAAGGCTCACACCTCCAGAAACAGCAAACAAGAACTCTCAGAGAGGGGAACCACCAAATGCCTTCTGGGACAATTTGGTCCAACACTCCTTACACAGCCCAGAGAGGACAAAGCGCTGGCCAAGTCTCACAGATAAGCAGTGGCAAAGACAAAGTCAAAAGAGAAGCAGGAGAGAGATATACCTTCTCCAGCATCTAGACACCATCTCACTCTCCCCTATATCTATCCTCATCTCTCTGTGGGCTGGCCAGGCAGTCCCTGGGGTCCCCAAGGGAAGTCACAAATGAAGAAAACCAGATCTAGGACCATAGAAATAAATAGATGATTTGGGTGAAGGGAAAGCAAATTGAGAATATTTAGACAGATTTTCTCTTGACATTCAAGATTCACAGGAGGCTAACTAACTTCCCACTGTGAGCACGAGAGGGGTGAGGTCCCTGCTCCTGCACCACACTCTCAACAAGGGCTGCCTGATACAGGCTTCATTTATGTGTCAGGGTGCTTCCAGGCTCTCCTGTCCATCAGCGCATTCAGGCCCCTGTGATGCTACAGAATTTTAGAACCAGAGAATCAAAGGATTCTGGAACCTTAGACACTAGACAAATAGAACTAGCCAGAATTCCAGCCAAGAGGTCAGACTGAGCTCACACAGAGACACCCTCCCCTCCCCTCTCCTCCATCTTCCCCTCTCCTCTCCTCCAATGGGCTGCCAATTCAAAATATGCAAATTTATCAGATAACACACAAAGGGAGATAATTTTAAAACTACATACTCAGTCATACAAAGCTCAAAACAGGCAAAACAACCTATGGTGATAGGCAGGGAAGAGTGCTTATTGAAAGAAAGTAATGACTGGAAGTAACAAGAGAGGACTTTGCAGGACAGAAATTACTCCATACATTGATCTGAGTGTTGCTTACAAAGGTGTACGCATTTTGTAAAAATTCATCAAGCAGTACATTTTAGAGTTATGCATATTGCTCTATGTATGTTACAATTTCTTTCTTTCTTTCTTTTAGATACTTTGCCTGTCAAGACAATTCAAGGGGAAAGAATATAATCTTTTCAACAAAGGGTGCCAGGACAACTGGAAAACAACATGCAAAAGAATGAGGTTGGACCCTTAACTTACACCATATGCAAAATTCTCAAAAAATGGATCAAAGACCTAAATATAAGAGCTAAATCCATAAAACTCTTAGAAGAAAAATACAGGTAAATGTTTGTGACTTGGGATTGTTATGTTTGTTATGTGCCGTCGAATCAGACCCGACTCATAGCGAACCCTCCTTGGGTTTCCGAGGCAGTATCACTACGGAAGTAGATTGCCCCATCTTCCTTCCGAGGAGTGTGGGATTAGGCAATCTTTTTTACTTTTTTGGTGTTTTTTTTTTTTTTTTTTTTTTTTAGGTAATCAATTCTTAAATATGACACCAAATGCACAACCAACCAAAGAAAAATACAGATAAATTAGACGTCATCAAATTGTTTAAAATTTTGTAGTTTCAAGGACACACCAAGGAAGTGAAAAGACAACTTAGCAGGAGAAAATATTTGCAAATTACATATCTGATAAGCATCTAATAGTAAGAAGGCTTACAACTCAACAATAAATAGACAACCCAATTAAAACATGGACAAGTGATGTGAATAGGCATTTCTCCAAAGAAGATATACAAATGGCCAGTAAGCACATGAAAAAAATGCTCAATATCAGAGAAATGCAAATCTAAACCACAATAAGATATCACTTTATACATTGTAGGATGGTTGTAATTAAAAAGTCCGATAATAACAAGTATTGAGAGAAATAAGAACCGTATACACTGCTGTGTGGAAAGCTATGGTGCACTCACTTTGGAAAGCAATCTGGCAGTTTTTCAAAAGATTAAACATAGAGTTACCCTAACGACTGCTAAGTGAAACAACCGTGTGACTCAGCTAGTCTTCTCTTAGGTATATACCCAAGAGAAATGAAAACATATGCCAAAAAAATAATTGCACCCAAATGTTGATAGCAGCATTATTACTAAGAGCAAAAAGTTGAAACAACCCAAATGTCTATCAACTGATGAATGGATAAAGACAATGGGATCTATCTATCTAATCAAATATTTTTCATCTGTGAAAAAAAAGAATGAAGTTCTGCTACAACCTGGATGAACTTTGAAAATATGCTAAGTGAAAGAAGCTAGTCACAAAAGCCCACATAGTGTATGATTTCATTTATATAATATGTTGAAATGTCCAGAATGGGCAAATCCATGGAGACAGAGAGTAGGGTAGGGATTGTGTAGGGCTTAATGGGATGAGGAGGCTGGAGGGTTATGGCTAAAGGATACAGGGTTTCTTTTTGGCGAGATGAAATGCTCTAAAATTGATGGTGGTGGTGAGTACACAACCTTGTGAATATACCAACACTACTGAATTTTACAAGGAAGCCCTACAGCACCAGGCTACTAACTGAATTCTATGGAGGTGAATTACGCTTCAATAATGCCACCAAAAAAAAAAAAAAAAAATCAAAATTACTAATTCCCAGACTCTTTCAGGACTTAATTCTGCAAATATGCTCTCATGTTATAAAATGATACAGATCCCCTTTGTTGTTGTTGTTGTTATGTGCTGTGGAGTCGGACTTGACTCATAGCGACCCCTCCTTGGGTTTCCGAGGCAGTATCACAGAAGTAGATTGCCCCATCTTCCTTGCGAGGAGTGGCTGGTGGGTTTGAACTGCCAGCCTTCTGGTGAGCAGTCAAGTGCCTTAGGCACTGTGCTACCAGAGCTCCCAGATCCCCTTTAGGTAGACACTTAGATTGTTCCCAACCTTTGCTATACTATCAGAGCTGCAATGAATATTCTGGTACAGTGTGATGAATTCTCACAAAATAAAAACACCCTGATAAAGAAACAGAAATGATCAATATCCCCCTCTTAACTTCCTTCCCTCGCCGCTGCACCCCCGGTTAATTCTATCCTGACTTCTAATGTCACAGGTTAGTTTTGTCTATTTTTGAAATTTATATATGTGTACTAAGGAGCTCTGGTGGTGTAGTGCCTAAGGCATTTGACTGCTAACCAGAAGGCTGGTGGGTTTGAACCACCAGCCACTCTGCGGAAGGAAGACTGGGCAATCTATTTCCATAATTATTTACTGTCTTGGAAACCCAATGGGGGTCGATATGAGTTGGAGTTGACTAGATGGCAGTGAGTTTTTTTTTCCCTGTATATGTACTATATTTTTACACAGATAATGCACATAGCACATTTTTTTTAAAACAAACTGCACAATCCCCTCCTGCATTAGTTTGTTGTGTGTGTCATGCATGTTATTTGTGTGCACATGTTCTTTATGTGGGCATGTTATATGCAAAAAATACGGTATTCCTTTCTTCTTTCTCTCAACGTATATGTGAGAATATCATTCTGTTTTCATTCTTTTCAAAGAACTTAGCTTGTTCCTTGTCTGCCTCCTCCCACTAGAAAGAAACTCCATCAAGGGACTAGTGGACTATGGGAAACTTAGCCTATATGACCTGGGACCAGAAGAACTAGATGGTGCCCAGCTACCACTGACAACCACCTGGAAAGGGATCAAAATTGAAAATCTTGGGTAGAGTGGGAAAAAAATGTGGATCAAAACTCAAAAACATAAAAAAGACCAGGCTTACTTATTGGTCTGATAGAGACTGGTCGAACCCTTGGGACTATGGTCCCTAGTCACCTTTCAGGCTGGGAATTGAACTCACTCCCATGGCTTAATTCTCAGCCAAATAATAGACAGGCCTACAGCTGAACAATTACACCAGGGAGGTGCACTCCTTAGAACAATTAACTACGGGAGATCAGAAGGGCAGCATTTGTGCAGCGAGAAAACTCAGAAGGCAGGAATGCATGGGCAAGAGGGACACAGGGAAAAGTCAACCACGGGGAGGAAGTGGGAAGAGAGTTGTTACATTGTGGAGACTGTAATCAATGTATGAAACAGAACATGTATGAACTGTTGAGTGGAAAATGAATCTGCTCTGTAAAATTCCACCCAAATCACTATAAAAAATTAAAAAAAAAAAAAAAAAAAAAGGAAAGAGAAAAGAAAGGAACTCCATGGAGGCAGGAGGTTGGTTTGGCTTGATTAACTGTGATAACCCCAGGACCTTGCAGAGTGCCTGACAGGGTAGAAATTCAACAACCATCTGTTGACAAGCAAATGAACCAAATTTAGTTTAGATTAGGGGATTTAATCGTTTAATGGAGTTAAGAGGCTGAGGAGCTGGGCTTGAACATATATATCAAGCCCAGAGGCTCAGAAAGACTCTACACATTGGGCCCAAGATGCTCAGAAGAGCAAATTGCTTGCCGAAGAACCAGGGAACAATTAGTCTTGAGAATTAGAATGTCTAATAAACCTAACCCATACTGAACATAAGGAGCTCTGGTGGTGTAGTGGTTAAGGCATTTGGCTACTAACCAAAAGATCAGTGGTTTGAACACACTAGCAGCTCCATAGAAGAAAGATGGGGCAGTCTGCTTTTATAAAGATTTACAGCCTTGAGTTGCTATGAGTTGGAATTGACTCAATGGCAGTGAAGTTTTGGTTTGGTTTTATATTAAATGCAATGTGTGGCTGAATTCCAGAATTACTTAATTAGTGTAAAACACTGAGACTGAGAAGTTAACCGAAAGAATTAGTCTTAAAGCGCCTGTGGGTTCACTTTCACTACCCAGAACACACCTCCTGCAGATGAGCTCCACAGCAATGAGAAAACCCAGTGTCCTGAGGGATAATCAGCAGATGCAACAAATCACCTAAATAACTATGATCTGCAAGAGACTTGAAAGGAGTTCTGGTGGTACAGCACCTAAGGCATTTGTCTGCCAACCAAAAGGCTGGTGGTTCAAACCCACCAGCTGCTCTGTGGAAGAAAGATGGGGCAATCTACTTCTACAAAGATTTATTTCCTCAGAACTGACTTGATGGCCGTCAGTTTTTTTTCTTTTTGGTTTGCAAGGGACTGAAGCCTGACTTGAAATTCCTGAAGAGCTGTCCTGGAGCAGAGGGAGCCTGTGGGATTTGAGTGGCCCGCAGAGCAGACCAGTGCAAAAGCGACAAGGAAGCAGAGTCTAGACGCCCTTTAAAAAGGACTTTTGAGTACTTGGAGGCAGCCAGCAATTGAAGAGGCTGCCTTGGAAGGAAATGAGCCTGCCAACACCGGAGGAAGAGTCAAGAGAGGTTTCAGAGGGGTTGAGGCTTTAGACTGGATGACCTGAAGTCTGTTCAAACTTTAAGAGTCTAGGATTCTAGGATTTTAGAACCTTAAAGCTTTGTTTCTTGATACACACTGTCACCTCAATTAACCCACCCACCAGGAGACCAGTGTAGACAGAGCAAAATTTTTCTTCCTGCCTCCTTCTCCCAATGTTATGGGAGCCAGGACATATGTGCGCCTCTGTTTAGGATCCTAAAGTGTTAGAACTCTAGGGCACTGGAACCTTAAAAGTGCTAGAATCTTGGTGCAAAAGAGTTGAAGCAAATATGACAATATATCTACAATGGTTTGTTCACTTTCTTGTGTCTTTTAAATTAATATTTCCTGTTTTTTCCTTTTTACAGAATCCTAGGGCATTAGGAGTCAGGGCTGGAAAGAATATCATCTGGCCTAGGCCCTCAGCTTAGCTGAAAAAACTGAGGCCCTGATGGGGGTAGAGAGAGGTCCAGGCGTGCTCCAGGACCCGCTACTCCCAGGGTGAACTCTCTATCCCACAACAGAAAAGCCAGGAAGGGAGAAAGGAAGCTTTGCTCAGGACTGACACGAGGGGAAGATGGTCATCTGCAGCCTGACTGCCAGTATGTCTGTCCTCCTGTGCTGGAAGGGACTGTCTCCAGAAATCACCCAAAGAACTATAATCTGCAAGTGCCTTATGGGACAGACAGCTCTGGGAGGAGCTGTCTGGGAGGGCTGGGGCATCAGGAAGCTTCTTGACCTCAGCTCTCCCAGACCCTCAGACCCAGGAGATCTCAAGTGGTCCCAAGTAGGCTGTTGCTGCCCTCAAAGACTTTGAAATGCTCTCTCTTCACTCCATCTCTCCACATCCTCCATGCCCACAGCAAAGCTAGGGAACTTCGGGCTGGCTGGGAAGATAGAGAGAAAGAGCAGGACACAGGGAAGAGGGCAAAGTGGCCAAAGATGGGAACCAGAAATCTTAGGATCTTGATGGCACTGGGAAGGGGAAGACTATGAGTGAGATGGATTGACACAGTGGCTGCAATGATGGGCTCAAGCATAACACAGATTGTAAGGATGGCGAAAGACCAGGTAGTGTTTTGTTCTGTTGTACATGGAGTCTCTGTGAGTCGGAGCCTACTTGACAGCACCTAAGGGCAACGGTGGGCTGGAGCCAAGATGGAGACCAGGGTCTAGGTATTCCCAACTCCTTTCCACCAATGGCCTCATATTAGCAGTTGTCAAGAGTCCTGGTGCCCACAGCTTTGCAGCAGCCTGACCTGGATGCAGCTATTGAGGCAAAGCTATTTTGGGGAGATTTCCATAAGCGTGGAATTGATGAGGCAAGTCCCAGAAGGTGCATGGTCCCTCTGGCCTTTCTTCTTCTAGCCCAAGATATTAGGGGGGAGTGAGTATTGGAGAAGGCAAGGGGCAGACAGATCGACTGGGAAGATGTGATTTCAGCATTGTTCCCAGCCTAAAATACCTGCCATCAACATATCCCAGTGCCTAGAATTCCTTCTTTGGATCAGAGTCCTTTGGATAAAGGCATGGAAGGGCTCTGTCGTGTTACTGCAGTTAAGAGGAACACATGGATTCAATTCAACACACACCTGACAGCTTCTATTTTGTGTCCATTTTGGAACAAGAGACACTCATTGTCCAAGGAAAGAGATACTCAAGAAAATCTTCAGAGAGGAGGATTTTGATGGATAAAAGCAAGTCTGACATCAGAGAGGCAAAAAGAGGCGCAAGACAACAAGGTCTTTGGCCTCATTGAGCTAACATTTCCAAGAGGAGGCAAAACATAAACAGGCAAATATGTTCTTTAAGGTAGTTAAAGATTGTGGTGAGTGCTATGAAGGAAATTAACAGTATTGCTGTGGAAGGTAATGGGGTGTACTTTATTCAGGGAGGGCCTCTCTGAGGAGGTGATATTTAAAGTGAGACAGGCATATGGGGTGGATATTTACATCAGGTAGACACACTCCTTGGAGCGATCAATCATGGGAGAACAGAAGGGCAGTATTTGCACAGTGAGACAGCTCAGGGCACAGGAATGCATAGGAAAGAAGGACACAGGGAAGAGGTAACTACAGGGAGGAAGTGGGAAGAGAGCTGTTATGTTGTGAGGAATTGCAGTCAGTGTCATGAAACAAAATGTGTATGAACTTCTGTATGGAAATGAATTTGAACTTTCATCTGAATCACAATAAAAATTAAAATAAATAAAGTGAGACCTGAAGGATGAGAAGGAGCTGGCCAGGCTGAGAGCCAGGGGAAGAATATTCCAAGCAGAAGGGGCAGCAAATACAAAAAGCCATGAAGCAGAAAATAGCTTGGTGTGACTGAGGCACCATCACAATGCTAAGGTGGCTGGGACGTGGTGAACAGGGTTTTACAAGGTGAGGTTGGAGAAGTAGTCAGGGGCTAGATCTCTTAGATTTGGAAAGGAGTCTCCACTTGCAAGTGCAATGGGAAGCTGCTAACGGGCAGGAGAGTACATTTTAATAACGATCACTCTGGCTGCCGTGTGAAGAATGGACTGGAAGGAGCAGGAGATACAGCAGGGAAACAGTGGGGTGAGGGTCCTCCTGATGAGAGGGTGAGCCTGGATCAGGGAGAGGTGCTGGAGATGGCGGAGAAAAGGCAGGGCATCGTGAACTGGGACGAAGAAGCCACACTGGCCAAGGTTGGGCCACAGGGGCCATGACGGGAGGTGAGGCTGCACTGGGTACTTGGGACTGAACTTTGAAGGGCTTCAAAAGCCAGATTTGGATTTGGAGGTTTATTCTCCAGGAGTTGGGGCACCATCAAAGGCATTTTTATTTATTGAATTTCATCAAAGAGCTCTGAGTAAGGGAACTTGACAGTGTGGTCAGATTTATGTGTGGCAACTGGTGTGGAGGAAGGACTGGAGGGACAAGACCGGTGGCAGGAAGACTTACTTAGGAGGAGGCTTCCATAATGGTCCAAATGTGGGGTGGTGAGGCCTAAAGAGGGGCCCTCCACCCTGGCCCCCTGGGGGTGGCTAGGCCCCCTGCTTGTCTCAGGCTCATCCCCCTCCTGGGGCCCTGGGCAGCTGCAGAGGGTCCAAGTGGGCCCCAGCTCTGAGGCTTCAGGCAGAAAATAGGATGAGGGCAGCCAAAAGGCATCAGAACTGTTTATCCGGGGGAGGGACGCCTCAGCATGGATTTATGGCCGAAAGGTTACTAGGGGGAGGTGGTGGGGAACCAGCTGTCCCCCCATCCTCACAAAGGA
This sequence comes from Orycteropus afer afer, assembly GCF_000298275.1. NCBI lineage: Eukaryota > Metazoa > Chordata > Mammalia > Tubulidentata > Orycteropodidae > Orycteropus > Orycteropus afer. The sequence goes on along the minus strand of NW_006921607.1, from coordinate 10,845,211 downwards.
CAAACAAGGAAAGGAGGGGACTGAGGCCTCAGCTGCACCAAGGGGGAGGGAGGGTAAACGTATGAGGGAAAATGTCCTGATGGTATCAGAGAATGAAACGGCCCATTACTAATCACGCAATTCAACGCTCATTGAACATCAGGAAAACTGAGGTGCAGAGTCAGGTCCTTGACCAAAGTCACAGAGTGGATTAAAGCTGTGACCCAGCAACTTAACCTCTCCTTTCTGCAGACCCCAGGGGCCTCCCAGACGACTCTCAGGGTCTGATGGACCACCCTGGAGAGAGATGTGCAAGTGCAGCTCTCCTGGAACTGGAGGGATGGACAGAAAGACCCGTGCTGGATGGTGGACAGAGTGGTTGGGCTCCAGCACTGGCTCTGGCCTGGGTCTCTGATTTGCTGCATCCTTGAGTTCAGTCTTTGTCTTATGCCCTTACCGCCATGATAGCTCTCTGGCTCTGCCCTTCACTCCCAACCAGTCTCCTGCTTTGGACGTTTGGTGGGAGTCTCTTGTATCTCTCAAGAGTCTGGATTTGTCAGCCTGTTTCTCTCTGCTGAGACCCTGTATTTCTCTGTCTTGCCCTCTGACTTAGTCTCTCTAGAGCTGAGCTGGGCCAATCTCCCACCCCCAGTGGGCCCTCAGTGATGGAGTGGCCCACTGTAGACAATGCTCAGGCCCAGTGCCCAGACTGGGACAGGTGACAGCAGCTGTGGATCTATCTATAGCTCCCTTGCCCTTCAATTGTTCCCAACTTCAAACAATGGTTGGGCCCTGGATTAGAGACACCTCCCACCAACTCTGCTGAAATGGATCCCAGGGGGCAGTAGATGAGGCTCACGAGGGCCACATCGTGATCTCTCTCAAGTGTCTGCCTCTGTCTGGGTCTCCATGTTCCCATCTATGACTGTGGGCTCTAAGGCCTTCAGTTCAGAAGCTGTGTGAGGACCAGTGAATAAGGTAGCAGGGTATGCGTGAACAGCTGACCTGTACATGAGCATGTGGGTGTGGGATATGTGGGTTTCCCTCTTCCTGCTCTTGGTTGACTATCATGGGCACTAGGATGTCACTTCCATGAGGGCAGGGACCTGGTCTTTCTCCTTCTCTCCTATATTCGCAGCTTGAGCCTGGTACATGGTAAGGATTCAACATTCATCTCTTACTTCAGCCCTTAAAAAGAGTGAGGGAGCTCTACGTGGCACTGTGACTCCAGCTGGAGGGCAATATAGAATAGTGATGAAGAATCTCTGATATAAAATCATATGCCTGGTTGTAAATCCTCGTTCTACCACTTCCAAACCCAAAACCAAACGCACTACCGTTGACTCAATCCCAACTCATAGCGACCCTATACGACAGAGTAGAACCGCCTCATAGGGTTTCCAAGGCTGTAAATCTTTATGGAAGCTGACTGCCATATCTTTTTCCTGTGGAGTGGAAGGTGAGTTCAAACTGCTGAACTTTTGGTTGGCAGGTGAGTGCTTTAACCACTGTGCTACCAGGGCCCCTTGTCCTGCCATTTACCAGCTATGAAATCTTGGAAAATTACTCAGCCTCTTAATGGTGGAGAGTCCTACAAAGTTACGATGAGACTGTAGCCCTGGGTTACCCTTAGGGCCTGGAATTGGACTCACTCCCATGAGTTAGCTCTCAGCTAAATAATAGAAAGGTTTAAAAGGAGCTGAACATTTACCCGAGGGAAATGCATCCTTTGAAACAGTCAACTTTGAGAGATCACAAGGCCAGCATATGTATAGGGGGAAAGCTAGACAGACAGGAATGCATAGGTAAGAAGGAGACAGGGAGGAGGTGGGAGGAGAACTATTCCATTGTGGGGATTATAATCTGTGCCGTGAGACAAAATGGGTACAAAGTGTTGAGTATAAAATGAATTTGCTTTGCAAATTTGCACCCAAATCACAATCAAAATTTAAATAAAACATACAGCTACCAAAAAAAAAATAAAAAAAAAACCTTACTTCATTGACCATTACATGAGTTAAAACACCTAAAATGCTTAGGATAGCACCTGATACATAGGGTGTACTCAATAAATCACTATTGTTATTATTGTTTATTATTGCTATTGTTATCTTTGAAAAAGCCAGTCCCTATTCTGCGCTAATGAGAGAATCCTGGGTACGGGGCAGTCCTCAGGGTGGGAGCTTCTTACCCTCAGCCCAGGGTTGGGCAGTCTGAGTCCTGGGGGCACTTCTCTTTCCTCCAGCCCAATGGCAGATAAGATGTGCCCATGTGAAACCATGCCAGAGCAAATGGTAAGCCAGAAAGGAGGCTTCCTAGCTCCAAGCCACACAGCAGAGGTAAAAGGGAGGGGGTGGAAACAGGCTGCTACCCTCTTTCCTGGCCTCAGCCCCCAACTCTTCAGCGCAAGCTATTCTTAGAGCCCAGATAATGCCAGCAGTTGCTGTTGCTCGTATCAGCTTCCAGAACCACCCAGTCTTGGGAGGCCCAGCTCCCTCCTCCACTCCCTTGCATGTTGGCCTCCCTGCCAGGTATGGGCCTCGCTGGCTTTATTCTCCGCACTACATGGGCCACACATACTCTGGCTACCACAGGTATGTAAGGGACCTGGGTAGTGGGCCCCACCAAGATTCCCCTTGCCAGGCAGCTGGGTTGGGTAGGAAGGGCTGAAAGATACCAGAAGGTAGAGGTGAATCCTACTAACTGTTTCCCTAGAAGTCACCACTCAGGTAGTCTGGTACAAGCCCAGGCTGGAAACTATATTCAGAATATGACTATAAGGGGTAGGGGCTAAGGACATGGGTTGGTCAGGGAAACAGATTGAAAAGAGGCAGAAATAGTGCAGGGAAGAGGTCTGGGAAGCTAAAAATCAGGTCTTTGAATTGATTCAGTCATGGCTGACCCAGCAAAATTAGGGCAGATCTGAATTTGTAAAATGTGGGTATACTAGAATGATAACTAACCTCCTAAAAAACACCCCAATACCACTGAGTTGATTCTGACTCACAGCAACCCTATAGGGCAGAGTAGGGCTGCCCCATAGGGTTTCCAAGGCTGTAAATCTTTACCGAAGCAGACTGCCTCGTCTTTCCTACGATGTGGCTGGTGGTTCAAATAGCCAACCTTCTGGCTAGCAGCCAAGTGCTTTAACCACTGTAACACAGGGCTTGGAATGATAACTGGAATTGGAAAAGTCATGAGTTGAAGGCCTGGAGTGGGAGACCCAGAGAGGCATAGTGAGCCCTTTCAGGAACCTGATATGGGAGATTGGATTATTGCCAGGACAGTGGCAAATGACACAAATTCAAAGCAATGGGGTTGACCACCATCTTTGAGCCAGGCACCACTGTTTCCAACACTGCCCGTCAAGAGATATGGTTGCTATGCAATGCACATGCTGCCCTTGTTTTGTAAGAGAGAGATTAACTTTCTAGCAGGGCCTCCACCCGTAATTTTTCCTATTCTGGTTATCGCTCCGAGACGCCCACATTTTACAAATTCGGGGCCATTCCAGTTTCAACTCATCTGCCATGATTGAACCTGGAGGAACTGGTGTGAAGCTCTGTCAAAAATAGAAGTTCTGGGGAAGAGAAGGGAGTAGAGGATCTGGTAACACTAGCTGTGGGGTCGGACTGTCTAGCTCTGTCCCTTACTATGTGGCCTTGGGCAGATCTTTTTTCCTCTCAACTTCCGTTTCCAGCTCTAAAATGAACGCCATCTTATTCCATTGGGCTGTGGTGCAGATTCAATGCAATAATGTATATACAGAGCTTAGCCTGTGCCTGCCAAACTATAATACAAACTCTGTAAATGTTTGGTGATATTATTAGCTCTTTAAGAGCAGGGAATGTTTCTTTTTCAGTTTTGTACTTGCAGGGACTGGGTTGGTATCCGGCACTGGTTAGGACTACCTCTTCAGTTCCTCACTCTGACTTTTTCAAGTGAAGTGACTCTGAACCAGTTATTTAACCTGTCAGAACCTCAGGTTCCTTCTCTGCAGAATGGATATACAGAGTACCTGTCTTGTAATGTTGCTGAGAGAAACAAAACAAAGTATTTAGCCCATAGTATAAGTCTTCAACAATGGACATGTGAGGTCTGTGGCTAAGTGTGTATTGGAGAAATATGGGGAAGCCCTGGGTTTGTCCTTTCGGGGATAGAATTTGAGGTAGTGCCCAAAGCAGCCAACATTCTGGACTACAGGTCTTAGGGGCCAATTATGTGGGAGTTCTAGGATCTTGTAAGACCACAGCCACACTCTCCCTAAATCGTGTGCCAAACCCAAGGTCCTCCCTGGGACCAGGATGGACTTGTCCCAGCCTGGGACAGCTTCCCTTTTGGTTCAATTCAACAAACACTCTGATATCCCCCAGATTGGAACTGGTGCTGGGCATGTTCCAAAGGTTCTGAGATCTCAGGGTGGTGGAGGAAAGAGGCAGGGAGGCAAGGAGAATAATGGCCACTGACACAGGGGCCTCCCAGGGGAGGGGCACTTAGCCCAAACTGGTGAGGTCAAGAATGGGTCCCAAGAAGGCCAATTAGGGATGAAGTGGGAAGGTTGATGGGGGTTGTGTCTCTGCCCTTGCTACTGCTTGGTGATCATGGTCATTCTTGGGAGATGAGGGGCAGAGAGAAGCTCAAAAACTAAAACTTAGCGACTGGTTTATTCAATGGGGTTAGCAGTGTCACAGCTATATGCCAAGTATCTTTCACCCCCATCTTGGGACACACTACCACCTCTCTGAGTGGATAGATTTCACTAACTCAAGGGTTAAGAGGCCTCCTGGGGCACAGCCCTCAGTTATTTTTTATGGGTTGAACATTTAATTATTGTGTTGTTGTTGTTATGTGCCGTTGAGTCAGACCCGACTCACAGCGACCCCTCCTTGGGATTCTGAGGCAGTATCACTATGGAAGTAGATTGCCCAACCTTCCTTCCGAGGAGTGGCTGGTGGGTTTGAACAGCCAGCCTTCTGGTTAGCAGTCAAGTGCCTTAGGCACTAGGCTAATTTAATTATTAGAAAGCATCTTTATGGTCCCACCTAGTGCTTCAGGACTGTAAATTTTTTATTTTTAATTAAAACTTTTGAGATAACTATAGGTCCACATGCAGTTATAAGAAATAATAGATTCCCTTCATTGACACAGACATAATCCACCAATTGTCATTGATACAATGCAGATTTCCCTAGTTTTATTTAAACTCGTGTGTATGTATGTGTGAGTGTGCATGTGTATGTGTGTATACGTGCATGTAAGCATATATGTTCTTTACAATTTTATCACCTGTGTGGGTTCATAGATCAACCATCACAATCAAGATACTAAACAGTTCCAATACCAGAAGCATCCCTTGTGTTAGTTACCCTTTTATGACTGCACCCACCTCCATTCCATCATTAAATCCTGGTAACCGCTAAATCTGTCCTCCATTCCTAAAATTTTATCATTTCAAATATGTTATATAAAGGAAACCATACAGTGTTTGCTATTAATCTGGGAAATTACATGAGACATCATTTCACACCCACTAGAGTAACAAAAATGAAAAGCCTGACAATAGTAAGTCTTAGTAAACGCAGACAATGGTCAGACATTTCTGGCAGGAGTGTAAATTTGTAAAACAACTTTAGGAGGGAAGTTTTGTATTATCTAGCAAATTTGAATATGCTCATAACCTGCAACATACTGCACACAGAGGCACATAAAAGACTGTTCACCACTTATAATAGAAAAATACCACAGAAAACCCAAAAAACCATTCACAGAAGAACAGAGAAACAAAACATGGTATTTTTATGCAATGAACCATATAGAGAAACGAAAATGATTTCACTAGAATTACCCTTTCAATACGGATGATGCTCAACACAATGTTGGATGAGAAAAGCAAGCTACACAAGATTACATACAATATGCTACCATTTGTTGTGGAAGGTAAGGCCTGGCAATCTACTTCTGAAAAAATCAGCCCCTGAAAACCCAATGGAGCATAGTTCTACTCCAACACACATGAGGTCACCATGTGTTGGAACGAACTTAGCAGCAACTGGTAACAACAACAATAATAATAATTGATCTAAAGTGAAAAACAAAACAAAACAAAACAAACATAGTACCATCTGTTGTTTACAAACATATACCTAAAAGATAAAAAAATACATAAGACCTATCTTCTATCATATATAAAAATTAATTCAAAAGGGACCAAAGACCTAAACATAAGAGCTAAAATGATAAAACTCTTATATAAAAAAAAAGAGTAAATTTTCACAATCTTGGATTAAGCAATGGATTCTTAGCAACAAAAGAAATAAACAAGCTCGACTTCATTAAAATTCAAATCAGGAAAGTGAAAAGACAACCCACTGAACGAGAGAAACTACACCCACTCCTCACTTACTGACATGGTTAGGCTCCAAAGACCAGGTTGTTATGTGAAAACCAGCATAATGTGAAAATGGAGGATGACCACATCACATCACAAAACGGAAGATGACATCATTACATAACTGCCAAATTACATCATTACCTATCTACCAAACTACTGAGAATCATAGCCAAGACACGCTGATACATAACCTTAACAATCATAGCCAGCATCACTCTTGCCTCACACCTTATTATTTGTTACTATGAAACAAACTTCCTTAATATACAGAATAGTCTGATAGATATTTTAGCTTGCTGTGAATGCAAAATGTCAGAAAATGAGATAGTCAAAAAGTGAGAAGTGTATTTACAAATCACATGTCTGATAAAGTTCTCATATCCAGAATATATAAAGAACTCTTACAACTCAGCAATAACAGGCAAATAACCCAATTTAAAAATAGACAAAGGATTTGAACAGGCACTTCTCCAAAAAGAGATACATGATTGTGGTAAAGACTGCACAACTATGTGAAAATACTAACAGTCATTGAATTGTACACTTTAAGTGGGTGAATTCTATGGTATGTGATTTGTATCTCAATAAAGCTGTTAAAAAAACACACACAAATGGCCAGCAAGAAAATGAAAAGATACTCAACATTAGTCATTAGGGAAATGTATATCAAAACCACAAAAAGATACCACTTCATACCCAGTTGTTGTTGTTGTTGTTGTTGTGTGCCATCAAGTCAGACCTGACTCATACCCAGTGGAATGTCTATAATCAAACAGATGGACAATAATAAGTGTTGGTAAGAACGGAGAGATTGGAACTCTCATTCACTGTTGGAGGGAATGTAAAATGGTACACCCACTTTGGAAAAGAGTCTAGTAGTTCCTCAAAAATTTAAATACAGATTTACCATATGAATCACCAACTTCACTTCTAGGTATATACCTGAGAATTGAAAACCTATGTTTCAAAAAAAAAAAAACACTTTACACATATGTTTATAGCAGCATTACTCATAATAGAAAAAAAAAAAAAAAAGGAAACAACTGAAATGTCCATCAATTGATGAATGGATAAACAAAAGTGCAATATCTGTACAATGGAATTTATTCAGCCATAAAAGGAATGAAGTACTAATACATGCTACAACATGGATGAACCTTGAAAATATGATGCTAAGTAAAAGAAGCGAGTCACAAAAGGTCACATATTTCATGTTTCCATTAATATGAAATGTCCAGAGTAGGTAAATCCATATAGACAGAAAATAGATTAGTGGTTACCAGGGGCTCGAGGGAGGGGAGAAGGAGTGACTGCTAATGGGTACAGGGTTTCTTTTCTTTCCTTCTTTTTTTAAAAATTTTATTGTGATTTGGGTGAAACTTTACAGGGCAAATTCATCTTCCATATAGCAGTTCACATACACTTTGTCTCATGGCATTGACTGCAATCTCCCACAATGCAACAGTTCTCCTCCCACTTCCTCCCCATAGTTACCTCTTCCCTGTGTCTTTCCCTCCCATGCACTCCTGCCCCCCGAGCTGTCTCCGGTGCATACACAGCCCTTCTATTCTCCCATGACTGATCTCTCCAAGGAGTGTATCTACCTCAGGTAAATGTCCAACTCATATGCCTGTGTTTTGTTTGGCTGGAAACCACAGGAGTGGGTTCAAGTCCAGACCTGAAGTGCAGCTAGGGGCCACAGTCTCAGGAGTTCCCCCAGGCTCCATCAGACAGCAAACCTGGTCTTTTTTTTTTTTTTTTTTTTTTTTATGATTTTGAGTTTTGTTCTACATTGTTCTCCCACTCCATCCAGAATCTCCTACATAGATCCCCCTCCAAGTGGTTGACAGTGGTAGCCGGGCACCATCTAGTTCTTTTGGTCTCATAGTTGTATAGGCTAAGGATGGCATGGTATACCAGTCACAGGGTTTCTTTCTGAAATGAGAAAAATATTCTGCAATTAGATATTGATGATTGTTGCATGTTATGAATATACTAAACACCACTGAATCGTACACTTTAAAAGGGTAAATTTCATAGCATGTGAATTATAAAAACCAAAAAACCAAACTCACTGCCGTGGAATCAGATCCAACTCATAGCGGCCCCTCCTTGGGTTTCCGAGGCAGTATCACTACAGAAGTAGATTGCCCCATCTTCCTTCCGAGGAGTGACTGGGCATTTGAACTACCAGCCTTGTGGTTAGCAGTCAAATGCTTTAAGCACTATACCAATTATAGCTCAATTTAAAAAATGTGTAGGAATACTAACCACCAAATTCAGGGGAGTCATATTAATCTTTATATCTTTTTGAATGTTTTCATCATAAATAAATTTTAAAAGTATTTACTGAGTGTCAACAACTGTGTAATGAGGAGTAATGATAGATCCCAATCTGGTCTGATGGAGGGATCTAAAGAAGTAGATAAGGATAAATAGTGAGAAGAAAAGAGGGACCTTAAGTAAGTCACCTCTCCTCTTGGGGCTTCACTTTCTCATGCATAAAATAGGCACTGACCTATATGACCATAAGACCAGAAGAAGTAGATGGTGCCCAGCTACTGCTGTCAACCACCCAGAAAGGGATCAGTGCAGGAGATCGTGGACTGAGTGGGAGAACAATGTGGAACAAAATTCAAAATCACAGCAAAAGACCAGGTTTACTGGTCTGATAGAGCCTGGGAGACCCCTGAGACTATGGCTCCTACTTACCCTTGAGGACTGGAATTGAACTCACTCCCATGGCTTCCAGCCAAACAAAAGATAGGCATATAGGGTGAACATTTACACCAGGTAGATACACTCCTTAGAACAATCAATCATGGGAGAACAGAAGAGCAGTATTGGCACAGGGAGATAGCTTAGGGGGCGGACATGCATAGGAAAGAAGGACACAGGGAAGAGGTAAACTACAGGGAGGAAATGGGAAGAGAGCTGTTACATTGTATAGAATTGCAGTCAATGTCACAAGACAAAATGTGTATGAACTGCTGCATGGAAAATGAATTTGCTCTGTAAACTTTCACCCAAATCACAATAAAATTTATAAATAAAAAAAGTCAAAAATAGGTTCTGTAATGGTTATGTTTGTATGTCAACTTGGCTGGGCCTGGTTGAATGGCTGGGCAGCTGTAGTATTCCCCATGATGAGACTGGTAATCAACTCCATGGTGGAATCTACTGGGAGCAGCTGAGTAGCTGCCTTTGGGTATGTGGTCTGCTTCCTGGATATAAGGAGAAGCTTTGAGAATGGTCTCTAGCCTATGGCACGCTTGGACCCTGCATGTAGCTGTGTCGTTGCTCAGCAGCCTGCTATGCTCTGCCAACCTTGGGACTTACAGTGGACTTAAGTTAATGGCCTGCAGTGTGGTTTGGTTAACTGTGCCTTTTTACTTGTCAACCTTGGGACTTCTCAGCCTCAGCAGCTAGCAGCTGTCTGAGTGAAGAAATGCCTCTAGCTCCAGTGGGCCGGGAGCAGGAGGCAGAGCTGGACCCCAAGGTTGAGGGGCTTTCACCTCAACCCTAGAGCCTGGCACTTAGAACTTGGACCTAAAGCCTCCAAACTGTAAGAGAATAAACTCCTGTTGGTTAAGGCCATCCCATTTGTGGTATATATGCTTGTCAGAGTGGCACTAGGAAACCAGAACAGGTACTTGTTAGGCTGAAGTAAACCCAAGCCCCAATATGTCAGTTGGCAGCTTCCTCCAGGAGTCAGGCCCTGATGAGACAGCCTGATAAGACAACGGAAGTGACAGAACCCGCCCAGGCTGGAAAGCCCCATGCAATGACAAACTTCCTCCTGTGAAGCCCCCTTATGCTAATTAAGTGCAGACCCCTGCTAACAGCTAATTGGACCCTGTCATTTCCTTGGTGTCCCCAGTTAGGTCCTCTCTGTGTCTATAAAAATCTATGCCCCCTGCCTTGATGCTAGGGCATGAGAACCTCGCCCGGGAGTGCTAATAAACTGCTTCTCTGAAACAACTCCGTGTCCTGGTGTCTAGGCAGCTCTGCATTACAGTACCGACTAGAAGCTTGTTAATAGAGGGTCACTAAGGATCCTAGGGGTCTAGGAGTGTGTCTGCTTTTATTAGCCCACAGTACTGCTGAGATTTCATCTTGCAGGCACGGAGCACAGGCTCCAGAGTTAGGCCTGGTGCCAACAACCATTGTGAGTGGGCCTAAGGCAAAGCCCAACACCTCTGAGGCTCTGTTTCTTCTCAGTAAAACCAAAAAGCCAAAATCAAACTCACTGCTGTGGAGTTGATTCCAACTCATAGCAACCCCTCCTTGGGTTTCCAAGGCGGTATCTCTATGGAAGTAGATTGCCCAGTCTCTCAGTACAAAAGGAACAGTAAACTTCTCCCTCTCAGGATTATTGCAGGGTATAAATGTGATACCAGGAGCCCTGGTGGTGCAGTGGTTAAGTGCTTGATGAAAAGTCAGCTTTGGGAAACCTGAGCCAGCGATGTTCCCAGGTGTGCCTGTGGGAGCACAATGGCTAACAGAGTGAAGCTATGTGCCCTTTGGCAAGTCAGGACAGCTTTCTTCAAACCTCCACTTCTTCTATAAAATGGAGATAATAACAGGTCTGTTGTGAAAAGTGAGATAATAACTGTAATGCCATTAGCTAAGTGCCTGCCCCTTGGTGAGCAGATCAATAATCAGTACTGTAGTAGTTATGGGTGCTGTGGTGATGCAGTGGGTAGGGCATTTGGCTGCTAACCAGAAGGCTGATGGTTCAAACTTACCAGCTGCTCTGTGTGAGGAAGATGAGGTAATCTACTTCTGTAAAGATTTACAGATTTGGAAACCCAATGGGGGTTGCTATGAGGTGGAATCGACTCAGTGACAGTGAGGGTTTTTTTGGTAGTAGTTATTAGGAAAATATAGACTCCATTTTGATAGTGAGGAAATGGGGTTCAAGAGGTGAAATGACTTACCCATAGTCACATTGTCAGTCAGGATTTGAACCCAGGTTTAACACACTGAAGGCTCAATGTCTTTATCATCTCTCTTTGCTCCAGAATCGTCAGCAGTTTTCCATAGCCCACTAACCAGAATCTAGCCTTGCCACAGAGCAACCAGTTTAGGCTGGGGCCAGAGAGATCCTGGGCAAATCCCTTAATCCTGAGTTCCCTGGTCTAGACTCTCTGAGTGGGCCAGAGGAGGTCTATGAATTACCCCATATGGTATGCAAAAGTTTGTGTCGAATGGAGAGTCTCAGAGGAGGCTTGGCCTCGCTTGTTGTTATTGTTAGGTGCCATTAGTTGGTTCTGACTCATAGCAACCTTGTGTATGACAGAATGAATGAAACAATGCCTGGTCCTGCGCCATCCTCACAATTGTTGCTATGTTTGAGCCCATTGTTGCAGCCACTTCGTCAATCCATCCCATTGAGGGTCATCTTCTTTTACAATGATCCTTGTGGTAGTTATGTTTGTGTGTCAACTTCGCTGGGCCTGATTGAGTAGCTAGGCAGCTGGTGGTAGTTAATCCCCATGATGAGACTGGCAATCAACTCCATAGTGGGATCTACCACAAGCAGCTGGGTAGCTGCCTTTGGGATGTGGTCTGCTTCCTGTATTTAAGGAGAAGCCTTGGGAATGATCTCTAGCCTATGGCACGCTTGGACCCTGCATGTAGTCGTGTTGTTGCTCAGCAGCCTGCCATGCTCTGCTGACCTTGGGACTTTCAATGGACTTAAACTAATGGCCTGGCGTGTGGTTTGGTAACATCGGGACTGTGCTCTTTTACTTGTCAACCTTGGGGCTTCTCAGCCTAGCAGCCAGCAGCTGTCTGAGTGAAGAAATGCCTCTAGCTCCAGTGGGCTGGGAGCAGGAGGCAGAGCTGGACCCCAAGGTTGAGGGGCTTTCACCTCAACCCTAGAGCCTGGCACTTTGAACTTGGACCTAAAGCCTCCAAACTGTAAGAGAATAAACTCCTGTTGGTTAAGGCCATCCCATTTGTGGTATATTTTCTTGTCAGAGCAGCACTAGGTAACCAGAACAATCTTTACTTTACCAAGCATCATATCCTTCTCCAAGGACTGGTCCGTCATGAAAACATGACCAAAGTATGAAAGACAAAGTCCCATTATCCTCACTTCTGAGAGCATTGCAGCTGCACTTCTTCCAAGACAGATTTGTTCATTCTTCTAGAAGTCCATGGTATATTCAATATTCTTCACCAACACCATAATTCAAACACATCAATTCTTCTTTGGTCTTCCTTACTCATTTCCAGCTTCCACGTGTATATGAGGTGACTGAAAATATCTGGCTTGGATCAGGCACACCTTAGTGTGTCAAAGTAATGCCTTTGCTCTTTAACACTTTAATGACCTCATTTAGCATATTTTATTATCTACCCATGGGAATATAGTATCTACCTTGAAAGGCTAGGCTATGAGGGGATTAAATGAATTAACATATAAGAAATACCTAAAACACACTAAGCTTCCACTAAATGTTGGCTTCTTCCTTTTCCTCCCTTCCCAACCTATTTCCATCAGTCAGTCAGCAAATATTACTAAGCTTCTTCTACGGGGCAGGCCCCATTCCAGATGCTGAATGTAAAGTGGTAAACAAGACAGACATTGTCCCTGTTCTCAGGGAGCTCACATTCTAGTGGGAGGAATCAATGGCAAATAAAATTATTAACTTCTGGTAGTAATAACTATGCAGAAAATAGGATAATATAATTCAGACTGATGGAATGTTATCTGAGGATGAACCATCTGAATGACGAGGAGGCAGTAATGCCAAGATTAGGTAAAAGGCACCAGAAGAAGCAGGAAGGGCAAAGCCTCACTGGGAAGACCCTTGGCCAAGAGCCCCTTACTCCCAGTCCCACCACATTCTGAGTTACCTTGAACAAGTCATATAACTTCTGACCTCAGTTGCCACATTTACAAAATGGGTATAAGGCACCTTACCTGCCACAATGTGAGGGGGCCCTCCCTAAATCTCACCAGTAGACACCAATACGTGTCATTTGGCACCCATCTGGGAAGAGGGGAACCCTGGGTCACCTATTTTGATTTTTAATTTTGTGTTGCACTAGAGATAACTCCCTTTGTTCCTGGTTAATACAGTGGAGTTTTTCTGCAATCTGGGGTCTGTTAAAGAAATGATTGCTTCAGACTTTCCCTCAGGTACAAAAGCAGACAAGGACAGGACATCACGGAAACACCAAACATCCCAGCCTCCTTGCACAAGCTTGGAGGGCTCAGCTTGGCCGTAGTCAGAAAACGCACCTGCTTTATTTGAGGAGTTGGAAGGATCCTTGCCCCTGGGTTGGGCCACTGATTTAAAATTAGTTTTAGTTCTTCCTCCTAAATATCCCTTTAATCTGCCCCTTTCTCTCCATCTCCACAGACACTGTCCCAGCTCAGGCCTCATCATTTTACATCCCAACTACCTCACTCTCTCTGGCCCTAGTTCTTCCCACTTCCAAACAATTTTTCAAACTTCAACTAGTGTCTAACACAAATCTGACCATGTTTCTCCTTTGCTTAAAACCCTACAAAGCTCCCTATTGTCCATTGGATAAATGCCAAACTCCTTAACCTAGCATCCAAGGCTACCTCCCCCACACTGAGTGCCTAACATCCTGCTCCAACCAACCTCCAGGCTCTCCTGATCATCCCCAAAACAAGCCTAGCCACCCTCAGAATTAATATGCCTTTGCTGATTCTGTTCCTGCTACTTGGAACACTGTCTCACCACAGACTTTACCTCCACCTTCTTTTCTGCCTGCATTGCTACTCATCCTTCAAGACCCAAAGAAACCTTTCCTGATTCCTCCAGGAAAACACTTCTGTTTACCTAAGGAGCTCTGGTAGCACAGTGACTAAGGCATCTGACTGCTAACCAGAAGGTTGGTGGTTCAAACCCACCAGCCACTTAGAAGCAAGACTGGGCAACTTACTTCCAGAAACCCAATGGGATGACAGCGGGTTTGGTTTGGGTTGGTTTACCCGTCTACCTTCATTAACAGCTACAAAACTAAAACCCTTATCAGGTGCTTCAGATTGAGAATTATGTCACAACCCAGAACAAAGTGATAGATAAGACGTTGGAGGCCACTGAAAGTGAAAACAAGAATCTACATTAAAAAAAAAAAAAAAAAAACTGTCCCAGATCCTGATGCAAGTGGTATTGAGCATTCTGAGAAACATCAGGTCACCCCCAAACGATCCTGACTTCAAAAGTTGCTGGAAAAAATGAAAATGCTTTCCCTTTGTTTCTAAAGCCTTTCCTGCCACTGTGCCAGGTGACAGAAATCAAGTGGGTTTTTCCGGCGGGTTTGGAATACAGAAAGATGCCTGGGTTCCGATCCTGGCTCAGCCTCTAACGTGCTAAGGGACCGCGAGCTGGCATCTGTCCCTCTCTGAACCATTATTACGACGCCCATCCCACCAATTGTGCGTCCCTGATGAAGTGACTGTTCTACTCTGGGAATCCGTTTCCCCACTGGCGATCTACAAGCTACGCATATCCAGAGCTCCCCGCCAACCCCAGACTCAGCCTGACAACTCCCCTTCTTCCTAAAGTCCTTTGGCAAGGGTCGAACCAATGAACCCCTATTGCCAAAAGCTGCCCTCACACGGACTGCCCCTTGCCGGCCGCCGTCCAGCTCCACAAGCAGCTATAGGTTTCTCGCCCGCTCTATTGTTTTTGCCCGCCTCAGTCCGCGCAAGCGCATTAGGTCGCACCAAGGCTCCGCCCCTGATTCTCTAGTTGCAGCGTGAGGGGTCCGAGTGCGGCGCCCGGCGGGACTACGAACGCGCAGGTGGGGGCGCGGCAACGGCGGCCGGCCAGGGTCATCTTTCCTAGGGAGGAAGGGTGTGCGGGAGGGGTCTGCTTAGAGATTGAAACTCCGAGGCGGGCAAATCTAACGGCTCAAACCCATCCCGTCGCACGGTCGGGAAACTAATAACCAGCTTGGGGGTTGGGCTGGCGCTTGTTGGTCTCACATCTTCCAGATCTGACTCCAGGTCGCGGGGGTGACACCGTGCGGGTGAGACCAGAGCCGGAGGTTTAGAAGTAGTCGGGAGCGATCAGGACCAAACTTTGTCTAGGGTGGGAACAATCGGGGCCGTGAAATGGGGCAGGCTTGGGCTTGTGACCGTGTCGTTGCCACGGGCCTCATGCAGGCACTGGCCTCGCCCACTGGTTAAAGTCCGGCTGAGTTTCTTTGTGGGCGTTTTGCTGACCTGGCCCTAGCCTCTGATTTATTCTTCATTCATTCGTTTACCGTTCATTGAGTACAGTACTAGGCCCTGGAGGTGGAGAAGTGATCAAGACAAGCATGATTCCTCGGGTACAAGGAAAATTAATGGACAGTGGAAGCCTCAGGCGGAGAAGAGTAGGGAGAGCTTCTGAAACGAAATCGTGTGCTGGTCAGGAGTGGTGAGGTGTACACTGCTTCAAAAGAGACAGTCGCACGATGGGAGAGAGAGAAGCTTGTGTCTCCTGGTCACTGAAGATGTCTGCCTGAATCTGTATAGTCGCCGGAGCTAGAGTAGAAAGACTGGAGATGGAGAAAAATCGAGGAATTCAAGGTACTATACAGTTAGCAAGGAACTCTGGTGGTATCGTGGGTAAGACATCTGGCTGCTACAGAAGGTCAGGGGTTCAAACCCACCAGTCGCTCCGCGGGAAGAACCCAGTGAGGATTGCTGTGAGTCTGAATGGACTGGATGGCAGTGGGTTTGGTTCGGTGGATGTATTTAGGCAATACAATGTGCAGGATTTGGGGGAGGATGGGATGTAGAGAGAAGTGAAAGGTTTGGGTGCCTGGGTGGGGTTCATTAGTGGAGGAGCAGGTTTGTGGGAGAAACAATAACAAATTCTTTTTCGGTTGTGTGTAGACTCCCAATAAAAACCAAAAATCCAAGCCCACTGCTATAGAGTCGTATCCGACTCATAGCAACCCCTCTTTGGGTTTCCAAGGTGGTATCACTAGGGAAGTAGATTGTCCAACCTTCCTTCCGAGGAGTGGCTGGTGGGTTTGAACCGCCAGGCTTCTGGTTAGCAGTCAAATGCCTTAGGTACTATGCCACCAGAGCTCCTAGACTCCCGATAAACAGTGATATATTCTAGTTTGAAGGTTAGGAACGGACTGGCGTGAAGATGTCATCAGCAAAACAGAAATAAAGCCACAGGAAAGGCTGAACGTGTCCATAGAGAACACGTAGACTGAGAAAAACAGACCCAGGGAGGACACAGGACGCACACCCACTGCCATCGAGTCGACTCAGACTCATAGCAACCCTGTAGGACAAGAGTAGAACCACCCCAAAGGGTTTCTGAGCCTGTAAATCTTTATGGAAGCAGACTGCCACATTTTTCTCCTGCAGAGGAACTGGGTTGATTCCAACCACTGACCCTTTGGTTTGTAGCTGAATGCCGTAACCACTCCGCCACCAGAGCTCCTTATAGAACACATAAGAAGCCCAATATTTAGGAGATGATTAGAAAAAGGGATACCTTAAAGAATAGAAAGAGTAGCCAAAGAAGTAGAAACCCAGAAGACTGCTCACCATGTAGCCTCCTGGAATCCTGCCTGCCAGCCACGTTTCTGATGACCATGCCTTTGCATACACATATTTCTACCTCAAATGCCTTTCTGCTCTTCTTCACTTCTGGAGTTTGAACTCATCTTCAGGTATCTGGCTCACACACTGGCACCTCTGTAAAGCCTTCCTTTACCCGGCCCACATCCCTCCCTGGCAACTGTGCCCCCATCAGTGCTCTCTCCATTCCTATTGCTACTCTGTTCTAGCAATTAGCACTTTCCATAGTGATTATTTTTATGTCTTTTCTTTCTCTGTGTCTCCATTACCTGATCAGAGGCCTGGCATTAAAACTGAACCAGACTCACTGCCATCAAGTCGGATCCGACTCATAGCGATCCCTCCTTGCGTTTCCAATGCAGTATCACTGCAGAAGTAGATTGCCCGATTTTCCTTCCGAGGAGTAGCTGGTGGAATTGAACCGCCAGCCTTCTAGTTAGTAGTCAAATGCCTTAGGCAACTGAACAAAAGCCCAACGGCAGGCAGAGATGTTAGAATCCCAGAGTTGTAGAGAGATGGCGGCTAATGGAGGGTTCCATTGCTCTAATGTTTGAGCATTGAGCCCAACAGCAGGCAGAGATGTTAGAATCCCAGAGGTGGAATCCCAGAGTTGTAGAGAGATGGAGGCTAATGGAGGCTTCCATTGCTCTAATGTTTGAGTCACAAGTTCTAGTCTTGGCTGCCATCAGGCTGCTATGTGACCTCTGACAAGTTCCGTCTCACCTGTAAAGTGGTTAACCAAACCCCTCTACCATCAAGTTGATTCTGACCCATGTTGTTGTTGTTTGCCCTCGAGTCGGACCCGACTCATAGTGACCCCTCCTTGGGTTTCCGAGGCAGTATCACTACAGAAGTAGATTGCCTCATCTTCCTTCTGAGGAGTGGCTGGTGGGTTCGAACCGCCAGCCTTCTGGTTAGCAGTCAAGTGCCTTAGCCACTATGCTAACCAGAACTCCCATTCTGACCCATAATGACCTAAAGTACAAAGTAGAGCTGCCCTACAGGGTTCCCAAGGCTGTCAGTCTTTATGAAAGCAGACTGCCACATCTTTGTCTCAAGGTGGGTTCGAACTGCTGACCTTTCAGTTAGCAGCTGAGTGCTTGCTTGTAAGGTGGGCACAGCCAAAAAAATGAAAGCTCCCATGTGTAGAGCTCCAGATGGTGTGCCGAGCAAGTTCACACAGATTTTTATTTCTTCTCATTTAATCCATCCAGCAACCATATTTATAAAGGAAATGATACTATTAGGGACTGAAACCTAATAGTTTCTGACTATTCAGAGCCACTTTCTTTATTGACTCTGTCATCATCTACATCTCACCTGACAGGGATGTTGTTAGGATCCGCTTGAGATCACATGTTTATTCTTTCAAAACATTGTGCTGAGGTCTGCGAACTTTCACAATTCTTGTCCCCCCAGTTCTGTTCTCTTTCCAGAGGACAGAGCTGAATGTAACAGATGTTACCTGCTGTTCTCTCATTTTCTTGGGGACTGCTGACATTTCGCGAGCTAATCAGCAAGTTCTATTTCAGATAACATTAGGGCAGAGCAGAATTAATGACTGGCATTTCTAGTTTTTTATCAAGGTCTTCTGAAACCTCTGGGGCCTGCTGCAAGTGGAATTCATCAAGGTGTGATTGGTACATCTGTATGTGGGTCTGGGACACGAGTCAGACTCCTCCTATTACATCTGATGCTTGAATTTCTGATATTCTGTCTTTCTAATGTGATTTCTCAAAAATATTTTCTGTCTTTTAGGAGATGTTCGTACACAATGTGGTCTTTTCTGCTAGTAAGCTTGTTTCTGGTTCCTATGAAGAAGTTCACCTCCCTGTTATTAGCACTTGATGGTATTCCATAAAGAGCGGCCAGCTTCCCCTGGGTTTCACCTGTGGAATTTGAGATTCACCAGCATGGTTTATAGGAGCTAGAAGGGAAATTAATAATCTGCTGTCGAGGTTCCCATCCCCTAAGAGCTTGCTGAAAATACAGAGTTTAACCGCTCTTCCCCCAGGCTCTTGAATCTGAATCTCTGGGGTAGGGCCCAGGAATCTCTGTTCTTTCCCAAGGTCCCCAGAATGCTCAGCGAGGTTTGGAAACCACTGTCCCCTTTGTTTCATAGGCAGGGTATCTGTAGCTCTAGGATGGGAAGGACTGACCCCAATCACATGGGACATTAGTGCCACTTTCTATAAGGAAGAGCACTGGGCTGGTAGTCCAGAGACCTGGATTAAGACCCAGACTTTAACAGTCATTACCTCTGTCACGTCATATCACCTCTTTAAGCCTCCATTTCCTAACTTTTAAAGTAAGAATAATGTCATCATTGTATTCAGACTCAAACAAGAGTGGCAATGGAAAAATTTTATCAAGAGTTCAGCTTCATACATGTGAAAGTTCTTTTTTTTAATTAATAATAATATTTTCTTATGTTTTAGGGAAAAGTTTACACAGCAAATTAGGTTCCCATGTAACAATTTTTATACATATTGTTCTGTGACATTGGTTACGTTTTTCACAATATATCATTCTCTTTATTTCCATTCTGGTTGTTCTGTTTCCATTAATCTAGCTTCCCTGCCCCTCCTTACCTTCTTTGTTTTAAGGTAAATATGGATTTATAGTTGATTATTTAAGGGAGCACAGTACTCATGGATGATGTTGTTTCTCTTATAAGCCAGTCTATTATTTGGATGAAAGGTGATGTCCAGGAGTGACTTCAGTTCCAAGTTCAAAGGTTTTCTTATGGCACCATGTAAATTCTTAAGACGGACTAGCCAGTGTTCATTTCTCTGTACTATCCTGTCTCATCTAACAGAAGCCAGGGTCCTGCCGTGTTGGAGATAGCCACGAAACCAAAAAACCTAACCTGTTGCTATAGAATCGATTCTGACTCCTAGCGACCCTGTAGGACAGAATGGAACTTTTCCATAGGACTTCCAAGGCTGTCCTCCTTACAGAAGCAGTTTGTCACATCTTTCTTTCATGGAGTAGGTGGGGGGAGGGGTTCCAGCCACTAGCCAGCTTCAGTGGTTGCTGGGCTCCAGGCCACCTGTCACCAGGCCCTCCTTTCCGTCTTTTGCAGGCTGGGATGGATAGCAGCTGGGGGAGCCTCTTGGAGGATGAGCAGCAGCTGAAGGAGCTGGTGTGTCAGGCTGTGGACCGGGCTCTGGCCGAGGGAGTGCTGCTAAGGACGCCACAAGAGCCCAGCTCTTCAGACGTAAGCCCATTGTCCCCTCCCCACGGCACCAGCCACACTGCTCTGGGTCTCGCTGCCACTTGTTGGGCCCCTGCCAGGCTGGAAGTAGATCCTTTAGGGCAGGAACCCCATCTCTTTTGTTTTATTTTTTTTCTGTAACTAAAACTGATCTCTAGAAGTTTGTAAAATAAAAATCAATGTGCTGGAGCAGCCAAATTAAAATCTAGGATTTAAAGTGTGTTAGAGGCAATTTATTTAGCCTTTCTCAGCTACATTTCTTCTTACCTTGTTGGGTTAGTAAGAGAATTAGAAGAGCTAATTCTTGGAAAGCACTTTGCCCCAAAACCCACTGCCAACGCATAGTGACCTTAAAAGCAGAGTAGAACTGCCTCATAGGGTTTCCAAGGCTGTCAGTCTTTATGGAAGCTGACTGCCACATCTTTCTCCTGCGGAGCAGCTGGTGGGTTCGAACCATTGACCTTCTGTTTAGCAGCCAAGCCTGATTATTTTAAGTATTGTCAATAAGTTGTATACCTGTAAAAAGGTGAAATATCAAAAATGGTGTGGTAGACATATTTATACCAACGACAATGGGGGAAAAATAGAGAGAGGCTAGCTGTTATGGCTGCTTATGTACAACAAAACACCTCACAGGATTTGGTTTCTTGGTTTGGAGGTTTAGGGTCCTGGTTTCAGGGACATCCCAGTTAACTGACCTAGTAACGCATTTAGTATGTCAGTTCTACCTCCTAGTTTGCTGTGTAGTTCCTGAGGTCCTAAAAGCCTGCTTGTGGCCACCCAGGGCATCCAAGGCTCTGGTTGCCTGGAGCAATAGAAGAAGGAGAGTCAGGGATAGGAGGGGGAAGTGGAATGTGTGACTAATTGCCTCCATGAACAACTGCCTCCTTTGCCATGATACCAGAAGATCTGGATGCTACCTAGGTACCATTCTGAACGTTTTGATCGAAGATTCCATAGAAGAATCCTAATCAAGGGGAGGAAATGCAGAACAGAGTTTAAAATTCTCATGGTCTCCAGAATTTCTGGAGCCTTGGAGGCTGGATGACCCATGAAACTATTGCACTGAGGCAATCATTAAACCTTAAACC
Organism: Orycteropus afer afer; assembly: GCF_000298275.1. Lineage (NCBI taxonomy): Eukaryota > Metazoa > Chordata > Mammalia > Tubulidentata > Orycteropodidae > Orycteropus > Orycteropus afer. The sequence goes on along the minus strand of NW_006921607.1, from coordinate 10,823,954 downwards.
AAAAATATCCCCAAAAGTCTTCTTAAAACCAAACAATAGTTTAGCTTAATTAGTCAAAAAAAAAAAAAAGGCTGCCCTGGGTATTATGCTTTTTGAAGAACTATCTGTATGGGATCAAACTGACAACAGCAAATCCAAAGATTAGATAGTAGGAACCTTAGCAGGCAGTGAGTTTATATTAATGGGGGAGGAACAACTCCAAAAAGGAGGGTGGGAATGTTTGCACAACTCAAAGAATGTAGTCAGTGTCATTGAATTGTATAAGTAGGAACTGTTGGTATATGTGCCTAAGGCACTTGACTGCTAACCAGACTTCGGGGAAATTACTTAACCTCTCTGGGCCTCATCTCAGTTGTGGTGAGGATTAAATGGTTTACTGCACACAAAGTGTTTAGAATAGTGTCTCGTATACAGTAAATTCTCTATAAATGATAGTTCACATTGTGTAGCATGCTGCCGGAGGAGCTCTGGTAGTGTGGTGCCTGTGGCACTTGACTGCTAACCAGCAGTCTGGCGGTTCAAACCCACCAGCCACTCCTCGGAAAGAAGGTTGGGCAATCTATTTCTGTAGTGATACTGCTTTGACTTGATGGCAGTGAGTTTGGTTTATTCCCAACATCAACAAAATAAAATCGAAAAGTATATCCAAAAGAAGCAGCATGCTGTGTCTTGCTGGCAGGGCCCTGGCCTTGAGCTCATGGTCTAATTGGGGAATACGCCACAAGACAAAATTAAATAATGTCAGTTCTATGAGGAAACATTGGCAGCATCCTGTGTTGTTATGTGCTGTCGAGTCGGACCTGACTCATAGCGACCCCTCCTTGGGTTTCCCAGGCAGTATCACTATGGAAGTAGATTGCCCCATCTTCCTTCTGAGGAGTGGCTGGTGGGTTTGAACCGCCAGCCTTCTGGTTAGCAGTCAAGTGCCACAGGCGCCACACTACCAGAGCTCCTCCGGCAGCATGCTACACAATGTGAACTATCATTTATAGAGAATTTACTGTATACGAGGCACTATTCTAAACACTTTGTGTGCAGTAAACCATTTAATCCTAACCACAACTGAAATGAGGCCCAGAGAGGTTAAGTAACTGCCCGAAGTTACTGACATGGTAGAGTAATTAGGGGAGCCAGAATTTAAATTCAAGGAGTGTGACCCCTGAGTCCATGCTCTGAACTGCTCTGTTCTGCTGCCTCCCACAGGATACTGTGTAGAGTGGCCGGAAGAAGGAACAGTTCGTAATGATCAGAGGATTGAGTTGAGGCATGATGTTTGAACTTGGCCTTACAAGACAAATGGGAGAAAGGAATAGCAAAGCAGAGGGCCAAAAGTAGGAAAAGGCAAAAAAAAAAAAAAAGAAAATGTTGTAGAGAATGCAGCTGAAACACATGGCACATAAGTGGGTATAATGGGAAAGAAGGCAGGTCAGAGTCAGACAGCCAAGAGGCAGTGGGCGCGGGGGAGGAGGAGGAATGTGAACTTTATCCTGTAGACCAGGGTTGCACACTGGCCATGTATGGTCTGAATGGTTGCTCCTGCAGTGTTTACCACAAAAAAAAAGAAAAACTAAACTCACTGCTGTCAAGTCGGATCCGACTCATAGTGACCCCTCGGGTTTCCGAGGCAGTAGCACTGTGGAAGGGAGTTCGTTTTTTTAAAAAAATAGGTAATACATGGACCATACAAAATTTTGGTTATTCATTATAAAGTCTCCTTCCAGTCACTGTCTCTCTACCCAGCTTCATGCATTGTCAA
>NW_006921607.1:10767191-10822000 GCF_000298275.1 Orycteropus afer afer | reverse complement strand
TGACTCATAGTGACCCTCACTGGCTTTCTAAGGCTGTCAATTTTTAAAAAAATTTTTTATTGTGATTTGGCTGTAAATTTACAAAGCGAATTCATTTTCCATCCACCAGTTCATACACATTTTGTTTTATAACATTGACTGCAATTCCCCACAATGTAACAGTTCTCTTCCCACTTCCTCCCTATAGTTACCTCTTCCATGTGTCTTCTTTCCTATGCATCCCTGCCCCCCAAGCTGTCTCCTTGTACAAAAACTGCCCTTCTTTTCTCCCCTGATTGATGGTTAACCTGATGTAAATGTTCACCCTATATGCCTCTCAGTTGTTTGGATGGAAGCATGGGAGTGAGTTCAAGTCCAGACCTGAAGGAAAAGTAAGGGCCATAGTCTCAGGGGTCTCACCAGGCTCTATCAGACCAGTAAACCTGGGCTTTTTTATGATTTTGAATTTTGTTCCACATTGTTCTCCCACTCTATCTAGGATCTCCTACACAGATCCCCTCCGAGTGGTTGACAGTGGTTAGGCTATAAATCTTTACAGAAGGAGATTGCTTCATCTTCCTCCCACAGAACAGCTGGTGGGTTTGAACTGCCAACCCTCTAGTTGGCAGATAAATGCCTTATCCACTGTGCCACCAGAGCTCCATACACACACACAGATAGCTTTTTTTAAAAAAATCAGATCATCTGGCAGCAATTGGTTGGAGTGGAGTTAGAGCTGCCCCCTCTAGAAGAGATTTGAGTTCTGTTTGCCACAGTTCCCATCACTTCCAATTGTTTCCCTGTGAAGCAAAATGTTCATTGTTAATGCATGTGCTATAGTTTTTCTTATAGTAGAAGAATATTGCCCTTTGTGCGTGGCTCTGTTAAAAGGGAGAAGACTGTGTGTTTCAGCCTTTACCCCGTGGACAGTGGAGAGCAATTGTATGAGCTATGTTCTATTGGTCCCCAATTCAGGTGGGCTGAGGGGGGTGGGCAACAGAGGCAGAGGGAAGGCTTAGCTTCTGCCTTAGGAAAATTCTTGGGGAGGTTTTCAGGCCACATAGGTCATATTGGAAGAGGCAGATCTCTGAGTGTCAAAGCCAAGGAAACACCCTGTAGTCATCCCACATGGCCCTGGAGTACTAGTTACTTCTTGCATAACCTGCAGTAATTCCCAGTCGAACTTATAAAGGCTCCAGGCTGAAAAAAACTGGACTCTCCCTGTGGTAGTTCAGTTTGTGTCAACTTGGCTGGGCCTGGTTGAGTGGTTGGGCAGCTGGATGTAGTATTCCCCATGATGCGACTGGTAATCAATTCCATGGTGGACTCTTCTGTGAGCAGCTGAGTAGCTGCCTTTGGGATGTGGTCTGCTTCCTGTATATAAACAGAAGCCTTGGGGAACAGTCTCAAGCTTACGGCACGCTTGAACCCTGCACGTAGCCGTGTCATTGTTCTGCAGCCTGCCATGCTTTGCCGACCTTGGGACTTATGATGGACTTAAGTTAACGGCCTGCCATGTGGTTTGGTAACATCAGGACTGTGCCTTTTTACTTGTCAACCTTGGGCTTCTCAGACTTAGCAGCCAGTAGCTATCTGAGTGAAGAAACACCTCTAGCTCCAGTGGGCCGGGAGCAGAAGGTAGAGCTGAAGCCCAAGGTTGAGGGGCATTCACACAGCTCCAAGAGCCTGGCACTTTGAACTTGGACTTAAAGCCTCCAAACTGTTAGAGAATAAACTCCTGTTTGTTAAGACCATCTCATTTGTGGTATATTCCTGTCAGAGCAGCACTAGGTAAACAGAACACTCCCAAACACACTTTCTCAGTTTTGTATTAAAATAAATCCTGAGGAGGGCTGTTTGGGAATTATTGACCAAAATTTTAAATGGATTTACCTGAGTTACCTGACGTTTCTACTTCTAGGAATTTATCCTTCAGACCTTCTCCCACACACAATTTTGTATGTCAAGGATATTCACTGAAGCATTGATTGTAATGGGAAAAACGGAAAGGACCCAAATGGTCATCAGCAGAAGATTAAATAAATTATGTGACAACCAAAGGTTGGAATACTATACAGTCATTAAAAAGAATGAGAGTGCTCTATTTGAATTACATGGGAATATCTCCTCGGAAACCCAAGGAGGGGTCGCTATGAGTCGGGGCTGACTCGACGGCACATAACAACAACAACAACAATCTCCAAAATAGTTAAAAAGCAAAGGATAGAACAGTATATGTAGCATGCTTCTGTGAGTATAAAAGAAGAGAAAATATATATTACACATATACCAAAAAGAACTAAACCTACTGTCATTGAGTTGATTCTGACTCATAGCGACCCCCATTGGGTTTCTGAGATGGTAAATCTTTATGGAAGTAGATTGCCCCATCTTCCTTCTGTGGGGTGGCTAGTGAGTTTGAACCACCAGCCTTCTGGTTAGCAGTCAAATCCCTTAAACACTGTGCCACCAGAGCTTCTTATTATACATATATATCAGTATAAAGATATCTAGATGGACAAATGAGATATAGTACATCATTTGTCTTCAGGAGGAGAATTGGTGACTCGGGACAGGGTGAGAGTGAGACATTTTCTCACTGTATGTCTTTTTTTTTTTTTTTTTTTAATTTTGTGTTATATGTTTGTATTATCCATGCAAACTGATAATATTTTAAAGATAAACATGAATGCTAAGTTCTTACACCATAAGCTTATATTACCATAATAAAAAACTGATATTAATTCTAAGAATAGACTCAGAAATGCTTCATAATACAAGTCACAAGGCTATCCTAGCTTTTAACCAAGTTCTAGTTCAGTTATTGTTGAGAATCTCAGAATGCATTTACCCCTTTCAGAAACTGTATTATAGGTAGTATTTAGGTTTCTCAACTATGCCCAAGTCCAAAGAACCCAGAATGCAGGTGACCTTGAGGGCTGGCAATCTGAGTCAACATCTCTAACACTTTGGGGGAGCCACTCCTGGTTTCTGCTGAGAGCCAGAGTTCTTTCTGCTACAGCCCTACCAGGAGGACTCTTCCCCTTCCCAACCAGAGAGCAAGGGGACGGGGATGTGAGTTCCTGACCTGGGGAGGGGGTCTGGGCTTGGATGTCAGCCGACTAGGAGCTGTGTGTGTGAGTGTGTAGGTGTGTGCACGTGTGTGTTTAGTTATGTTGGTTCAACCCAGCTCCACTTACCAACTATATATATATCTTTGGACATGTGACTTAACCTCTCTGAATGTCTATGCCCTTATCTGTTAAGTGTGGATAATAATAGTATCTTCCTCATAGAGTTGAGTGATGAATCTATGTAAAGTATTTAAAATAGTGCCTTGCTAAAACTGTGCCTTGCATACAGTAAGTGATCAATAACTTTTTGTGGGTTTTTTGTTTTTGATTTTCTGCCTCTGATTTTTAATTCTTGGAACATATGCACATGCTTTAGTCAGTTTCTCTACTGTTTTTGTCTCTAACACTATGGCTGTAGTGGTTTTTCTGAATTACTGTTTTTAATATAGTAAACAGATAAGAGTCCAAAAGCTCTTTTTGTAACCTGTCCTCATTCTGTTCCCCTCCCTCCCTTCCCAGAGGTAACCACTGTTCTGCAGGTGATGTGTCCTCAATAAACATAGAGCACGCTTTCCATGGGGTTACGGTTGCGGGAAGACAGCCCATTTACAGGTGTTCTGCCCCTGACCACTCTCTCTCCCGATCAGGTGGTGAGCTATGCCCCGTTCACACTGTTCCCCTCACTGGTCCCCAGTGCCCTGCTGGAGCAGGCCTACGCCGTGCAGATGGACTTCAACCAGCTGGTGGACGCTGTCAGCCAGAACGCCATCTTTCTGGAGCAAACTCTCTCCAGGTACCAGGCAGTAGGGTTCAGGGGGCTGGGAGCTACTAGAACCAGGGGACTGGCTGTTCCTACAGCAATTGACTTGGTGGGGTGGACGACAGGTGAGAGGGAGAAGCAGGAAACAGTGGACTAGGAGTCAAGAGAGTGGGCTTTTCATCCTGTCTCCTTCCTTTCTCTGGGCCTCGATTTCTTCATCTGTAAAAGGAGGTTGGCCTAAATCTGGGATCCCTTCCAGCACTGGCATTCTGTGATTCATGACCCTTTGCTTTGAAGACCGGAATTTCCATTTGGAATTAGGGATGATCAGCCTGAGACTTTCCCTAATTCCAAAAAGATAACACAAGGCAGTAAAGGTTATTGGGTTTAAAGTCAGATTTTCCTACATTTTGTCCTGAGCAGTGGCCCTTTCTTACCATCTCAGGCCTCTAATCTTTGGGTAAAGACTGGGCCACACTCAAGGCACGAAGAAACAGAACCCCTGAAATGACTCATCCCATTCATTCATCCTCTTCTCCCTTCTCCCTTGATCTTTTTTTTTAAAAATTACTATTATTTTTTTTTCTGCTTCAGACCCTGGGGCAAAGGAAATTTCTCTGTTTTATTCTAGAATTAATTATTGACACTCTGGTGGTTGCATGACTTTGATTAGTTTTTTAAAACAAAACATTTTGTTAGAGGCAAAGTCTTTTAAAAATGTGCCTCTTTGTGTGACAGTAGATATGAAAAGGCATCATTAATGGTAAGAAGTTTGAGAACCATTGACTTAAAGCTAAAAACTCAATTGGTCATGATCGTGTGAACCACACCATCACTACCTTCTCCCCAGGTCTTTCTCAGGCTGGGCCTGGTTTTTGTGCCTACAGTCCTGGATTATGGAAAACATGAGTAGCCTCGCTTATAACCTTTATCCTACCTTCCCTGCAGTGCATCTCTTCACCCTCGGCCCTCCTTGCTCCTCCCTCCTCTTACGTACACACAACGCTCCCAAAGGAGAAGAGCCCTGGGAGCGCACGTTAGAGCAGCCGCCTGAAGTGCAGGGTTGAAAAAAGACCTCCTGGAAAAAGGGACTATAGGTCTCAGCATCCTAGAGGCTGAAGCCCAGCTGGGAACTACTCTCCTTCTCTCCCAGGGCTGGAAAGGACCCTGAAGGAGTTGGCTGTAGAGCCGAGGAACTGTAGGGCAGGTCTGAGTTACGTGGCTCCCCTCACTGGGCTGCAGCGAGGTGGTTCCCTATAAATGGCGAGCTGGCAGGCCAGGCTTGAGCAGCCACGCAGAATCCACCTTGGATCCTGAGAGGGAACACGTGTGGTGTCAGTCGCCTGTGGGCTCCTCACTGTGCCTTTTCCTGAGACTGCACAAAAGCCCACCAGATGGACCCCTACTGCATGGCCATGTCATAGCAGCTCACTGGCTGTCTATTATAATGAGCCAACACAGACATGGTCCTGCCCCTGTGCCATTTATAGTCAGATAGGAGAGACCACGCTCATCATCACACAAATGAAATGGAAAATTGTAACTGTGATCAGTGCTATAAATAAAGACCCGCAAAGCTTTGAAAGGACGTAACAGGGATCTGGCCCAGATAAGGAAGCCTTCCCTTTGAGGAACGCACGTCATGAGCAATTCTTTTTTTAAAAAAAACAACAGTATGTTTAGTTGGATTGGAAAAATCCTATTGTGGCATCAGCTATCTTCTAATCTCTAAGGACTATCATAGGGGAGGATAAGTCCTGACCTGGGAGGTCCCAGGATCTAAGGGAAGCTACAGAGAAGAGAGTTAAATGTTAGGTCAGCCAGAAAGCTTGACAACCCTCTTGAACTACTGAGGTATAGAATAGTACAGAATAGTATAGAATATACCACATGTCATGTTTTAGTTCTTCTTGGGACTAAATACTATGTTTCATCCTTTACATGAAGTATCTCATTTAATCTTCACAATTCTGCCACATAAAGCTGATTCTTTTCCTCTTCACTTTATATATGACCAAACTGACACAGAGGTGAAGTGACTCTGAAGTTGCCTCGTAGTGAGTGGTAAAGCTGGGACCTTAACCCAGGTCATCTGGCTCTAGAGCTGGGTCCTTCCTCACTCTTCTTTACCATGACTTGGGGTGTGTGTGTGGGGGGGTTTCACGGTTTGGCTGGGAGACCCAGAGAGAATTCAGGAGTCAATGGACAGGGTAGAACCCCTTGATCTTTAAGGTCCTGTGTAGCTTGGAAAATATTACCTGTTTCCTCTTCTAGCACCATCAAAAGGGATGACTTTACTGCTCGTCTCTTTGACATCTATAAACAAGTCTTGAAAGAAGGCATTGCCCAGGTAACCACTCCCCACCCCACCCCAGTGTGAGACCTATCCCACCCATTTGTGTTTTTTTTTTAGCAGAAGTTGGCCCAGGCTCTTAGCTAATGAGCCTTGCTCACTGGCTCCCACTGGTTTGTACGTTGGAGAACAATGCTGGGATGACCAGAAGGATGATTTCCCCTGGGTTTGGGAGTGTTAGCCAGTGACTCCAATTTCTGCATAGAGTTCACGGGACTTGGCCAGGCCCTCAGAGTCAGCCCCTGGGTAGATGCCCTCAACCTTCAGTTTTCCCTCACAGACCGTGTTCCTGGGCCTGAACCGCTCAGACTACATGTTCCAGTGCAGCGCAGATGGCTCTCCAGCCTTGAAACAGATTGAAATCAACACCATCTCGGCCAGCTTTGGGGGCCTAGCCTCCCGGACCCCGGCTGTGCACCGGTGGGTCCCTTGAGCAGCCCTGGGCACATCTGTGGGGTGAAAGCCTGGCCTGGACCTACAGTTGCAAGCTGGGCCAGGGATCGCCATCTCTGACTGTGCCTTCCTGGGGCCCAGCTCATGTGTTTCCCTTGCATCAGGGTTTTACTTGTAATTAGGGCGTGGGCATGTCCAGGAGAGAAGGAACCCCAGAGGTCATCTATTCCTGCCCCCTCATTGTATGAATTAGTGTTCCAGGCAGAGGGAACAGTCTCTGTGAGGGCCGTGGGGTGAAAAAGAGCTTGACATATTTGACCTGAAAGGATGTCAGAATTCAGTGCAGGGAAGGGTGCAGGGCTTCCCCATCTGAGGACTGAGCCCTAGTGATGCCCATTTCTGGCCGACAGTGATGCTCCAGGTTGCTATGATTCCAGGTGGTCTGCAGCAAGATGCCAGAGAGTACCTGAGGCCCAGGGAGAGGGGGCTCCAGCTCATTGGGAGGCCGGGGTGGGAAGAGTCACAGGATCTCAGCGCTCCTCTGGACAGGTACACTAGGCACCAGGGTTAGGGCAGCCCAGCATATTCCAGCCTGAGGTGGATCCTCCAGGAGCATGATGGGAAGATGCTTTTTAGTGCTGAGCTGGTTCTCATGGTGATGTTGGGGTCTGTGAGTTCACCAACAGAGGGGTCTTCCAGGTCTGTCAGATACTGAATTGCCATTTCTCTTCCAACAGACATGTTCTCAATGTCCTGAGAAAGACCAAAGAAGCCACCAAGATCCTCTCCAATAACCCCAGCCAGGGATTGGCCTGGGGGATCGCCAAAGCCTGGGAGCTCTACGGCTCAGCAAAGTAAGGGAGCAAGACACAGGCAGCAGTATCCTGCTTTGGATTCCGCACTCATGGGCACAGTGACTTCTGCTTTGCCTGGTATCATTAGGGAATGAGACAATTTTTCTAAGAATGGAAGCTGACACCTTCAAGTCCCAAAATTAGTTTAATGGACTTTGGGCTTCCTTCTTAAATAAGAGGTACTGGCCGTATTTATCCTTGTCTTGTTGGCTGGAGGCCATCATTATGTTTGCAGCCTGTTGTCGTGCTGAGGTGCTACCTAAGATCAGAGAGGCATGGGAGGCTGGCTGTCCACACCAATGGCCCCAGAGAGCGGGGCTCTAAATTCTCATTCATCTTCTTCATAGTTTTTCTGTCTGTTTCTCTACCGTCAGCTCTTACTTCTTGCCACTGCCCGTGTGCTGCCATTTGGACTCTCTCACTCCTGCCTCCACACCTCCTTTCAGATTCACAAGAAGGCACGTTCTCGGGGTTATTAGGATGTGTCTGAAGAGTGTGAGGGCCTCTCTGATGAATGAATGCATATGCTTTGGATTAGGTTAGGCATTTTATGGTGTCTGTTTTAACTGCTGAAGGAGCCCTGGTGGTGCAGCGGTGGTGCTGTGAACCAAAAGGTTGATGGTTCAAACCCTCCAGCTGCTCCATGGGAGAGAGATGCATGGCAGTCTGCTTCTGTAAGGATTTACAGCCGTGGAAACCCTAAGGGGCAGTTCTACTCTGTCTTATGGGATCACTGTGAGTCAGAATCAACTTGATGGCCATGGGTTTTGGATTTTAAGTGCTTAGAAGCATATTTTGCTTTCTTCCTATCTCACAACTGCAGTGTTGGCAGATGTGAGTTGCTAGGTAAGTGACTTGTGGATAAATGAAGGGCCACTGTACTAACAGTTATTGTGCTATTAATAAAATATTAATCATTAACAGTTAATGAGCACTTACCAGCGCTCATTAGTGCCTTATGCTAAGTACTTTACACACCAGAGCTTATCGAATCTTCAGAGCAAACACTCTGAGGTAGACGCTATTCATCGCCCCCATTTTATAGATGAGGAAACTAAGTTCAGAGAAGTGAAGTGACTTGTGCAAGGTCAAGTGGTAAGTGGATGGCAAAGCCTCGAGCCCACCTCCCTCCAGATCTGCTTCTTCAAATTGTGGTAAAATATACACAGAATGAAATTTGCCACTTTGACCATTTCCAGGCACACAATCCAGTGGAGAACTGCATTCTTAATTGCTCTGTTACCTCTGAGAGAGCCGCTCCGGGCTCACTTAGCCTCACTGAGGTCTAAGAAACTTCAAACTCGGTCGCTCAGAAATTGGCAGACAAATCGTCTGTCAAGAACTCTGGCTTTGGTTGTATTTTAAGAGAATGAAGCCAGGGGATGGGTCAGCTGGGGAACTGCTGACAGACAATGCTGCAAGTAGTTGCTCCCGTCAGGCTGCAAACAAAAGGAAAAGGCTTTTGTGCCCAGAGTTAGGCACTGGTTGGTCGGAGCGCTGGGCCGCCTGAGCTGAGCGTGGCTTCTACCAGTGTTGAGGGCCCCAGGGCTCTTCTGCTGACCCAGCATGTGACCTCAGTTGGTCTCTTTCTCTGAGCTTGAGTTCCCTCATTTGTAAGATATGTGTAATAATGACACACAAAAGAGCGGTAACCCGTTCCTGTGGAACAGATTCCGATTCATGACGACTCCATGTGTCACGGAGTGGAACTGCCCCATTGGGTTTTCTGGGCTGTAATCTTTACAGAGCAGGTCACCAGGCCTTTCTTCTGCTTTAGGTTAGTAGTGGAGCACAGACCACTTGCACCATCCGGGGACCTGTACAAAGTGGTAGTGAGAAATCATTGAGATCATGAATATGGAAAATGACTTGAAAAACAAAAAACTGGATGAGGAGCATGATATGTCATTTCCCAGTATAACAACAACAATAACACTTGTTAGTTAGGCGCTGTCTAGTCACTTCTGGCTCATAGCGACCCAGTGTACAATAGAAGACAAAATTGCCTGGTCCTGTGCCATCCTCCCAGTAACTAGCCATGAAGGAGCTCTGGTGGCGTAGTGCCTGAGGCATGTGATTGCTAAGCAGAAGGTTGGCGGTTAAATCCCATCAGCCACTCCCGAGAAGGAAGACTGAGCAATCTACTTCCGTGAAGATGTACCTTAGAAACCCAAAGGGGGTTGGTTGCGATGAGTCAGAATCGACTTGATGGCAGTGAGTTTGGTTTTCTTTTTATCATATAAAAAGTATGAGTTTTATTTAGCAAAAGAGCAAAGGTTATTTAGCAAAGGTTCAGAGAGGTTGAGTAACTTGCACAAAATTCCACAGCTAGTAATATAGAATTCATATCTATCTGCCTCTAATGTTTTTGTTCTCTACCACCCTCTTCTGCATCCAAGAGGTATGGTCCCATAGTGTAGACTGGAAAATTAAGGTGCAAGTGTTTGTAGAACAAATGAATGTTTATCAGTTATCTCATGCTTTTAAAGAAATTTTTTTAAATGCAGACTGGAAAATAAATTTTTATTTCAATTTACACAAACTCTTTCAAAGCATAAGGTTTGTGGTTGGAATGAATAGGAATGAGAAAAGGAGATTTTGGTGGTAAAAAGTTGGGAATTACTGGTCTGTTTAACCCTTTATTTTGTATGAGGAAATCAGGGCCCAAAGAAGAAACTGACTTGCTTAAGGACACAGCACGAGTCACTGACAAAGCCAGGAGTAGGACTCAGGAGTCCTCACTGCCACCCCAGCATGCACCTGTCCCTTCACCTTCCTCAGCTGATAATGTTCCCAGCCCTTGGCCAACAGACTGCTCAGAATTGAAGGCAGGGGGAGGTAGAACGTGCTTTCCGGGTGTAGCTATGAGCATTTTGGCAGGTAGCAGCTGACTTCATTAGCCAGAGCATGAGGTTCCAGTTTAACCTATGGCCTCTAGCCTGCCTCCTCGGCCTCCTCTTGGAGGTGGACCACCCTCCCACACACACTCACACATCCTCACCCCAGACCCCAACAGATCAGACTACAAAGTAAAGAGCAAGGCCAATGGCTTTTGGGACTCTCAAGGCAAGGTGGCTTGTGAGACCACTGTTTCCAGCTTGTCTCTCAGATACGCAGGCTCCAAGCAGAGATGTGGTTAATGTCACTTCTGACCTCATGAGATGACAAGCAGGCCAGAAGAGGGGGTGTTGCCAGGACCTGTACTTTGGCCAAGTGGAAAGGAGTCAGGCAGATAGTTCCATCTGAGGGGTCCAGCTGAGGTAGGAAAAAGCAGAGGCAAACAGATAAGAGGCCAACCAAGTACAGGAGGTGAGAAATCCACACTTAGAATCCTAAATCAAAATCTGGGCCTCCAAGAAGCTCAGCAAGAAGCCACAGGCACAGAGCAGTACTGCTCCCGGGGAAATGGAAGTTGGTACTGCTGAGCACAGGCCAAGTGAGTCTGCTGGAGGACTGGTGCTGTCTTTGGAACTGAAAATAGCTTGGCTGGTAGCCAGCAGACAATTCTCTGGCATAGGTTTTCTCTGAGTCCTTGAGCCACTGCTTCTTTAAGAAAGCTGTGGCTAAGTAGAGGAAATGGGGGCAGGTAAGCCCCCCTGATTCCATCCATACTGTAGGACCAAACCTGGCCCTGTATATATCCCAGAAATGTTGGGAAGTCGCAGGAGATACTCTCTTATTTATGTTTGGCTGTATAGACTTTTTGTAGGGTTCCATCGAGCTATTCTAATGTTTCAAGCAAGAACCACACTTTTTTTTCTTCTAATAATCTAGTAATGGAGTCATTAGTCTCCAACCCCTAACATTGTTCTATTACAAACTATTCTTCAATACTTGTACCTGTTTATTCTTCTAGACAGGTTTTAGAATTATTATGTTAAATTCTAAGAAGATAGTCTTCTTGGGTTTTTGAGATGGTTTTAAATGTAAAATTTAATTTGCACAGAAAATTGACATCATAACAGTACCCACTGGAGAAGAAGCAGGGAGAACCTCATTTTTTCATGTTTCGTATTTTCTGGAAATAATGTGTGATAGCCTCTGGTATCTATGCCTGAGGCCACCCTGAATTGCAACGGGCTGCTCTTTCTCGGGAAGTGTTCTCTCTCTCCCTGATGGGTGTGGGACGTGGGACAAAAGGAGCTCTGTGGCTGCCTGGGGCCACCTGTGCTCTTTCCCCAGTGCCCTGATGGGTGTGGGAGTGTGGGACGTGGGACGGAAGGAGGCGAGCTCTGTGGCTGCCTCGGGCCACCTGTGCTCTTTCCCCAGTGCCCTGGTGCTGCTGATCGCTCAAGAGAAGGAAAGGAACGTGTTTGATCAACGTGCCATAGAGAATGAGCTGCTGGCCAGGTAAGGAAGGGAGAGGGCCTCCCGGTGTGGCCCCAGGACCGGGGAGGGACACTTGGAACAGAGCATCCACTCACAATGCCCCTTGCCCGCTTTTCCCAGGAACATCCACGTAATACGGCGACGATTTGAAGATGTCTCTGAAAAGGGGTCTCTGGACCAAGACCGTAGGCTGTTGATGTGAGTAGTCAGGGAGCATTCCCTGAGCACCCAATAGAGTGTGACTTAGGAACCTTATCCTACCACCCTCTTCCCCCAAACTATCCTTTCTCCTGGGAGATGTGATGGCTTGTTTCCTTCTTTCTAAATTGTAGGTGTGAATCTAAAGTATTCCATCTTCCTGGAAATTTTGGAGAAGGCTAGCCATGCTCTGCTTCTGAAGGGTTGTATCAGAGCTGTTGACATCTGGATCAGGGCATTCTTAAAGATAACCTTGGTTTCCATTTATGCCTAGGCTACCAACACTTTTCTTGCTCTTCCTGGTCAGGTCAGGCCTGGGCTGTTGGGCTGGGTAGTCAGGGAGGAAGAGGAGCAGTCGGCTCATTCTGTGATGATCTAAGTGCCATTCTCTGAGTTCAGGCAAGACCTCAAAGAGCCTTGATTTGTGTTCTAGCTCAGGCCCTACCCTTCCTTCCTGGGACCGCCACAAGGTGGCCTTGGTGTCACATATTTTAGTAGCATTGTTCCATGCACCCTCCATGTAATACCACAGTATCACTTACTATTTTTAAACTATGCTGCTTATCATATAAACAAAGTTAATTTCCTTTTCATTTTAAATGGATAAACCAAATATTGAGTACCCCACCGCCACTGAGTCAGTTCTGACTCAGCGACCCCCCTCGGGTTTCCAAGGCTGTAAATCTTTATGGAAGTAGATTGCCTCATCTTCCTCCCGTGGAGTGGCTGGTGGGTTCAAACTGCCTACCTTTGGTTAGCAGCCCAGCACCTTAACCACAGCACAACGAGAACTCCTTAAACATTGAATAGGTCAAAGAAAAGGGGAAGAAGTTCAAAAAGACAGTCTGTATCTTAATTAGATTTGTAATTTTGCTTCTCCCTTATACCCACTCTTGCCATTTTTTAAATCCGAGCCTAGTTTCAGCTACTTCAAGCAGTGAAAATACAAGTGTTTTTTGATAAATACGGTAATATTATCCTGCTATGCAGTAGTTTGGAGCCCACGTTTTTTGAATTTGGCTAATTCAGTTCTGATTACCTGCGTGTTGCCCTTCTGACCTTCCTAGAATGCCTCTAAACAAACAAAAAACCAAACTCACTGCCGTCAAGTCAGATCCAACTCATAGCGACCCCACCTTGGGTTTCAGAGGCAGTATCTCTACGGAAGTAGATTGCCCAACCTTCCTTCCAAGGAATGGCTGGTGGGTTTGAACCGCCAGCCTTCTGGTTAGCAGTCAAATGCCTTAGGCACTACGTCACCATATCTCCTAGAATCTGCAGAATTCTAAAGCGGCTCGCTCTTTCTTCAACAGTCTAGACATTCCTTCCTGCACACCTCCACGTTTTTCAGCACAACCACTGGGGTGCAGGTATCTATTTCCACTGGTTCCAATGAACCCCCGTCTAGGCCACCCCTGTGGACTAACCTATGTTGATATACCCAGGAAAAGATTGAACCACTGGGCATATCAGTTATAAATTAACACAGCAGCTTTCTCCATTCTGTGTCCTAGGGATGGCCAGGAAGTTGCTGTGGTTTACTTCCGGGATGGCTACATGCCGAGTCAATATAGCCTACAGGTTAGTATTTCCTGTGAGACCATTCTTCTCCTCTTGGGACCCACCAGAGCTCCAGAGAGACTCAACTCAGGCTCCACAACAACCGGCGCTTTTCCCTGGGCCCTGAGCTCAGAGCCTCAGGGAACTTGTTGCTAGAATGTCCTGTCCTCCTGCAAGATTTTTCTCCCTCTCACTCTCCACAAACACACTGTCTTCCAGGACCCGAATCCTCAGGAATCTGTGGTACTTCAGCCACTCACACTCCTTCCAGTGGTATGCTGGTAAATGCTTAACAGCTGTCCCTCTGAGGGGAAAAGCCCCAGTTGGTAGCATTTGTTAGCGTTTTTGTGATGTAAATATTCCCACCTGGCAAATTTCAAGCTGCCCAAGCGAACATCTCCTAACAGAGTTGGGAAGAGATGCAGACAGTCAAGCCAGCTCCAGCACACCACTGACCATTCCTCCCTGCCAATTCTTGCCTGTCCTTTATCTGAGTCAAAGTCTTTTCTTTCATCTGCCCCATTCCTGTTAGTGACGGTAATGATAATATCACCTAATTTGGTAACTACATGGTAATATCACCTACCATGTAGTTTCCAAATTACTTTCCACATCCATTATTTCATTGACTGCTTATAACCACTCCATGAGGTGTGTGATTATCTCCATTATATGCATGGAGAAAATAGGGTTTGAAGAGATGCCAGGGCTTATCTAAGATCCTATAGAGACTTCCCAGACTTTCTGACTCTTAGTCCAGTGGCCTTCCCAGCATATCATTCTTCTCCCCCTGCCATGAATGTGCACAACATGGAGAGCTAAAAAGCCCTGCTTTCAGTTGGGAGAAGGTAAAGGGAGAAATAAATAAGGAAATACCATGAGCAGTGGGCTGGGGGTTATGAGCCTTTGTGACCATAGCCCTTCTGGGGCTCTGCTTCACTATCTGAACGGTGGGAATGACACTGAAAACAAATTGAGGGAGCTCCTTCCAGACCTACAAGTCTTTGAATCTAGAACTCTCTCTAAGGCCCAGTTCTGAGTGGGGTAGCTCGCCAGGGGGAGCAGCCCAAGAGAAGGCCCTCCCCTCTAGAGGAGTTGTCAGCAGTGGTGTGTGAACTTGCTGGTGAGAGAAGAAAGAAGCTGTCCGTTGGGAAAAATGGATCTAGGTTCCAAGACAAGGAGATTGAGGAAAGGGGCCAAAGAAAACTTAGAGAAGAGATTGTGCTAACAAGAAAAGAAGTTAGTGCATAAGGTGGTAAATATTTTTAGGGCCCTAAAATGCTCAAAGCAGGTTTGGAACATGGAGATCAAATCCGCAAGCCCCAGTGACTTGCTAGGTGATCACGGTCAAGTCGCTGCTCGTGTCTGAGTTTTGCTTTATCTGCTTCTGTCACAATGGGGTACTTCTTTGGGTTCATCTCTGATGATCTGGCCACAGTGACTCTACCTGGAACACCAGCCTAGTAGTTAGGTGGCTGTGATTATTGGTGAAAACCAGGCAAAGGTGCTACAGGCGGACAAATTACATCAAAGGAAGGACTGCATAGGGAGGTAGCGGTATAGAGATAATGGACTCCATAGGTCATAGCCTTAATCCTGCTATGGGCAGGAGCCAAGGACAGACGCTCCTGTAGTGCCTGCGAAGGAGGACCAGAGCTGCTAAGAATGAACCCCTGCTGGTCCCTTGCCTCTCACACCTTGTATTCTCGGCACACCATACATTCATTCTGCAATTATGCATCTACAGGCCTTCTTGTATATTGTTCTGTTCCCCTGAGTACTTTCCCCGTGAAGTCTCACTTGTCCTCAGGACCCCACTCAAATTTCACCTCATTCAATAACAAAAAAAAAATCAAAACCATTTATTGAGCACCTACAATGTGCCAGGCACTTTGTTAGACACTAGGATACCACAGAAAGTAAGACAACAAGGACCTAGTCCTTATGGAGATCACAATCTGGTCAGGGAAGTGGATATTGAAAGTAAACAAAAGGAAAAAACTTTTCCTAGCTTAGGAATGAAGCAACAGGGTGAAATGAGAACTATGGGGAAACCCACATTAAATAGGGTTTAGGGAAGTCTTCCTTGATAAGATGACTTTGAGCTGAGACTTAGGATAAGAAGGGCTCAGCTCTCCATGGGGAAAAGTAAAAGAGAATTCCAGGCAGAGGGGAAAAACAGTAAAAATGCATAGTCCCTGAGAAGGGGATGGGGTTTGTGCATTTGAGGAATGACTGGCCATGTGGCTGGAACATGTGAGTGAGGACTAAGGGCATGGTTTGGAATGAGATTGATAAAGTAGACAGGGACAGATCCTATAAGGCCTTCTAGGCCATGGTAAGGAGTTTGGATTTTATTTGGAGAACACTGGAAAGCTGAATTCATAAGCAAATGGCTTACCCTCTTGAAACCTCATCAGCAATTTATCTGCACTTTTGCCATTTTTTGTTTTTAGTTAGTCATGTGTCATTGTGCTAGACTGTGAGCTTCTGTGGAGGGCTCACACTTGCCTCACAAGGATGGTGCAATGATCCTGGGAGATAATGATATGAAAATATAAAGCCTAATACCTGGTCCCAGATGGCTGCTCATTCAGGGTCAGCTGAAGTGAAGGAAGTACAATTCCTTTTGTCATCTTCTCTCTGCAGAACTGGGAAGCACGCCTACTGCTGGAGAGGTCGTGTGCTGTCAAGTGCCCGGACATTGCCACACAGCTGGCTGGCACTAAGAAGGTGCAGCAGGAACTGAGCAGGAAGGGTGTGCTGGAGGCACTGCTGCCTGGCCAGCCTGAGGCTGTGGCCCGCCTCCGTGCCACCTTTGCTGGCCTCTACTCATTGGACATGGTGCGTGGGCAGACCCAGTTTCTCCTACCACAGGCCTCCTAGGCAGAGACCTGGAGCCCAGTGTGCTGGGGAGGCTGGAGTTGGCATTGACACCAGACTTGGTCAGTGATGCTCTCTCTGGGAGGACCACTAGAGGCCTCGGGTAGGTGAGGGTGGGCAGCCTCGCAACGGGATGATGGAGGCTGGTGACCAGGGGAGGGGACTGAAGCAGACAGCAAGGACTGAGAAATCTCTGCACCCTTTCCAGGCTCTGCTGCAGAGTCCGAGTTTTTGCCAGAGAAAGCCTGTTCTCGTTGCACTTGTTGCTGCGGGGACCGGATGGGGCCACATCCAGATAGTAGCATCCAGCTTGCCGGAGTTTATGGCTGTCCCCTCCTGCTTTTGCCTCTTTGGCTTTCAGACTGCTGGTGACTGCTTGCTTGCCTCCTGCCAGGGCGAAGAAGGGGACCAGGCCATCACCGAGGCCCTTGCTGCCCCACACCGATTCGTGCTAAAGCCCCAGAGGGAGGGAGGAGGTATGTAGTTACCCCTTTGCAGGACTGCTCAGTGAGAGGGTGCTAGTAGGCTGTCACCAGCACTGACTGACCCTTGTTTTGGGCACAGTCTCAGGCTCTGAGGGACACAAGAGAAAATGACTCAGGCCCACACCTTGGTCAGTGTCCTGGGAGATCCTGCAACCATGTGCTGTGGAGAACAGGGGAATCTGATTAACCAGCACTAGAGGATTTGGACAAGTTGCATTTGAGGTGCCTGTAGGTAGATTGTGGGGAAGTGGGTAGAGGAATATTTATTAGGAAGTTGGACGGAATACATATCTGTCTTCCTGCCTAGTTTGAAACTCTTTGAGGACAGGGATCATGGGCCCAGAGATCATTTTTAGTCTGGATCTTAAGAGATGGCCAGGAGTTTCCCTGTAGGGAGAGCATTTCATACAGAAGGAGCAACCACAGGCAAAGGGCCATGAAAGCATGGCATTTAGAGATTAATGAGTAATTATTGAGGTTGGAGAATAGTGTGGAAGATGGGAGACAGGGATTTGGGCTGGGAAAGATGGTTTGGGGCCTAATTTAAAAAGGCATTGACTGTATATTAGGAAATTGGATTTTATGCTGAGGACAGTGGGAAGCCATTAGAGTTCTAAGGAGGGAAGGGCTATATCCAGGATCCATGTTTCAGCCATTGTAGAGGATGGTCTAGAATGAGGAGAGACATTTGTGACAGAGACCGTGAAGGAGGCTGGTGCCAGGAGAACGATGAAAGAGACTGAGGTAGGGCTGTGATAGTGTGCAGCACAGTTTGTCAGAGTTAGTGACAGTGGTTCTGAGAGGTAATGCAGAGGGAGGAGTTAAATGGGACTCAGAGATGGCTTTCACCTGATTGGCAGTAGGAAGACCTGGGGGGGGGGGCAGGTTTAAGCAGAGCTCTGGTAGCGTAGTACCTAAGGCACTTAATTGCTAACCAGAAAGCTGGCGGTTCAAATCCACCAGCCACTCCTCAGAAGGAAGGTTGGGTAGTGATACCACCTCGGAAACCCATGACTGCTATGAGTCAGTCTGACTCGAGGGCACATAACATATAACAAAACAATGAGTTCTGTTTGGAGATGTGGAGTTTGTTTGAGGGGCCTGTGGAACATCCATATGGTGTATAGAGCAGGGAGCTTGATTTGAAGATCTGAGAGTTAACGACTTACCAGATATAGCTGGAGCCCTGGGAATGAAAAAGGTCTTACTGGAAAAATGTGTGTGTATGGAGAACAAGGGTAAAGGCTGATTCCTAGGGAGCCTTAATATTTAAGAGAAGAGGAGCCAGTGATGAAGGTTAAGAAGGAACATTTATAGATGGATAGGAGAAGAATCAGGGCAGAATGGTGTGGTGGAAGGTATGTTCACATGTGTAAGGACTCTTACACATGTGAAGGTTGACATTCTGTCCTTGGTAACCAGACCTGTACTGACCTCACTGAGCTCATGTCAGGAAGAGAGGTTGCTGATGAGTAGCCCACTCAGTCTTGCCTTTATGGCTCCAGAAGTGAGGGCATAGGGTAGGGGAGGTGGGCAGAGGGTCCCAGGTGACCAGCCAGTGGAATTGCAGGTAACAACCTATATGGAGAAGAGATGGTCCAGGCCCTGGAGCAGCTGAAGGACAGCGAAGAGAGGGCCTCCTACATCCTCATGGAAAAGATTGAACCTGAGCCTTTTGAGAATTGCCTGCTCCGGCCTGGCAGCCCTGCCCGAAGGGCCCAGTGCATCTCCGAGCTGGGCATCTTTGGGGTCTATGTCAGGTGAGCAATCAGGAGGGGCTCTTCCTATCACCTCTCTGCCAAAATGCCAACCAAGCAAGGTTGGAGGGAGCACTGGATAGGGAGTCAGGAATCCTGGGCTTCGGTCCTAGCTTTGCCAGTCCTTGGCTGTGGTAGCTGTTTCCTTATCTATAAAATTAGACCAATGACCCAAGCCTTGCTCACTTCAGGGTTATCAAATGAAGCTCAGATGAGATGTGCTTTGCAACTATAAAGGAAATTTCAAGTAGTGTCAAGAGGGATGAGAAAATAAGGATTGTTAACCTAGGACTAGAAGAGGACCCTAGGGAAGAGATCATTTGGATCCAGCTCCCAGGCTGCTGGGGATTCTGAGGAAAGGCAGGATGGGCCCCTAGATGCCATTTGGTGCCTTTGAAAAGCTGAGTGGCCCCCTGGATTTGCCTACATAATGTTTTTCATGTTGTAGTTGTTAGATGCTGTCGATTCCAACTCATAGCAACCCTATAGGACAGAGTCGAACTGCCCATAGGGTTTCCTAGGCTGGAATCTTTATAGAAGCAGACTGGCAGGTCGTTTCTCCTGCAGAGCCACTGGTGGGTTCACACTGCCCACCGTTTGGTTAGCAGCTGAGTGCTTAACCATTGCACCATCAGGGCTCTTAGCCCCCTGGCTTTGGGTTTAAGCACTAAAGAATCAAAAGGAGAGGAAGACTCAGGACTTGGTGTGGAATAGCTCCTGTACCCTCATACTGCTTCCTGCAAAATACTCCAAGGACAGGGTTAGACAGTGACACCAAAGTCTGTCCTCTCTATAACCTCCCCCTCTACCACCTGCATCATTTCTACCTGCCCCTTCCCACTAATCCTCAACACCACCATGGCCAGCTTAACAGAGGTAGAGAAGGAAATTCTTAGCTACTGAGTGTGAAATGTGAGCCTGGCATCATGCCAAGTGTTTTTCCTGCCTTATTTAATCCCCCAGATCATCTTGCAATGCGAGGGCTATTATCCCTATTTTAAATCATGGACAATGATATTTAGAAAGGCTAAATAATTGCTCAAAGACACAGAGCTAGTATAACTTTCAAGCTAGGATTCAGACCCAAATCTGACTCCAAAATCCTAGCACTTCCTTGAGGTTAGTCACCCATGTTCTGCTCAGCTGGGACCAGTGAAGGGTTCTGAGTTTGGGGGCTCAGTCCAGGTGATAAGAGTTGTATGTCTCCCGCCCCCATCTCTGTAGGCAAGGAAAGACACTTGTGATGAACAAGCACGTGGGGCATCTGCTTCGAACCAAAGCCATTGAGCATGCTGATGGTGGTGTGGCCGCAGGAGTGGCAGTCCTGGACAATCCATACCCTGCGTGAGGGCACAACCAGGCTGGCCAAGACTTCTCTCAGGAGACCTTCTGTCCTCTGTCCTTGTCAGTCCTCTCGTAGCCCTTCTGAGGGGATTCTCTCCACCTTCCTTGGGAGGGCTAGTCTCTTCCAGAGACGCCTAGGGTCTTTGTGGAGGGGTAAATGCGCTGAGGACCAGAGGAGGTGTGTTACCCTTAGATGAGATCTAGAGGCCCCTGAATCCTCCAAGTGTGGGTATAGCTGAACCCTCCTGTCAGCCCCTCATCAGCCTTTTCAGCAGGTCCCAGCGCCTGACTTGGGATAAGACTGGGGGGTAAGAGGAGGAGTGGAGGCATAGCCTTCCCCAACTCTGCGTTAAGTAAAAGTACATTGCTGGTTCTGTGAGTCCTTGGTTTGTGCATGTACGGGAGGAAGGAGTCATAATCTGGGTCAGCCCACTTAAGGTGGCTTAGAGGTGACTAGGCTGTACTTGGGATCTCCCTAGACTCAAACCCTATGAACCTGAAGTTCCAAGTCTTAGTCGCTCATTAAGGCTCTCTTCAGATCATAGGAAAGAAAGAGGGTCCCTGGCATGAGTGAAAGAGTGAGGGTAACTGTGATGGGACATCGTTAACTGTGAACTTTAGCTGCTTTTGAATCTTCTGCTCAACTCGAGGACTTGTCAAGGGGCCCGTGAGTGAAGCCCTGCCTACCTCTGCCCAAAGCAGAAGTTCTAAAAAGAGGATATTGGGGTAGGCTTGGAGAAAACCACTCCCTTTTTACTGCCTCCCCCACCAATCAGAGTAGCTAACGAGTATACAGTGTGTAAGATACACAAGAAAACAAGTCACCACCTTCCTGAGGTCACAGACTTTATTCCTACAACCAAAGGGCTTGAACATGACTGAGGCAAGAAGAGTTTCATCTGAGAGTTTCTTATGGGCAGGGCTCTGTTCAGAGCAGGGTGGGAACAGAGGACAGGGAAGACAAGTTCCTCTGGTACTAGGAACACAACATGTCTACTCTCTCAGTGAAGCAGATTATCTGAAAACCCTCTGGAGACCAAATCTACCCTCATAGCCCCTGGAGCAAATGGGCACACAGCACTGTCATCATCTGGCACTAAAGAGAATTTAAACCCCGAACAGAACCAGCAAAGTGTTATAAAAAATAGTAATTGTCCCAGGACCACGAGTAGGCATTTCTAAGTGCAAGTACATGCCCAGTGTAAGTGCTGGTGCTTCCTGAGAGAGCTGAGGCAGGGTTACAGAGCTGCTCCCTGCTTCAGTCGAGGCCCTCACTTGCCCTCTCAACACGTAATGTTGGTTGGGGACATAACCTTCAGATCCAAGTTCTGGGCTCTGAGGGCTCTTTGCAGGCTGAGCTTATAGGAGTGTGAGGTTGACCTGGGCCCTGTCCCGTCTGCTTGGCAGTCACAGGAAGTTTTCTCCGCCCAGGGGCAAATCTGGTCCTCAGTCCCAGGCAGCAGGTTGAGAGAGGTGGTGTGGGTGAGCAGCACTAGCCCTCAGCACTCCTCCATGGGGGGCAGGGTGGATGGGCACAACTTTTGAGAGCCAAATGGGGAATCACAGGTAAAAGTCAGGGTCTTGTTCACTGGGTGGCCAGGCAGCGGTGGCTGAAGAGGTGGCTGATGACAGATGGGTCAGCCACAGTAGATGTGTCCCCCAGGTTGTGGTCATTCTGAGCGATTTTCCGAAGCACACGTCTCATGATTTTCCCTGGGGGAACCACAGGCTTTTGGTCACCTGGTGACAGCACTGACCCACCCCCTGCCAAAGGCTCCCATGCACACATACTCCCCCACCCTTGGCCTCAGCCAATCACAGAGGGGCCTCGGAGCATACCTGAGCGAGTTTTAGGCAAGGCAGGTGCATTCTGGATGTAATCCGGTGTGGCAATGGGGCCGATCTTTTCTCTAACTGTAACCAACATCATCAAGCATTTCTTCAGCATCTTTAGCCAGGCCCCCGGAAACCAAGGTAGAGATGGCTTTGTTTCCCACCTATTTCATCTTCAAGGCCCTGACCACAGAGTCATTCTCAGGCTCACTGCCTATCTGTCTGTCTCTTTCTAGCACATCATCTCTTTACTCTCATTTTATCTTAATCTACCAGAATGGAACTCAGGTTCTGGAATCACCCTGCTGGGGTTACTAGCAGTGATTAGCAAGTGATTTAACTTTCCGGAACCTCAGTTTCTTCATCTTTAGAAGAATGAGGGTAACAAGGTCTATTTCATGGGGGTGACTGTAGGGAGTAAATGGGATAATGCATTTAAACCACTTAGCCCTTTGGTGGCACAGAGAAGTGGTCTATAAATGTTAGCGATGCTTATTATCCTAGTGGAGATACTAGTGGGAGACTGAGCAGGAAGAGGACAACCGATCACTGGAGCCCCCTGGGATCTGTTCATGGTTTGGGGAGCAGCTTGCTCCTTCCCCTCAATAACTTGCTGTGGTAACTGGGCTACCAAGACAGACCCCGCAGTCCCTGCCCAGGGAGGCTCCTCACTCTGCTTCTTGAGTTCCTCGGTAAGGGTGGGGCTGAAGGTGTGGCCATCACACAAGGTGACAAAGCAGTACAGGCATTCACCCTTCACAGGATGAGGGTGTCCAACCACAGCGGCTTCCACAACAGCCTCGTGTTCCACGAGCGCCGACTCCACCTCAGCTGTGCTCAGCAGGTGTCCTGGTCAAGGGGAAGGAAGTGCCATGAGAGAGAGATCCCAATTTCTCACCCCAGCCTCTGCTCTACTGAACCCACAGGGCAGGCCAAGTCTGGCCAAATGGAGAAGGCCCTTCATTCATTCCTCACATGGCATCTTTCCAGTTACCCCACCAACCTGGTTCCCCTCCTTTAGGACATTCCAGTGTTCATCTCTTCCTCCGAAACCGGGGCCATAAGTCAGTGTTGTACCTCAGGCATGGTCTGGCCAAAGGCCTGTACTGGTGCTCTCAGAAGGCTTTGGCTGGGAGTTGCCAGCAGGGCAAAGCTAATGAGATGGGAAAGTGGTCCCTGGCCCTCACCAGATACGTTGAGCATGTCATCAATCCTGCCAGTGATCCAATAATAGCCGTCCTGGTCCCTCCGGCAGCCTGGGAAGCAGAGGTGAGGTCACACACCAAGAAATGCACAACATAATACACATCCCACAGTAGGAATAAATGTACATTTACCAACTGCCACACCTACTCCAGTAGCCTCCTAACATGGCTTCCTGCTTCCACTCTTGCTCTCTCTGGCAGCCAGCATCCAAGATGGCCCCAGTGATCTCTGCCTCCTGGTAGTCATACCTCAGTGTAAGTCTAAGTCTCCTTTATCATTTTACTAGTCTGTGTGACCACTAGAATATGGCAGAAGTGGTGGGATGTCAGTTCTCAAAGCAGGTTATAAAAGATACTGCAGCTTCTGACTTGGCTGCAGGGGCTTCCAGTAAGATGGTGGAATAGGCAGACAAGCTTCCCAGACCCTCTTCAACAAAGAACAGAGAAACCAATTGACAGAGATACAGAAGATAATCCTGGAGCCCTGAGCTTTGACAGGAACAGTATAGAAGTGGATTAGGCACCAACTAGTGGAAAAACCTGAACGAAATCACTGAGTACACAGATGGTGGAGTGGTGGACTGTCAGCTACCCTGACGGCACCAACAGCCTGAATATTTCTAAGTGGTGTTGGGACCTGAGAATTGACCTAAAGATCAGCTGTGGTCACCACAGGCTGCAGGGACAACTGTGCTGTTGGCCTATGACTAGGGAGGGACACAGCAAGGAGGGAGACAACCTGAGCTGTGGACTTTTGGCTATCTGGAGGGTACAGCCATTTTGATTGTTTACAAGTGGTGGCCATTTTGGATATTTAAAGTGACCGAGGGTGTAGCCATTTTGAATGTTTACAAGTGGTGGCCATTTTGGATATTTAAAGTGACAGCATTCTCATTCAGAGTCCAAGGACCTAAGAATAGGTTCTGTTTGCCAAGGGCAGCAGAAACATATGGGAGGCTGATACCAGGAAAGGAGACAGGTGGTGAAGGTATAAGTGCTGCCAACTAGTGAACAGAGGAGCACAGTACCCTGCTTACGTAGATAGCATACAAACAAAATGAAAATTATGGACAAGTCACTCCAATATACAATCACTAATTAAATATAAACACAAAAATGTCACAATGCCTCAGAGACAACAGATCATCACAGTCTACATAAAGAAACAAGATAAACCAGGAGAAATAAGGGACCAGGATGGAGACCCAAAACACATCTCTGCAGAAGAAGCAGCATTGGAACTCCTTGATAAGGAATTCAAAGGAATTATATTTAGGTACCTTCAATGGATTGAGAAACAGATCAAGGAAAACACCAACAAAATTGAGGAAAACAGAAAATCCTAGAACAAGTTTGAAAGACAACACAAGAACAAAATGACAAAAACAATGAAAAATTAGAAATGAGACAGAATCTACACACACAAATCCAGAAGACTAATACTAAATTTTCAGAAATAGATAACATATTGAATGGGAAAGGAGTACAATTGAATTAATGGAAGACAGAATTAGTGAGACTGAAGGCAAATACCTTAATACTTCTTTGGAAAGGGATTAATCAGAAAAGAGATCCAAATGAAGAAAGCCTAAGGTTCACGTGGGATGCCATCAAAAGGAATAACATACATGTAATTGGAATTCCAGAACAGGAAGAGACAGAGAAAATTGTAGAAGATTTGTCAGAAGAGAATTTCCCTGGTATGATGAAAGATGAGAATATATCCATTCAGGAAGTCCAAGGAACTCCAAACAGAATAGATCCCAAAAGAAAATCACCAGGACAGATTATCATCAAACTCACCAAAACTGAAGACAAAGAAAATCCTGAAAGCAGCACAGGAAAAGCAAAAAGCCTACAAGAGGCAACCAATAAGACTAAGCTCGTGTTTCTCAGCAGAAACCATGCAGGCGAGAAGACAATGGGATGGTATATATAAAACCCTGAAAGAAAAATTTCCAATCAAGAATTATATACCCAGCAAAATTGTCCCTCAAATATGATGGTGAAATTAGGACATTTCCAGATTAGTAGAAATTAAGGGAATTCATTAAAACCAGACCAACCTTACAAGAGATGCTAAAGGGAGTCCTTTGGACAGAGAACCAACAACTTCAAACAACAACCAATAATTAACACACATGATGATATAATCCAGAAACCAACCCAATTATGGAAGTATCCAAAGAAAATAAGCCTACAAGATTATATACAGGGAACCAGAGACATCAATTGACAAATGAGGACAACTACAAACCAAAAAGAGGGGAAAACATTGTGTAGTTACAGAACTTCTAAATGGTTGGGAAGTCAAGACAACTGCAAGATAGAATAGACTGTTCTAAACTTGGGAAGAAAATTATAAATCACAGGGTAACCTCAAAGAAAAATATAAACCTTCACATCCAAATGAAAAAGAGGACCAGCACAAATATTTGGCAAATACTAAAACGATAGCAACGAAAGAAGTGATAACGCGATTCATAAACAAAACAAGCTCAGCACAGAAAATTATATGGAACAAAGAAATCGACATCACGACAAAGAACACAACAAAATAACAGCAACAAATTCATACTTGTCAATAATTTCATATCTGACAAGGAATTTATCTCTAAAATTTATAGAAAACTCCAGCACCTCAACAACAAAAAGATTAACAATCCCATTAAAAAATGGGCAGAAGACATGAATAGACACTTCACCAAAGAGGATATTCAGGCAGCCAGCAAATAAATGAAGAAATGTTCAGGATCATTAGCCATTAGAGAGATGCAAATCAAAACAATAGTGAGCTTATCATCTTGCCCCAGCACTAGTAGCAAATTTCAACAAGACAGAAAATAACAAATGCTGGTGAGGATGTGGAGAGATTGGGATTTTCATACACTGCTGGTGGGACTGTCAAATGATACAACCACTGTGGAAAACAGTACGATTTTCCTTAAAAAGCTAGAATTAGAAGTACTATTTGACCCAGCAATTCCATTACTAGGTGTATATCCTGAAGAAGTGAGAGGCAGGACAAGAACAGATATATGCATACCCATGTTCATTGCAGCACAATTTACAATAGCAAAAAGATGGAAACAACCTACGTGCCCATCAACAGAAGAATGGATAACCAAACTGTGGTACATAGACACAATGGAATACTATACAACCCTAAATAATGCAGAATCTGCAAAACACTGCATAACTTGGAGGCCACTATTCTGAGTGAAATAAGTCAATCACAGGAGGACAATTATAGTATTAGTTCATTATTATAAAAAGTCAAGGAAATGTTTATATATGGAATGAAACTTTCTTTGTTGGTTTCCAGGGGTGGGAGGGGAGGGAACACTACGAACAACAACAAAAAAGCATCGACCCATGTCGCATGTCACTTTAGTTTTATGTCTTTCACTGTTGTTGTTGTTGTTGTTATTTGCTGTAGAGTTGGACCCGACTCATAGCGACTCCTCCTTGGGTTTCCAAGGCAGTATCACTACAGAAGTTGATTGCCCCATTTTCCTTCTGAGGAGTGGCTGGTGGGTTTGAACCGCCAGCCTTCTGATTAGCAGTCAAATAGCTGAGGCACTACGCTACCAGAGCTCCTATAAATAACTATACACCCACCTAAAGTCTATTCTCAGGAAGTTATTTTTCAAACAGTAAATCGGTTCCTCTCACTCCCCTGCTTAAAATCCCTAACGATCTCCCACTGTACTTAGAATAAATGAAGTTCCTTACCATGGCCCACAAGGCTCTATGTAATCTACCTCTCCAACTTCATGAACTTCCTTCCATTTGCTCACTATATTCTAGCCACGCAGACTTCAGTCTGTTCCTAAGATATTTCAAGCTTGTGTCCCTCTGCCCAGAACACTCTTACTCCAGGTTTTCCCATGCCTGGCCCTTTCTCACCCATCAGGTCTTTGCTCAAAGGTTACTTCAGGAAACCTCTGATCATTCCATGTCCGCTGGCCATCCCTGCGGACACTTTATCACATTGTCCTGTTTCTTTTTCTTCAAAGTTTCTTACTTATTGCTACCTACTAGCAGGGGTTTGTTTATTTGTTTGTTTTTGCTGGATTTTTTTTTTCTCCCCCGTTTAGGATGTAAGCTCTGTAAGAGCAGGGACTGTACCTAGCTTATTCATGGTAATATCTCCCGTGCTTAGAACTTTGCCTGAACATAGTAGATGCTCAATAAACACTTATGGATGAATGGCTTAATGCATGGACAGATCCATGTCCATCAATCCATGTCCCCAGGGTCCAAACATGGGAACATAACATCACATAGTAACACAATGCCACATGTCCCATCTCTTTCAGCACAGAAGCAATGGAAAGTAAAACCTCTTTCCTCATGCATCACATTTCAGGGATGCCAGGCCTGCCAGCAATACTCATTCCTGTCTTCAAGTCTTCTCTGTAGCTCTGGACACCAGACACTGACACGTATGATGTGTTCCTCTCTCTCCTCTTCTTTACCCCAATCAATGTTTTATGAAAATGCAAAGGAAAGGGACATGGCTCACCATCTCCTGTCACGTAGTACCCAGGGAACTTCTTAAAGTAGGTGGTCTCAAACCGTTCATGGTTCCCATAGACTGTGCGCATGATACCTGGCCAAGGCTGCTTGAACACCTGGGGAGTGAAGAAGACACAGTGGTCACATCTGCTACACTGTCTCACTGGAAGACAGTCATAGCTGTGCCAAACCTGAGGGGAAATTTTCCTGAATGCCATTCCTGAGAAGCAGGAGAAAGTACAGGCTTTGGAGATAGATAATCCTGGCTTAGGTCCCAACTGTGGCATTTAGTACCTGTGTGACCTCGGGTAATGACTTCTCTGACCTTCAGGATCCTTGTCTGTAAATCAGAAAGTCATCTACCTTCCAAAATTATCCTGAGTTTTAAGTTAAATAGTACATGACAGTTACCTAGCAGTGTTGTTAGTGATAAGCATTTAGTAAATTTGAGTCTTTTGGGTAATCTCTCAGGAAAGCAGTTTCAGTTTGATGTATGAATGAAAAGACTTATTATTGCCCACATACATGAGCAAATAATTATAGCCCCCATTAATAGCATTCTGTAGCAGCAGATTGTTGAGATGGACAGAACTCTAGGCTAAGTATCAAGGCCTGGATTCAAGTTCTGTGCCTGTTACTAACTTGCTCTTGGGAAAGTGAAGTGGGGGTGGTGAATGGGAGCTGGTGGTCTCCAAGGTCCCTACACGTACTAATATAGCTCAAGCTCACTGCCATTGAATCAGATCCGACTCATAGCGACCCCTCCTTGGGTTTCCGAGGCAGTATCACTATGGAAGTAGATTGCCCAATCTTCCTTCCAAGGAGTTGCTGGTGGGTTTCAACTGCAAACCTTTTGGTTAGCGGTCAAATGCCTTAGGAACTATACCAGAGCTCCCAAAAGTACTGATATAATAACCACAATAATAGCTAACATTTATCAAGCACTAACTGTGAGGTTCTGTGTTAAAACCTTTATATGGATTATCTAACTTAATCAATCCAGTAGGAGACATGGGTACCATTATAACCCCATTCTATATTTAAGCAACTTTAAGTTCAGAGAGGCTAGGTAACTTATCTGAGGTCACAGAAGAGGCAGAGCCAGGATTTCAACCCAGGCAGGCTGAATCCGGAGCCTAGGTGATTTTCCACTGTTTGAAATGTCGTTTTACTCTAGAATGTTTGTCAAGGGAAGAGGTGGGACTAAGTCATCCAACCCAAAAAGTTGTCTTAGAGGTTTCTGAGCAGGCTGCAAAAGGGCCCTCAGGAGTCCCATGGTCCCAAGGTCAGAGATGCAAGCCAAGTATCCAGAAGGATCCCCCCAAGGTCTTTCAGCAGAGGGTAAACCCCCAACAACAGAGCTTCCTCCCCGCAACTACCAAGAGAAGTTAGATTCTAAAATTTACAGCAAGTATAGTACCCCTTTGTGGATACTCTCCTACCCTCAAAAAACCCCAAGGACCAAGGGCTCACCAGATAACCTTCAGCTTCACCCTCCAACTCTTCCCCAGACTCATTGAGGATTGCAGGAGCTACGCCAAAGAATGGGAAGGTCTAGAAGCAAATGGGAGACAGTGCCTAAGGAGAGGAATGAGGCGACTGATTCAACTCCCTACCTCTCCCAAGAAAGCCTGGCACCCCAATTTCCTCACACACATATCAGTCCAGTGCTCACCCACTACATAGAACAAATGCTCCAAGGCCCTCTCCCTGCCTAGCCCCAAACCAGCCAGGGTAGCCATACTCACAGCAGAACCAGGCTTCATGGGTGTGGCACCAGGGAGGGGGGTCAGCATATGGCCACCCTGTGGAAGTCAGAAATTAGGGGTGTGAGTCAGTCCTTGCACACTGTCCCTGAGCCCCAGCCCTCTGAACCCCTCACTCACTGTCTCTGTCTGCCAGAAGGTGTCCACAATGGGGCAGCGCTGGGCACCTACCACCCGGTGGTACCACAGCCAGGCCTCAGGGTTGATGGGTTCACCCACTGTGCCTAGTACCTGTAAGGATGCCCGGCTATGCCTTGGGCAGGGAAATGAGGAAAGAGGAAGGCTCTGAGCACTACTGGGATCCAGGAAGACACACCCAGGCTCTTCTCCTGCCCCTCCCGTATTCTAGGCCAGGGTGTTGGGACAGTAGAATGGAATAGACTATGCACCCAAGCCAGCACTTAGCTCTAAGAGACACCCACAGGGCAGCAGTTAGGGAGGAGAGGGATCTCACTTGGTGACAGGTTCATCTCCAAACTTCATGAGTAGGCGGATGGCTGTGGGTGCTGTGTAGAACTTGGTCACCTTGTACTTGTCCACGATGCTCCACAGGCGGTCCACGTCTGGATATGTGGGGATCCCCGCAAACTAACCCCAGTGAAGTCTGGTCATCCCTGGTCTTTTCCAAACCCCACCATCCCCCAACCATACCCTCAGGCTCAGTATTTTGCCCTTTCTGACCAACCCCAGTATCTTTACTCCCTGACTACATAAGCCAAGAGGCCCTCCTAGTCAATGTACACAAACCCCTCAGAATTCCTCTTTCTCCAAAGCCCAGGAAACAGGTCATTGTGTAAACCCTCTTGCCTCTAGAGTAAGTGTCTTTGGGAGGTAGTCACCCAGGATCATCTTGTCCATCCCCAACTCTAGGCCAAATGGCCGTAGGTCCTAGCTCCCTTCTCACCAAAACACCGGTGGCAGCATTAGCCAGTGGCCCGT
The DNA here is from genome assembly GCF_000298275.1 of Orycteropus afer afer. Classification (NCBI taxonomy): domain Eukaryota; kingdom Metazoa; phylum Chordata; class Mammalia; order Tubulidentata; family Orycteropodidae; genus Orycteropus; species Orycteropus afer. Next base: position 10,791,767 of record NW_006921607.1, on the reverse strand, counting down.
AAGTGATATAGGAATGACCAGTGATCCAGCCAATGTCTGCTGTGCACCAGAACACGTCCTCCGGGTGAAAGTCAAACACGTACTTGAAGGTCGTGGCCACATAGAGCATGTAGCCCCCAATTGTGTGTACCACACCCTGTGGGAAGAATAGGGCCTTAGGTTGAGGCTCTGTGCCCATTCCCACTGACCAGGAGAGCTTCCTCAGGGATGTGGCCCTGCCAGCAGCACCCCCTTCACAGCATCCATCTCTCTTCAATCTCCTTTTTTTCCACGCTCCCACCTCATCTCCCTTGCACCCAAACACATGAATTTAATAAATAAATAACTGCCACTGAGTTGATTGCAATTCATAGTGACACTACAGGACAGAATAGAACTGCCCCATAGGGTTTCCAAGGCTGTAAATCTTCATGGAAACCAACTGCCATATCTTTCTCCTGAGGTTGGTGGGTTTGAACCGCCAACCTTTCAGTTAGCAGCCGAGCACTTAGCCACTGTGCCATGAGGGCTCCTCACACATGCATAGTCAGTCCATTTTTTATCGCACCCTCAGATGGTAGTTCTGAGTCACCTACATTACTCTCATACATGTACACTTCTACCACACATCTAATAGCTTCTCTGTTGTGTATTTGTACACATATATTCAATTATATATGAACAGAATAAGTTAGTAGGGGAGTAAAAAAAGCTAATCCTTTTTGCTCACTCCATCTCTATACCAACTCCAGGAAGGAGAGGCCAAAATTATGCTTCCAAAGGCCCACACAGGGATAGTCCAAAGCATGTGGAGAGAAGAAATTAGGAATGGGTAGGTGAAAGGTACAGTGACATTGCCTTCAAGTAAATGGAAGAGTCAGGTTTTTTAAGTGTTTCCAGGAATGGTGGAGGTCAATGCCTAGTTCCCACACTATGCTCTGGAAACTGACTAGATGTTAATAGTGTGGCATGTGGAAAGGACTGAACTCTTAAGAGCTGTGGTCCTAGGAGTCCAAGAGGGATCCTGGTGCCCACCTTTGGCCTTGAGTTGACAAGGAAACTCCTTCAAGCAAACCATGTGGACATGGGAAGGACCATCTATGTCAACCACATGGACTGACTGTTTTCTCCTTTTCTGGGTACCATGAAGGCCCCTACCTTAACTGTCTCACACTGGTAGTAAGGGTGCATTAAAAGTAATGTGACATTACTGAAACTCAGGGTTGCAGAATAAAATTGATGTCATTACATGCTCCTCAGAAACTTCCTTCTCTCACACACACATACGTACACACTTGCCTTGGGTTTGCCTGTGGAGCCACTGGTGTACAGGATGAAGAGTGGGTCCTCAGCATCACACCACTCGGGCTCACACTCATCCCCCGCTTCTTGCATGAGCTCATGCCACCACAAGTCAACCCCCTGGTTCCAGGAGATCTGTAGTGGGAGGAATACAGAAACAGGCAAGGAAGAACTGTGAAAAGTCAAGGTGTGGGCAAGACCTTGCATCTGGAGGGCTGAGGTGGAACTAGCAGAGGGAAGGGGCCTCAAGGGAGGAAGGGTCCTTGAGGATGGAATGGAGCAGAGAAAACAGGAACAGAACAGCAAGGCTTCCTGGGCACGTCCAGCACCCTGGCATCCCTGCCCCACTCCTACCTCAGAATTCCCCTTAGCTGGCCTCAGGCTGAGGACGGCCACTTGGTTGATCCTTTCTTATCATTCAATTCTCAGCTTAAATGTCACTTTCTTGGACAGGCTTCCCTGAACAGCATCTTGTAGAGTCCCATGCCTTACTCCTACCCTTGCTCTTATTCTTGATCACAACACCATATTTCTTTCCCAGACAGCACATATTTCCAATCATTTTATTTAGTTGTTTACTTGATTACTGCTGCCACAACTAGACAGTGATATTTATGAGGACAGTGACATGTCTGGGTTTTTTTTTTTTTTTTAATTCTAGTTCCTCCATACATAGCAAAGTCACTCAATAAATTTTTGTTTTATTAATGACTATGTGAACACAGGCCTGTGCACACACATGGACTAAGGGGTCATTGGCTCATCAGCAGGGATGCGGACATCACACCACACAATTCAGAAGTGCGAGATTAGTGCGAGTTCACAGGCAAGGTGGGCATCTGGCCTTGTTAGTTGATAGCAAAAGAAGTCAGTAGATCTTGGTCCAAGCACCTTTGCCTGCATGTCCAGATCTTCCGTACATCTACAGGTACTTCCCTTAGCTCTGCCCCTGCCCTTATAGGACTGGCACCAATGGGGTTTCCCATAGAGATGTTTGCTTAAGGGAGCAGGTTCCAATCAGCTAGAAGCCTTCATTCAAGCTGGTAGAAAATGGCCAAGCTGGACTACTTCTCCCGGTAGAGGGATATCCTCTATATCCAAGTGCCTGGAATTTCTCCAAACTCCTTTCCTTTCTTGACTACATCACCTCTTTGAATAACCAATTTTCTGAGTCCATTCTCAGCTGGTGAAATTGGTGTCCCTGATTCTGTCCAGAAACTGCACTGGATTTCAATCCCAGTTCTGCCACTTCCTAACATATATGACCTTGGGCAAGTCACATTTTCTCAAGTCACTCCTTTTTAAAATGAGAATAATCATTCTTGCCCTAATGGTCTTACAGGATTTGGGGAACATCAAAAGAGAAAGGCATTACCTTGTAAACATTAAACTTTGAATTGCCCCAAGGGAGAAGGGGGAGAACTGGTGAATGTCTGGAGGGACAGAGATTAGTCCAGTGCTCACTTGGGTTCCTCTGGGAGATGATAATGGGAGCTGTTTGAAGTTTGCTATGGCTGGTTACAAAATCTTTCATAACCATTAGCTGCTTATATATTCAATGGCCCTGACATGGCAGTGTGAGAGAAATACCCTTCTCCCACCACATAGATACGAAAAAAAAAAAAAAAAAAAAATAGACACATACCTCAATAAATTATACAATGACTCTCCAACCACACCCCTCTCTCTGTACCTGCCCCGAGCTACCTAGAACGTGTAGTTTTCGGCATGTGAGCATCCTAAGAATGACAAGCCCAAGTCAAGTGAGATCGCCATTAAACATGACAAGAAAATGAAAGAAGCTGTCCACCAGCTGTAAAGTACAAGAATACACCTTATTTTTTTAGTGGAAGAGCCACGTGTCACATGGACACTTTTTCCCCCCACCAAACAATCTGCATGAGATGAGGGTATTTATGTATTTTTTAGCAGAAATGTGTCAATATTATTTTGGACAAATGGTGCTAGACTACAGTACTGATGTGACCTGTCATAGAAAAGGGACTAGGAACATGTAAGGGCAAAGCACAGTTATCCTGCAGCTGTGGAATGAGGGGACTGTTATCAAACTGTTTCCCTTGTGGGGGGGTGTGTATGTGTAGGGAGGAGGGCAGGTGCTCCAGGTGTGGAGCTGATAACCAGCACCAGGAAGCAGGATGAGTTCAATCAGTAGAGCAAACACTGGCTGTGAACTAGGTGTGCACCTTTTAGGGCCCAGAGCTCTGAATCAGGAAAAGGTTTGCATTTTCTAAAATAAAGATTAAGAAGTTGACCTCTGTCCTTGGACCCCATATAGTCGTAGCTGGCAGGTGTGGGAGAGCAACATGAAGTAGGTCATAGGTAATACTGTGGAGGATGGCACCTTCACAGTGTGCCAGGCCTTCCCTTGGAGATTGTTTAAGGATAAGGGTACTTGGGACTCTGCCGAATTGCTTTGACTGCAATTCTCAGACCAACAAACCTGGGCTTTGTAAGTCTATTTTTATGCTCTTTGGTTTTTAGAAACTGATTGTTTTCACCTCAAAACAAAACAAAAAGGTCCAGGAGGTTATGGTCTAAGGCTCTCTGGTATTAAGAATTTGAGAATTTGTTAGTCCTTTTCTGGTCTCTTTTTTTAGAAATGCTGAGTTACTAAATGCCAATCAATTTACAAATATCAATAAAGTCCTGTAAGATAGGTAAAATTATTAATTTTATAAAAATGTACATTTTACAGATGAGGAAACAGAGGCAAGAAAGGTTTAGTAACTTGCCCGAGCTCACACAGCGGCAGATGACAGAGTCAGGATTTGAACTTAAGTAGTCTGGCTCCAGAATCTATATTCTAAACAACTAAGTTTGATACCTTTTTTGAGAGAAGAAGTTTAGGTTCCTGTCTGAGTTTTAAAGGGGAAGCAGTGTCCCTTAGGAATGAGATCTGTCTCCACCATCCTAATAAGAATAGAGAAAAGAGGCTTATATCTACATTAACCCAACTGGTAGATCATAGCGGATTTAGCGTAAGACACCTTATGAGGATGGTGAAACTCAGAGGGACAGTGGGCTTTATGTTTTGTTTCAGTAAAGGAAACCATTTCCTTCTAAGCGTGTATATTATTATGTCTCCATTACTGCTAAGGACACTGAAGCCTGTAGGAAAGAGGTGACTTATTTAAGGTTACACAACTAAAAATTGGTGTCCAGGTGTTAGATTTTAGGCCCACGCTCTCCTCTATACTAATCTTCTTTGATCCCTCATTTAAAGTATGTTTCTTTTTAGAACCATTTATAAAGTGATTTTTGTTGAATTTGGCACTTAATTATATTGGATGATTTACGGGCATTTTACAAATCCCAAAGCAGTATATAAACTAGATGGTGCATTGCCAAGGTCCGAGGCCATACCTCCCCCATGTGCTCCTCCTCCTGTCTCCTGGCTCTGCCACAGCTAAGTGCACAGTGAATGCTTTCTGACAGCTTCCCTGATCCCCTCTCCCACAAATGTCCTGAACAGCAGGAGGGAAACTGGATGTCTACTGCTACTTCTCTAAGATCCATGTTCTATACCACTTTAGAGAGGCACAAGAGGCATTAATTTGATTTCACAGCCCTTCAGAGTGGCTTAGAGGGCAAGGAGCCCAGGGGCAGGAGGAAGGGGGTTGAATCTAGCAGCCAATTCCATGGGGGCAAACAGCAAAAAGTAGATGGACACACAGACAAGCACGCAGGGAAGCAGTGCCCAAGGCGGTGCAAAGGTAGATACCTGGGGCTGGATACGCTTGGATTTCTTTTTCAGCTTACCCTGTTAAGAGCCCATGGAAAGGGTGGTGAGCAGGGCCCCAGTATAGGGGGGCAGGAGGGAAAGATCAGTATCCCCCAAATCCCTGGTTGCCTGTACCCAGGCTCCATCTCACTAGTCCTCCCATCCTCCATTTTCCTGATCCTAATCCTGCCCCTATATGCTCAGAACCCCTAACACTGATGGGGCTCTACAACTGCCCTATAATAGAATACAGCCTCTCTAACCCCAAGACCACTCAGGGCCCCTCCAGTCACAGAATCTCAGGAAGATTCTGTCCTTCCAGACCCCGGAACTTTCATCCCTCATGCTCCTTGCCTCTGAAGGCCACCATTAGGCTTTGCTACTGGTCCCATCAGAAACACTGTATCCAAGGCTAAGAAGGGCCATACATGGAGGCCCAGACCCTGGTCCTTCCATGGTAAATATTCCCTAGTCCACAGAGGTAGTCCACCCCAAGCCACCTGCCCGTTGTAATCAAGGTGACTCCATACGCCATGTAAGTCACCATATTTCTAACCTTAAGCTAAGCCCTGAGGATCCCTTGTACTCACCAGGATATCCCAAGCAGCACAGGGGTCCCTCACAGTCTCCCACCCTAAGTTTCCGTAAGGTACAAGGGGCTCCCTACCCACATTCAAAGTCAAAGTCTCCCAGCGCCCAGCCAGCTCTTCTGCAGGAGGCTTTCTAGGATTGCTCTCAGATCCTCAGTATTACGACGAAGAAGTAAAGGAGGGTATCAAGAACTTCCTGGGCAGGAAGAGGGAAGCTATGTGAGCCCAGAGGAGGTCGGAGAAGTACTAGACTCACCTGCACATCTGGGCATGGCCTCTTAATTGGTGGGGACTGGCTGGGGGAGTCACTCATGCCCAGCTCAGCCCGCCCTAGGTGCTTGACCACAATGCAGCATCTCACTGGGAAACCCCTGGAGGAAAGAAAAACTTGAAGTGTTGGGCTGGTTGGCTTAAAAGATAATTTGGCAGGACCCACCCATGTCCATCTTGGGGGGTTGGGAGGTAAAGAGAGTTTGAGCCCCAGAACTTGGCACTGGGAAAATGTCCAGTCGACCCAGGGCAGTAGCCATTTGGCCAAACACACTTACTTCTCCCGACACTTCTCTAGCGCCTCGTCAGCCAGCTCCTTCAGGTTCACAAGCTTCTCCCCTCTGTAGAAGGCATCTTTGGGGAGTACAGACATTCCATGCCTTAGAAGGCAGCACACCTTTCGCCCCTTACCCCTAGTGGGCACAATGCCCATGGGGCCCTCTCTGAGTGGGCCTCTTGGTTCCGGCTCTTTCAGCTGATTTAACTGATAGAGGGTCATCCAAGGAAGGGCAAGGAGAAGGAAGGCAGGCAGTCTCTACCCTCTGTGCTGAGCAAACCCAAATACCAATGAGCTGATTGGAAACCAAAACTTGGGGGGGGGGGTTTGTTAGAAAACGTGTGAGGGAATTAATCACCTGCAGTGATGAGGAGGCTGCACCTGGAATCCAGGATCCGTTCACATAGAGATTCTGCAGAGAAGCCTGCAAACTAGGGAAGGGAAGAAAGACTGAAGGAGAAAAGGAGGCTCCAGGGACTGAGTGAACAAAGAAAAAGGGCACTCATGAAACCTTCAGAGTCTCTAACCTAGGGTCCTAGAAGAAGCGGGATAACTGCTATGGACCTATGGTACAAACATTCTGATCCCCTTTGTCTTGTATTTAAGACACCGTCACCCAGGCCCAACCTACTCCAGACTCCCAACTCCCACCCCTGCCCCTTTATACCAGCCCAAACTCCTACCACAATGGAGTGCACAGCCCCAAGGCGGGCACATGCCAGCATGGCCACCACCAGCTCTGGGATCATGGGCATGTAGATGGCCACTCGGTCACCCTTCTGAATGCCTGCAGGTAAAGGACACACATCACGGACCATGGACCTTTTCAGCTCCTACTCATTCCTTCCCATGCAGATGGCCCCTGCCAGCTGACCTTTTCTAGTTCTCTGTTACCAGATTCCTTCCATTCCTTGCCCACTTCCCCTGAGTTCTCAGATACCCCAAGACCAAGCCCCATGGTCCCCTTCCCATACCCCCGCACTCACCCTGTTTTCGGAGAACATTGCTGAACTGACATACTTGGACCAGAAGCTCATGGTATGTGATCTGAGTAGTCTCCTCTGGCTCATTGCCCTCCCTGAGACACACCAGAAAGAACCACTCGTTAGAGAGTATAACCTCTTTCTCAAATGAGAAAACATGGACATAAATCCATCCAGTAACACCAAAGTCTAGGACTGTCCTATGAGAGTGAGCCATCTGTCACCACACTTTGAGCTGACTGGTCAGATAGTTTAGCCTTTCAAGATTCTTTATACACATGCTGTGTCTGATTGGAAAACACACTGTCTGCCTCTGAGCCTCAGTTTTTATGATAAAATGGGAGGATGGTCCCTTCTCTTCCATCCAATGGAAAAGTATGACAGATGTGATTCTTCTTGAGTGAAGTATCAAGATTGCATTAGGGGGAAGGGAAAATTTCAGACTAGTTAGGGGTCACATGTTGATTTGGGTGAGGGGAGGGGTGGTATGGAAAGAGTCTGTGACCAGCATGGTGACATTGGTGAAAGGAAAGTCACAGAAACTTGCACAAAAGATATAGACAACAGAAGCAAAAACTATTATATGCACAATACTGCATTACCACTGGCACCAAACACCAGGCTATGGACTAATGCATAGACAGGTGAAAAGATCATCTGGGGGTAGGTGGACAAGAATATACCCTAGACCAAGGATAGATTTGGCTGAAGATAATCTTATATATGCACTTGTGCTACAAAATTAGCCACATACATTACAGAAGCAACAAAAGACACTGTTGGAGTAGCTTTTCAGAAACAACCAAACATCTTGAGAGAGAGAATGACTGGGCCTGCAGGCTTGGGACCATAGTCTCAGGGGACATCATGCTCAGTTGGCACAACATACTACGTAAAAATCTTGTTCTACATCCTACTTTGGTGAGTAGTGAATGGGGACTTAAAAACTTTTGAACGGCCATCTAAGATGCAACTATTGGTCTCCTCTCCTCTGGAGTAAAGAAGAGTGAAGAAAATCAAAGTCATCTGGAAACAACAAGTCCAAAAACAAGATGAACCACAAAGACCTCAGCCTTCACGACCCAAAGCCCTAAGAACTATATGGTGCTCAGCTACCAATGCCAACCGCTTGGAAAGGGATCAAAATTGGAGACCCTGGGTTGAGTGGGAGAGAAAAGTGGAACAAAATTCAAAAACACAAAAATGACCAGAATTACTGATCAGATAGAGACTGGTGGAACTCCAGAGACTATGGCCCTGGGTTACCCTTGGGCCTAGAAATGGACTTACTTCTGTGGATTGGCTCTCAGCCCAACCAGAGCTCCTAAATGGATGGGTAACAGGCAAAATGATCAGGAATGTCCAGGCTAAAGGTAGAAGCTCTGGTAGCATAGTGCCTAAAGCACTTGACTGCTAACCAGAAGGTTGGTGGTTCAAACCCACCAGCCACTCCTCGGAAAGAAGGTTGGGCAATCTACTTCCGTAGTGATACCACCTTGGAAAACCAAGGAGGGATCGCTATGAGTCAGGGCTGACTCAATAGCACATAACAACAACACTACACACACACAAAAAGAAGTTCTACATTCTGCTTTGGTGAGTAGCACCTGTGATTTTAAAAACTTGCAAGAGGTCATCTATGTGTAATAATAGGTCTCTCCTCATCTAGATCAAAAGAGAATGAAGAAAACCAAAGATGTATGGAAACAATTAGTCCAAGGGGCATAGTAGACCATGTAAACCTCAGCCTATATGACCATGAGACCAGAAGAACTAGATGGTACCCAGCTCCACTGTCAACCATTCAGAAAAGGATCGGTACAGGAGATCCTGGATAGAGTGGGAGAATAATGTGGAACAAAACTCAAGGTTTACTGGTCTGACAGAGCCGGGTGAGAACCCTGAGACTATGCCCGCTTTAGGTCTGGAATTGAACTCACTCTCATTGCTTCCAGCCAAACAACAGACAGACATATAGGGTGAACATTTACATGAGGTAGATACACTCATTGGAGCAATCAATCAGGGGAGAACAGAAGGGCAGTATTTACACAGGGAGATAGCTCAGGGACAGAAATGCATAGGAAAGAAGGACAAGGAAGAGGTAACTATAGGGAGGAAGTGGGAAGAGAGCTGTTGCATTGTGGGGAATTGTAGTCAATGTCATGAAACAAAATGTGTATAAACTGCTGTATGGAAAATGAATTTGCTGTGTAAACTCACTGAAATCACAATTTAAAAAAAAAAAACTGCATTAGTGTTATTTAAAGTGGGGTCTTCAGATCACTTTTACCCAACTCACCTAGGGAAATTGTTAAAATGTAGATTCCAGGGGCCCAGCTTAGATCTACTGAACCAGATTCATAAGGCCCAAGAGTTTGCTTCTTTATTAAGCCCTCTTTATAGAGGTTGGTGTAAGGAATGATTAGGTGATCCTGATGCACATTTAAAAAGGAGAATCACCTCCTTTATCAGCTGATTTCTACCTACCTACTCGGCCTTAGAAGGAGCTCTGTTGGTGCAGTGGGTAGAGTATTTGGTTGCTAACCAGGTCAGTGGGTCAAACCCACCAGCTGCGCCACAGGAGAAAGATGGGACAATCTACTTCCATAAAGATTTGTTGTTAGTTGTTGTTATGTGCCGTCGAGTCGGCCCCGACTCATAGCGACCCCTCCTTGGGTTTCCGAGGCAGTATCACTACGGAAGTAGGATTGCCCAACCTTCCTTCCGAGGAGTGGCTGGTGGGTTTGAACCGCCAGCCATCTGGTTAGCAGGCAAGTGTCTTAGCCACTATGCTACCAGAGCTCCCCCTTGGAAATCCATTAGTCTCAGAAACCCAATGGGAGTCGCTGTGAGTCAGAATCAACTCGATGGCACTGAGTTTGGTTTGTTTTTTTTCTCAACTCAGCCTTCGAGGAGCCCTGGTGACATAGGTGCTTGGCTGCTAACCGAAAGTCACCAGTCACTTTGCGGGAGAAAGATGTAGCACTCTCCTTCCATAAGGGTTACACCTTGGAAACCCTATGAGTTAGTTCTACTCTGTCCTATAGAGTCTCTATGAGTCAGAATCAACTCAACAGCAATGGGTTGGTACTCAGCCTTAACTCCCACTCCTCTCTAGTCTTCAACCTGATTTCCTTCATCTTTTTTCATTTGTTTATTCAATATCTATTATGTGTTATAATACATGTATAGAGATAAGGCATTGATGAACAATATAAGCAAGGTCCCAGATGTCATGGGGTTTATTCCCATAATAGTACAGGTAATGAAAAAGTAACAAATGTAACCATGATAATCTGAGATTATTATAAACATTATGAAGGAAATAAAGCAGAATGATATAATAATGAGTGACTGGGGAGAAATATTTTTTTAAAAAAAGACATTGTCTTAAGAAATTTTTAGCTACAAGAGTGTTCCCCTCAATGTTTTTCTTTCTTTCTTTTTTTAATTTCATGATTTTCTGAATAGGTAATACATTCAAATAGTACTGCATAAAAAGATATGTAATGGCAAGTACTCCTCCCATCCCCTCTAGACATAACCACTGTTACTAGTATTTTGAGTAACTTTCCAGAGATAGTCAATGCACAGATAGGGCCACTCCTAGTAGGACAGAGGGCCAAAGGTGTGTGGAGTGACCAACATAATCACTTAGGAAGAAGGCTACACTGTTAGCATATTTCATAAAATCCTTGGGATACCATTGAAGACAGACATTTTTAAATTAAAGTTTAATGCTGTTTGGGAGCTCTGGTAGCATAGTGCCTAAGGCACTTGACTGCTAACCAGAAGGCTGGTGGTTCAAACCCACCAGCCACTCCTCAGAAGGAAGGTTGGGCAATCAATCTACTTCTGTAGTGATACCGCCTTGGAAACCCAAGGAGGGGTTGCTATGAGTCAGGATCGACTCGATGGCAGTGAGTTTGGTTTGGTTTTTTTGACATTATTCTTTAGTGGTGCATAGTATTCCACTGGGTGTGTGTACCACAGTTTGTTTATCCATTCCTCCGTTGATGGGCACGTAGGTTGTTTCCATCTCTTTGCTATTGTGAATAGTGCTGCAGTGAACATGGGTGTGCACATATCTGTTCGTGTCCTGCCTCTCACTTCTTTAGGATATATACCTAGTAATGGGATTGCTGGGTCAAATGGTATTTCTAGTTCCAACTTTTCAAGGAGTCACCATACCAATTTCCACAGTGGTTGTATTATTTTACAATCCCACTAGCAGAGTATGAGAGTCCCAATCTCTCCATATCCTCACCAGTATTTGTTATTTTCTATGTTGTTGAACTTTGCTATTAACGCTGGGGCCAGATAGCATCTCATAGTTGTTTAGATTTGCATCTCTCTAATGGCTAACAATTGCGAACATTTCTTCATGTGTTTGTTGGCTGCCTGAATATCTTCTCTGATGAAGTGCTTGTTCCTATCTTCTGCCCATTTTTTAATTGGATTGTTTACCTTTTTGATGATGAGGTGCTGGAGTTTTTTATAAATTTTAGAGATAAGTCTTTTGTTTGGTGTGTCATTGCTGAATATTTTTTCCCATTCTGTAGGTTCTCTTTTTACTCTTTTGGAGAAGTCTTTTGATGCACATCCAAGCCAAATCAAACCAAACTCACTGCATTGAGTTGATTCCGACTCATAGCGACCCCCACTGGGTTTCTGAGGCAGTAAATCTTTATGGACGTAGATTGCCCCATCTTCCTTCTACAGAGAGGCTGGTGGGTTTGAATTGCTACTGGTTAGCAAATGCCTTAGGCACTGCGCCAGCAGTAGGTCCCAATCATCTAGCTTAACTTCAGCTGTTTGTGCATCTTGGGTTATGCTTGAGAGTCTATTTATGCCATAAATTAGGGCCCTTAAGTTTGCCCCATCTACTTCCATACTGATACTGCCTCAGAAGCCCAAGGAGGGGTCTCTGAGTCGGACCCTACTCGACGGCAGTGAGTTTGTTTTTTGGGGGAGGTTTGCCCTTATTTTTTCTTTGATGAACTTTACAGTTTTAGGTTTCACATTTAAGTCTTTGATTCATCTGGAGGTAGTTTTTGTGCACCAGACAGTTTTCAATGATTAATTTTTTGCAAGTAGTCACCAGGCCTTTCTTTGGGTTGCCTCTGGGTAGCCTCAAACACGCAGCCTTTTTGATTAGCAGCCGAGGATGTTAACCATTTGCATGACCCAGAGAGATGCAATAGCTTGGCCAAAGGCACACAATAATAAGTGGCAGAGCCAAGAATACATCCTCAGGTCTTCTGAGTTCAAGTCTGGACTCTTTTCCCTCATACTGTGAAGGACAGAGATTGCAGGGAAGACAGGTCTTTTTTTTACTGTTGGAGGTTACACAGAAGATTTTCAGCCTCTTTCCAGGTCCTGGCTCAATGAGTCAGTTACCATCCTCTCCTTGTCTAGCCTCCTAGGGCTGAGCAAGGCCAAGCACAGGGACCTAACTAAAGTGGGAAGAAATAGGGAAAGAAGAGGCTGGCTAATAGCCCTGAATGCCAGGGTCAGAAAAGCCATCTCCTTAAGTGACAAGAGGCACGGGAACTTCAGAATGTCTCCAATTAGAGTTGAATGCCCACATATACCACACATTCATGCACATATCTCCACACCTATGTTTGCTAGCATGTATAAAATCACATATATTAGTATACATACATTCTAGGCAAAAAGCTGCCTGTTCATACAAAGAGTACAAATATATGCACCCAGGACTCAGACATGGGCCGTCTGCAAGTCCATGCACCACGTTTATGGGCCCACTTACATGCACAGCTTGTCCTTCCACAAACTCTCTCAAATCATTTTGTTTTGTTTCCTTCCTGGAATTTCCCACTCTTTGTATTTATTTGTTGACTTACATAGTCTTTTTCACTAGTATATAAGCTGCACAACAGCAGAGATCTTGTCTGTCTTGTTCACTGCTACATTCCTAGCACCTAGAATAAAGTCTGTCCATAGAAAGGAAAGTACACAGGAACAGACAAGCACAAGCTGATACAAATATAGCTTACTTAAGCCCACTTACAACTGCACACGCACACATACACACACACACACCACAGTGTACCTTCTTCCTGGCTATGGGCTCAAGTTATACATTATTGATACAGGCACCTTATTCCTTCCAGTCAGTGTCTTCTTTCTCTGACATGCACAGCCAGCTGGGGCCACTGAGGGGTTGGGGTAGGTGGGGGGAAGGGAATTGCTGGCCAAATGCAAGATCCCAAGCCCTCTAGGATGTTAGAGCTCTTAAAAGAGCATCACATTTAATTGGACTTCCACATGCAGTAAAATGAAACACATTCCTTACCTCACACCATACACAAAAAACAAATTCAAAATGGATTAAGGACCTAAATGTGCAAACTAAAACCATACAATTCTTAGAAGAAAATGCACGAACAATGCTGTCAGGCCTAGTTTTCAACAATGGATTATCTAATATAATAACAAAAGCACAAACAGCAAAGGACTAAATAAATAAGTGAGACCTAATAAAAATTAAAAATTTTTCTTCATTAAAAGACTTTACCAAAAAAAGTGAAAAGACAAGCTACTGGCTTGGAGAATAATCTTCAGAAATCACATATTGAAAGAGAATGTAATAACCAAAATATATATAACTTTGACAACAAAAAGATAAATAAGCCAATCATAAAATGGGCAAAGGAATTGAATAGACATTTCACCAAAGAAGACATTCAGTTGCCCACCAAACACATGAAAAGATGCTCAGCACCATTAGCCATCAGAAAGACGAAAAGCAAAACCACAAAGAGATACCATTACATCCACACTAGGATGACTATGATTTAAAAAAAAAAAATAACAAGTGCTGGCAAAGATGTGGGAAAACTGGAATCCTTATCCATTGCTGGTAGAAATGCAAAATGGTACAGCCACTATGGAAAACAGTGTGGCAGGGCCTCAGAAAACTAAAACGAGACCACCATATGATCCAGCTATTTCCACTCCTAGGTATATATTCTAAAGACGTGAAAGCAGAAGCTCAAAAAGAGACTTTCACACTGTGGAAGTTAAGGTTATGTGTCGACTTGGCTGGGCCTGGTTTTGAGTGCCTGGACAGCTGGATGTAATTATTCGCCATGATGAGACTGGTAATTAACTCCATGGTGGAATCTACTGGAGCAGCTGAGTAGCTGGTTTAGGGATGTGGTCTGCTTCCAGTAATATGAGAAGTTTTGAGAAAGGCAGCTTTTTGACACGCTTGGACCTTGCATGTAGCCAAGTCTTCATTCAGCATCCTGCCCTGCCCTGCCAATTTTGGGACTTTTTCTGGACTTGAACTGGTGGCCCGCTGTATTGTTTGATAATCTTGGGACTATGCCTTTTCACTTGTCGACCTTGGGTTTGCCAGTCTCAGCAGCCAGTAGCCGCCTGAGTTAAGAAAAGCCTCTAGCTTCAGTGGGCTGGGAGCAAGAGCCAGAACTGAAGCCCAAGGTTGAGGGGCTTTCACTCAGGGCCTAGAGCTGGCACTTTCAACTCGGACTTCTAGCCACCTAAACAGTAAGAGAATAAATCCCTGTTTGTTAAAGCCATTCACCTGTGGCATTTTCTGTTAGAGCAGTACTTGAGGTAACTGAAACACAAACAGAATTTGGTTCCTTTGGTTTAAAGGTTTAGGGTCATGGTTTCATGGCACATCCCTGTTAACTGGCCTGATAACATGTTTAATGCTTCTGTTCTACCCCCTAATTTGTTGCATAGTTCCTGAGGTCTTAAAAGAATGCATCTGGCTATCCAAGACACAACCATTGGGCTTTATTTGCCTGGAGCAGTAGAAGGAGGAGAGTCAGGACAGGAGGAAGAAATGGAATGTGTGGCTGACTGCCTCCGTGAACAACTGCCTCCTTTGCCATGAGACCAGAAGAACTGGATGGTGCCTGGCTACCATTACTGATCATTTTGATCAAAGATTCTATAGAAGAATCCTGATCTAAAGGGGTAAAAATGCAGGAAAAGATTTAAAATTCTCATGGACTCTAGACTTTCTGGAGCTGTGGAGGGTGGATGAACCTCTGAAACTACTGCCCTGAGATCATCTTTAAACTTTCAACTAAAAATATCCCCTGAAGTCTTCTTAAAACTGAACAGTTTTAGCTTAACTAATAAAAGGTCTGCCTTGAGCACTATGCTTTTTTAAGAACTAACTATATATGGGATCAAGTTGACCACAGCAACTCCAAAGATTAGATAGGAACCTTGGGGGCCAGTGAGTTTATGTTAACAAGGGAGGCATAATTCAGAAAAGGAGAGTGAGAATGGTTGCACAACTTGAAGAATGTAGTCAATGTCACCAAATAGTACATGTAGAAACATCTGAATTGGTGTTTGTTTTGCTGTGTATATTGTCAACAACAACAAAATAAATAAAATTTAAAGAAAAAAACAACATATCCAATTTCGTATCCTAATTCTGAGATCCACAAAGGCCACTGCTGTGCTTGGGGTCACAAGGCGTGTTGCTGGAAGAGCAGGGACTGGGACTCAGGGTCCAAGCCTCCTTCCTCTACACTGGGAGTTTGTTCCAAGTTCAAAAATCTACAAAGCCTAAGCAGATGATGTAAGTAAGTGATGTGGACCACATCAAAAGAAATTTTTCTTTTGAGAAAGGCAAAAAAGTAATCCACCTTCTTCTTAACTATTCTAGAAAAAATCAGCAGCACACTGCTGATGACAGCCTCAGTGTTGGGAAAACAATAGGGAGGGACAAGCACTGGAAAACTAGTAAACAAATGCTCTAGCAAAACGAAGCGCCTGGTACTTAAAACTTACCTCTTCTCAATTTCTGACCTCTGGGAATAAGGGCTCAGTGTTGCCAATTTTTTCAGTTTTTCAAGTGATACCTGGATTCTGTTTTTGTCAACAGTTCTAAATTTTTAAGTCTCAATGACTAGTTTAAAACTTTTTAAAATACTGTGGTTCAAACAAAATTATTAATGAGAGATTTAGCTAACAGGCTACCAGTTGGGAACTCATGCTATTGACCAAACTACTTCCCTTTCACTGGAGGCCATCTGGCTATAGTGAGACAACTCAAGGGATACAGTCACTTCCTCCTCGTTCTCATCTTCCTCCTCCAGGAAACCTTCTCCAGGGAGCCTTTTCCAATTACCTCATCACTTACATTCTCCAAATTCCCTGTAATTCTTTACTGATGAAAATTATGTTTGGAATCAGACTACTTCTCTTCATGCCTATCTCTACTATCTCAGTTCAAAACAACTATCAGGTAAGTCAGATCACATGTCCTCTGTCAAAAAGCTTGAATGGCTTCCCATATCATTTTGAGTCAAATCAATACAATGGCCTATTAGTACTTACATGATCTGGTCCCTCTCTAATTCATAGTCCTCATCTACTATTCTCTCTTCATCTCATTCACTCTGCTTCAGACACATGGTCTCCTTAGTGTTTTTCAAAAACATCAAGCACATTTAACCTCCGTCTTTGCCATCTACTTGGGGCATTATTCCCCCATATATCTACATGGCTGTATTCCCTGATCTTTGGGTCATTGCCCAAATGTCAGCTTCTCGGTGAGGCCATCCTTGACTGCCCCATATAAGAGAGCACTCCCTGCCCCCCACCACCAGGTGCTTCAAATTAACAACTTCTATGAAGTCTTTCCTCATTTGCCTCTTTCTCTACCTAGTTTCTCCACCTACCTCTAAAGCTGAAAGTTCTCCCTTCCTGTCAAGGCCCTTTATCTCACTTTCCTTTTGATCTATCTGTTCTAACTTGGGTTATAGTTATTTGGGCCTTCTCTTTCCCAACCTAGGCTCTTAGAGAGTAGAGATTTGTCTTATTCCTTGCTCCCTTCTCCAAGCACAGCTGGCACAATAGGTACTCCAGGTTCATGGTTAAAAATTTCAAAGACGGATATGGATACTAGGGCTTCCTTCTTTATATGAGAAGGATAGTCACTGGATTGAAGACTTCAGCTCCTTGAACAAGCAGAAAAGGAAGGCTGCATAGGGTTGTTGTTGTTGTTGTTGTTATGTGCCGTGGAGTCGGCCCCGACTCATAGCGACCCCTCCTTGGGTTTCCGAGGCAGTATCACTACGGAAGTAGGATTGCCCAACCTTCCTTCCGAGGAGTGGCTGGTGGGTTTGAACCGCCAGCCGTCTGGTTAGCAAGCAAGTGTCTTAGCCACTATGCTACCAGAGCTGCATTGTTGTTGTTGTTGTTATGTGCCGTCGAGTCAGCCCTGACTCATAGCGACCCCTCCTTGGGTTTCCGAGGCAGTATCACTACGGAAGTAGGATTGCCCAACCTGCCTTCCGAGCCAGAGCTGCATAGGGTAGGAGTAAAGAAATGAGGAGTGGGGGAGGGGAGAGTTAGGGAGGAACAGGGAGTGACTGCTAAAGAGTATGGGGTATCTTTCTGGGGTGATAAAAATCTTCTAAAATTGATTGTGGTGATGGTTTTATACCTCTGTGAAATATTAAAAACCACTGAACTGTATACTTTAAATGGATTCATTACATGGGATGTGACACTCCTCAGAAGGAAGGTTGGGCAATCTACTTCCGTAGTGATACCTCCTCGGACAAGGAGGGGTCGCTACCAGACGGGTCTGACTCGACGGCACATAACAACAACAACATGTGACTTATTTCTTAATAAAAAAATTCATTGGGATTTTGATTGGAATTACAATAAACATACAGATTAACTTGGAGAAAAGAGACAACTTTACAAATGTTTCCAGAAAAACCCTTTTAGCACAAATTGACTGACTGATTGATTGGATTATACTGCCCTCTTTCCTTTTTTTGCCTAAAGACAACATTTAGCACTTATTTTTTCTAGCACTGTAATCTTATGTATATATTAGTCTCCTTTCCTTAAAGTAGGTAGGATATCTTTTAATCTATTTTCTCCAGAAAGCATAACGTTTGGCACATGGTAGGTACTTAATGCATACTTATGAAATGAACATATAAAAGAATAAATGAATGAACAAACTTATCTCTGTTCTTAAGACCAGCTGGATCCAAGCTGATCAGAAAGGGGAAACTCGATGGGAAAACATGGAATAATATCGAATACTAGAGGATACAGACATGGAAGATAGATGCTGGACAGGCAGGGGGAGATAGTAAACACAGAGAGGAAAGGAGCATGGAACTTGGGAAATGGGATTTGGAGTCATGTCAAGAAGAGTTTCTTGAGCACCCATAGTGGGCTCAGTCCTGGATTCTGAGCCCTGGGAAAGACTAGAAGAAGCCCCTAGAGATGAGGTTCAAGGTTTAGGACTCCTGCCCCACAATCCAAGCTATCTTGTACCTTGTCTTCCTGCCAGCTATTTTCAGGCTTTGACCCAGGCAACTTGTGCCTGTTCCCCTTGGCCAAGATGACTTTGGTGCCAGTCGAATTCTATGCCTCTCCTCTGTTGAGAAGGCAGAACCTAGACTGATATTGAAGGTAACCCCTTTCCCACTGCCTCCATGCCTACTGAGAGGAGGAAAGTCACACACACTTGTTCCTACCACCCTGTGTACCATGCTGGCCTTATCAAAGCCTAAGAACACCCAAAGCAAATAAATGAGGGCAGCCCTCTCCTATCCTTTACTATCACAGCATTTGGAATGCTGCCTAAAGTAGGAACATACCCGGAGCAGGAAAAGAAGGTGAGGAGAACAGCCAGGGGCAACATTTTACATGTGACACCTGGTCTTTCAAGCATAATGGCCACATTGTTATATTTACAACAATGGTTCTGTGTTATCTAAGAATATGGTATTGTTTAACTAATTTGTCTTCAAGCTAGGGTATTTGATTCCTGTGGGCACCTAAGCAGGAAAAGTTTTAAGAAAATATATGTCTAGATCCTCAACTTCCATATGTAATCCTTCCTAACGTAGATCTGATTCAGTTCTCCTTTCAGTTACCTGTATCCTGTTGAGTCAGGGCTGACTCGATGGCACATAACAACAACGTTTTATAAAAGAATGTTTTATCTCTCTTGGCCCAAATCTTATTATGGTACAATACTAGGGCATAAAAAGTTGCAGAGTGCCAAACACAGGGACAGTTTGAGGATATCTAACTCCTAAGAGACAGCCTCAAGAAAGCAAATCAAAGACAGTTTCTGTAAGAAATCAGTACTGAAAGGAGTGATAATTCAAACAGGTGACAAACTCATGGTGACAAGACTACCTACCTGTCTTACCTCTCTTAAAAATCACAATTCAGCAGTAAAATCATTACCATGGGGAAATATATTAGCATATTTATTTTAATTGAAAAAGAAAGTCAGGTTTTTTTTAATAGGAAGTAAACTTGATATGGCTGATTGTGTTGACAGTGAGAACTGGTTTTGCAAATTAGGTTATATGTTGGACATTTTCCATAAATTACATGAGTTGAATATGCAGTTCCAAGGATTTGACAAAGTTATATACAATATATACAGGTGTGTGTGTAATATATATATATATATACAACTTAAAATGCATTGGAAATTAGATTATTTGCAATTATTTAAACTTATAATAAAAATTTTAGATGTGAACTTTAAAATGTGTGAAAAATCTGTTATTTTTCAAAATTCTTTTAGATAAACAATTTAAAAGGCCCAAGACCACTCATCTAAATAATTGTTCTCTAATGATGCCCTGCACCTCCCCTCTGCGTCAGAATCACCTGAGGAGGCTACACAAATAGAAATTGTGGGCCTCATGCTCTGGAGACTCTGGTTCAGTAGGTTGACAGGGTCCAGAAATGAATACTTTCAATAAGATCCTCAGGTGATTATTTATGCATGCAAAAATTTGGGAACCTCTGGCTCTGGCTCTGAAGTCACCAGATCTAGATTTATTATTTACTATAAATTCAGTACATGAATCTGTACAAATTTTCCCTTCTCTCTGAACCTCAGTTTCCTGCTCTGTAAAATGTACATTGGGAGAGGGAGGAAGAAGAGAGGATAGCAAACTTGGTGTTAGACTAGATAATCTCTAACGTATCCTGATTCTCAGTTTCTGCCTTTCCAGAGGTAGGGCAATGGGTCCTCCACGTCAGTTTAGAAGAGGTTTTACTTACATAGGTCTAGGAGAACCAACTGGGGTAGAGACCAAAGAAAAGTAATGAAACCTGCTATGCATGGCTCACAAGACTGTTGTGTAGACCAAATAAGAATCCAACTAATTATTGACATGAGCACAGTATAAAAGCGCTTTAGAGGACATCCCCTCACTTGATCCTCACAGCTACCTTAGCAGTGGGTAGAGCAGGTATTATTATCCTCATTTTAAAGATACAAGAAATCCAGGGCTTCTAAGAAAGATCTACTGATCCCTACTTCTCTGGAGCAAAAGAGAAAGAAGGAAATCCAGGCCTCAGAGAAGAAACTAGTTTACAGGACTGTCTATATGATCCATGGCCTCATCTACTCTGAGACCAGAAGAAATAGAAGATGCCTGACTCCCACTACATACTGATCATTGGGATCAGGACCACAATAGTTGAGTCCTGACAGAATGGGAGAATAAAATGGAACAGAACTCAAATTATGAAAAAGTCCAGACTTACAGATCCAACTACTCATTCCATCTGGGTAGCTGGAGTTGAGACTACAGGAATCCCCGAGACTACTGCCTGAGGTACACTTTAAACCTTAAACCAAAACTATCCTCAAGGTCACCTTTTAGCTAAATAACAGATTGGCTCATAAAATAAAGAATTATCACCAGTAAGTTCTGTGCTCCTTTAAAAAATCATATATATGAGACCTAATCGTCAATAGTTACATTAAAGCAAAGATGAAAAGGTAAAGAGGCAGGGGAACTAGATTACAGGAAACAGCACAATCAGAAGAAAAATAATAAGAATGTTGATACAATGTGAAGAATGAAACCAATGTCACTAAACAATGTGCATAGAAATTGTTGAATGAGAACTTACTTTCCTGTGCAAACTTTCACTAAAAACACAGTAAAATGTCATTTTAAAAAAAAGAAAGAAAGAAATTCAAAGGAAGTGGCTGCTAAGGCCACACAGGGGATTAAGGGCAAATCCTTAATTAGGTCCCCAGTTTCTGACCTCCAGGTTAGTGTCTGTTCCACTATATCAATTTGGAATGTGCCCAAACGAACATGGGGCAGCCCTAAGAATCTCCAGGAGCACTTAGAGAAGCTGAGGAGGAGGCTCTCATCCACTCGGAGGCTTAGCCTGTGACCATGATCATGCCCACCATGATATCTTCAATATCCTGATAACGTCCTAAAAGACCCAAAACCTTGGGCAAGGATGCCCTCCTACGTCCACCTTCCAGGCCTTGTAGTACTCACGTGTCACAGGAACACTTGTACTTCCATTTGCTACAGACAAGACCCTCACTGCCCTCAGAAATAAGGAAAACACATTGTCTTCAACATTTCCTTCCTAAACAAAATTCCAGCTCACAGCTCACAAAATCCTTTTCCTACCAGATTGTGAGCTCCACACATTTAAATCTGGACAAGAACCAGATTTCTCTTGCTTATTGCTATATTTTAAGCACCTAGTACAGTGCCTGGCACATTTCTATAAATATCTAAAAAATTCAATTTAAAAAACTGCTATCCAGAAGCTAGTAGATTATCTATGGAGCACAGCTATCCACAAAAATAAAATTTGGTTTTCATCAGTTAGTTCCGTATCATTTGAAAACAGCTGGACAGATTTTCACCAAATTTGGATGTCACATTTAAGATTCTCTGACTTAGCTTCTTAAAACCAAACAGTAGTTTAGCTTAACTAGTAAAGAAGGTCTGTGCTGACCATTGTGCCCTTTTAAAATCAATCTACATGGGATCAAATTAACAACAGCAACTCGAAAGACTAGATAGGAACCTTAGAGGCAACGAGTTTATGTTTAGTGGGGAAGGAACAACTTAGAAAAGGAGGGTGAGAATGGTTCTATACTTGAAAGTTGTAATCACCATCACTGAATTGTACATGTAGAAATTTTTGAATTGGTGTATGTTCTGCTGTGCGTATTTTCAACAGCAAAAACAAAAATAAAATAAATTATTTAAAAAAATACATATCTGCTACATATCTTGATTAGTGAACTCCTGAAGAATAAAGTTCCTTATAAGAAAAAAAAAAAATTCTGACTTAATCACTTCTTAGTCACAGCCAGCTACCCAGAGGGAGCGAGGAGTTGAGCCTGTGGGCTCAGGACCATAGTCACAGAGGACATCAAGTTCAATTGGTATAACATATTACACAAAACATTGTTCCACCTCCTACTTTGGCGAGTAGCAACTGGGATCTTAAAAGCTTGCAAGCAGCCATCTAGATGCAATGATGGGTCTCTCCTCATCCAGAGCAAAGAAGAATGAAGAAAATCTAAGATTCATGAAAACAATTAGTCCTAGCAACTGGTACACCATGCGATCCACAGCCTATATGACTATGAGACCAGAAGAACTAGATGGAGCTCTGAGCTTTGAAAGGAAGTATACAGAAGTGGATTAGGCACCAACTAGTAGAAAAACCTGAATGGAAACAGTGAGTACAGAGATGGACAGAGCTGCAGACTGTCAGCTACTCTGACAGCACCAACACCCTGAATATTTTCAAGTGGTTTTGGGACCTGAGAATTGACCTAAAGATCAGCCCTGGTCTCCAAGGGCTGCAGGAACTACTGCACTGTGGCCCATGACTCAGAAGGGAAACAGCAAAGAGGGAGACCACTTGAACTGTGGACTTTTGGATGTTTGGAGGGCGCAATCATTCTGATTGTTTACAAGTGATGGCCATTTTGGATATTTAAAGTCACAGCATTCTCATTCAGATTCCAGGGACCTAAAAATAGACTTTGTTTGCCAAGGACAGCAGGGACATACGGAGGCCGACAACAGGAAAGGAGACAGGTGATGAGTGTATAAGTGCTGCAAACTAGCAAATAGAGGAGCACAGTACTCTGCTTACTTAGATAACATCAAAACAAAGAAAATTAAAATTGTGGGCAAGTTACTCCAACATACAATCACCAATTAAATATAAACACAAAAATGTCACAATGTCTTAGAGCAACAGAGCATCACAGTCCACACAAAGAAGCAAGATAAAGCAGGAGAAACGAGGGACCAGAATACAGACACAGAGCACATTCCTGAGGAAGAAGCAGCATTGGAACTCCCTGACAAGGAATTCAAAAGAATTATATTTAGGTACCTTCAATAGATTGAGAGACAGATCAAGGAAAACACTGAAAAAATTGAGGAAAACACAGAGAAAACCCTACAACAATTTTGAAAGACCACACAAGAACAAAATGACAAAATAAATGAAAAATTAGAAATGATACAAAATCTACAGATGGAAATCCAAAAGATTAATACTAACTTCTCAGAGATAGATAACACATTGAACGGGCAAAGGAGTAGAATTGAATCAATGGAAGACAGAATTAGTGAGATTGAAGGCAAATACCTGAACCCTTCTTTGGAAAGGGATCAATCAGAAAAAAGATCAAAACAAAATGAAGAAAGCCCAAGGTTCATGTGGGATACCATCAAAAGGAATAACCTACATGTAATCAGAATTCCAGAACAGGAAGAGACAAATAAAACCACAGTGAAAACTGTCACAGATTTGTTGGAAGAGAATTTCTCTGGTATGATGAAAGATGAGAATATATCCATTCAAGAAGTCCAACAAACCCCTAATAGGATAGACCCCAAAAGAAAATCACCAAGACATATCATTATCAAACTCACCAAAACCAAAGACAAAAAAAGAATCTTGAAAGCAGCATGGGAAAAATGAAAAGTTACCTACAAGGGGCAACCAATAAGACTAAGCTCTGATTGCTTGGCAGAAACCAGGCAGGTGAGAAGACAATCAGATGGTATATATAAAACCCTGAAAGAAAAAAATTTCCAACCAAGAACTGTACTCCAAACAAAATTGTTCCTCAAATATGATGGTGAAATTGGGACATTTCTAGATAAACAGAAATTAAGGGAATTTGTTAAAACCAGACCAACCTTACAAGAGATGTTAAAAGGAGCCCTTTGTACAGAGAACCAACAACAACAAACAACCACTGACCATTAATACACATGATGACATAACTCAGAAACCAACCCAGTTATGGAAGTATCCAAAATAAATAAGCCTACAAGATTGAAACAAGGAACCAGAGACATCAATTGGCAAATGAGAACAACTACAAACCAAAAAGAGGGAAAAAACTGTGTAGTTACAGAACTTCCAAATGGTAGAGAAGTCAAGACAACTGCAAGATAGAACAGACTGTTCTAAACTTGTTTTTTTTTCTGTGTTTTCTTTGGTCTGTCTCAATCTTTTGAAGATACCTAAAGATAATTCTTTTGAATTCCTTATCAGAGAGTTCCAATGCTGCTTCTTCCTCAGGGATGTGTTCTGGGTCTGTAT
>NW_006921607.1:10730535-10765321 GCF_000298275.1 Orycteropus afer afer | reverse complement strand
AAGGACATTATATAATGATTAAAGGATCAATTGAACAAGAGAACATAACAATAATAAATATCTATGCACCCAATGAAAGAGCCCCAAAATACATAAACCAGACTCTAACAGAACTGAAAAGACAAATAGATGACTCCACAGTCATAGTAGGAGACTTTAATATACCACATTATTCACAGATAGAACAACTGGAAAGAAACTCAACAAAGACACAGGAGAACTAACTAAACAATACAATCCACCAACTTGACCTTATAGACACCTACAGAGCGCTTCACCCAACAACAGCACAATATACATTCTTTTCCAGTGCACATGGAACATTCTCCAGGATAGACCACATGTTAGGACACAAAGCAGGCCTCAATAAATTTTAAAGCTCTGAAATACTGCAAAGCATCTTCTCAGATCACAATGCTGTAAAATTAGAAATCAGCAATAGGAAGATCAACGGAAAAAGAGCAAACACATGGAAACTGAATAACACCCTCCTTGAAAGAAACTGACAAATAGAAGAAATAAAAAATGAAATTCAAAAATTCCTTGAATCAAATGAGAATGAAAACACAACATACCAAAATCTTTGGAATGCAGCAAAAGCAGTGATCAGAGGCCAATTTATAGCAATAAATGCACACATCAAAAAAGAAGAATGAGCCAAAATTGACACCTTAACCCAACATCTCCAACAGTTAGGAAAAGAGCAGCTAAAAAAGCCTTCGGTCACCAGAAGAAAAGAAATAATAAAGATTCAAGCAGAAATCAATGAAACAGAAATAGACAATAGAAAAAAACAAGACTAGAAGTTGGTTCTTAGAAAAGATTAAAAAAATTGACAAACCACTGGCAAATTTAACAAAGGAAAAGAGGGAGAGAATACAAATAACACAAATAAGAAATGAATTGGGTGACACCACAACAGAACCAACGGAAATTAAAAGGATAATATCAGGATACTACGAAGAAATATACTCCAACAAATTTGAAAATCTAGAAGAAATGAGGACTAACCAAAAACCAAATTTACTGTCATTGAGTCAGATCTAACTTGTAGTGACCTCTCCTTGGGTTTCTTTACAGAAGTAGATTGCCCAATGTGGTACTTCAGTTTGTATGTCAACTTGGCTGGGCCTGGTTGTATGGCTGGGCAGCTGATGGTAGTTATTCCCCATGATGAGACTGGCAATCAACTCAATGGTGGGATCTACCACAAGCAGCTGAGTAGCTGCCTCTGGCTGTGGTCTGCTTCCTGCATATATGGAAAAGACTTGGGGATAGTCTCTAGCTTATGGCACCTTGAACCCTTCATGTAGCTGTGTTGTTGTTCAGCAGTCTGCCATGCTGTGCCGACCTTGGGACTTACAATGGACTTTAATTAATGGCCTGCAGTGTGATTTGGTAATATCAAGATTGTGCCTTTTTACTTGTCAACCTTGGGCTTGGCAACCTCAACAGCCAGCGGCTGACTGAGTGAAGAAAAGCTTCTAGCTTCAGTGGGCCGGGAGCTGGAGGCAGAGCTGAAGCCCAAGGCTGAAGGGCTTTCACCCAGCCCCTAGAGCCTGGCACTTTGAACTTGGACTTAAAGCCTCTAAACTCTATGAGAATAAACTCCTGTTTGTTAAGGCCATCCCATTTGTGGTATATTCCTGTCAGAGTTGCACTAGGTAACCAGAACACCCAATCTTCCTTCCGAGGAGTGGCTGGTGGGTTTGAACTACCAGCCTTCTGGTTAGCAGTCAAATGCCTTAGGCACTATGCTACCAGAGCTCCCAGAAATCCCATTACTATGTATATATCCTAAAGAAGTGACAGCCATAACAAGAACAGGTATAAGCACACCCACGTTCATCACAGCACTATTTACAATAGCAAAAAGATGGAAACAACCTATGTGCCCATCAACAGAAGAATGGATAACCAAACTATGGTACATACATATAATGAAATACTATGCAACACTAAAGAATAATGTAGAATCTGCAAAACACTGCATAACATGGATAAATTTGGAGGACATTATGCTATGTGAAATAAGTCAATCACAGAAGGACAAATATAGTATTAGTTCATTATTGTAAAAAGTCAAGAAAAGGTTTATATATGGAAGGAAACTTTATCTGTTGGTTACAAGGGATGGGAGGGGAAGGGAGAGGGGGGAACATTGCAAAAAAAAGTATTGACTCATGTCACTTTAGTTTTGTGTATTTCACTGTACATAAGTTATATTTCAATAAAATGTATTTAAAAAAAAAAGACATAAAAAACCCCACAAAACACTACTTCAAGAAACCAAAAGAGACCAATATAAATGGAAAAATATAGCAAGAGCATGGACAGGAAGACTTAACATTGTGAAAGTCAATATTACCCAAAGTCACCTATAGATATAATGCAATCCCGATCCAAATTCCACCAACATTTTTTAAGGAGGAGTGAACCCAAATGAACTAATCATCAACATTATATGGAGAGGAAAGAGTCCCCATAGAAGTAAAACATTATTGAAGAAGAAAACAAATTAGGAAGCTTCACATTTCCTGATCTCAGATCTTACTATATAGCCACAGTACTCAGAACAGCCTGGTACTAGCACAATGACAGATATATAGATCAATGGAACAGAACTGAGAACCCAGAAATAAGTTCATCTACCTATGGACAGCTAATCTTTGACAAAGGGTCAAAGTCCATTAAATGGGAAAGAGATAGTCTCTTTAACAAATGATACCAGCAAAACTGGATATTCATTAGCAGAAAAAGGAACTATAGCTCACACCATGCACAAAAACTAACTCAAAATGAATCAAAGACCCAAATGTAAAATCTGAAGCCATAAAGTTCATGGAAGAAAACATAAAGACAAACCTAGGAGCCCAAATGTATAGCATAAATAGTCTATCAAACATAACTAAAAATGCACAAACAGAATATAAATTAGATAAATGACACATCCTAAAAATTAAAGGAGCTCTGGTGGCATAGTGCCTAAGGCATTAAACTGCTAACCAGAAGGCTGGTGGTTCATTAAATACATATGTTCATCAAAAGACTTCACCAAAAGAGTAAAAAGAGAACATACAGACTAGGAAACTTTTTTTTTTTTTTTTGGCAACAGCATATCTAACAAGGGCGTAATCTCTAAAATTTATTGAAAATTTCAGCATCTCAATAATGAAAAGACAACAATCCAATTAAAAAATAGACAAAGGACTACACCAAAGGAGAAATGCAGATGGCTAACGAACACACAAAAAGATGCTTGTAATGATTAGGCCTTAGAGAGATGCAAATCAAAGTGACAATAAGAAACCATGTTACATTAATGGCATTAATGTACATCTTACATTAATGGGGGAATTCTGGTGGCACAGTGCCTAAGGCATTTGACTGCTAACCAGGAGGATGGTGGTTCAAACCCACCGGCCACTCCTCAGAAGGAAGGCTGAGCAATCTACTTCCATAATGATACCACCTCAGAAACCCAAAGAGGGGTTGCTATGAGTCAGATCCAACTTGATGGCAGTGAGTTTGGTTTTTGGTACATTAATGTCACTGATTAAAAAACAAACAAACAAACAAACAAAAACACCAGAACAGTAAATGCTGGCGAGGCTGTGGGGTGACTGGAACTCTCATACACTGCTAGTCATACTGCAAAATGGTATACAACCACTATGGAAAACAGTATGGCACTTCCATAAAAAACTGGAAATAGAAATACTACATGATACAGCAATCCTACTCCTAGTATATATCCTAGAGAAATAAGAGCTGTAACATGAATAGACGTATGCACACCCATGTTGATCACAGCATTGTTCACAACGGCAAAAGGATGGAAACAATCTAAGTGTCAATGGATGAATGGATAAACAAACTGGTACATATATATAATGGAATACTATGCATCGATAAAGAATAATGGTGAATTTGTGGAACATCTCACAACATGGAAGACATTATGCTAAGTGAAATAAGTCAATCACAAAAGGGCAAATACTATATAAGACCACTATTAGAAAAAGTCAAGAATAGGTTTACACACAGAAAGAAATATTCTTGGATGGATACCAGGGGTGAGAAGGGGAGGGAGGGAAAAATCACTAACAAGTGTTAATTATGGTGAAGGGAAAGGCAATATATAATATGGGGAAAGTCAGCACAATGTAACCAAGGCAAAGGAAGACACCAGAGCTATGCAAGAATAAAGGGCAGCTACAGTAAATACTGTAACATATACAATCCTACAAAAAATAGTAACAGCAAACAATAATTTATGAGTAGATACATAGGTTAATATGTATGCCAAATAGGTGAGGGAAGCTGTATTGGGAGTACACCCACATACTTATACAGGTATGATTATAGACCATAATCTATAATGTTGTTGTTGTTGTTGTTATGTGCCGTCGAGTCAAACCCGACTCATAGCGACCCCTCCTTGGGTTTCCCAGGCAGTATCACTACGGAAGTAGGATTGCCCAACCTTCCTTCCGAGGAGTGGCTGGTGGGTTTGAACTGCCAGCCGTCTGGTTAGCAGGCAAGTGTCTTAGCCACTATGCTACCAGAGCTCCCATAATCTATAATAATCCTTATTACAAAAATCATAAGGACCATAATCTCAGGGAATAGCTAGGTCAACTGGCAAAACACAGTTCATAAATATAATGTTCTATAGCCTAGTCTGGTGAGGAATGTCTGGGATCTTATGAGTGGCCATCTAAGAAGCAGGTAGTCTCTTCCCATCTGAAGCAAAGGAGAAAGAAAAAAATTGAAGACTCAAGAAAGCAATTAGTTCAAGGAACTAACCAGCCTCCTCTAACCTGAGACTAGAAGAACTAGATAGTGCCTGGGTGCCAGTACTGACCACTCTGACCAGGACCACAATAGAAGATCCCAGTGACAATGGCTAAAAAATATAGAACAAAATTCAAATTAAAAAAAAAAAAATTAGACTTACTGGTCTGAAGGAGACTGGAGGAATCCTTCAAGACCATTGCCCTAAGACAAGCTTCTAACTTGAAAACGAAGACACTTCTGGAGGCTACCATACAGCCAATTAATATAAAATAAACAATAGTACCTGGGAAGAATGTGCGTCTTAGAACAATCAACTATACAGGACGAAAAGGGCAATATTTACCTAAAACCAAAAAGGAGAAGGCAGGAAAGATCAGGGAAACCTGACCAATGGAAACCCAGGAGGAAAAGTGGACAGTGCTGACACACTGCAACCACTGTCACGGAACAATCTGTGTAAGAATCATCGATTGAAAAACTAATTTGCTACATAAACTTTCATCTAAAGCACAATAAAATGTTCTAAATAAATAAATGTCATTCATAAAAGACTCACAGAAGCCTCTTTGCAATACTCACACCTGAAAAGAAAGAAGTTGGAAAGTGAGAATCAGGAAAAGCTTCACAAAGAAGTTCTTAAAGAATAAGATCTGGAACAGACTAATTCAGGAAAAAGGAACAATGTCGCTTAGACACAGGCAGAAAAGCACAGGCCAATCTACTGGCCAATGCCAATCCTAGGCAATGTTTTTAATCGATCAATGGTATTTTTTCATAAAGCTAAATTTGTTCAGTATAAAGGACTATGCTTTGTGCTACATATTCTTTTCTTATGCAGTTAAGATATTTTTAACTGAGTGATAATATATAAGCTGATACTGGTTTAAAATATATCCTTTGCAAAATTTAAGGTTGTCAATCTTGTGGTGGTCCCTGCTAGAAATGAAATTGCAACCAATTTAGATTAGACCTTAGGCTGTGGTTTTGTTTTTTTTTAATTGCAAGGGTTTATTATTATTATTATTATTATTATTATTATTATTATTTTGGTTCTGTTTGCCCAGATACCTCCAATGTCTACTGTCCTGCTCTTGCAGAGAGGAATCCCATAATAGCGCTGTTTGTGTCCTAATCTGTCCCGTTCTTGCCTTCACATGACAGTTAGGCTGTGTTTTGTTGGTTATAAATTTGAAAGAATGTTCAGGCCATGAAAACCAAATAAAGACTGAGGGAATAGTCTAGATTAGGACATGAAAGGGACTTGACAACTACATGTGATTCTGAACTGGATCCTTTTGCTATATTGCTCTTAAGCTAAAGACCCTGCTCCCCACCTCAAAACTTCTTACCTGTAAAATTCCAAGCCATGCAGGAATAAAATGAGCAACTTTTGTCAGAACAGCCACCTGGAAATTAGTGTCAACCAACTGCTTGCCTTTCTTTCATAAACTTAAAATCTTTCATTAGAGAAATCGATGCCACCCAATGCCAATCTTAGGAAACACTGACCTCCTAAGAACCAATTCAGGTTCTTAAGAACTACCACCACAAAAAAATACAGTAGTAGGAAATCACCAAAGAGGTGCAAAGAAAAAGAAATAGAAAGTCAGATGTGATCAATCACGAAACACTTCCTAGAAATGGTGGCTTTTGAGCCAAGTCTGAGAAAAGAGGCAAAGCATTCATTAGAGGAAAGGACATGTTAGATGGGATAGAAAAGTCCTATGTGGCTGCCAGTCCTGACTCCCTCTGTCTAACAGTGTCCTCCTACATGTAATATGTTTGAGTATTGGCACCACTTCATAGTAATAAATAAGTCTTTTCTATGTGTTTTCTCATCTGTCATATCAGCTAATCCTTATAGCAGTCTTTTGAGACTAGCAGGACAAGAATGGTTATTCCTATTTGAAAGGTCAGGAAACTGAGGCTCAAAAGGGTGTCATCACTTGTTAAAGGTCACAAAGCAACTGGTAGAACCTCTGTCAGCAGATCCTCAAGCTAGGCCCTATTTTTTTCCCCCTTTTTTAATATAAGGAGATCTGGTGGTATAGTGGTTAAGGTATTTGGCTGCTAAACAAAAGGTCAGTAGTTTGAAACCACCAGCCATTCCATGGAAGAAAGATGGGGCAGTGCACTTCTGTAAAGATTTACAGCCTTGGAAACCCAATGGGGGTCACTGTGAGTCAGAATTGACTTGGCAGCAATGAGTTTGGTTTGGTTTTGGTTTTTAATATACACATTATCAAGGAAGTGGTCTTTTCAAAATATAAAGCTGACTTGTCACACCTCTACTTGAAACTCAGTGACTCCCTGTTACCCTTAGGCTAAAGTCAAAACTCCTTACCATACCTATGGGCTGAGCCCTATTTCTCCACTCCTATCCCAAGCAAACTCTTCCCTCTCCTTTCCTCCCTGCCCTCTAGTCACACTGGCATCCTTTTAGCTTCTTGTATTCCGTGCTCTGGCCTGGCACATGGCTTTGGACTTGCAAGGTCTCTGCCTGCAATGTTTCTCCCCTGGATCTTCACCATGGATACCTCCTTCTCAACCTTCAGATCTCAGCTGACCCATAAATTCCTCAAGGAGGCCCTCCGTGATCTTCGTGACTAGGTTAAATACCCTTGTAATAGTCTCCCATACTCCCCGTACATCTCCTTCCTAGCACTTGTCACAGCTGCAATGAAACCAAGTTCCTGATCTTTCCCCAAAGCTGCTTCTTCCAGTGTCTTTTGATCTCAACTAATGGAAATTCCATTTTTCCTGTAACTCATACCAAACACTTAGAGACATTCTTGGCTGTATTCTTTTATACCCCACATTCAGTCCATCAGCAAATCTTGTTGAATCTGCTTTCAAAACATACCCAAAATCTGACCCCTTTTCACTACCTCTGCAACTATCTCCATTATCATATGTTGTCTGAAGTATTATAAATGCCTCCCCACTGGTCCTCATGCCCTCCAAAGCCTATTCTCAAGGTAGTAGGCAGACTATGTACAGTCTATATTTAGTAAAAACTTTGTCAAATGAATGAATGAATGAGAACATGTGAACTAAGGAAAAGAATTTTATTTCTCTGATGTTTGCCCTTTAATGTCTTTAGCCTTATAAATTGTAGTCAGCGTTTCCAAAGCTGGCCCTAAACCCTCTAAGTAAACTACTGGCTACATAAGTGACAAATTGTCAAAGAAGCTAAGGTTGTGTAAATAGAAACACAGTGTCTAGAACAAGGAATTTAGGTTACAACTGCCAAGTGACCCTGTCAAGTTACTTCCTCTTTGAACCTCAAGTTCCTCATCTGTCAAGGTCCCAGGTTGAAGAAAACAAGGGAACAAATACACAAGCACAACACAGTGGACACACAGTTTATTTTTAAAGTAGAAAAAATGTTATGTATTATGGGAAATTGTAAACTGAGTGGTGGAGTGTAGCTGTCATGGGACTAATTTAATCTTAGACATATAAAGTCAGAGCAAAAAGGGTAGTAAGTATTTTCTGTGAGCCCAACTATACCTACAATACTTAATGAAAGATTTTGACCAACTAGAGTACATCCAGAGGAGGCTGACATGAATGAGGAAACCCTATCATAGGAGTAACTTAGGGAAGTGGAGTCCATATTATTTGATCCATAAAACACAAAAACACAGGATTAGATCAAGGGTCTTCAAAGTGAGCTTTGTAGATCTGAGAGGAACCACAGTTACAGAGCTCTGCTCTTGCCTGTTTTAGGTAGATAAAAAAAAAATAAAACACTGTTTGCCAAGCACTTTTTAAGTCATTTACACATTATTCCAACTATTCCTTATAACAATCAATATAATAGAAAGTGCTATTATCTTAATTTTATAGATAGGAAAACTGAGGTTTAAAGAGGTGAAATAACTTGCCCAACTAGTAAGTATTAGAGTGGGGATGGGAACCCAGGCTAACTGAAAGGTCAGAGGTTCAAATCCATAAGCCATTTTGAAGGAGAAAAACCTGGCAATCAGTTACTATAAAGATTACAGGCTGGGAAACCCAGGGGGGCAGTTCTAGTCTCTCCCATAAGGGTTCTATGAGTCAGAATCAACTCAACAGCATACAACATATATATGTATATATATATATATATATATACACACACACACACACACACACACACATATACATACACATACATACACAGGAGCTCTGGTGGCCTAGTACCTAAAGCATTTGACTGCTAACCAGAACGCTGGCAATTCAAACCCACCATCCACTCCTTGGAAGGAAGACTGGGCAACCTATTTCAGTAGAGATAACCTCAGAAACAAGGAAGGGTCGCTGTGAGTCAGGATCGACTCGATGGCAGTGAGTTTGGTTTGATATATGTATATGTGTGTGTGTATGTGACAGCGTTTTATATGTGTGTGTGTGACAGCGTTTTTTTGTGTGTGTGGGTTAGCTCTGATGACGTAGTGCCTCAGGCATTTGACTGCTAACCAGAAGGCTGGCGGTTCAAAGCCACCATCCACTCCTTGGAAGATTGGGCAATCTACTTCCATAGTGATACCACCTTGGAAACCCAAGGAGGGGTTGCTATGATTCAGGGCTGACTCGACAGCACATAACAACAACAACGCTTTGAAATTTTCTGAACTAGATGACTTAAAGGCCCCGTCTAGATTTAAATTTCTATAATTCTGTGTTCAACCTAGGAAAGGGATACAATAACAGCCTTCAAACATCTGAAGGGCTGTCTTGTAGAAGGAGGAACAGGATTATTCTATGTGGCCCCAGAATATGAAACAAAGACCAAGGGCAGAGAATAGGGTGGGGAGAAAGTTATAGGGAAAGAGTATATCTAAGAACTTTGTAACAGAGCTGTCCAACAATGAGACAGATAGTGAGTAAATTCTGTGCTCTAAGCAGTGTTCCAGAACCCAAATGATCATTTTGGGGACTGTTGTGGGTGAGAATATGGGGGTAGAATTATTGCTTTGTGAGGGAAATGAACCAAATGACCTCTAAGCACTGGGACTGAGAGACTCAACTTCTCAGACAAAGACTCAAGGTGTCAAGACATTGGGCATTCTTAGCACTGCCCAATCTCTCTCTAAACTAATCCATGCCTTCTAATTTTATTGTGGTAAACGTAAGGCTCCCCTAAAGCAAAAACTTTTGCCCTCACCTAACTACCTGCTATCTTCAATAGGACATGAGGCCAACACTGAGTTCCTCCTCGACCCCTAACCTCTCCCAGCTGCTTTGTCACTACAGTTTCCTATTTTTTTTCCTATTATTATTATTTTTTTTGACAGCAATTCTGAAGATCAGTGCCAGAAGTCAACTTTAGCAAGTATTCTGTCCACCTTCCACAGTTTGTTCTTGTTAGGTGCTGTTGACCAGATTCCAACATATAGCACCTCCATGTGACAGAGCAGGAAACCAGTAGGATTGATAATCTTTATTGGATAGATCACCAAGTCTTTCTTCTGTACAGCCATCGGGTTGCGTGGGTTCAAACTGCCAAACTTTTAATTAGCAGCATGTGCTTAGCCAGTGTGCTACCAGTGCTCCCTTCCCACAGTTTAAAGATGAAAAAAAAAAAAGGCTCAGAAAAGGACAGTGGATTACCTAAAGCCATTCTTATTAAATGTTTACTGAACTCACTTACATGAGACGTCAGCCTAGATATAAACTCAGGTAACTGACATGGACCTTAAGACTCTGAAAAAGACCTCAAGACAGAGTCACCAGAATGATATATTTCTTATACATATCCCACCTATGTCCATAAAAATGGCTAGTGACTTGGACAGCACAGTATACTCTTCTCACTTTCACTTGAGGAAGGGGTCCTTGAAGATGTCAAGGGTCATGAACCTCGGGGAGGAGTAAAAGAAGATTAGAGTCTACCTTAAACATGAAATCCTCCAGCCCCTCTCTATAATCTGCCCACGTGATGCAAGTGGAGAAAGACAATTCCCCAAAACAGGTATTTCTCCACATGTCTCCCATCAGTCTCATATGGTTATGCTACCAGCAATAGTATTATGCCCAGGCAAGGGGCAACAGACTCCTTCCTCAGCCCTTCACCACCCAAAATCCAAACCCAACCCAGGGCATCAAGTCAATTCCAACTCATAGCAACCCTATAGGACAAAGTAGGACTGACCCATAGGGTTTTTTCCAAGGTTGTAAATCTTTACAGAAGCAGACTGCCTCATCTTTCTTCTGCAGAGCAGTTGGTGGGTTTGCACCCCTGACCTTTTGGTTTGCAGCCAAATGCATCAACCACTGCACCACCAGAGTACCTTCCCTTTACCACAGACCTTCTAAAATCCTTCCTTTCTCTTACCATCTCAACAGAAGCTCAGCCCACCTACTGAGTCACCACACAGTCACTATAGGTTGCAACAGAACTTCTAAAGACTGCTTCCTCTTCAGAAACTATCATAGAATTCTGGAAGATCTGTGTCAGTAAGGACTTCCAGGGCACCTGCAGTTCATATTTCACCACTCCCACAAAGGAAAGGCCCAGGGAGGGGAAGGGAATGGTCTGAGCAAGTGTATTTTAATCAGAAGACACACTGTTACGAAACTAGTGGAAATTAGGGACAAGAAAAGCCTCTCCTTCCTATCACTGATGTGGGTGCCAGGACATGGATGTATATAAACAGAGTCCTGGAGCATGAATGCTAAGACAATGGCGTCTAAGGTTCTGGCTTTCCCCCATCATCTTGACAATCTTCTCCTTGTTAGAACATATGCTTGGTCTCATTTGCAAACCAACCTCACCCTTTCAAATACACACACACCTTACAGGTATCTGGGAAGTTCTAAATATCACACTCTGGATTTCATACCCGGGAACTTACAGAGACTCTGAGGGCAGAGATTCTGTCCTAAGACCACCCCTAAAGTCATCTACTCGATGGCAAATAACAACAACAACAACAATAACAAAAGTCATCTACTTCTCAGTAGCTCCAGTTTCTAAAAAGAAACTCACTGCCATCAAGTTGATTCCAACTCAGTGACCCCCATTGGGTTTCCAAGGCTACAAATCGTTATAGAAGCAGACTGCCTCATCTTTCTTCCATGGAGCAGTTGGTGGGTTTGAACCACCAACCTTACGGTTAGCAGCTAAAATGCCTTAACCACTATACCACCAGCGCTCCCCAATTTCTAAGGAAGGATTGAAATACAATGGGAGCTTGTGGAGAGAGAGCAGTGATTTTAGCGGAGGGTGAGGGATGAGGCAGCACAGAGACAATGGCAGCCTATGGGCAATCCAAAGCCAACAATGCATGGAACGGACTATCTCAAATTTCTCAGGCTTTGGAGACTGGGGACCTCTCCTGGAGTAGTCTGGAGATTGAGCAACCAGAATAAACCACCATAATATCAGCTATCAGCCACTCTTTCCAATCTCTCCCTTTAAGCCCTTACATTAATCTCCAAAATCCCCCACTGTCTCCCAGTGTACCTTTAACTGGCCAGACACCACTCCTTTAGCTGCTCATAACATCCATCACTGAATCTCTCTCCCTGAATGGCCATCCCTATACTTTTGTCACTGATCACCTTCTCACACACCTACACACAAATCCCCATTAAGACCTTTACCTGATACACTAGGGAGAAGACAGTGGAAAACAGTTTGGAACCAAACTCTTATGTCTAGAGAGCAAATTTAGCCCTTGGACCAGAAGAACAAATGTATCTGAAAGACACAAAGCATTACAAAGACTAAGAGGTCCTGAAACTATTGCCCTGAGATATTCTTTAAATCTGAAACTGAAAATATCCCCCGAAGTCTTCTTAAAACCAAGTAACAGTTTGGCTAAATTAGTAAAGAATTCCTGCCTTAATTATTGTGCTCTTTTAAGATCTATCTTCTATAGGGGATTAAACTGACAACAGCAATTCGAAAGATTAGATAGGAGGTAGCCAGTTTATATGAATGAGGAACAACTTGAAAAAAGAGGGTGAGAATGGTTGCACAACTCAAAGAATGTAACCAATGTCACTGAATTGTACATGTAGAAATTGTTGAATAGGTCTATGTTCTGCTATGTATAATATTCTCAACTGGAACAACAAAAAGAATATATATTAAAAATGACCAAGGGGACCCTTGACTCTTCCCGCTCACTTTTTAATTCAGTCTCCCCATCTTCTAAATACCCAATTACCTATTGCTGGTTTCTTTCCTCTAAATTACTCTAAAATTTTATCTTTCCATTCCTGTAGCCAGTAGTATCCCAGTACAGGCATCTCTACGCTGAATAACATGCTCCCAGCTCTTTGGCTTTACACTCTTAACATATTCCAACTTTACCCCACATATCTTCCATATGTACCCAGATTAATCTTTTAAAAAATTTTAAATTTTTTTGTTGTAGAGAATATATATAGCAAAACATATACCAATTCAACAGTTTCTACATGTACTATTTAGTGACACTGATTATATTCCTTGAGTTGTACAACCTTTCTCATCCTCCTTTTCTGGGTTGTTCCTCCCTCATTAACATAAATTCACTGTCCCCGAAGGTACCAATCTAATTTTTTGAGTTGCTGTTTTCAGTTTGATCCCATATAGCCAGTTCTTACAAAAGCACAAGCCTCAAGGCAGGCATGCTTTACTGGTTAAGCTCAACTATTGTCTGGTTTTAAGAAGACTTCAGGAGATACTGTTGTTGTAAGGTTTAAAGATTATCTCAAGGCAGTAGTTTCAGAGATTCATCCATCCCCATGGCTCCAAGAAGTCTAGAGTGCATGAGAATTTGAAATTCTGTTCTGCAATTTCACCCTATTAATCAGGATTCTTCTATGAAATCTTTGATAAAAATGTTCAGTAGTGTTAGCCAGACAACATCCAGTTCTTCTGGTCTCATGGCAAAGGAGGCAGTTGTTCATGGAGGCAATTAGCCATACATTTCATATCCTCCAGCTATTCCTGAATCTCCTTCCTCTGTTCTTCTGTTCCAGGTGAATAGAGATGATTTATTGGATGGCTGTATGCAAGTTTTAAGACTCCAGGCACTATGCAACAAACCAAGAGGTAGACCAAAAGTACCAAACATGTTATTAGGCCAATTAACTGGGATTTCCCAATCATAATCCTAAACCAAGAAATCAAACCACATGAGGTTTTTAGTTGTACATAAGCATCCTAAGTAGCTAATCTTTTTTTTTTTTTGGTCATTGTTGTAAATAAATCTAGCATACAAGTTTTGCCAATTTAACTTTCTACAGATTACAATTTATTGACAACAATTACAATAATTGGCTATGCACCTTACCCTTAATCAGTGAGATTTTTCCATCACTGTTAACCCCCTTTTCCCTTTCCCTCTCACCCTGGTAACCTCTAATAAATTTTGTTCTCTATACATTTGCCTTTTGTCTTTTTATGTAAATGAGGTCATACAATATCTAGATTAATCTTCTTAAAGCTCAGATGTTATCACCTCATTCCCCTGCATAAAATCATTTCATAACCCCCCACAAGAAAACCCACCAAACCTACTGCCATCAAGTCAATTCCGACTCATAGAGATTCTACAGCGCCCCATATGGTTTTCAAGCTTGTAAGCAGACTGCCTGATCTTTCTCCCACAGAGCAGCTAGTGGGTTCAAACCACTAACCTTTTGGTTAGTAGCCATATGTTTTAACCACTGTGCCACCAGAGCTCCTAAAATCCATAAAACCAAAAATCAAATCCACTGCCATTGAGTTGATTCCAACTCATAGTGACCCCCATTGGTTTCCAAGGTTGTAAATCTTTACAGAAGTAGATTGTCTCATCTAAAATCCTTTCATAGGTCTCCAAAAATAGTAAAGATCTTCCATACATGACCTCATCCACTGCTGAAGATAACCTTGACTCCTCTTTCTCTCACTCCCCACATTCAGTCCAAATCAGCAAGTTCCACAGGCTCTTCCCTAAGTGGTGAAAATGGTTAAGTGGGGGTCTTGAAAGCTTGCAAGCAGCCATCTAGATGCAACCATGGGTCTCTCCCCATCCAGAGCAAAGAAGAATGAAGCAAACCAAAGACACATGGAAACAATTAGTCCAAGGGACCAGTGGACCATGTGATCCTCAGCCTATATGACCACGAGACCAGAACTAGATGGTGCCCGGCTACCACTGTCAACCACTCGGAAGGAGATCAGTGCTGGAAACCTGGATAGAGTGGGAGAGAAATGTGAAACAAAACTCAAAATCATAAATAATAATAATAATAAAATAAAAGACTAGGTTTACTGGTCTGATAGAGCCTGGTAAGACCCCTGAGACTATGAACTCTAGTTACCCTTCAAGTCTGGAACTGAACACACTCCTGTGGCTTCCAGCCAAACAACAGACAGGCATATAGGGTGAACATTTACATCCGGTAGATACACTTCATAGAGCGATTAATTGTGGGAGAACAGAAGGGCAGTGTTTGCACAAGGTAAGAGCTTGGGGAGGGGTGCAGGAGTGCATAGGAAAGAAGGACTCTTTCTTATAGGGAAGAGGTACAGGGAGGAAGTGGGAAGAGAGCTGTTACTTCGTGGGGAATTGCAGTCAATGTCATGAATGAACTGCTGTATGGAAAATGTATTTGCTCTGTTAACTCTCACCCAAATCACAATAAATTTTTTTTTTTTTTTTTTTAAAGTAAATGGTTAGGTGCTGGGATATAGTAACTGAAAGGTTGGTGGTTTGAACACATCCATAGGTACCTTGAAAGAAAGGCCTCCCACTCTGCTTCCCAACGGTCACAGTCATGAATATCCTGTGGAATGCAGTTCTACTCTGCACACGAGGGATTGCCAGGAGACGGAATCAGCTCGACAGCAACTGGTTTGGTTTTTTTAATTTTCATTCACAGTAGATCTGGATTTCAACCACGTCTAACCACCTTCACAGCTACTTCTAATCACCATCATTCCTCACCTAGATTTCTATAATAATACCCTACTAATTGGTCTCCTTGGTTCTACTCTTGTCTTTCTACAGTCTATTTTCGATATTAAAGACAGGTTAATTCTAAATGTAAGTCAAATCATAACATTCCTATGCTCAAAACTGTCCAATGGTTACTCATTTCACTGTGAATAAAAGCCAAAGTCCCCATTAGCTTTCAAGGTTCTACATGATCTTGTTGTTGTTGTTGTTATGTGCCATCAAGTCGGACCCAACTCATAGCAACCCGGACCCGACTCACAGCGACCCCTCCTTGGGTTTCCGAGGCAGTATCACTACGAAAGTAGATTGCCCAACCTTCCTTCTGAGGAGTGGCTGGTAGGTTTGAACTGCCAGCCTTCTGGTTAGCAGTCAAGTGCCTTAGGCACTATGCTACCAGAGCTCCCGTACATGATCTAGTGTCCTGCTAACCTTATTTCCTACTACTATTCTCTTTTTCCAGCTCACATTGCTTCAGCTACACTAACTTCCCAGCCGTTCTACAAACACACGAGGCAGCAGCGTGCTCCCACCTCAGGGCTTTTGTACTTCCTTTTCCTTATACCTGGAACTTCCCTCTCAGACCATCCCAACCACCTGCATGGAACACTGTCATTTCCTTCAGATCTCTGTTCAAATTTCACCTTTAATTAGAGAGGCCTTCCCTGATCAACAAGGAGCTCTGGTGGTTCAGTGGTTAAAGCATTTAGCTGCTAACCAAAAGGTCCACGGTTAGAATCTATCAGTCTGTCTGAGAGAAAAAAATTAGGCAGTCTACTTCCGTAAAGATTTTAAAACCAAACCAAACTCACTGCTGCCAACAGAATCAACTTGATGGCAGTGGCTTTTGGTTTCCCTGATCAACACCCATTCTGTCATTCCTTTTACCCTTATTCTGTTCTAAATTTTTCTATAGCATTTATCATTATCTGTCATATATATATATATACACACACACACACACACACACACACACATACACATATGTTTGTTTATTGTCTATTTCCTCAAACTGGAATATAACCTTCATGAGAGCAAGGACTTTGTTCATTTTATTCAAACTTTGTTTGGTTCATAACAATTCCTGGCACATGGTAAGCCCTCAATAAGTATCTATGGAATGAATAAATTGTTCCCTACACAAACTCTTTACTCCAAACAGACTTAGTCGTTTCACTGTCTCAATGTAATATAATAATGATAGCTAATATTTATTGAGGAGCTCTGGTAGCATAGTGCCTAAGACACTTGCCTGCTAACCAGAAAGCTGGCGATTCAAACTTACCAGCCACTCCTCAAAAGGAAGGTTGGGCAATCCACTTCCGTAGTGATACCGTCTTGGAAACCCAAGGAGGGGTCGTTATGAGTTGGGTCCAACTCGAAGGCACATAACAACAACAATGTTTATTGAGTGCTTTCAATATATCAAAGGAGCTCTGGTGGTGTAGTGATTAAGGCATTTGGCTGCTAAACAAAAGATTGGTTGTTCCAACCCACCAGCTGCTCTGTGGAAGAAAGGCGAGGCACTGCTTCCATCGAGACTTAGAGCCTTGGAAACTCAATGGGGGTCTCTATGAGTCAGGATTGACTCAATGGCAGTGAGTTTGGTTTTTGTTTTTTCAATATGCCAGCAATTAGATACACGGGTTTGTTATCTTATTCAGTCCTACTTAGTCAACCACTCCATGAGGGGAATCCCCATTTTAAAGTTAAGAAAACTGAGGTTCAAAGAGATTAAGTAATAAGGTCACACAGCCACTTAATGGCGAAAATAAGACTCAAACTTAAGTTAATTTGACACAAAAGTCCAATCTCCTAATCTTTGTTATATTATCTCCCTACAATGCTTTCTCCTTTCTCTGAACTATCTGTGTAAATTACTCTTTAGAATTTGGTCCATAATTGCTTTTAGACTGTTTCATATAACTTTATTTAATATTTCCAAATAGAATGCCAATTCCTTGAGACCAGTGCCTGGAGCATTTAAACCTGATAACACATATTATCTGATATTTAAAGCATATTATTAATTCATCTTATATGGTTGATTTCTCTTTTCATCTATCACAGCAAAGTGTTGGACTCCTTGAATAATGGAATAGCTCCACATGGTGAAAAGAATAGTTGACTGTAAGTGAAGATATATGAGTCTCTGTCTCCAAAAAGGTATATGACCCTCGGGCAAATCACTTAGCCGCTTTGGCCCTTAATTTTTGTCTCTGTAAAGAAAGTTGGCCTAGATGGACTCTAACAGTCACTTCAAGTTCTAAAAATACTACGATTCCATGAACATTTACAATGTGTTAAGCCAAAAGTAAAAGGCCAAATTCTTCCTTAATATGGTTCTATTTTGGCTACATAAAGTACTTTCCTAAGAGCATATTTCCTTTGAGGATTATTTCAGCACATGCATAAGACATGTCTCAGGATAAGGCATGAGCTACAAATGTGGTTTGCTAATGCCTCATAGCTATCTAAATGACATGGTTAAATCAAGAAAAAGGACACACTGTGGCTCTGTAAGAAGTATATCAACTAGAGGAAATCACTAAAAGAGATATCATTTTAAAAAAGGAGGATTTTTGGGGAAAAAAGAGGGGCTTAACAGAATAAATTACATGATCGAGAATTTAGAAAATATTTATCATATGATAAAGGCAAATAGTACACCAGAAAAATGGCAGGCAATTACTAACACCAGA
The DNA here is from genome assembly GCF_000298275.1 of Orycteropus afer afer. Lineage (NCBI taxonomy): Eukaryota > Metazoa > Chordata > Mammalia > Tubulidentata > Orycteropodidae > Orycteropus > Orycteropus afer. Next base: position 10,746,894 of record NW_006921607.1, on the reverse strand, counting down.
GAAAACAAAACTCTGTACATAAAAGAAAATTCACTGCTCTTCTTATATGAACACTGGCTTTGAAGTAACTAAAAAGCAGAGCTATGATTATACTGAGAAGATGGGAGAAGGAAGTTGGAAGTTATATAAGAAATAAATTCTCATTAATAGGAAGTCAATACATTCTTTAAAAAAATCAAGGAATAATGTAAAAATATGTTATTTAAAAACATGGAGGTGAAATGTGGAATAACACTCAAAATCATAAAAAATGAACAGACTTACTGGTCTGATAGAGACTAGTGAAATCCCCGAGACCATGGCCTTTAGTCACCCTTTGGATTTGGAATTAAACTCACTCCTGTGGCTTAACCTTCAGCCATACAAAACATAGGCCTGCATATGAGGTGAAAAATTACACCAGGGATGTGTATTCCTTAGAACAATCGACCAGGGAGATCAGGGGGTGGCATTTGCACAAGGAGAAAGGTCAGAAGGCAGGAACGCATAGGAAAGATGGACATGGAAAAGGTAACCACAGGGAAGAAATGGGAATTGTTACATTGTGGGGATTGCAATCAGTGTCATGAAACAAATGTGTATGAATGTTGAATGGAAAACGAATTTGCTCTGTAAACTTTCACCCAAATCACAATAAAAAGCTAAAAAAAGAAAATAAGAATATGAAAGTATAAAGGGAAATAACCACATATCTGTCATATTTGTACTTTACTTTCTTATAACAAATGTAATTTATTTGTAGCTTGCTTTTTGCCTTATAAACATAAAAGAATGTAATGATAATGGCTCATATGGCACTTGTCTCCTACCCATCCACCCCTGTCTCCATTAACACCTGACAGTGGGCTAAGTACTCAATGTCTTCAAAAATTCCTGTTGATTTCACCCAAATCACAAATTAAAAAAAAAAAAAATTCCTGTTGAGTGAGTGACCAATGTACAGTGGAGTGAGGATGTCTTGCTATGGAGTCACAGAATTTTGCACTGGAAGTTAATTTGGAGATTATCTAATCCAGTGTTCCTCAAATTGTGATCCATGGCATACTCCTTCTTGTGATGTTAATAGCATGCTGCAAAAAGTATCTGGGGCTCAAACATATTTAGGAAATCTCATGTTAAACAAAATCAATCAAGTGTCTTCACTGGGCTTCTTGGAGCCTATGTTAACATACATTGGAAATCCCACAAAGGCAGTATTCTATATATTATTTCTCAGAGTTATTTGTTCCATGAATTAAGAAGCCCCTGTTAATAGCAAAAAGATGGAAACAACCTATGTGCTCATCAACAAAAGAATGGATAACAAAACTATAGTACATACACACAATGGAATACTCTGCAACCCTAAAGAATAACATACATAACATACACCACAAACATGAATGAACTTGGAGGACATTATACTGAGTGAAATAAGTCAATCACAGAAGGACAAATATAGTATTAGTCCATTATTGTAAAAAGTCAAGGAAAGGTTTATACATGGAAGGAAACTTTCTTTGCTGGTTACCACGGGTGGGAGGGAGGGGAGGGAACACTGAAAAAAAAAAAAAAAAAAGCATTTACCCATGTCAATAAAAAAAGAAGCCTTGTTAATATCTCCAGTAATCAGTATTTCCTGAATCATTCTTGGGGAAACAATGATTTACTTTGGTCCCTTTATTTTACAGATGAGGAAAGAGAGGCTCTTTAGATTTAGATCCAGGTGTGGGTGGTAGGGAAATCAGTGTTTCAAGTAAGAAAGACCTCAGGACTCCGAAGCAATCTCCAATGATCAAACAACTGTGAAATGTGTTACATCAGTCTTTCATGAGGCTACCCAAATTCTTCCAACCCAGGAAACAGATTCATACACAAGCATCTCTTTTGGTAGATCTTTTCTGACCCTAAGAAGCTCAGGAGGAGCCCTGGTGGTGCAGTGGTTAGCACTCAGCTGCTAACCAAAAGGTTGGCTAATGGAACCCAATAGCCACTCTGCAAGAGAAAGAAGTGATGACTGTCTGCTTAAATAAAAATTTACAGCCTTGGAAATCCTTTGGGGGCAGTTCTACTCTGCCCTATAGGGTCAGATTTGACCGGCAACTGGTTTGGTGTGCCGGTTTTGAAAGAGCCTAGGAGGTGGGCTCTTTCTAAGCTGGAAGTTAAGTTTAAAGCTCCAAAGCAGGAGCTAAAGAGCATCTCAACAAACATAGTGGATAGTGAGTTTCAGTGTCAAAGGGACCCTCAACTGAACAAAGGCAATGTAATAGGGAATCAACATTTATACAGTGCTTTCCAGTAAATGAAATTCTTTGACAACATCATTTCATTCAATTCTCTTAACAATCTAGTGCGAAAGACAAGGGTAGAGTTATCTTCCCTACTTTATGGAAGAGGAAATGACTCTAAGAGAGTTAAGTGACTTGTCTGAGGTTACACAGGCAAGTTTATGACAGAATTAGAATGAGAACCTACATTTCTTTTTTCTCAGGTTAGGGCTCTTCTCAATATATTACTTAAACTGGGAAAATTTTGACTGAGTACCAACTTAACTGTTCCATGAAGCATCCAAACTGCTTCTTACTGGACACATTAAACAACAGATGAAGTCCCACGGTGCTCATGGGCGGTGGCAGAAGCAATTCTCGAATTTTTGACATTTTAAGGTCCTATTTAGGTTCAAGGAGCTCTTGAACATAGTACCTTGACACAGTGCCTAAGGCATGTGACTGTTAACCAGAAGGCTGGCGGTTCAAACCCACCAGCCACTCCTCAGAAGGAAGACTGGGCAATCTACATCCGAAGTGATACTGCCTCGGGTCTGACTCGACAGCAATGAGGTTTTTTTTTTTTTTTAATTTGTGTTCAATACAGTAATACCTCCTACAGAGCTATATAGCTAGCGAGTCTTAGGAGGTTCCCACTGGAGAGGCAGTAGATAAGCATGGACTGGGATGATGAGGGAACACTCCGTGGACTGGTGGGACCTGACCCACCTAGAGAAGGTACCAAGCACTTAGAAGTCAGACAAAGTTGAGTTTGAATTCTGGCTCTATCACTTACCCTGTGACCTTCCTCACTACTGTGATTCATTTTTTTATCTATAAAATGTAGCTAAGAATATCTATTTTGCAAGGCTGTTGGAAGGTTAAGGTAAAGAATTAGAGGGATAGTATGTTGTTGTTATGTGCCATCAAGTCATCTCTGACTCATAGGAACCCCTCCTTGTGTTTCTGAGGTGGTATCTCTACGGAAGTAGATTGACCAGTCTTCCTTCCGAGGAGTGGCTGGTGGGTTTGAACTACCAACCTTTTGGTTAGCAGTCAAGTGCCTTAGGCACTACGCCACCAGAACTCCCAAGGGGTAGTGTAGTGTAGTGGTTAAGAATGTAAGCTTTTGGGTTTGAAATTCATTCCTTCTTGCTATCTCTATGACATCAGGTAAGTCACTTCTCAGAATTTTCATTTTCCAATATGTAAAATGAGGAAATTAAATAGTGCTCTCTTAGTGTTGTGAGCATCAAATGAGATAATTTTTGTAAAACACTTAGCATAGGCATGGCACATAGCTCAATAAAAGGTAATTGGTAATAGTGGTGGTGGTGAGAGAAACTCAAAACCCATTTTCCTTCCACAGCAAGAATAAGAAACAAAGTGATTCAGTCCTGAGCTCTTCCATTTACCCTCTCCACTCCTTTTTCTCCAACCACAAGTCAAGAACACTAGACTAGAAATCAGGACACTTGGCCTTGAATGTTAGCCTTGTCATGTACTAGCTTTGTGATTTGGGAGAAGTCACTAAACTTTCTTAAGGTGTTTTTCCTCATCTGAGACACTAAGTTAATGATATTTTGCTTACTCTACCGGGTTACTGTAAACATAAGATGTGTTAATAACTTTTAAAGAATTTTGTGAACTACAAAGCACTATAGAAATATGAGGAGTATCTGGTTTTATCTGTCACAGGCTGTACAATGGATATTTTTACCAGTAAAAAGCAACTTTATCTCCAAGTTTTTTCTCATGCACATTTCGGTCCAGTACGTTGTAGCAGATGTTGGTTGTTGCTCCTTTCATCCACTCAATGAAGATTTTCCCTTTAGTCACATCAAAGTTGTACTGAAGGAATGGACCAGGGCATGGAGTCTTCCAGTAAAATTCCTTGGCAATGCTTCCCCAAAACTCTGCAACAGAAAGGGAATCCCAGACATTATTAAGCTGTCAGGTATAATAATTCTTAGATGGATCTCTAATCTAGGACCCCTCATCTGGGTCCCTCTAATCTGTCTAATCTTTTCACCAACCATTCAGCTAGTCCATCTTCTATTCTCATGAGTTGAATCTTGGCTCAAATTTCTTACTTCCCTCCTCAAAATTTCATGCCATCTGTTATGGATGGAATTGTATGCTCCAAAATTATGTGTTGTAAATCCCAACCTTTATGCTTGTGGTTATAATTCTATTTAGGAATAAATTGTCTCTGCTATGTTAATAAGAAGGAGCTCTGGTAGCATAGTGCCTAAGGTACTTGATTGCTAACCAGAAGGCTGGTGGCTCAAACCCACCAGCCAGTCCTGAAAAGGAAGGTTGGGCAATCTACTTCCGTAGTGATACTGCCTCGGAAACCCAAGGAGGGGTCACTATGGGTCGGGTCCAACTTGATGGCACATAACAACAACATGTTAATAAGACATGATTAGTATAGCCTGTGTTTAAGTCAATCTCCTTTGAGATATAAAAGAGATCATGAGAGAAGCAGAGGTGGGGGAAGACAGATTGCCATACCACATGAAGATTGCCTAGTGGCAGAAACTCAGAGAGACAGGACCTATTGCAGAGCTGACACAGAAAGCCTTGCCCTAGAGCTGGTGCCCTGAATTCAGACTTCTATCCCCTTAAACTGTGAGAAAATAAATTTCTGTTTGTCAAAGCCACCCACTTATGCTATTTCTGTTATAATAGCACTGTTGTTGTTGTTGTTATGTGCTGTCAAGTCAGACCTGACTCATAGCGACCCCTCCTTGGGTTTCCAAGGCAGTATCACTACAGAAGTAGGATTGCCCAACCTTCCTTCCGAGGAGTGGCTAATAGCACTAGATAACTAAAACACCATCTTCTCATCATCTGTTTAAACCCTAGACACCTAGTGCCTAGCACAATGCCTCGTGTATGAAACCTGCAAAAGGCAGAGGCTGTGTAAGGTAGAAACCTGTCAGAGACAGAAAACTCAAATATTTTCCACAAATAGAGAACAATAGAAAAATGGTAAGACTGCACCCTGTCAAAGGTAGAAACTCGCAAGACCTAGAAAAAGGCATTGTGGCTCTCAGAGGTTTCACTCTAGCAGGCACTCAGTTATTAATTATACTAGTGAAAAGAATAAATCCTTTACTCACAGAGCTTTTCATGACCCTCTCCTCTTAATTTGTTCATTCATTTCCAACAATTATTTATTGAACATCTTCTTCCTCTCCTACTACTACTTGCCCAAGTGTTACCTGCTATGTGCCAGATAGGAGCTCTGGTGGCATAGTGCCCGAGGCATTTGACTGCAAACCAGAAGGCTGGTGGTTCAAACCTACCAGCCACTCCTTGGAAGGAAGGTTGGGTAATCTACTTCCGTAGTGATACCACCTTGGAAACCCAACGAAGGGTCACTATGAGTAGGATCTGACTCAATGGCAATGAATTTGGTTTTGGTTAGTCCCCACCACAATCTTAGGAAGTATGCATTACATTCATCCTTATTTTTCTCCACTCCCCACCAGAAAAAAAGAGTGCTATGGGATGGAAGGGAATCCAGGGTATATGCTAACAGGAACTCCTTTGAGGTTGAAGCACTAAGAATAAGAGAAAAAATGGCAGGAATTGATGCATAAACTGGAAAAATCATGCAGTCCTTCTGGGCATGATAAGGAACTGGTATTTATCCTAAAAGCAATGAGAAGCCATTGAAGGATTTCAAGTAGGGGAATGACATGATCAGACTTAACATTTTAAAAGATCTGCCTGGCTACTCAAGAGAAAATATGTTGTTGTTGTTATTGTTGTTGTTATGTGCTGTCAAGTCAGACCCGACTCATAGAGACCCCTCCTTGGGTTTCCGAGGCAGTATCACTATGGAAGTAGATTGCCCCATCTTCCTTCCGAGGAGTGGCTGGTGGGTTTGAACCGCCAGCCTTCTGGTTAGCAGTCAAGTGCCTTAGGCATTATGGTACCAGAGCTCCCAAAAGAAAATATACTCAACAGATAAAGCAAACAAGTGCAGACATTGTAGGATATGTTCTGCCCCTCCATATCTGTGAGTTCTGCATCCACAGATTCAACCAATTGTGGTTTGAAAATATTCAGAAGGAAAAAGCATTTAAATGGTCAAAGCAATCCTTCAAAGGCTAAGAGGGAGCAAAAAGTACTGTTTACATAGCATTATCTTGTATTAGGTATTATAAGTAATCTAGAGATGATTTAAAGTATACACAGGAAATTATGTGTAGGTTATATGCAAATATGCTATTTTATATAAGGGACTTGAACATACATGGATTTTGGTATCCATGGGGGTCCTGGAACCAATCCCCTGTGGATACAGAGGAAGGACTGTACTGGATCAGGAATTAGAGGGGTGAGAGATAACTTAGAACCTTAACAATGGAAGGAATCTTAGAGATTATCACCCCTCATTTACAGATAAGAAATCAAATTCACAGGGGCAAAGTGACCTGCTCAAGGTCACATAGTTTAGAGTTTATACAATCTAGTGGCAGAGATAAGATTAACACATGAAATATTTTTAATGTATCAGACGGAATATAATTGAAAGCTAAATCATATTAGTATACAACTTAGTAAAGATTAAGAAAATGATTAAACTCACTGCCTAAGTGGCCCTGGAAACATATTCTTAACATAATAACATCATCTACTTCTTTAGTGATACTACCTCGGAAACCCAAGGAAGGGTCGCTGAGTCAGGTCTGACTCGATGGCACATAACAACACCACCACACTGGATAGTAGGGCAATGACTTACGAGATCTATAAAACTTTTTATACCCTTTTATCTGCTAACTCCACTTTGAGGAATACACTCCAAGAAAACAATCCCAAAGAAAAAAATAAGTGATTACTATAGAGATATTTATAGCAGTGCTATTTATAATGTGAAATTAGAAGCAACCTAAAACCCAACAATAAAAAACATGATGAAAACTAGTAATACTATAGAATACCACATAGCCATTAAAGAGAAATCAAATGAGAACTGCTTTAGTGAATGCATTTGTGTACTAGGGACTAGGAAAACCTCATTTAATCTTTATGATATTATAGTTCTATGAGGTACATATTAATTATCTTAATTTTACAGATGAGAAAACTGAAGCTTAGGAACCATATAAAATTCTCCCAAGGACCACACAGCTAGTAACCAGAATATAAAGTCAGATCCAACTATAAAGTTCAGGCTGTTATGACTACACTGAATACATGTATATAGTCAAAAATATTTTTAAGTGGTAGTAATAGATTCATGCTATGTAAAACTATTTATGAACCACATTTATATCCATCAACAAGGAATGAAGAAAACTGAGTTTTATGTTCATGTAGGTTACTTTTGTGTGTGAAGGTGTTGAAATTGGGATGTTTTGTTGACACAGATTCTAAGTACTAATGAAGTTCAGAAGAGGAGAGAAGGCATGGCCAGGGATGACCAAGGAACACTCTGGGGAACTGGTAGGATTTGACTAGGTAGAGGAGCAGAAGAGAATAGGCAACGGCAAGGAGGTGGGAAAGAGACTTCTATGTATTCAGTGTAGCTCCGGTGGCCTAGTGCCTAAGGCATGTGACTACTAGCCAGAAGCCTGGTGGTTCAAACCTACCAGCCACTCCTCGGAAGGAAGATTGGCAATCTACTTCTGTAGAGATACAGCCTTTGAAACCCAAGGAGGGGTCACTATGAGTTGAATCGACTCCATGGCAGTGAGTTTGGTTTTTTTTTTTTTTTTGGTTTGGTATGTATCAATGAGAATTACCTGCCTAGAAAGAGGGGTGTGGTAGGGAATACTGGGAGATAAAATGGTGAGGTAGGGTAGGGCTAGATTATCCAGAGGCCTTGAAAGAGAGGCATGATTTTAAACTGTTGGAAATAGGGAATTATTTTGAAGTGATTTATGAAAGCAGTGTTTCCAGAATATCAATCTAATGATTGATTTATCTAGATTTATTTAATAGATTGAAGGGGAATGAGACCAGTGGAAAGAAAACAAATTAAGAGGCTGCTTCCTTGACTTGAAAGGAGATGTACGAAGGGAAAACCAAAAAAAAAAAAAAAAAAAGACGAAATTCGCTGCTATCCAGTCATTTCCAACTCCTAGCAATCCCTCCTTGGGTTTCCAAAGTGATACCTCTACAGAAGTAGATTAATTAAGATAATTAATATGTACCTCATAGAACTATAATATCATAAAGATGAGGAGTGGCTGGTGAGTTTGAACTGCCAGCCTTCTGGTTAGCAGTCAAATGCCTTAGGCAGTATGCCACCAGAGCCCCGTAGGAAGGGAAGAAAAGGTAATTCTGAGAGGTGTTTTGAGGGAGTATTTGACAGAAAGTGGTGGAAAGTAGTTCAGGGAAGAGGAATAGTCTGGCCATTAGGAATATATGTTTTGGAGTCAAGACTGCGTACCTTCAAATCCCAGCTCCACAACTAACTAGTTTTATTCTAGAAAACCTTATGCAAGTTATTTAACCTTAAGTTTCCTTTTCCATAAAATAAGGTTGATAACAGACACGTAAAATCATATAGGAATTGTGCTTCTGTTGTTGTTGTGCTTAGCAAGAAGTGAAAAACAACCAAACCAAACCTACTGCCATCGAGTCAATTCCAACTCACAATGACCCTATAGGACAGAGTAGAACTACTCCCATAAAGTTTCCAAGGCTGTCAATCTTCATGGAAGCTGACATGACTGCCACATCAAATCCCATGGCAATGGGTTTTTTTTTTCCTCAAGTCCTCGAGTGGCACTAATGGTTTGTGCTTGACCTAAAGGTTAGTGGTTCAAATGCACCCAGCACCACCATGAAAGAAAGCTCTACTGAGTAACACATGGAGCTGGTCAAAGTAAACTGGATGAAATGGGTTTTTGTTGTTGTTTTGGTTTTACAGCAAATGAGTGTTATTAGATTTGTCTAGGTCTGATTCCTGGCCCATGTTTGTCCCACCACCAAATACATGCTGCTTCCCAACGAGGGTGCAATTTTGACCTCTTACCCAAACTGAAAGGAGCTCCGGTGACAAAGTGGATAAGGCATTTGGCTGCCAACCAGAAGGTCAGCAGTTCAAAGCCACCAGCAGCTGTGCAGAAGGAAGATGGGGTGATTCACTTCCATAAAGATTTACAGCCTCAGAAACCCAATGGAGTTGCTATGGGTCAGAATCGACTCCATGGCAGTGAGTTTGTTTTTTTGGTTTTACCCAAAACCAAGAGTAATTTACCCTGAGGTCAAGGGTAGGGAATGTTTCACACATTTTTCTAAAAGACATGGAACCATCTATCAGAATTTCTGAGTTATCACAATCTCATCTCAAATTAAAAAAAAAAAAAAACTAACATTTTAGTGACTAGTTCAGTCTTACATTGGGCAATTTCCATTGGGATTTCTGAAATATTAAAACTAGCCCTAAGACCCCAATATTAACTTGGGGAAGTGCAGGATGAGAGCCAGAACTGGTTCCTGCCTCTCAACAGTGGAGACTAGTTCACAGGTTGAAAGTCTCTCAGGAAGCAATGGCTGAGTTGGTGTGAAAGGAAGGCAAGAAACAATTCTTCCACGACTCTCCTGCCTCAAGGCGGTCCCTCACCCCTTAGAACCCCTACTGGCGCCTCAGAACCTCCTTCTCATCTCATGAAACTTTCACTGTCTTCACTGAACCCCATCCCCCGCTTCTTATCCCCTACTTCCTCATGGAAGCCCACATCTAACGACTCATCTAAGTCATCAGGGAACTCCTCAACTCCCAGGGAACCCTCATCTCCTCGTAGAACCCCCTTCTTTTCACAGACCTCTGAAGTCCCCAAAGAACTTGTCCTCAATTCCTCACGGAACCCCATCTCTTCATGGAACCACCATTTCCCCCGGAACGCCCCCATCCCTCCCTTCCCAGGGAACCGGGAACCTTCGCTCCTCTCCTAACCGACGTCCCCCAGGCCCTCCTGGGCCCAGCCTTACCCCGCGGCTCCTCCAAAGAGCGCCGGTGCAGCTGGCGGTAACGCTGCAGCGAGGGAACGTGTGCCGAGCGGCTGACCTCGGGCGGCGGAGACCAACTCCTTGCCCGGCTCCCGGCTCCAGCGTCTTCCTGGCCCCCGCTCCCGCTGCCGCTCCGGCCTCGCTCCTCAGGAAGCCCCATCGCGTCAAGTTCAGGGTACGGTGGCTGTCTTTGGGGTCGCCACCAGTGCCCGGGAGGGGAAAACAGGCCGGCCTAGAGGCGGGGCCTCAGGGATGGGGCGGGGCCTGATTGGTGAAGGCGGGGCTTAGACAGACAGGGCTTGGCGGGCGGGGCTAGGAAGGGAGGAACCTGCCCGGTCGGGGAGGATCCAAGGTTAGCAAAGACACTGATAGGGAGAGGCCGAGAATTGCTTGGGGAATCGGAGTTTCCTTGCCGGAAGGGGAGGGGCCGTGGAGTGAAAGCAGAAGGGGCGGGGCCGGCCGTGACAGCAGAGGTGGTAGGACCTTGGAGTGACAGAAGAGGGGCGGAGCTAGGCGTGACAGGAGAGGAGGTGGAGTGACAGGGCGGTGCGGGACTGACTGTAACAGGAGTGGAGGCAGGGCCATGGAATGACGAGGGTGGGGTCTTGGAGTGACAGATGAGGGGTTGGTGTAGGGTAGGGCGGGGCTCCAGCGTGAAACGGTTGGGCTAACGGGAGGAGTTGGGTCAGGACAATGTTCTGATTACACAAGCCAATCACCCCACCAGTTGGAAAGCCAAGTGGAGGAGAGTCAGTTCCAGGTGACATCCTGCTTCCTGGTAACTATTCCCTGACTGTGAGCACAACCTTCTCTCCCCCACTGTCATCAGGAGAACTTCCACTTGCTTGAGGACACTGTCGACAACTGACTTGTGGGGGAGAAGCCCTTTCTGCTGACCTGGGACCAGCTCAAATTTTCTCCCACCTCTGAGGATATGTCTTCACTCCCTTTGCCTCCAGAAATCTCTGTCCAGATCTAAAGTACAACGCTCATTAAGTGAAGACGAGAAGGCCCCTTCAGGTCTCTGCTAATAAACCCACAAATGGTAAACCCAAGGAAGGGAAGGAAATTGCACAAGATCATAGAGCAAATAACGGCCAAGTTAGGGCCACACTTACCAGGCTGAAACTAAAGTTTGTAAAATACCAAAGCCTGTGCAAATAGAAAGAATCATTAACATTCCCTTCTTCCCAAACTTTGCTTCACCAAGCCCCACCTGCCAAACCTGGGTTCAGTTACCTCTGGTTTCCCTCTATCCCTTCTACCCCAGAAAGAAGGTGACGACAGGCAGGACCCTCCATCTCCCACCTGAACTCACTCTGAAGAAGACCTAACTAACCCCGTCCACAGACTGGCTGTTCAGGAAGGAGGGATCTTTAAGTTTCTAACCCCAAGAATGACTCTGAGGCCAGAAGTTAGTAGCCCCTACTTCCTGAAGCATACAAAGGGCTTGTGACCCTATCTAGCCCAGCCTCCTTTGTCACTTGTCCTCCATCTTTCTCCCAGCTGACTATAAGCCCAGCACATGCTAAGTTGAGGGAGAAAAAAAAGAAAAAAAAAAATTCCCATGGTCAAAGTTTACTCAATCCTGAGGGAGGTTGCAGGGTCCATAGAAGGAGTACATATCTCACAGAGTAGACATGGACCCCACTATGGGGAGGGAGCTCTGGTAGCATAGTGGCTAAGACACTTGCCTGCTAACCAGACGCCTGGCAGTTCAAACCCACCAGCCACTCCTCAGAAGGAAGGTTGGGCAACTCTACTTCCGTAGTGATACTGCCTCAGAAACCCAAGGAGGGGTCGCTATGAGTTGGGTTTGACTCGACGGCACATAACAAGAACAACCACTATGGGGACAGAAACCTAATTAAGGAGACCTCAATCTCACTGAAAGGCCACAGACGTCACTGAGTGTACATGAACCCCACTAAAAGAACATAGATCTTGCTGATGGGCTTTCAGATTCCAGTAAAGGTCTATGCACCCTGCCAATAGGGCATGTATGACATTAAAGGGCAATGACCTCACTGAAAGGACATGAACTCTCCCTAGAAGATACAGACAATGCATACATACTTTACTAAGGAGACATGGACCCCATTGAGAGGACCCAAATCCCACTGAGAGACTTCTGACTACATTGATATGATGGACTCCACTGAGGGGACACAGACCTCAGTTAGAGGGACAGACTCCACTGTGGGGAACATTGAAGGGTAACAAGCCTTGTGGACCCTCACTATAGGGAGTAAGGCACATGCAATTAGCACATATTCCTGCTTAAGGACAGTCACCACCCCCACCCACTGAACACACACACACACACACAGAAAGAGAGAGAGGGAGAGAGAGAGAGAGAGAGAGAACCCTAAGCTGCCTTCTCTTTAGTCCCACTTCCCAGCCTGCCTCTTAAACTCAAGCTCTGTTCCTGTCCCTCTGCTACCCTCTCCTGTCCACAGATGGCACTGTAGCTACTGCAACTATAGTGTTTTTTGTTTGTTTGTTTTAACTTTTTATTGTGATTTGGGTGAACGTTTATAGAGCATCCATAGATTTTTGAAGCAGCCGTCTTCCAGCCTGGAGTCTGGGTTGGGGAGAAAGCCAAGGAGTGTGGCCAAGGGCTTCATCAGCCTCTTCCCTCTGCCTGTGAAGCTCAGTGAAGTTTGGACCAGTGGCTTCCTTGGAAATGGAAAAGTAGTACAAACTATAGTGTTGGGATTCTTGAGGATAGATAAGGTGAGACTTCACAAGATTATGGTAGGAATAAAAACTATATTAATTATTATTATTGCATTATCAAGTGGGTGCCAAACATATACTAAGCACTTTCAATGTATTATTTTATTTACTCCTGACAATAACCCACTGAGATGGACACTGTTATTCTCTCCTTTTTACAGATGAGGAAACAGTCTGATATTTAGAGAGATTTTCAAATCACACAATTTTTATTTATTCATTTTGGTTTAAATCATTGTCTCTCTATAGAACTCAAGTAGCTGTTCTTAAAGTAGACCTAATCTACCCTTAAAAAAAAAATAGTTATATCATTTGGAATAGCCAAACTGTGGTGCATACACACAATGGAATGCTATGCAACCCTAGAAAATAATGTAGAATCTGCATGGCACTGCATAATGTGGATGAACTTGGAGGACATTGTGCTGAGTGAAGGAAGTTGATCACACATGGACAAATGTGGTATTAGTTCATTACTCTAGGAAGTCAAGTGAAAGTTTACATATGGAAGGAAACTGTCTTTGTTAGTTACCAGGGGTGGGAGGGGAGGGGAGGGGAGGGAACACTGAAAAAAAATGCATTGACCCATGTCACTTTAATTTTGTGTATTTCACTGTACATAAATTATATTTCAATAAAATGCATTTAAAAAAACAATTATATCATTCCAACATACAATCACCAATTAAATGTAAACATAAAAATGCCACAATGTCTCAGAGATAACAGACCATCACAGTCCACACAACAAAGCAAGATAAAGCAGTGGAAACAAGGGACCAGGATACAGACCCAGAACACATCCCAGAGAAAGAAGCAGCATTGGAACTCCCTGATAAGGAATTCAAAAGAATTATATTTAGGTATCCTCAATAGATTGAGAGACAGATCAAGGAAAACACAGACAAAACCTTAGAACAATTTTGAAAGACAATACAAGAACAAAAAGACAAATGACAAATTAGAAATTATACAAAATCTACAGATAGACATCCAGAAGATTAACACTAAATTTTCAGAAATATATAACACATTGAATTGGCAAAGGAGTAGAATCGAATCAATGGAAGACAAAATTAGTGAGATTGAAGACAAATGCCTTAATACTTCCTTGGAAAAAGGATCAATCAGAAAAAAGATCAAAACAAAATGAAGAAACTCTAAGATTCATGTGGGACACCATCAAGAAGAATAACCTATGTGTAATCAGAATTCCAGACCAGGAAGAAACAAATAAAACCACAGAGAAAATTGTCAAAGATTCATTGGAAGAGAATTTCCTTGTTATGATGAAACACAAGAATATATCCATTCAAGAAGTCCAACCAACCCCAAACAGGGTAGACCCCAAAAGAAAATCACTGTTCTGGTTTACCTAGCATCGCTCTGACAAGAATGTACCATAAATGAGATGCTTGAACAAACAGGAGTTTATTCTCTTACAGTTTGGAGGCTTTAAGTCCAAGTTCAAAGTGCCAGGCTCTAGAGGCGGGTGAAAGCCCCTTAACCTTGGGCTTCAGCTATGCCTCCTGCTGCCAGCCCACTGGAGCTAGAGGCTTTTCTTCACTCAGACATCTGCTGGCTGCTGAGGATGAGAAGCCCAAGGTTGACAAGTAATAAAAAGGCATAGTCCTGATGTTACAGACCACATGGCAGGCCATTAATTCAAGTCCATTGAAAGTCCCAAGGTCGGCAAAGCATGGCAGGCTGCTGAACAATTACACAGCTATATGCAGGGTTCAAGCATGCCATAAGCTAGAGACCATTCCCAAAGCTGCTGCTTATATATGGGAATCGGACCACATCCCTAAAGCAGCTACTCAGCTGCTTGTGATAGGTCCCACCATGGAGTTGATTGCCAGTCTCATTATGGGAAATAACTACCACTAGCTGCCCAGCCACACAACCAGGCCCAACTAAATTGACATACAACTTTAATTACCACAATCACCAAGACATATCATCTTTAAACTCACCAAAACCAAAGACAAAGAAAGAATTCTGGAAGCAGCACAGGAAAGACAAAAAGTTATATACAAAGGACAACCAATAAGACTAAGTTCTGACTTCTCAGAAGAAACAATGACACCAAGCAGGAGAGAAGGCAATGGGATGTTGTTGTTGTTATCGTTAGGTGCCGTCAAGTCATCTCTGACTCCTAGCAACCCTATGAACAGCAGAACGAAACACTGCCTAGTCCTGTGCCAGCCTCACCATCCTTGATGTACCTGAGGCCATCATTGTAGCCACTGTGTCAATCCATCTCATTGAGGACCTTCCTCTTCTTCATTGACGCTCCAATTTACAAACCATGATATCCTTCTCCAGGGGATGGTTCCTCCTGACAATGTGACCAAAGTGGGTGAGACGAAGTCTGGCCATTCTTGCTTCCAAGGAGCATTCTGGCTGCACTTCCTCCAGGATAGATCTGTTAGTCCTTTTAGCAGTCTATGATACTCTTAGCATTCTTCTCCAACACCACAACTCAAAAGCATCAATTCTTCTTTGGTCTTTCTTATTCATTGTCCAGCTCTCATATACATTAGAGGCAATTGAAAATACCATGGCTTGTGTTAGGCATCTTTGCTCTTCATCACTTGAAAAAGTTCTTTTGCAGCAGGTTTTCCCAATGCGATATGTCATCTGATGTCTTGACTGCTGCTTCCATTAGAGTTGATTGTAGAACCAAGTAATATGAGGTCCTTGACAACTTCAATTTTTTCTCCATCCATCATGAGTCTGTTTATTGGACTAGTTGCGAGTATTTTTGCTTTCTTTATATTGAGGTGTGATCCATACTGGAGACTATAGTCTTTAATCAGTGGGGTGGTGTATATAAAACCATGAAAGAAAAAAAAATTCCAACCAAGAATTATATACCCAGCAAAATTGTCCCTCAAATATGATGGTGAAATTAGGACATTTCCAGAGAAGCAGAAATTAAGGCAATTTGTTAAAACCAGACCAACCTTACAAGAGATACTAAAGGCAGTCCTTTGGACAGAGAACCAAAACAGCAAACAATAACTGACCATTAACACACATGATGACATAATCCAGAAACCAACCACGTCATGGAGTATCCAAAGTAAATAAACTTACAAGATTGTAAACAGGGAACCAGAGACATCAATTGGCAAATGAGGACAACCACAAACCAAAAAGAGGGGAAAAAAACAATGTAGCTACAGAACTTCTAAATGGGAGGGTTCCGGCAAGATGGCGGACTAGGCAGAAGGATTGCACAGACCCTCTTCAACAAAGAAAAGGGAAAACAATTAACACAGACACAGAAGATAATCTTGGACCCCTGAGCCTTGAAAGAAAGGATGCAGAATTGGACTAAACCCCAACTAGCAGAAGAATTTGCGTGAAACTACCAAAAAAAGGAGAC
>NW_006921607.1:10725795-10727161 GCF_000298275.1 Orycteropus afer afer | reverse complement strand
TAATAGGAGGATCAGCACCAAAAGAGTAAACACATGGAAACTAAACAACACCCTCCTTGAGAAAGACTGGGTAAGAGAAGAAATAAAAATTGAAATTTGAAAATTCCTTGAATCAAATGAGAATGAAAACACAACATACCAAAATCTTTGGGACACAGCAAAAGCAGTGATCAGAGGCCAATTTATAGAACTTCTAAATGGTGAGGAAATCAAGACAATTGCAAGATAGAATGGACTGTTGTAGAGTTGGGAAGAAAATTCTAAATCACAGGGTAACCTCAAAGAAAAATGATAAACTTTCATATCAAAATAAACAAGAGGACAAGCACAAATATATATTTAGCAAATACTAAAACAATAGCAATGAAGGAAATGATAACATGTTTCATAAACAGAATGAGCTAAGCACAGAAAATTATACGGAACAAAGAAATCAGCAATACCACGAAAAAACACGTAACAAAATGACAGTAACAAATTCATACTTGTTGATAATTACACTGAATGTCAATGGATTAAATGCACCACTCAAGAGATGGAGAGTTGTAGACTGGGTAAGAAAACATGACCCATCAATATGCTGTCTACAAGAGACACAACTTAAAAACAAAGACAAAAATAGACTAAAAATCAAAGGTAGGGAAAAGATATATCAAGTAAAAGGCAAGCAAAAAAGATCAGGACTGGCAATATTAATTTCTGATAAAGTTGACTTTAAGACAAAATCCAGCATAAGAGACAAAGAAGGATATTACATAATGATTAAAGGATCAATTGACCAAGAGAGGACATAACCATAATAAATATCTATGCACCCATTGAAAGAGTCCCAAAATGTATAAACCATACTTTAACAGAATTGAAAAGACAAAGAGATGACTCCACAGTTATAGTAGGAGACTTTAATACATCTCTCTCAAAGAAAGATGGAAATTCATCAAAGACACAGAAGAGCTAAACAATACAATCCACTAATTTGACCTTATAGACATCTACAGAGCACCTCACCCAACAACAGCACAGTATACATTCTTTTCCAGTGCACATGGAACGTTCTCCAGGATGGACCATATGTTAAAACTCACTGCCATGGAGTTGATTAGACTCCTAGTGAGCCCTCCTTGTTTTCGAGGTGGTATCTCTACAGAAGTAGATTGCCCAATCTTCCTTCTGAGGAGTGGTTGGTGGGTTTGAACCACCAGCCTTCTGGTTAGCAGTGAAATGCCTTAGGCACTATGCCACCAGAGATCCTGAGGCCACAAAGCAAGTGTCAAAAATTTTAAAACACTGAAATACTGTAAAACATCTTCTCAGATCACAATGCTGTAAATTAGAAATCAAAAATAAGAAGTTCAACAAAAAAAAA
>NW_006921607.1:10711982-10724639 GCF_000298275.1 Orycteropus afer afer | reverse complement strand
AAAAAAAAAAAAAACCTCTTAGCAAAATCAGAATAGAAGGGAAATTCCTCAACATAATAAAGGGCACATATGCAAAACCAACAGCCAACATTATTCTCAATGGAGAGAGACTGAAGTCATCCCCCTTGTGGAGAGGGACCAGACAAGGATGCCCTCTATCACCACTCCTATTCAACATTGTATTAGAAGTCCTAGCCAGGGCAATAAGGCAAGAAATGGAAATCAAAGGCATCCAAATTGGTAAGGAAGAAGTAAAACTATCCTTATCTGCTGATCATATGATTCTATACATAGAAAACCCAAGAGACTCAGCAGGAAAACCACTGGAACTAATTGAGAGATTTAGCATAGAGGCAGGATACAAGATCAACTACAAAAATCAGTTGGACTCCTCTATACCAGCAAAGAGATTGCTGAAAAGGAAATAAGGAAATCAATACCATTTAAAATAGCTACCAAAAATAAATAAATAAATACTTGGGAATAAATCTTACCAGGGACACAAAAGACCTGTACAAAGAAAACTACAAAACACTACTTCAAGAACCCATAAGAGATCTACATAAATGGAAGAACATACTATGTTTGTGGATAGGAAGATTGAAAATTGTGAAAATGTCAGTTCTACCCAAAGCACTCTATACATTCAATGCAATCCCAATCCATATCCAATCAACATTCCTTAAGGATATGGAAAAACCAATCACTAATTTTATACGGGGAACTCTGGTAGCATAGTGCCTAAGGCACTTGACTGTTAACCAAAAGGCTGGTGGTTCAAACCCACCAGCCACTCCTCAGAAGGAAGGTTAGGCAATCTACTTCCATAGCGATACTGCCTTGGAAACCTAAGGAGGGGTCACTATGAGTCATTCCAACTCAACAGCACATAACAACAACCACAACAACAGTTTTATATGGGAAGGAAAGTGACCTTGGATAAGCAAAGCACTATTGAAGAAGAACAAAGTAGGTGGTCTCACACTTCTGGATCTCAAAACCTACTATACAGCCACAGCAGTTGAAATAGCCTGATATTGGTATAATGACAGACACATAGACCAGTGGAATATAATTGAGAACCCAGAATAGATCCATCTACCTATGGTCAGCTGAGTTTTTACAAAGGGAAATACATTAAATGGGGGAAGAGATTGTCTCTAACAAATGGTGCTGGCAACACTGGATATCCATTTGCAGAAAAATGAAACAAGACCCGTACCTCATACCATACACTAAAACTAACTCCAGATGGATCAAAGACTTAAACGTGAAACCTAAAACTATAAAGTTCCTCAAGGGAAAAATAGGGACAAATTTAGGGGCCCTAATTTATGGCATAAATAGACTATCAAGCATAACCCAAAATGCACAAACAGCAGAAGACAAACTAGATCATTGGGACCTTCTAAAAATAACATTTTATGTGAATCAAAAGACTTCTCCAAAAGAGTCAAAAGAGAACCTACAGATTGGGAAAAATATTTGGCAATGACATATCTGACAAGGCACTTGTCTCTAAAATTTATAGAAAACTCCAACACCTCAACAACAAAAAGACAAACAATTCAATTAAAAAATGGGCAGAAGACATGAATAGACCCTTCACCAAAAAGGATATTCAGGCGGCCAACAAATACATGAGGAAATGTTCACAATCATTGGCCATTAGAGAGACATAAATCAAAACAAAGAGATACCAATTCATACCAGCACTAATAGCAAAGTTCAACAAGACAGAAAATAACAAATGCTGGCAAGGATGCGGAGAGATTGGGACTCTCATACACTGGTGGTGGTACTGTAAAATGATACAACCACTGTGGAAATCATTATGGTGATTCATTAAAAGGTTGGTAATTTGATCCAGCAATCCCATTACTAGGTATTTATCCTAAAGAAGTGAGAGACAGCACAAGAACAGATATATGCACACCCATGTTCAGTGCAGCACTATTTACAATAGCAAAAAGATGGAAACAACCTTGGTGCCCATCAACAGAAGAATGGATAAGCAAACTATGCAACATACACACAATGGAATACTATGCAACACTAAAGAATAATGTAGACTCTACAAAACACCACATAGCATGGATGAACTTAGGGGACATTATGCTGAGTGAAATAAGTCAATCACAGAAGGACAAATATTATATTAGTTCATTATTGTAAAAAGTCAAGGAAAGGTTTATATATGGAAGGAAACTTTCTTTGTTGATTACCAGGGGTGGGAGAGGACGGGAGGGAACACCGCTAGATGGGTAGAGACAAGTATTGATTTGGTTAAAGGGAAGGGCAATGTACCAAATATGAGTGATCAATACTGTGGCACTGAGAAAGACAACGACATAGAGAGGTACATGGGAGGTACAGACAACAAGATGAACCCTTTTGCATGTATAGTACCACATTGTCAGTGACGGCAAGCATTGATCTACAGGTGGATAGATGGGTGGACAGGCTGAACGATCGTATATGTCTATGCAGGGGCTAATGTGCCCATGACTATGTAAAGGGTTAGCAGACAATGTTTCTATATGCATATTTGTATATGCTGTAAGAATGTCCAAGTGTATAGTAGAGCTGACAAGGGGCAAGGTTGTGGTGGTTTCTTGGCCACAGCCAGCTACCCAGAGGGAGTGAGTGGTTGGACCTGTGGGCTTGGGACCATGGTCACAGGGGACATCAAGGTCAATTGGCATAACATACTACACAAAAACATTGCTCTACATCCTACTTTGGTGAGTAGTGACTGGGATCTTAAAAGCTTGCAGTGGTCATCTTGACGCAACAATGGGTCTCTCCTCATCCAGAGCAAAGAAGAATGAAAAAAAACAAAGATTCATGGAAACATGGGGCACCAGAGGGGCAACATTCACATAGAGGAAAAGCTGGAGAGACAGGAGTATATAACTAAGAAGGGCACAGGGATGAGGAGGTCACTGGGAAGGGAGAGGAGGAGAGTGGGTTAGGATTGGAGATGGTCATTGGTGAGTGAAACCAAATGTATACGAACTGTTGAATGTAAAACAAATTCTGCTCTGTAAATTTGCACCCAGTGCACCATCAAATAAATAAGTAAATAAAGGAAAAAATACTGGGAAAAAAAAAAGATGCATGGAAACAATTAGTCCAAGGGACTAGTAGACCATGTGATCCTCAGCCTATATGACCATGAGACAAGAAGAACTAGATGGTGCCCGGCTACCACTGCCAACCCCTCGAAGGGGAATCAGTGCAGGAGATCCTGGATAGAGAGGGAGAACAATGTGTAATAAAAGTCAAAATCATAAAGAAAAAACACCAGGTTTGCTGCTCTGATAGAGCATGGTGAGACCCCTGAGACTATAACCCCTAGGTACCCTTCAGGTCTGGAATTGAACTCACTCCTATGGTTTCTAACCAAACAACTCACAGGCACATGGAGTGAACATTTACATCAGGTAAATACACTCCTTGGAGTGATCAAACACAGGAGAACCGAAGGGTAGTGTTTGCACAGGGAGACAGCTTAGGGCGGGAATGCATGGGAGGGAAGGACTCAGGGATAAAGTAACCACGGAGAGGAATGGGAAGAGAGCTGGTTACATTGTGGGAAATTGAAATCAATATCATGAGACAAAATGTGTATGAATGTGTATGGAAAATGAATTTTCTCTGTAAACTTTCACTCAAATCACAATAAAATAAAAAAGTTACATATTTTTATCTGCTGTATTCAATAATAATATGTCAAAATCAGAGAATTTATGAGAAAATCACACACTTTTTAAATGGTAGGACTAGGAATAGAGCTCAGGTATCTAGGTTAGAGAGACCTTCATTTCTACCACAATGACCATGACTTCTTTCTCAAGAACCACATCAAAAACTCTTAAAATGATTGTAAATATTCAGGTTCAGGAGCTCCATACCAGCCTATTGAATTATGATCTCTAAAGTGAAACTTGAGGAATTCTTCTTTTTAAAGTTGTTTTCCAAGAGATTCTTAACACACTCAAGATGGAGAATCACTGTCCTATGCTGATTAGTCAGGGGTCCCAGAAGGTGTTGTAGTTGAAGGAGAAGTGTACATGGAATGTACAAAGCATGAATCTAGGAAAATTGCAAGTTACAAAAAATGAAATGGAACACACAAAGATCAACATCCTAGGCATTGTTGTTGTTATGTGCCGTCAAGTCAGACCCGACTCATAGCGACCCCTCCTTGGGTTTCTGAGGCAGTATCACTACGGAAGTAGATTGCCCCATCTTCCTTCTGAGGAGTAGCTGGTGGGTTTGAACCACCAGCCTTCTGGTTAGCAGTCAAGTGCCTTAGCCACTATGCTACTAGAGCTCCTAGGCATTAGTGAGTTGAAATGGACAGGTATTGGCCATTTTGAATCAGGCAATCATGGTCTACTATGCCACAAATGACAAACTGAAGAGGAATGGTGTCTCACTCATTGTCAAAAAGAATGTTTCAAGATCTATCCTGAAGGACAATACTGTCAATGATAGGACAATATCCATGTGACTAGAAGGAAGATCAGTTCATACTACTATTATTCAAATTTACACATCAATCACTAAAGCCAAAGATGAAGAAATTGAAGATTTTACCAACTTCTGCAGTCTGAAACTGACCAAACATGCAAAGAAAATATATTGATAATTACTGGTAATTGGAATGCAAAAGTTGAAAACAAAGAAGAAGCATTGTTGTTATTGTTGTTGTTAGGTGCTGTCGAGTCATGTCTGACTCATAGTGACCCTATGCACAGCAGAACAAAACACTGCCCAGTCCTGCACCAGCTCCATGATCCTTGATATACTTGAGCCCATCGTCGCAGCCTCTGTGTCAATCCATCTTGTTGAGGGCCTTTCCCTCTTTTGTCAACCCTCCACCTTACCAAGCATGACATTCTTCTCCAAGGAATGGTCCCTTCTGACAACATGACCAAAGTAAGTGAGACAAAGTCTGGCCATTCTCACTTCCAAGGAGCATTTTGGCTGCACTTCCTCCAGGACAGATCTGTTAGTTCTCTTAGCAGTCCATGATACTTTCAGCATTCTTCGCCAGTACCACAACTCAAAAGCATCAATTCTTCTTTGCTCTTCCTTATTCATTGTCCAGCTCTCACATGCATACAACGTGATTGAAAATATCAATGTCTTGTATTAGGTACACCTTAGTCCTCAAGGAGACATCTTTGCTCCTCAGCACTTGAAAGAGGTCCTTTGCAGCCGACTTGCCCAGGGCTACACGTAGTCTAATGTCCTGACTGCTGCTTCCATTGGCATCGATTGTAGAACCAAGCAATGTGAAGTCTTTGACAACCTTAATCTTTTCTCCATTTATCGTGATGCTGCTTATTGGTCCAGTTGTGAGTTTTGTTTTCTTTATATTGAAATGTAATCCATACTACAGACTGTATTCTTCAACCTTCATCAGTAAGTGCCTCAAGTCATCCTCACATTCAGCAAGCAAAGTTGTGTAATCAGCATATGGCAAGTTGTTAATGATTCTTCCTCCAATCTTGATGCCACATTCTTCTTCATATACTCCAGCTTCTTGGATTATTTGCTCAGCATATAGATTGAATAAGTATGGGAAAAGGATACAACCTGAGGACTCACTACTTGATTTTAAACCATGCAGTGTCCCCTTGTTCTGTTTGAACGACAGCCTCCTGGTCAACATACAAGTTCCTCATGAGTACAATTAAGTGTCTGGAATTTCCATTCTTCTCAATGTTATCCACAATTTGTTATGATTCACACAATCAAATGCCTTTGCATAGTCAATAAAAGACAAGTAAACATCTTTCTGGTAGTCTTTGCCTTGAGCCAAGATCCATCTGACAGCAGCTAGGATATCCCTTGTTCCACATCCTCTTCTGAATCCACCTTGCACCTCTGGAAGTTCTCTGTCAATATACAGCTGCAAGCGTTTTTGAGTTATCTTCAGTAAGATCTTACTTGCATGCAATATTAATGATATTTTTCGATAATTTCCACTTTCTGTGGGATGACCTTTCTTTGGAATGGGTACAAAGATGGATCTCTTCCAGTCAGACAGGTTGCTGTCTTCCAAATCTGTTTGCATAACTGAGTGAGTGCCTCCAGTGGGGCATCTGTTTGTTGAAACATCTCAATGGATCTTCTGTCAATTCCTGGAACCTTGTTTTACACCAGTTCCTTCAGTGCAGCTTCAACTTCTTCCTTCAGTACCATTGGTTCTTGGTCTTATGCCACCTCCTGAAATGGATGAAGATCTACCAGTTCTTTCCAGTACAATGACTCTGTATTGCTTCCATCTTCTTTTGATATTTCCTGTATCATTCAATATTTTGCCCATAGAATCTTTCAATATTGCAACTCGAGGCTTAATTTTTTTCCTCAGTTCTTTCAGCTTCAGAAACACTGAGCATGTTCTTCCCTTTTGCCTTTCTAACTCTACATCTTTGCACATTTCATTATAGTAATTGGCTTTGTCTGCTCGAGCTGCTCTTTGAAATCTTCTGTTCAGGTCTTTTATCTTGTCATTTCTTCCATTGGCTTTAGCAACTTTCTGCTCAAGCACAAGTTTCTGAGTCTCTTCTTCATCCATTTTGGTCTTTTCTTCTTTGCTTGTCTTTTTAGTGACCTCTTGCTTTCTTCAAGGATGATGTTCTTGATGTCATCCTGCAATTCTTCTGGTTTTCGGTCATTGGTGTTCAATGCATCAAATCGATTCTTCAGATGGTCTCTATATTCAGGAGGGATGTATAGATCATATTTTGGCTCTTGTGAACTTGTTTTGATTGTCTTTAACTTCAAGTTGAACTTGCATATAAGCAGTTGATGGTCTGTTCCACAATCAGCTCCTGGCCTTGTTTTGGCTAAAGATATTGAGCTTTTCCATCACCTCTTACCACAGATGTAGTCAATCTGATTCCTGTGTGTTCCATCTGGTAAAGTCCACGTGTATAGCTGCCATTTGTATTGCTGAAAGAAAAAAAAAAGAAAAAAGGTATTTGCAATGAATAAGTCGTTGGTCTTGCAAAATTCTATCATGTGATTTCCAGCATTATTTCTGTCACCAAGGCCAAATTTTCCAACTACTGGTGATTCTTCTTTGTTTCCAACTTTTGCATTTCAGTCATCAGTGATAATTAACACATCTTGATTGCATGTCAGGTCAATTTCAGACTGCAGAAGCTGATAAGAAATCCTCAATTTCCTCATTTTGGGCTTTGGTGCTTGGTACATAAATTTGAATAATAGTCATATAAACTAGTCTTCCTTGTAGGTGTATGGATATTATCTTATCACTGGCAGTATTGTACTTCAGGACAGATCTAGAAACATCCTTTGTGATGATGGATGCCACACCATTCCTCTTCAAATTGTCATTCCCAGCATAGTATATCATATGGTTGTCTGATTCAAAATGGCCAAAAACAGTCCATTTCAGCTCAGTAATGCCTAGGATATCAATCTTTATGCGTTCCATTTCATTTTTGACAACTTCCAATTTTCCTAGATTCACACTTTGTACATTCCATGTTCCAATTATTAATGGATGTTCACAGCTGTTTCTTCTCATTGTGAGTCATGCCACATCAGCTAATGGAGGTCTTGAAAACTTTACCTTATCAGTATCAGTAAGGCTGGTTCTACTCTGATGGTGCAGCTCTTTCCCAGTCATATTTTGAGAGCCTTCTGACCTAAATGGCTCATCCTCTTGCACTGTATCAGACAATGTTTCTGGGCTATTCATAAACTTGCACATTAATGTATCAGACAGTGTGTCTCTGCTATTCACAAGGTTTTCCCTGGCCAATTCTTTGAGAAGTGGATGGCTTCTTCCTTCTTCCTAGCCTGTCTCAGTCTGCAAGCTGCACTGAAACCTGGGCACCATGTGCAACCTCACTGGGTTTGAAACACCAGTGGCACAGCCTCAAGCCTCACAGCAACATGCCACCACAGTAGGACAAGCTGACAGACAAGTTTGTCTCCCTTAGCTGTTCAAAACCTCTCCACCCTCCTCTTGCATGAATCCCCGCCTCTTTCCTTACACTTGCAGGGAGGGGGGCTGGGGCTCTCCCCTTACCTGGATCCCTGCTGCTGCTTCCTCACTCTGTTCTGGTCCCTCTGGCTTTTTCTCTCCCCCCACCCCCACTTTCCTACCACCTGGGGAGCATGGTCTGGGATCCCTCCCTTCACCTGGATCCCTGTTGCTGCTTCCTCAAGAAGAAGCATTGATTGTTGGGAATTATGGCCTTGGTGATAGAAATGAGGCCAGAGATCACATGACAGAATTTTGCAAGGCTGATGACTTAATAATTGCAAATGCCTTTTTTCAACAACATAAATAATGACTATACATGTGGATCTTGCCAGATGGAATACCAAGGAATGAAACAAGCCAGGAGCTGACTGTGAAACAGACCATTAATTGCTCATATGCAAGTTCAAGTTGATGCTGAAGAAAATTTAAACAAGTCCACAAGAGACCAAATATGACCTTGATTATATCCCAACAGATTTGATGCATTGAACACCATTGACCGAAGACCAAATGAATTGTGACATTAATAACATCATACATGAAGAAAGCAAAAGATTCTTAAAAAGGAAGGTAAAGGAGAAAAGACCAAAATGGATGTCAGAAGACACTCTGAAACTTGCTCTTGAAAAT
This sequence comes from Orycteropus afer afer, assembly GCF_000298275.1. NCBI lineage: Eukaryota > Metazoa > Chordata > Mammalia > Tubulidentata > Orycteropodidae > Orycteropus > Orycteropus afer. Next base: position 10,715,971 of record NW_006921607.1, on the reverse strand, counting down.
AGAGTAGTGCAAGAAATTATGAAATAAAAAAGTTGAACAGAAGATTTCAAAGGGCAGCTCAAAAAGTCAAAGTATTGTAATGAAATGTGCAAAGACCTGGAATTAGAAAACCAAAAGGGAAGAACATGCTTGCCATTTTTCAAGCTGAAAGAACTGAAGAAAAAATTTAAGCCTCGAATCGCAATATGGAAGGATATTGAATGATGCAAGAAATATCAAAAGAAGATGGAAGAAATACTCAGAGTCACTATACCAAAAAGAATTGATCAATATTTGACTATCTCAGAATGTAGCATATAATCAAGAACAAATGGTATTGAAGGAAGAAGCCCAAACTGCATTGAAGGAATTGGTGAAAACCATGGTTCCAGGAATTGACTGAATACCCATTGAGATATGTCAAAAAAGGATACAGTGCTGGAGGCGCTTACTTGTTTATGCCAAGAAATTTGGAAGACAGCTACCTGGCCAACTGACTAGAAGAAATCCATATTTGTGCCCATTCCAAAGAAAGGTGATCCAACAGAATGTAGAAATTATAAAACTATGTCATTTAATATGACACACAAGTAAAATTTTACTGAAGATAATTCAAAAATGTGTGCAGCAATATATTGACAGGGGACTTCCAGAATTTCAAGCTTGATTCAGAAGAGGACATGGAACAAGGGATATCATTGCTGAAAGCAAAGAATACCCGAAAGATGTTTACCTGTGTTTTGCTGACTATGCAAAGGCATTTGATTTTATGGATCCTAACAAATTATGCAGGAACTCTGGTAACTTAGTGCCTAAGGCACTTGACTGCTAACCAGAAGGCTGGCGGTTCAAACCCACCAGCCACTTCTCGGAAGGAAGATGGGGCAATATACTTCCGTAGTGATACTGCCTTGGAAACCCAAGGAGGGGTCGCTATGAGTCGGGTTCGACTCAACAGCAAACAACAACAACATATATAACAACATATATATATATAAACAACAACAGCAACAACAAAAAAAACCCACTGCCATCAAGTCAATTCCAACTCATAGTGACCCCAGTTGGGTTTCCAAGGCTGAAAATCTTTATGGAAGTAGATTGCCTTGTCTTCCTCCCATGGAGCAGTTGGTGGGTGTTCTGGTTCCCTAGTGCCGCTCTGACAAGAATATATATAAGGAGCTCTGGTAGCATAGTGCCTAAGGCGCTTGACTGCTAACTAGAAGGCTGGCAGTTCAAACCCACCAACCACTCCTCGGAAGGAAGGTTGGGCAATCCTACTTCCGTAGTGATACTGCCTCGGAAACCCAAGGAGGGGTCGCTATGAGTCGGGGCTGACTCGACGGCAAATAACAACAACAACAACAACAAGACTATAGGTGGTTACCCAGAGGTAGGAAGGAGGGGTAAAGGAGGGGGTGTTGAGTTTATGCTAATAGTGGCAGAATATTTTGGAAAAGGATAGTAATAATGAAAAATGTCACCAATGTCCCTGAGTTGTAAATGTGGAAGTTGTTATGTTGGTGAATGTTTTGGTGTGTATGTTTTCACCACAATAAAAATAAATTTAAAAAAAAATCAGACATTGTATTACACTGGACAATGTGCTGCAAAAAACCTCTTTGAAGTGTTAAAGAGCAAAGATGTCATTTTGAAGACTAAGGTGAGCCTGACCTAAGGCATGGTATTTTCAATCACTTCCCATGCATGTGAAAGCTGGACAATGAATAAGGAAGACCAAAGAAGAACTGATGCCTTTGAATTATGGTGTTGGCAAAGAACACTGAAAATACCGTGGACTGCCAGAAGAAGAAACAAATCTGTCCTGGAATAAGTGCAGCCAGAATGCTTCTTTGAAGTGAAAATAGCCAGATTTCATTTCACCTACTTTGGTCATGTTGTCAGAAGGGACCATTCCCTGGAAAAGGGTATCATGCTTGGTGAAGTGGAGGGTCAATGAAAAAGGGGAGGGCCCTCAATAAGATGCCCCTTCAGCAGTGACATCCCGTGTCATGGATTGACACAGTGGCTGAATTGATGGGCTCAAGCATAGCAAGGATTGTGAGGATGCCTAGGACTGGGCAGTGTTTCATTCTGTTGTATGCATGGTTGCTATGAGTCATAGCCAACTTGAGACTTGAGGGCATCTAACAACAACAAATAAATGGAAAGACATTTTGGTGTAGTAAATTATCTGGTATGCTGTGAGCAACTGAGGAGGTCTTGATTGTAAAAGTTATCCACCTGGGGTATTTCTGTTGGGAATGGCACAAAGCAATGTTCTGGGAAGTTTGCTGTCTCTTGGGTGCTTAGAATTCTGATGTTATGATTGGCTAGTTTGGCTACTCTGCCAGGTTCAAAAGGAGGCCTCCTAGAGACAGAAGTCTCTCTCTGGCTGCTGGCTGAGAAGGATGTGCTGCTGAGAGAAACACACTCCCAAGATACACATGCTCCTGAGAGACACACACTGCTGGGAAAGAAATGTAAGAGACACGCATTACTGAGAGGGACACCAAGGGACATGCACTGCTGGGAGAGAGACAGCATTTTCTTGAACTTGAATTATAGCCTGGTACTTCCCTAATAAACCCCGTAATCTGTGAATTCTGTGTGGCCACTGCAGTGAATTATAGAACCCAGCAGAAAGGTGGCACGTGCTGTGGGAGGAATGGTTGGTGTCAGGGTTGGTGAAAGGGCTGGAGGGAGGCAGCATGTCTGGCCTCGCAGGAATAGTTCTTGGGCTACTGAAGGTGATTCTATCTTCCTCTTGTGCAGTTAGATGAGGTCAGAAGATGTGGCCTCCCTGCCCCTTTAGCAGTGACATCCTGTGTCATGGATTGCAAGACTTAATATTGTTAAGATGTCAGTCCTACCTAAAGCAATCTACATATTCATTGCAATCTCTATCAAAACTGCAGCAGCCTTTTTATGCAGAAATGGAAAAGTCAATTCTCAAATTCACATGGAATTGGAAGGGATTCCTATAGACAAAACAATCTTAAAAAAAAAAAAAAAAAAGGTAGGAGGACTCACACTTCCCAATTTCAAAACATACTATGAAGCTATAATGAAGCTATAGTAATCAAAATATGACCCTGGTATAGGATAAATATATGGGCCAAAGGAATATAATTGAAAGTTCAGAAATAAACCCATGTATCTATTGCCAATTGATTTTCTACAAGGGTGCCAAGCCCATTCAATAGATGAAAGAATAGTCTCATCAATAAATGATCCTGGTACACTAGATCTCTACATCCAAAAGAATGAAGTTCAACCCATACTTCATTATCATATGCAAAATTTATCAAAATGGATCAAGGATCTAACTATAAGAAGTAAAACCATAAACCTCTTAGAAGAAAACATATAGGTAAAGCTTCAGACTTCTGGTAAGATGGCAGAATAGACAGACATGCTACACAGATCCTCTTCAACAAAGAAAAGAGAAATCAATTGACATAGATACAGAAGATAATCCTAGATCCCTGAGCTTTGAAAGGAAGGATACAGAAGTGGATTAAATACCAACAAGTAGAAGAACCTGAATGAAAATAGTGAATAAGGAGACAAATGGAGTTGCACACTTTCAGCTATCCTGATGGCATGGACAGTTTGAATATTTACAAGTGGTGTTAGGACCTGAGTAGTAACTAAAAATTGGCCCTGCTCACCAGGGGCTGCATGGACAACTGCACTGGTGGCTGAGTACTGAAAAAAGGAAACAGCAAAGAAGGAGACGAACTGGTCTTTCAAGTGTCTGGAAGTGCAACCATTTTGGATATTTAAAGCAGCAGTGTTCAGATCCCCATGAACTTGCCTAGGACAGCAGGGGCAACCACACTGGAGGCTGACGAGTGGAAAGGTATGATATACCCCTTGTTACTCCTATATCTCACACCCTCTTGGTGACCATCCCCCGCCTCCACCCACCTTTTGGACTGCCAGGAATTCCATCCCAGTCTGTGTGCTTTCACAGAGCCTGGGTGCCTTGCCCCACTGCCCACTCA
>NW_006921607.1:10654018-10711196 GCF_000298275.1 Orycteropus afer afer | reverse complement strand
AGTTTGTTCCTGGGATAGTATTACAGGTAGGCCACACCCCTGGGGAAACTCCCCCTAGACTGACCGGCCGCTTAGGACGTAGTCATGTGATCCATCATGGGAAACACCACTCACAAGTGAAGTCCAGCCAAGTTGACAGATCTTCAACTATCACAATTGCCTTTCTTTTTTTTTTTTCTTTTTGTGTGTCTATATAGTTTGTGTTTTTTGTCCTCTTCTTTTTACTTTTGTGGTGGTTTTTTTGATTGTTGTTTTTCTTGAATGGGAGACAACAACTGTGCCCATATGACACAACCATACCTACACCTCCTGCAGCCCCACCTTCTAAATGAGGGCCACTACTTGCTTTTGCACCACTGGCCAATGATAGACAATAGCCAATACTAGCCTGCCTCACCCTTAACTGCTCTTCACAAACAGCTAACAGAGATCTATGAGCCCACTCTCATTCTCTATCATATACATCAGGAGACAGGTAGTGAGTACACAAGTGCTGTCAAATAGTGAATGGAGGATCAAAGTACCCTGCTTACTCAGATATATCAAAACAAAGACAAAAAATCTTAGGTGAATCACATCAAGATATAATCACCAATTAAATATATGTCACAATGTCTCAGAGACAAGAGACCATAACAGTCCACACAAAGAAGCAAAATAAAGTAGTAGTAACAAGGGACCAGGATACCTGAGGAAAAAGAAGCATTGGAATTCTCTGATAAGGAATTCAAAGGAATTATATTTAGGAACCTTCAATGGTTTGAGAGACAGATCAAGGTAAACACTGACAAAATTAAGGAAAAGACAGACAAAACCCTAGAATAATTTCAAAAGACAATCTAAGAACAAAATGACAAATAAAAAATTAGAAATGATACAAAATCTACAGATAGAAATCCAGAACATTAATACTAAATTTTCAGAAATAGATAACACATTGAATGGGCAAAGGAGTAGAATTCAATCAATGAAAGACAGAATTAGTAATATTGAAGACAAATACCTCAATACTTTTTTGGAAAGAGATCAATCAGAAAAAAAAAAAGATCAAAACAAAATGAAGAAAGCCTAAGATTCATGTGGGATAACATCAAGAGGAATAACCTATGTGTAATCAGAATTCCCCTTGTGAAGAGGAACCAGACAAGGATGCCCTCTAACACCACTTCTGTTGAACATTGTATTGGAAGTCTTAGCCAGGGCAATAAAGCAAGAAAGGGAAATCAAAGGCATCCAAATTGGTGAGGAAGAAATGAAACTATCCTTATTTGCTGGTGATATGGTCCTATACACAGAAAACCCAAGAGACTCACCAAGAAAACTACTGGAACTAATTGAGAGATTTAGCATAGTGGCAAGATACAAGATCAACATACAAAAATCAGTTGGATTCCTCTATACTAGCAAAGAGATTGTTGGAAAGGAAATAAGGAGATCAATATCATTTACAATAGGTACCAAAAGAATAAAATACTTGGGAATAAATCTTACAAGGGACACAAAAGACCTATATAAAGAAAACTACAAAACACTATTTCAAGAAACCATAAGAGATCTACATTAATGGAAAACATACCATGTTCATTGATAGGAGGATTGAACATTGTGAAGATGTCAATACTACCCAAAGCAATCTATACATTCAATGCAATGCCAATCCAGATCCCATGCACATTCTTTAAAGACATGGAAAAACCAATCACTAATTTTATATGGAAAGGAAAGGGATCTTGGATAAGCAAAGCACTATTGAGAAAGGACAAAGTAGGTCTCACTCTTCCAGATCATAAAACCTACTATACAGCCACAGTAGTCAAAACAGCCTGATATTGATACAACAACAGACAAAGATCAGTGGAAGAGAATTGAGATCCTGAAATAGATCCATCAACCTATGGTCAGCTGATCTTTGACAAAGGGCCAAAATCCATTAAATGGAAAAGAGATAGTCTCTTCAACATATGGAGCTGGCAAAACTGGATATCCATTTGCAGAAAAATGAAACAAGATCCATATCTCACACCATTCACAAAAACTAACTCCATATGGATCAAAGACTTAAATGTGAAACCTAAAACTATAAAATACCTCAAGAAAAAAATAGGGGCAAATTTAGGGATCTAATTTATGGCATTATATCCTGAGACTTTTCTAAAGTCTCCTTGGGTTTCTGAGGCAGTATCTCTACAGAAGTAGATTGCCCAATCTTCCTTCTGAGTAGTGGCTGGTACTTCCATAGTGATACTGCTTCGGAAACCCAAGGAGGGGTCATTATGAGTCAGATCTGACTCAATGGCAGTGAGTTCGGTTTGGAATTTATGGCATAAATAGACTATCAAGCATAACCCACAATGCACAAACAGCAGAAGATAAACTAGATAAATGGGACTTTCTAAAAATTAAATTTTTATGTGCTTCAAAAGAGTAAAAAGAGAACCTACAAATTGGGAAAAAATATTGGGCAATAACACATGTGACAAGGGACTTATCACTAAAATTTATAGAAACCTCCAACATTTCAACAACAAAAAGACAAACAATCCAATTAAAAAATGGGTAGAAGACATGAACAGACACTTCACCAAAGAAGATATTCAGGCAGCCAAAACACACATGAAGAAATGTTCACAATCATAAGCCATGAGAAAGATGCAAATCAAAACAACAGTGAGATACCATCTCACCCCAGCACTAATACCAAAGTTCAACAAGACAGAAAATAATTAATGCTGGCAAGGATATGGAGAAATTGGGACTCTCATACACTGCGCTGTAAAATGATACAACCACTGTGTAAATCAGTATGGCATTTCCTTAAAAAATTGGAACTAGAAATACCGTTTGATCCAGCAAACCTACTACTAGGTATATATCCTAAAGCAGTGAGAGCCAGGACAAGAACAGCTATATGCACACCCATGTTCATTACAGCACTATTCACAATAGCAAAGAGATAGAAACAACCTAAGTGCCCATCAACAGAAGAATGGATAAGCAAACTATGGTACATACACCCAATGGAATACTATGCAACACTAAAGAATAATGTAGAATCTATGAAGCACTGCATAATGTGGATGAACTTAGAGGACATTATGCTGAGTGAAATAAGTCAATCACAGGACAAATATTGTATTAGTTCACTATCGTAAAAAGTCAAGGAAAGTTTTTTTCTTTTTTTAAAAGAGAAAACATGTAGGTAAAGCTTCGATGCCTTGTTTTGAACAACAGATGTTTATATATGACACTAAAAGCAAACCGAAAAAAGAAAAAAAAATAGATAAATTGAATGTCATTGAAATTTAAAACTTTTGTCATCAATTAAAAAAATGTATTGTCATTTGGGTGAAAGTTTACAGAGAAAATTAATTTTCTGTATAGCAGTTCATACATATTTTGTTTCATGACATTGACTATGATTCTCCACAATGTAACAGCTCTCTTTCCATTTCCTCTTGCTTGTGTCCTTCTTTCCTATGCATCACTGCCCTCTGAGCCATCTCCTGTGTAAATACTGCCCTTTTGTTCTCCCATGATGGATTGTTCTAAGGAGTGTATCTATCTGGTGTAAATGTTCACCCTTATGTCGGTCAATTGTTTTAGCTGGAAGCCATGGGAGTGAATTAAATTCCAGGCCTGAAAGTTTTGTTCCACGTTGTTCTCCCATGCCAACCAGGATCACCTGCACTAATCCCTTTTCAAGCAGTTGACTGTGGTAGCTGGGCACCATCTAGTTCTACTGGTCTCATGGTCATATAGGCTGAGGTTTGCATGGTCTGCTAGTCCCTTGGACTAATTGTTACCATGCATCTTTGATTTTCTTCATTCTTCTTTGCTCTGGACTAGGAGAGACCCACTGTTGCATCTAGAAGGCTGCTTGCAAGCTTTTAAAACCCTAGTTGCTACTCACCAAAGTAGGATATAGAACAATGTTTTTGTGTAGTATGTTATGCCAGTTAAGCCTGATGTTCCCCATGTCCTCCGAGGCCATGGTCCCAAGCCCAGTGGTCCAACACTTCACTCCATCAGGGTGGCTGACTGTGCATAAGAAATTACCATAACTTTGTCCCCGGTAGTTCTATTTATACGGACATTCTCATAGCACATACAAATACGTATGTAGAAATATCATCTGTAGACTTTATATACGGTCATGGGTATATTCCCTTTTTCCTAGACATACCTGATCATCAGCCTGTCTACCCATCTATTTACCCATAGATTAATGTCTGGTATCACTGATAACGCAGTATGGTATATGTAAAAGTGTTTGTCTTTGTTGTCTGTACTTCCTGTTTGCATTAAAAAATTTGTAAGTTTTTTTTTTTAATCAACAAAGTGAAGAGACAATCTACAGAAAAGGAAAAAATATTTAGTAACCATATATCTAATAAAGATTCGAGCAAAAGGCTTAAGTAGACATCCTCTAAAGAAGATATACAGATGGACAATGTTGTTGTTGTTGTTATGTGCCGTCGAGTTGGCCCCGACTCATAGCGACCCCTCCTTGGGTTTCCGAGGCAGTATCATTACGGAAGTAGGATTGCCCAACCTTCCTTCCGAGGAGCGGCTGGTGGGTTTGAACCGCCAGCCTTCTGGTTAGCAGTCAAGTGCCTTAGGCACTATGCTACCAGGGCTCCCCAGATGGACAATAGGCACATGAAAACATTCTCGGCATTACTAGTCATCAGGGAAATGCAAATCAAAACTACAATGAGATACCTCTTCATATTCACTGTTGTTGTTGTTATGTGCCGTTGAGTCAGACCCGACTCATAGCAACCCCTCCTTGGGTTTCCGAGACAGTATCACTGTGGAAGTAGATTGCCAACCTTCCTTCTGAGGAGTGGCTGGTGGGTTTGAACCGCCAGCCTTCTGACTAGCAGCCAAGTGCCTTAGGTGCTACACCGCCAGAGCTCCTTCATATCCATTAGGATGGCTATTATATATACATTTAAAAAATAATAATAATAACTGTGGTAAGAATGTGGAGAAACCAGAACACTCATGCATTGCTAGTGGGAATGTAAAATGGTGCAGCCACTTTAGAAAATAGTTTGGTGGTTAATCATAGAAGTTAAACAGAATTACCAAATGGCCCAATGATTGCACTCCCAGGTAGATAACTGAAAGCAAGAACTCAAGCAGATACTTGTCACCAGTATTCACCGCAGCAGTATTCACAACAGCTGAAAGGTAAAAAAAAAAAACCAAGTGTCTATCACCAGATGAATGGATAAAGAAAATGTGATATATACAATGGAATACTACCCAGTCATATAGAGAAATGAAGTTTGCATACATGCTACAACATGAACAAACCTTGAAAATTATTATGCTAAGAGAAAATAATTGAGACACAAAAGGACAAATATTGTATGATCCCACTTATATGAAATAACTTTAATAGGCAAGTGCATGGAGATCTGTTTATTAATGGTTATCAGAGGCTAGAGGGAGGGGAGATGGGGAAGTTACTACTGACAAGGTAATGAGTTTCTGTTTGGGATGATGAAAAAGTTTTGGAAACGGTAGTGGCAATGGTCGCACAGTATGGTGAAAGTAATAATGTCACTGAATTGTACTCTTAAAAATGGCTAGAATGACAAAAAAGTGTTATATATATATTATCACATAAAATTATTATTATTATTATTTTAAGAAAGGTCTAGGGCTAAAGGCGGAGCCTGAAGCCGAAAGAAGGGTGCGGAACAGTAGACATGTCTGAGGTTATAGGAGGAGAATCTTGGAGCCCAACGAGACTGGGGTCCTAGAAGTAAGTCTAGGGTCTAAGGAGTGTGGAGTCACAGAAAGGCTCTGAAGTCAAGAAACAGTTTGTAGTCTGCAAATCCGCAGTGCGACGAGGGAAGTCTGGGACCCAGGGACAGAGATTCCGAGTCAGAGGAAGGGTCTACGGCCCGAAGGGTGCTTGGGGTAGAAGAAGGACTCTCAGAGTGGAAGGGGCTTGGCCCCTAGGCTGCATAAAGTGCCCGGAGCCACTGTGGTTCCGCTTGCAGCACGTCCACCCGCCTCCCCGCGCAGTCGGGATCAGCTTCCATCTACCCTTACCCCCACCTGCGTGCCCACTGCAGGCCAACCGCGCTAAGCAGGCGAGCACGGGTCAGACCCGGACATTGCCAAGGGCGGGGGTGAGACGCCCCCTCGCGGCTGTCCAGACCCTCAGGCCCCGCCCCCTGCCCCCCGCCCTCCTCCAGCCGCATCCACTTCCGGCAGGCGCTGCGCTGCTGGGGGGCGCGGGCGAGGATGGCGGCGGAGAACGAGGCCAGCCAGGAGAGCGCCCTGGGCGCCTACTCGCCCGTAGACTACATGAGTATCACCAGCTTCCCGCGGCTGCCCGAAGACGAGCCGGCGCCCGCTGCCCCGCTGCGGGGCCGGAAGGATGAGGATGCCTTCTTGGGAGACCCCGAGACCGGTGAGGCCCGCTGGCCCCGTCCCTGCCCCGCCTCGGGATGTCCCTGGTTCTCTGTCATCTGCATCCTCCTCCAGCCTCCATACCCCTAATTGATCCCCCTTATCCGGCACTTCTCCCTTCTCCATCCTTGTCTCTGTTGAGTATCTGTGGGGGTGGGGTGGGGGTGCATTTTTGTCTTGGAGGCTTAGGATGCGAAAAGGGACAACGATGCCAGGGACTGCAGTAGGAGGGATTGAGATTACCTCTTGGGGAGAACCAACTGAAAAGGGAAGGAATGTTGGACAGGAGATCCCAATAAGCAGCTGTTATTACACAGAAGAGACCTTTTTCTAGCCATGGAGAGGAGGATAAGAGAAATCAAGTCAGAAACTGCAGCAGAAGGGATAGAGGCTAGGTCTTGAGAAGAACTTCCCCACAGCCAGGGATTGTGGGGAGAGGAGAAGCTGAGAATCTCTTCATGTCCAAGGAGGGGATGAAAAGAACACAGTTGCCTGCTGTCTGGAGTGCTGGGTATAAGGAGACAGAGGGATGGACTGCATGACCTCTCAAAGTCCTTGGGGACTAGAGAGCTGGGTGCCATCGCTCTCTTTTGGATTACCTCACCCTTCCCGGAGCTATGGACCACGCTGGGATGTTGGTAAGGTACCCTGCCCCCCCCCCACCCCGGAAGCAGGCTTGAGGATTTTACTGTGTTCTCAGCCATCTTCAAGGATTGCTAGTGTGAGAAGGGGTAGGGAGAAAGGACGCGGGGTTTAGGGGAGACCTGGGAGCCTAGAGCTCTTTGAGCATCCCTTCCCTAGTGCTCTCCTTCCTATCCATGTGGCTCAGCTCCATCCTCTCCTCCATTCTCCATCCTTCATCCCCATCCCTCTTCCCCTCAACGTCACTTCCTGGCATTAGAGCATCCTTCTGTCTCAGTCGCTCACTCTCCCATTGCCTGCACTTGAGTGCTATCCCTTACTGGCCTAGCAGATCTCTGCCCAGCCCTTTCTGGCTTGGCCTTTATCAGCTGCTCCCAGTCTGACAGCCCCAGATTCTCTCCCCCTTCACAGGAGGAGCAGCAGCCCTACCAACTTTATTGCACCCTACCTGGGGTGGGTGAGGGTAACGATAGAGTGTGGGGCTTATAGGCATCAAAATCAGGGCTGCAGATCTAAACTTGTTTTTTAGAGGGAGTCAGGAGGTGGCAGGGAGAGGAGGAAGAAAATATACCCTGATAGATACCAGCCTGATATCAGGTCCTTTAAGGGTCAGGGATCAGGATTGCTCTTCTGGTCCCAACACTGCCTGACTCACTGTGTGACAGTGGGCAAAACTGCCCTGTCCTAGGCCTTGTGTCCTCTTCCAGCTCAACAGGGAATACTTGTCTCTCCTAACCTAGAGATTGGAAACCCCTGATACATTTTCTCCTGCCCCCCTGTAAATACCTTAGCATTTGTCACAACCTGTGATTATTTATTTCTGTGATTATGTCTGTCTGTCTGTAAGCCCCATGAAGGCAGGGATCATGACTGTTTTGTTCATCCCTCTTTCTCCAGCATTCAGCACAGTGCCTACCATGTGGTGGACTCTCAAGAAATAATTGTTGAATGAATAAATGAAAGAGGGAGAAGATTGCAGGATGAAAGAATGGCAGGGGAGAGATTTCCCAAGCCTCAGGGAATACCTTGAGGAGTTCAATACAGACTCGGCTTTCATTTGTATAGAAATCCATTGGAGACCCAGGTCACCTGAACTTCTAGAAACCTGCACCTTCTGCCAAGGTTGCACACCAAAGATCCAAGGGACCTGCCTTGTAGGTTCCAAGGACCTTGCTATCATACCTGTGTAATCATTTCAGTACCTTGTCTCCCAGCCCTACTGCTAAGCCCCAAGGCTCCTTGATCTACCTCCACCAGCCTGCTGGCTAATAACACCATTCCTGTGTACCCAACCTGATGGTGCCACCTAGTGGCCCTGCCCTGTCCTCTTAGCCAGGACCTTGTGCCCTGCTAGCCCCTAGCCTGCTGCTCTGCAGGATTAAGTGCTAGGCACACATCAGGCCCTATGGGTTAGATGGGTTGTTTGGTTACTGCTCTAAGGTTAGGGAAACACTAACCTTTTTTCCTCTTTCCTGAGCTCCTGTCCCATGAATTACTGTTTCTTCTAAGCTTCTGTCTCTAAATGTCCTATAAGCGCCTCACCTTCAGTATGTCCTATGCTGAAGTCATCATCTTTTACTCCTGCTCTTCCCCCAGTATAATTCCCAGTGATACTGTCATTCATCCACAGAAGTCCGAGAGCCATCCTCGACTTCCCCTCTTGCTCCCGCTTCCTAATGGTGATCTGTTTCACTCTACATGTTTTCCATGTCTGTTTCTCCCTCACCATTCTTGTCACTACCACTGTAGACTAAGCCACGATCCTTTTCTCCCCTGTATTACCTCATAAGCCCATAGCTACTATTCCTGTCTCCTGCCTCTTCCCATTCACCCCAATCCCATCCATCATTCTGCACTTCTGATCGTGTCACTCCTGGTTTAGAAATCTTTAGTGATTCTCCTCTTAAGGGAGCAAGTAAGCCAGGGATAAATTCAACTACCGTCCAAAATCCCTCTGCTGAGCTCTGGACCTATGGAGTCAGCACTGCTCAGGATTTGGTTTGGTTTGGTTTTGGTGTTGGTTTTTTGTTTGTTTGTTTGTTGTTGTTGTTATAAACTCAGCTAAAACTGAGCTAAATTTAAGAAGATAATTTTATTGAGCAGCATAACTGAAAAGTCCAAGGATGTCAGGTTTCAGGCATAGCTGGATCCCCCCAAAAAAAACCAACAACCAGTTACGATCAAGCTGATTTCAACTCGCGGAGACCTATGTGTTTCAGAGTAGAACTGTACTCCATAAGGTTTTCAATGGCTATGATGGAAACCCAAGGAGGGGTCTCTATGAGTCAGGTCTGACTCCACGGCACATAACAACAACAACCACCACGTGATCTTTCAGAAAGAGATTGCTGGGGCTTTTTTCCAAGGAGCCTGTGAGTGGATATGAACCACCAACCTTTTGGTTAGCAGCTGAGCACTTAACATTTGGATCGCTCATGGACTCCTTAGCTGGATCCAGGTGCCTAAAAAGAATTGGCTTCTCTCCATCTTTTTCTCTGCCTTCTTTTTTATTGGCTTCATCTTCAGAAAGCCTCTCATGGTACGGGGGCAAGATGCCTCCAACAGCTATAAGCTTATATCCTACCAGCCTAGCAACCTTGAGAGAAAGAGAGCCTCTTTCCTGACAGTTCCAGCAGAAGTACAAGGTTTGAGTCTCATTGATCTGGTTTAATCAGATGCCTGTTTGTGAACCAATCACTGTGGACTCACTGCCGTTGAGTCGTATCCAACTCCTCACAACTCCTCCTTGGGTTTCTGAGGCGGTATCACTACGGAAATAGATTATCCAACCTTCCTTCCAAGGAGTGGCTGGTGAGTTTAAATGGCTGGGCCTTCTGGTTAGCAGTCAAATGCCTTAGGCGCTATGCCACCAGAGCTCCTAATCGCTGTATAGGGACTCCTGTTCTGATTCACCAGATCTGAGTAATATTCCTACTCTGCTCAAGGATGAGACCGTTGGCTAAGAGGGGAGAGGGTGACCCCTAAAAGAAAACTAAGGTATTGTTTTCATAAGGATAGGGAATGTTGTCTAAGCGGATAAAAATAAGATGTCTATTAGGCTAATTGCCTCCAGACAGCTCCTCCTGGTTTCCCAAAAATTCAGAGTAGCCAACATTAAATTCATGATCTTTCTCCAAAAAGACTTATTTCTCCTGGTCCAAGACTAACCTTCTTCCAGTGTCCTGCTGTTGCTTTTATGCATTGGTATTGTCCCAGCTCTTGCACAGTACACATAATAGGTATGCTGTAAATATTATTGAATAAATGAATAATTTATTGATTTACTGAATGGTTGAAATTGCCTCGAATGATCTAGGTCTGATGGGGGCATCTTACCTTATGACTCCTCAGCTTTGATTGGAGAAAACAGATTTAAGGACAAGTACTAGGAAATTCCAACTTGAGTTAGTGTGTAAGATTGGTTTTTGAGGGTGGGAAAGGCTCCTGATGCTGTATAGAACAATGGGAAAGAGTCTTTTGAGTCATGCAGAATCTTGGTTCTGACCCTTATTTACATTATGACCTTGAGCAGACATTATCACCTTTTTCAGGCTCAGTTTCCTCATCTGTAAAGTGGGGACAGTAGGCCTATCTCATAAAGTTATGGGACCACTTCATTGAGGAAGTGGCCCCAAACTAACTTTACAAGAGTGCCTGGTATATAGTTAGCATCAATAAATGTATGTTCACGGCCCGTCCTTGCATTTCTTTTGAAACCTCTAGGGGCCGGAAGAGTTCTGTGCCCACAGCGGGTATTCAATATCTGTTTATTGAATGAATTCCAGTTTTATTTATAGACTCTGCTGCAGAGGGTTAGAAACAAGTATGATCAATCGAGGGAGGCTCCCAGAAAAGAAATCTCTTTTTAAAGATAAAAATTTAAAAGCAAATAAAAAACTAACAGTAAAGAAAAGTAAAACACCCGTTCTTCTTCCTATCTCCTCCCATTCAAGGGGGAAACTTTTTGTCTTTTTTATTTAAAAAAATTATTAATTTTTTTAAAAAAATCAAATATATATATGGTAAACATACCAAACAACAAAAAAAATGCTTTCATCCCATCTCATTCACACCTTCAGTATCTTTTTCCCATAAATAATTTCTTAAAATGTTTTGCATAGATCAGCATTTTAATCTATATATGCAGCTTCTTATTTATATGTACAGAAGACGGTAGGAATCACGGTGGGTCTTGAAACCCAGGCCAAGAAGCTTGGATTCTATCATGTTGGCATTGATATGCCACGATAGTATGTAAACAGAAAAATATAACATAGTCAGTTTTTAATATTATCAGACAAACTTTTAAGAAGGTTATACTCCTAGTGCAGAGTAGTAGGCACTCAAAAAATATTTACTGAATAAATGAACTTTTTAAAGATTGTGAGTACAGCAATGTATTAAGGTACCAGGCTATTTCTTTACTGTTCACAAACACCCAGGACTTTTAGGCCAATTAGGGACCTGCGTTCAAAGCTAATAGCACCCAGAGAAGGGAACCCTGGGATGGAAGAGGGTCCTGGCCCTGTCCACGGTGGGAAAGGAATGGAAATAACTTTGAGTGAACACCTACAGGGTACCTAGTATACATCATCTCTTGGAATCCTTGGACCCATCCCGCCAGTTAGTGGTTAGCCCCATTATTAGGTAAGAGAAGATGAGGCTCATAGATTGCCCATAGTCAGTCACCCAGTAACTGAATATGGCTTTCAGCTTTCCGCTGCTTCCATTCTCCAGAGAACAGTCAGAGGGATCTTTTTAAAACACAAAACAGATGGCTTCACTTTCTTGCTTCAGACTCTCCAGTGGCCTCCCATCACTCTGTGTAGAATCCAAGCTCTTCACTAGGTCCAAATAGCCCAGTGTATCTAGCCTCCACCTCTACTACTCTTACCCCTTGACCCTGCACACAGGCTACCCAGGCCTTGATTATTCTAATACACCATGGTCATTCCCACATTAAGGCCTTTGCACCTGCTGTTCCCACTTTCTGGAACACTACACACACACACACACACACATCCATCCCTTGTTCTACATATGGCTGGGTCCATCTTATCCCTGTTCTCAGCTTCAAAGTTCCCTTCACAGAGAGGCCTTCTCTGATTTCCCTTGCTAAGATTATTTGCTATAATTTCATCCTTCCTTTTCTTCATAACACTTGCCACAACTTGTGCCTAAGGCATTTGACTGCTAACCAGAAGTCTGGCGGTTCAAATCTACCAGCCACCCCTCTGAAGGAAGGTTGGGCAATCTACTTCCATAGTGATACCGCCTCAGAAATCCAAGGAGGGGTCGCTATGAGTCAGATACGACTCTAGGGCAGTAGTTTTGTTTGTTACTTATTGTCTTTTTCTTCCACTGGTCTGTAAACTCTGAGGACAGAAATTATCTGCACCTTCCCTTAGCGCCTAGCATAGAACCAGACACATAGCAGACCCTCCCTCCTTATTTGTTGAATGAATGAATGGATAATAGAAGCCGGAGTTTGTCCACTCAGTTTAGTAGCTGCCGCCTTGCACAGAAGGCTGGGCCCCAGCTCCGTCAGGATCTGGTTTCCGGGGAGAACCAAACCGCCACCCCTCCAGCCTCTCCAGGAAGTGTTCTCAGTCCTGGGTCCAGGGAAATTTGGCCAAGATATCAGCCTGGCGGGAATCTAGCTCAGCTGTGGGGAGGGGGAGTCTCTCTCTTCCCAGTTGGGGATCGCCACCTCCGCCCACCTTGGGGTGCCTGAGGACACCCTTAAAGGTGAGCAGTGCTGGTAGTGGGGTTTGGCGCGGTAGGAGGGGCGCGCGGAATAGCGCCGCCTGAATAGCAAACAGGGGCCAGTAGGGGGCTCCCAAACCGACCTGCCCCCCGCCGCCTGCAGACCCGGACTCCTTTTTAAAGTCGGCCCGGCTGCAGCGATTGCCGTCGTCGTCGTCGGAGATGGGCAGCCCGGACGGGTCGCCGCTGAGGGAGACGCGCAAGGACCCGTTCTCGGCTGCAGCAGCCGAATGCTCCTGCCGCCAGGACGGGCTCACCGTCATCGTCACGGCCTGCCTCACCTTCGCCACGGGCGTCACTGTGGCGCTCATCATGCAGATTTACTTCGGGGACCCCCAGGTGAGGAGGACTGAGGGGCAGAGGGAGGGAACCGCGGAGGAGAGGGGCCTGGGAGACCGTGAGAAGACTGCGAATTGAGGAATGAACCGAATGGTGGGAGGGGGCCAGGAAATGGAAAGGGGAGTGGGTAGTGGTGTGGGAGCGCGAGTCCGAAAGGACGCTTCTCTGGGGCAAGGAAGCGTCGAGATCAGGAAGGAGATACTTGGGGCAGCTGAGATGGGGTCTTAGGGGAGAGTCAAAGGGACAAGAGGGCAGTACTCTCCCACCTCCAACCTCTGTGGAGGTTCTGGAGTTAGTGGAAGGGCCTTAGGGAGTCAGGAGGTTCCTACTGCCCCCACCTAGTCCTCTTTCCCCTCAGATCTTCCAACAGGGTGCAGTGGTGACCGATGCCGCCCGCTGCACATCGCTGGGCATTGAAGTGCTCAGTAAGCAGGGATCGTCTGTGGATGCGGCTGTGGCAGCTGCCCTGTGTTTGGGAATCGTAGCCCCACACAGCTCTGGCCTGGGCGGGTAAGTAAGGACCATGCAGCTGTGAAGAGTGGGGTCACTTAGACCTACTTTTTGCCTCCTGTTCTCTGTGCTTCACTGAGGATTTTTCAATTTGGGTAGAGAGGCCAATTCATTGCACATTTTCTTTCTGCTCCCAATTGCACCCTATTCTCCCTGGATGGAGTCAGAGGAACTAAGCTACTGGATGGAAGATCTGGTGGTGTTACTAGAAGCTTCTTTACTGGGAACCATCACAAATGCCTGGTTTCTGATGAAAACTATGGACCCTGTGCTCTCCAAAAATTCACGTAGTTTTCTGTATACAGTACCAGAGCCCAGGTTAAGAACTCTTAAAGCTGAGGTTACAGAGTGGTCACCCATGAGCCACACCTAAACAGAGATTGTTTTAGTTTGCACACTTACTTTTTAAAATTTGTTGTAACTGTTAAAAAGTGAAGTTTTACACACAAAAAAAATCCAAATTTCCAACATCTCTTGAACAATCAGGAGATCTGATAAGGACTCACATTCCTACATGGCTTCAGTTATCTGGAGCTGAGTAGAAGTTGCTTTCCCTGAGGAAAAGTGCTGTCTACTTTGCCGTAGTTCCTACCAGTCCCATAGTATAGATATACTTGTCCTGCTTTCCTCATTCTGTTACTTAGCTGCAAGTATTTGAATTTGCAGCCCCTATCTTACATGAAAGGAACTCTGGTGGCATAGTGCCTGAGGCGTTTGACTGCTAACCAGAAGGTTGGTGGTTCAAACCCACCAGCCACTCCTCGGAAGGAAGGTTGGGCAATTTACTGTAGTAATACTGTCTCAGAAACCCAAGGAAGGGTCGCTATGAGTCGGATCCGACTTGATGGCGCTGAGTTTAGTTATTTTAGGTGAAAACAAGCCATAGGAAAAGAACAAGCTGACAAAGTTCACATCTTGTTTCCTACAAAACCAGCCCTCCAGATCCTATCAAGAAACTCCCCTTTTAGTTTTGCCCAATCTGTCCTTACATAATCCAGTCCTGGGAGAGGGTCACACACAGAAGGCAGGTGCAGGAAACTGGCAGGGGCCCAGCTTTGGGTGGGGGTGAGGGGCAGAACATCCTGCTCTGCCAGTCTCTGGGTTTTCCCTAATCAGGGATTAAAATCTCCAATGACAGACTGGAAGAGGCCCATGGACCCAGGATCCCCAACCCCCTCGGCTTCACGCTACACCCCTAGTAGGGTCGCTGAGTCTCTGAATCCCTGCTGGGGAGGGGGCACAGACACCTGATCCCTGATGACAGACTGAGCCTACAGCTCTTGCCATTGGGGGTTGCAGGATGGCAGGTTATCACCCTCCTCTTTCTCTCCCAGAGGGGGCGTGATGCTGGTCCATGACATCCGGCGAAACAAGAGCCGACTGATTGATTTCCGAGAGTCTGCACCAGGGGCCCTCAGAGAAGAGGCCCTGCAGAGATCCTGGGAGACCAAGGTGGGGACCCTGGTGGGAACAGGGCATCCTAGGGGGTAGGGAGGGGTCTCCTTTCACATTCCTTCTGCTAAGCCAAACATTAATTTGCTGAGTATTTACTATGTTGTTGTTGTGTACCATTCAGCTGATTCCGACTCATAGCAACCTTATAGGACAGAGCAGAATTGCCCCATAAGGTTTGCAAGGCTATAAATCTTTAAGGAAGCAGGCTGCCACATCTTTCTCCTTTGGAGCAGCTGGTGGGTTCGAACCACCATCCTTTTGGTTAGCAGTTGAATGCTTAGCCACTATTCCACCATCCACCAAAATCTACTGCCCTCGAGTCAGTTACTACTCGTAGCAACCCTATCAGACAGGGTAGAACTCTCCCATAGAGGTTTTGTAAATCTTTATGGAACCAGACTGCCACATCTTTCCTCTGCAGAATGAATGGCTGGTGGGTTCAAACTGCTGACCTTTTGGGTAGCAGCCTAGTACTTAACCACAGGAGTGGGGAAAAGAGGACATTTTTAGACTATTAAGGAGACAAGCAGCCCCAAAATAAAAGAATGAACTAAAAAATCTGGGTGATTGATAACAAGCACTACATCAACACCTTACATCTCTGGCAGCCTTGGCTATCTGGCACATAAACCAAAGCAAACCAAATCCACTGCCATCGAGTCGATTCCAACTCATAGCAACCACCATCAGATTTCCAAGGCTGTAAGTCTCTACACAGGTAGATTGCCACATCATCTTTCTATAGAGCAGCTGGTGGGTTTGAACTGCCTACCTTTTGGTTAGCAGCCCAATGCCTTAACCACAGCACCACCAGAACTCCTTTTCTGGTACTTAGGAAGGAAAAAAAAAGGCCATTGGGCTGCCCAAGATGTCACAAAGTTGCTGCACGAAAGTTCACACATCTCATTCATACATCTCATTCTGAGCCTGTTTCCTCTAACTTTTCTAGCTCACAAAATACTAGAAGATTAGAGAGCAAATGCTAGAAACAAACTTATATCAGCTGAAAGCAAAGAAGGAAATAGAAAAACAGACACAAGAACTTAAAATAGGGTACTTAGTGTAGTGGCATAGTGCCTAAGGCATTTAACTGTTAACCAGAAGGTTGGTGGTTCAAACCTACCAGCCACTCTACAGAAGGAAGACTGGGCAATCTACTTCCATAAAGATGTACCGCCTTGGAAACCCAAAGGTGGTTGCTGTGAGTCGGAATCGACTCAATGGCAGTGAGGTTTTTCTTGTTTGTTTTGTTTTTTAGTTTAGTGCAGTGCTCAGGGTAATGATGGAATGATAAAAGGTTACATGAAGTTCCTTATCCACCATTTAAAAAGGCAGAGGTAGGTATGACCCCTTGTAGATAGTTTTCCATCTAAATTCACTCTTAAAAAGGTTTTGCTTAATTTATAAATCCTCAACTATGCTAGGAAAAAAAAAAAAAAGGCCTTTCCATATTTGTTGATAGGAAGTCAGGGAGATGGTACCTACTTGTTAATAGAAGTCCAGGAAATGTGATGAAAGGAATACCATATGAGGGGAGACTATAACCTACTCCCAGCCTTGGGGTGCCTGCTGGGGAGAGCTTGTCCCTCCCTTGGGATACTTGGCCTGTGTCTCTCCCCATGTGCAAGCTCCATCCCTGGCTTGGGGCTCTGCGGAGTTCAGCCCAGCCCCCCCCTTCCAGTGACCTGGTCTCCTCTCTCCCTCGTCTGCCCGCCTCGCCCAGCCTGGGCTCTTGGTGGGGGTCCCCGGAATGGTGAAGGGGCTATATGAAGCTCACCAGCTCTATGGCAGGTAAAGACCACCAACCACACCCAACCCCACCACCCCCAACCCTAGCCCTGCCTGCACCCCTCCTTGGGTGGTCTTTTCCCACCTTCCTGGATTCTTCCCTTCCCAATCTCCCCCTCCCTCCTAATATCCCCTTCCCTTGCCAGGACTCTCCTTCCCAGGAACCCCCCTCCCCCCAAGACCCCTCCTCCTCCCCCAGGACTCCCTCCACCCCCTGCTCTCCGGCCTCCCCAGGCTGCCATGGTCCCAAGTCCTGGCTTTCGCTGCAGCTGTGGCCCAAGATGGTTTCAACGTGACCCATGATCTAGGTCAGTGGGGATTGGGGGTGGGGGAAAAGGCACGCGGTTAATGGACAAGGGAGGGAAACAACAGCTTTGGGGCCCAAGCCAGAGAGGACTTCCATTCCAGTTTGCTCCCGATACCATCCCACACTCTCTGGAGGCAGCCTCCAATGAGGGATCTGCTAGGGGCCCATATGCACCCCCTAACAGGCTCCTGGGGGGCCAGAGCCCTCACCCATCCTACTTAATCACGCGTCTCAGTCATCCTGTCTAGTACCCGCGCCCCTCGCCCAACCTCCCGTCCCTGCCCTCAGCCCGCGCCCTGGCGGAGCAGCCACCTCCCAATGCGTCCGAGCGTTTCCGCGAGACGTTCCTGCCTTCTGGCCGCCCACCTCTACCCGACTCCCTGCTGCGTCGGCCCGATCTGGCGGCTCTACTGAGTGCTCTCGGAACCTCCGGTCCCGCCTACTTCTACGCCGGCAACAACCTCACGCTGGAGATGGTGGCAGAGGTAAGCGCGCAGGCGGGAACGCCGCCAGGGGTCGCGAGCGCCGCCGGGGGTCGCGGGCGCTTGGAGAAACCACCGGCTCTTATGACCCTATTGTAGGGATAGTCCCCTTCCTTCCATGTCTGTCTGTCTGTCTCCTGCATTACATATGGAACCTTGGTGGCGCAGCGGTAAAGCTCTGGGCTGCTACTGAAAGTTGGGCAGTTCAAAGCCACCAGTCGCCCTGGGAGAAAAGACCTGGTAATTGGCTCCCATGAAGATTCCACCTAGAAACCCTGTGGGGCAGTTCTACTCTGTCCTTTTGGGTTGCCATGAGTCAAAATGACTCAGTGGCAATGGGAGATTATAGATATAGATATAGATATAGATATATAGATATATTTGAAAAGTTTATTTTACTTTTACATTTTGATTTATTTAGTTTTGAATTGCGAATT
Organism: Orycteropus afer afer; assembly: GCF_000298275.1. NCBI lineage: Eukaryota > Metazoa > Chordata > Mammalia > Tubulidentata > Orycteropodidae > Orycteropus > Orycteropus afer. The sequence continues at coordinate 10,693,038 of NW_006921607.1, read as the reverse complement.
CGTTTATGTGGTTAAAATTCAGTAGGTAGGTACAAAAGGGCATTCAGAGAAAGGTCTTCTCACCCCTGTGCTCAGCCGCCAGTGCCCCTCCTTGGAGTCAACCATTGATACTAGTCTCTTGTACATTGTTCCAAAGACATTGCTCACACAAACATACATATCTATGTTGCTAATTGCCATTGAGTTGGCTTTGATTCATGGCAACGTTACATATAACAGAACAAAATATTGCCCATTCTTGCACGGTCTTCATAATTATTGGTATGCTTGAACCCACTGTTGCTACCACTGTGCATCTTGAGTGCCTTCCAACCTTGGGAGCTCATCTTCCAGCACACAATCACACAATAGTCTGTTGTGGTCCATAGGGTTCTCACTGGCTTATTTTCAGAAGGAGGCATTTACTAACCAGAAGGTTGGTGTTTCAAACCCACCAGCCACTCCACGGAAGGAAGACTGGGTGATCTACTTCCATAAAACTTTACTGCCTTGGAAACCCAAAGGGAGTCACTATGAGTCGGAATCGACTCAATGGCAGTGTGTTTGGGTTTGGTCGAGATCACCAAGCATTTCTTCCTACTCTTTGTCTGGAAGCTCTGCTGAGACCTGTCTACCATGGGTGACCCTGCTCCCAGCATCATAGCAACACCACAGGACAACAAACTGACAGATGGGTGGTGGATATATTATATACCTCTGGCTTTTTACATACGTAGATACACACTTCTGCACCCAACTTTTTTCATTTAACAAAATATCCTGAAAATCATTTTAAATCTGTACGCAAAAGAGCTTTCTTATTCTTCTTCATCTGTGTTGCATTCCCAGTTACATATCACTCGTTTTAGAGGTGAAAAAACTGAGGGTACCCAAAGGGATTGAGTAATTTGCTCAGAACATGCTGCTTGTGAGTGGTGAGACTGAGATTCTGTTAATGTCTCTTTGGTTCCAAATCTTGACATGTTGACCCTCTTCACATTTCCAGAGTGCTGTTTCTGGCCCTGAGAGAAGTACTTTTAGCCTCTACAGGGTTGGTGCCAGGCTGTGCAGGGGATCTGCCCTGTCCCTGCCAGGGATCAGCCTCAGCTTCTCATTCTGCCTTTGGGTGTCCTCTGAACTGAAGGAAATGCCTCCTTCACTGGTGATTGGCAGGACTGAGGTGACTGACACAAGGGCTTACCAGCCAACCCCAAAGGCAGTAATGAGTTCCGAAAACTGTGGTCAGTAGTTTCAAATTCTTGATAGAAAATTATGTTCAAGATAAGTGTGTGCAGACCAATTCAGTGTTTCTCTCATCTGTGCAATGGAAATGTTATCTACGTCTGCTTTGCAGTTATGGGAATGAAACATTCACAGAGCCCTGTGCTGGGCACAGAAGGTGTGGATCAAAGCCCGGCTCAAATAGACTGGAAAATTGAAAGGTCCAGGAGAGCACTGGTTTTAGATCCTGTACAGGGTCCAGGGGCTCAATCCACATTGTGAGGACTTGGTCACAGCTCTATCTTTGATTTCATTCTCTGTTAGATCATTTCCACAGAGTGGTCCTCACCAGCCAGTCTTAGGCCACCCTTCCAGCAAACCATCCAAGGAAGGATCATTTCTTATTCCCAATAATTCCAGCAAAAGCCTCAAGGTTGTATCTCATTGTCGAGTTGTAGGTCTCAACACAATTCACAAACCAATCATTATAGTCATGGAAAAGAAATGTGCTGATTGGCTTGAGCTGGGCCATATGCCTTCTCCTATAGGTAGTGGGGAGATTCTAAGGGCCAAAGAATAAAACCACCACAGTTTTTTTTTTTTTTCAAAAAAGGACCCAAAGTTGAGCCTTACTAACTTGCCAGGCAAAGGAACACACACCAGCCAAGAATTCATTATGTTGTTCACTAAGGGTGGAAAAGTCAGAGGTTTTAAGTACTAGAAAGGAAATGATTCATAATGGTTATACTAATTAGGACTAAAAATTAGCACTGTGGATAGGATAGAATAAGTCCATTGGTTTGTACAAAACTGGTTCACTGGTTGGTAAAGAATGTTCAATTATATCCATTAAAGGTCTAGCCTACCAGGGTCATTCAAGGTTTATAGTTTTTTAATGGCTTTAGCTAGTTGTAGTGAAATGCATCATTCAGTTTTGGTATCTCCTAAAGGCCATGATGGGGGTTAGAGAAGACATTAAAATTGTGAACAGCTCATCTGACTATGATTCCAACATGTATCACAGACCAAGCCCACATACTCACAAACGTGGGGGTCATTCTCTCCCCTCCAGGCTCAGCACGCAGGGGGCGTCATAACTGAGGAGGACTTCAGCAACTACAGCGCCCTTGTGGAGAAGCCCGTGTGTGGCATGTACAAAGGTGACCTCTCCCCCAGCTCCCAGACCCCCACTCAGGAGAAGTCTCCCAGTTCATGGTCATATCCTTTTGGCCCAGAGAGTCTTCCCTACTTCACAGGAGAGAACTAAGACAGTGAGCTGCTTGGGGCAGCCAACTGTTGAAGCAAGCCAGAGCTAGCCCCTCTTCTGAAATAGTCATAGAGTCAGTTGTCCCAAGCAGTTAGGATGCAGAGGGTCAGGTCACAGACTCAGGTCTGGAGACTAGGGTTCTGGTCCTACGTTTTCTTGATATGGGCTCTGTGTTGTCCCAGCCTTACTCTCACTGCCATGTACCTCCAAGAAGAATTTATAAGAAACAGTTCCTCTAAGCTTCAGGTAGAATGATCTCTTCCAGACAGTCACAGACCAGCTCCATCACTATACTAAAAGGAAATAGAGGCCTAGGGAGGGAACAGAAATTTAATCCCCAAACTCAACAAAACCAAGGAGGAAACCTGAAGTGCCAAGCTTGCAACATGCATGGATGAGGTCCATGTTTACTGAACCCAAGGTGGTTTGTTCCTGGGTCATTCAGAGGCAAGCAGGCTGGAGTCCCTTCTCTCCTGGGACCTGTATTCTCAGAAGAGGGCCCACTCCTTTTCCCCCTAGAAAGGCCAGGCCATCTCAGTTCCCAAGAGAGGCAGCCTTAGTTCAGCCTCTGAGTCTAGCCTTCAATCTCCAGCCTGCTTCCACTTCCACAGGCAGTGTATGGAGCAGAGGAAAGAATACAGCTTTGGAATCAGGCCAATGTGGATTTGATTCAGAGATCTTGATTCAGAGAGACTCTTACCACTCTGAACCTTGGTTCTCTCCTTAAATTGGAGATAATAGTAGTGCCTACCTTTCAGGGTGCCCATGAAGAGTTGATGATATGATGTAGAGATGATACTGTGTGTTTGATTTTTCCTATTTCCCCTCCCTGGCCTGAGCTTCTTGGCAATGTTAGTACCTTGGGAGTTCTGGGTTCCCCTTGTTGCTTGCCACTTAATTGTCTAAACTTGAACCAGTTACTTCTCTGTACCTCAGTTTTCTCACCTGTGAAATGGGGATGATAATTACCCATTGTGAGGATTAAGTGAGTGGGACCATTAGGAGCCCTGGATTGTATCTTGGCCTATGGGAGAAGCCATCAGGAGATACCTGGTGGACCTGGAATATGGGTATCTAGACACTTGTCCCTGTGCTGCCAATGACCTGCAGTGTGACCTTGGGCAAGTCACAGTCCCTCTTGAGCCTCAGATTCCTCCTATGGCAAAGGAAACTGAACACCAGTATTCTGAGTTTGTGTCCTGGCTTTGTTCCTGACTCACCATGTGAACCTGAGTGGATCCCTGTGGCTCCTGAGGCTTCAGTTTCCCTGTCTGCTGAGGGAGTTTAGAGCAGTGGTCTCAGTCTGTGAGATGGTGGGATGTGGACATGGTTCTGTCCTTTTGCCTTGACCCTTCCTCTGCCATCTGGTTATTTCCTGTCCTCTCAGGCCACCTGGTTCTCAGTCCTCCACCCCCACACACAGGCCCTGCCCTCATCAGTGCTCTCAACATTTTGGAGGGCTTCAACCTTACCAGCCTGGTATCCCGGGAACAGGCTCTTCACTGGGTGGCAGAGGTAAGGCCAACCTCTCCACCCTACCCTGGGTCTAGGGACACTGGGAATGGGTGGGTGGATGGGGATGGAGTATTGTCATGGGGAGGGACTAAATCACCTCCAAGTTTTCTCATGCACAAGGATTCACTAGGTGTGGGTGCTGGGAGAGGCCTGGCAGCTTCTGTCACACCCCTGATCTGTTTTCAGACCCTGAAGATTGCATTAGCCCTGGCTAGCAGACTGGGGGATCCTGCCTACGATTCTACCATCACTGAGAGCATGGATGACATGCTCAGGTGGGTCCCTTAGGCAGGACTTAGGGGGCTGTAGAGGTGGTGGTGGGTATTGGGAAAGGATCAGGTCAAATGCACCTGGTGTAGCAATAAGGCCTGAAACTTCAGTCAGTTTCAAGTTAACCCCACTCACAGTGTGCACTCTCATTGCACCCTGTTTCTTCCCATCTGTACAGTGAGTTAGTGTGTTTCATATGGTTCTTTTTTTTTTTTTACCAAAACAGGGCACCTATCTGGGCTCACCTGTACCTCTTTTTGAGTGGAAAAAGAAAGTGAAATAGCAATAAAATATAGTCTCCAAGAAATGCTGGAGGCAGGGGCTTTGATTATAACATACCTACTTTAGCAGCATGGCACAGTAGTTAAGACGGAGGGCTCCAGGTCAGACTGCCTCAATTCAAATCCTAGCTTCAGTGCTCACTAGCTGTGCCACCTTGGACAAGTGGTTTAAACTAAGTCTCAGTTTCTACAAAGTCTCCTAATAATGACAGTATCAAGCTCATGAGGTTGCTGTAAGGCGTAAATGATATCACACATATAAAGCACTTAGCCCACTGGCACATAATAAGTGTTCAACAAATGTCAGTTATCATTAACTGGCAATAGGGTTAAGGATGGTTAATATTAAAACTGCCACTGCACCTAACTTAAAGACTCCAAACTCACTGCCAACAAGTCAGTACCGACTCATAGCAACCCCCATTGGGTTTCCAAGGCTGTAAATTTTTGTGCAAACAGACTGCTTCATCTTTCCTTTGCAGAGCAGCTGGTGGGTTTGAACCGATGACCATTTGATTAGCAGCTGAATGCCTTAACCACTGCACCACCAGAGCTCCTTAACTTAAGGACTAGCTAAGGGAAAATCTGAAACCAAATATGTAACAAAACCAAAAGCCAAACTCACTGCTATGGAGTCGGATCCAACTCACAGCGACCCTTTCTTGGGTTTCCGAGGCAGTACCACTACGGAAGTAGATTGCCCCATCTTCCTTCCGCGGAGTAGCTGGTGGGTTTGAATTGCCAGCCTTCTGGTTAGCAGTCAAATAAATGCCTTAGGCCCTACACCACCAGAGCTCCCCTCCCCCAAAAAATGTAATAGTTAATGTAAATATGTATAGTCACTCCAACAACCCTTCCCAATTAAATTAGAAATGATGAGACTAAATGAACAACGTATCATTAAAGAAGCAAAAAGAGCAGTAACAAAAACTACCAGTCAAGACCACAGGGTTGAAGCCAACCAACCAAGCTCCTCTCTCCCAACCTACTTGAAACAAAACCCTCTGAACCTGTTCTTTGTGGTCACCAGGCTTCTTGATTGAAAACTGAATGAATGTCTTAAGTAGTCTTTGGTAACCTGTCATTCTTTAATCAATTCAAGTAGCCCAGTTAGCAGTACTGGTAAGAAGCCCTCGGTTAAACTTGGAAGAAAAAGAAAAAAAAAAAAAAAAAAAAATCTGGAGAACTGCATGTTGTTTTCCACCATTGAGTCTTGGAATGTAATTAATAAATCATTGGTCTGTATTAGAAGTACTTCCAGACTGAATTCTGGGTTTCATGAAAGACCATGGACAGGGCCGAGGGAGTGGGAGGAAGCCCAGGCAAATGGTGCAATGATCCTGAGAGCTGAAGGAGGAACCAGGATAGAGACTGTGATGCCACACTGCCATTTATCCTTCAACAAATAGTTTTGTTTTGTTTTTTTAATTTTTATTGTAATTTGGGCAAAAGTTTACACAGCAAATTCATTTTCTGTATAGCAGTTTATACACATTTTGTTTCAGGACATTGATTGCAATCCCCTACAATGTAACAGCTCTCTTCCCACGCCCTTTCTGTACTTACCTCTTCCCTGTGTCCTCCTTTCCTATGCATTCCTGCCCCCTGAGCTATCTCCCTGTGCAAATACTGCCCTTCTGTTCTCCCAAATCACTCCAATGAGTGTGTCTACCTGATGTAAATGTTCACCCTATATGCCTGTCTGTTGTTTGGCTGGAAGCCACGAAAGTGAGTTCAGTTCCAGACCTGAAGGATAACTAGGGGCCATAGTCTCTCAACAAATAGTTTTTGAACACTTACTATGAGCTGGGCTCTGTGCTTGAAATTAAAAGTCTGTGTACTAGTGACTAAAGGCTTATGAATTAACCAAGATACATATAAATGTAGCTCTAAAACACACACACTTGTATTAAATTCAGTCAGCTAATTCATGCAACAAATATTTATTGAGTGCCTACTATGTGCAAGTCCTCCTGTGCCTTCAAAAGAGAATTCTAATAGTGAGTAAAGATCCTCAAGTAGACAAAATCCTCCCACAAGTAAATTCTCAATAACATTTTAGTTCTAGACCACAAACATTAGACTCAATTAATTCAGTTTGCTTGTTCAAAACAATTTGTTTCTGAGCACCCACTGTGCACCAAGTACTTTTGTAGAAAAATAAAGTCAACTTAAATAACAGTTGGCTCTAGAGGAGAATCTCAGTAACACATAGATACATTTATTCAGTTCAATAACTATTTCCAGGGTTTCCTTGTGTATTAGGTGCGTGTAAGATACTGCCTTCATAGATTTAGTAGTCTAGTGGGGGAGGGATGTTAATCAAATAATCCACAGATGTATTCCAAGTATGGTAGGTGAGTATAGCTTGTTGTCTGTTCATCACCCCCCCATCCCTGGTATTTTCAGCAAAGTGGAGGCTGCCTACCTCCGGGGCCACATCAATGATTCCCGGGCAGCTCCTGCCCCACTGCTGCCTGTCTATGAGCTGGATGGAGCTACCACGGCTGCTCAGGTGCTGATCATGGGCCCTGACGACTTCATTGTGGCCATGGTCAGGTATGCCAGCTCAGACTCAGAACCTGATACAAGGAATTATTTGGACAGAAGGGGGAAGTGGGGCTGGCTGGGGGTGAGGGCGGGCTCAGGGCTTACCTGGCCTCACTTTGGTCCACAGCTCCCTGAACCGGCCCTTTGGCAGTGGCCTCATCACTCCCTCGGGGATCCTACTTAACAGTCAGATGTTGGACTTCTCTTGGCCCAACAGGACTGCTAACCACTCTGCACCCAGCCTGGTAGGATCTGCCTCCTAGCTCCCTTGGACCCTGAGGCCAGGCAGGAGGTGTGGCCGGCGTGGGAGCCCCTTCCTCTCTAATTCCTCTAGGAAAGATTATTTTAAGGAAAAGGAGCCCAAACAAAGTGTCCACTCCATCCCCAGCACCACTAAATCTGGGGCTCAGAGCCTGGTAGGCCCAAAGAACTATCAGCCCAGTTTGTCAGTGTCTCATTATGTAGATGAAGGGAGGTATCAGCTGTTAATGAAGCTTTGGACACTTTTTAACACTAGTGGTCATGCTGCTTTGTGATGCTGAGCTGATGGGGTTAAGCTCTATTTCTGGGCACCAAGTGGGGAGCCAAGGAGGAAAAAGACAAGAAATTACTGTCTAGTTAGAAATTAGCACCTTTGCACCCTGCAAGTTGGGACCCTGGGAGGGCAAAGACAGAAATTATCAGATGGGATAATACTGTCCTTCCCTTAAAAGCAACCACTCATTGCCATCTTTCTTGGCCTGGTCCCCTCTTCCCCTGCCCACGGCAGCCCCATAGCTCAGTGGGTTTATGTATCACTTCCTCTTATCCAGTCATTGAAAGATCCTGCCCATTTCACATTCAGAAACTGTAGCCTGGGAAGAGACCAGTCTCCCATGAAAACTGGGCCTGTGGAAGATACAGAAGAGGGTAGGAGGTTGGAACGTGGTAATGTGGCCCTTTCCCTGTCTTGCCCCTCCCCACATTCCCCTTGTGGTCTCTGTCCTTTGACAACAGGAGAATTCGGTACAGCCAGGGAAGCGGCCACTCTCTTTCCTGCTACCCACTGTGGTCCGACCAGCAGAGGGGCTCTGTGGGACCTACCTCGCCCTGGGGGCTAATGGGGCTGCCAGAGGCCTCAGTGGCCTGACCCAGGTAAGATTTCCTCCATTGTGGGTGGGCCTTTTGCAGCCAGAAGCCAGACTGAAGTCTGAGCTGCAGATGCCCCTCAGGTCTCTGGTTCGTTCCCACCCCTTCACTCATGCAGCAAACGTAGGCGAAGCTGCTTTGTGTCAGGCCCGTCCTGGGTTCTGGGGACGTGGGCTTCTCTCAATTTCTTAGTGAAAATGAAGCTCTAAAGCTCCCTGTCTTTCCAGGTTACAGGAAAAATCACAGCATGAGTAGAGCTGACATGTAATACAACATCTGAACTGCCTGGGCTCTGTCAACATCAAGTCCCATCATCCCTCTGCCCACCATCAGACTACACAACCAGCCCTCTTTAGAGTCTGATTTTGGAGGATTTTGGAGGGAGAAGCCTTCTACTTTCCTCCTATCTCACGACAGTTCCTCTAATGTCTTGAGCACCTGATACGTGTGCTAGACACATACATACATGGCAGGTGGTGGGTTAACTAGCTTGACCTTTGGAATCAGAAACCCCTGGATTCAAGCCCAAGCACTGCCAATCTCCAGCTGTGTAATGTCGGAGAATTCACTTTACCTCTCCAAACCTCCGTTTCCCCATCTGTAAGATGGAAATAATAACAAGAGTTAATAGTTATGGAGTTCTTACTAAGTTCTAGGCACTATGCTAAACTCCTTATGTGTGTTAACCTTTTAATCTCCCCAACTGTTAGAGGAATCCTTATTCCTGTTTTATAGATGAGGAAACTGAGGCCCAGAGAGGTTAACAAATTAGGTCAAGTTCCTTCAACTAGTAAGAGCAGGTGGGCAGTTTGGTTCCAGAACCTAGCCATACTCCTAACCACTAAGTTAAAAGTAACCACATCATACCCAAGACCACCTCCAGCTATTAACACTGCCCTGGGAAGGGAAAAGGAGGGGGAGCCCTGGCCTGGATTGAAGGAGACCCTGCTAACTGTGCCTCTCCCTGGGCTCCTCCTAAACCCTGGAGTGAGCCAGTTTTCATCTCTGCCCTCACTTTCCCCCTCTGTGAAATGGGGATAGATAGCCATTACAGGGCTGCCTGTCTCGGGCTATTGAGAGGCTCAGATCATACTCCTATTGCAAGGGTTTTAAAGACTCGGCCAGGGGTGAGGGCTGAGGAGCCCCTGGGACAGCCCTGACTTTTCTGCCCCTTGGCTACCCATAGGTTCTGCTGAATGTCCTGACCTTGAACCGGAACTTGAGTGACAGCCTGGCCCGTGGCCGCCTGCACCCGGACCTGCAGTCCAACCTCCTGCAGGTGGACAGTGAGTGCAGAGTGAAGGCCCCATGGGGTGGGCATAGGAATGGGCAGAGAAAGTGGCTTATTCCATGAGTATCACTGCCTCAGTCAGCACCAACTCCCTCCAGTGCAAGTTTGGTTTCTTTCAACGAACTCCTACTGGAGGAATGAAAGAGCTGGGAATTACAGCAGTCTACCATTTTTTGGCTGTGTGACCTTGGGAAAGCCATGTCTCCACTCTGAGCTTCGATTTTCTCTTCTATAAAATAAGATAGAGTTGTTCATTCTGCAAACCTCCATTCATTCAATACTCTGCATTAAACACCTATTGTGTGCCAGGTGCTGGACAGATTGCATTCATAGGCAGACAAGAAAATAACCAAAGAAATGTCAAGTGGCAGAGTAAGTGCTATGCAGAACATTAAATCAGGGTGATGTAAGACTGACTGGATGGCCAGGGAAGTCTTCTCTTCAATGATATGTAAGCTGAGATCTGAAGAGTGAGAAAGAGTCCACCATGGAAAGAACTGGGATAGAGCTCTGTAGGCTGAGGAAACAGGTGTGAAGACCTGAGGGCAGGAATGGGCTTGGCATGTTTTGTTGGAGGAGTACAAAACAGAGAATAAGATGAGATCCGAGAGGCAGGCAGAGCCAGATCCTGAACCTTGAGGCTCTGGTGAGGAGATGGACTTTCCTGTAAAAAGGACAGGTTCTGAGATGAATCGAACACAGCTTAGTTTTGTAAATAAAAAAGTGTGTGCACTTTGAGGAGTTTTTATGCAACAGGCAGTGTACTGTGCTAGTTAAAGGGGACATGGAATTGAATGAAGCACAGTCCTTGGTATTATTAGTCCCATCTTACAGAGAAAGAAACAGGCTCACAAAGGTTACAAACTAGTTGAAGATTAACCAGTAAATGGCAGGACTGAGATTAGAACCCAATCCTGGCTGATACCAAAAACTCAGTTCTTCATCTCATGGCTCTCTCCTCATTTTCTCCCTGCGTTTACCCTTTCCCTGTTTCCTTCTTTCTTATGCATTCCTGCCCTGTGAGGTATCTGTGCAAATGCTGCCCTTCTGATTTCCCATGGTTGACTGTTCTAAGGAGTGTATCTACCTGGTGTAATTGCTCACCTTGTAGGAATTCTTTTGTTTAGCTGGAAGCCACAGGAGTGAGTCCAGTTGCAGGCCTGACTAGGGGCCATAGTCTCAGGGGTTTCACCAGTCTCTATCACACCAGTAACCCTGGTCTTTTTTTTAGGATATTTTGTTCTACATTTTTATCCCACTCTATCCAGTATCTCCTATACTGAACCCTTTCTGAGTGGTTGCCTGGCACTATCTAGTTCTTCTAGTCTCAGAGTCATTTAAAATGGACTTACTTTTTAACCTAAATTAATTTCAAAGGTTATGTTCATTCATATCATAATTAACAAATGGAAAAACTAGTATTTGCCGAGAACAAATGATAAATAGCTATAAAAATAAGGTATTGGTAGGTTCTAGTTAGGTATTGTTGACTGTGGAAGGTTCTGAGACTGTTTTCTCTGTTAAAGAAGATTAGGAAATGTTAGAGACAAGACTGAGATTCTGTTCTTGTCATAATTAGAAAAATTAAATGTTAACCACAAAGGGAATACATTTCCAATTAGTGATTTAATCCTATTCAATATTATGTCTTTATCTCAAAAACATCTAGAATCATCCTGTTTGGGGAAATAAGAAGATAAGGTCTTTGTTGAGGAACAGCGGGAGGTGAGAGTGTAGAAGGCCTGTAATGGAAGTCCATGTTAAGGATGGCCTTTATCCAGCTGAGTAGGGGAGGACATGATCTGACTTGTTTTATAGGGATGGACTGAAGGGAGGAAAACTTAAGTTGGGGAAATGAGGGGAGCATCTAGAGTTATGGCCCAGGTGAGAAATTATGAGGACCTGTGTTAATGCAAGGAGGTAAGGGTATGTTCATATATCCAGTAAATTTTGCTTAAAATTTACTATGTACTGATCCTGTTCTAGGCACTAGGGAGCAATAATAAAGACAACATCTCTGCCTTCAAAAAGCTTATATTCTAGTGTGGGAGCAGAATAAATAAATAAGCAAATATATATGTAGTAGTAAGTGCTTTGAAAGAAAATAAAGCAGGGTAAATATAACTGGGTGCTATTTCAGCCAGGCCTTGGAAGGAAGGTTGGGCAATCTACTTCCATAGTGATATTGCCTTGGAAACCCAAGGAGGGGTCACTATGAGTTGAATCCGACTCGACAGCAGGGCTTTTTATTTTAGATACTGGTCAGGAAAATTCTCCATGAAGAGTGTCCTTTGAGCAAAGACCCTAATGAAGTAAGGGAGCCAGCTTTGTAACTATGTAGAAGTAGAGCATTCCAGGCAGAGAAAACAGCAAGTGCGAAGGCCCTGAGGCAAGACCATGTTTGGCCTACTTGAAGGTTTAAGCAAGGAATAGAGTGGAAGAAAATGAGGAGGAGTAGCAAGGACCTAGATAATGTTGGGCCTTAGAGGCCTTTGTAAGGACTTTTGGTTTTACTCTAAGAGGCATCACAGCTGTTGGAGGGTTTGGAGTGGGGAAAGTGACATGGTCTGACTTATGTTTTAAAAAGATCCTTTTGGCTGTTGTGTGAGGCAAAACTAGAAGCAAGGAGACTAGTTAGTAGGCTATTGCAGTAGTTCTGACAAGAAATGATAGCAGTTTGGCCTATGCAGGTAGGGATAATGACCTCAAAGCCCATTTTGCAATATATAGAGTGTGCCAGGCTCTGAGCTCAGTGCTTTTGGGGCATTATTTCCTTTAATCTTTGCAACAACTCCATGTAGTAGATTCCCTTATAATATCTATTTTTTACATAAGGAAACATGCAGAGAAGTGAAATGATTTGCCCAAGTTCAAATAGCTCTTCAATGGAGGGAATAGATCATAGGATTCCTGAGCTGGTGCTCTGAACACTCTGAATGTATGTATGTTTGTTGGGGGCTGGTTTTCAGGTGAGTTCACAGAGGAAGACATTGAGTTCCTGGAAGCCAGGGGCCACCATGTGGAGAAGGTAGATGTCTTGTCCTGGGTCCATGGCACCCGGAGAACCAACAACTTCATCATTGGTGCGAAAGACCCTCGGAGCCCAGATGCAGCCGGAGCCACCATGGTGTAGAACAGTGGGGTGGGGCAGGGTCTCTGCTCCTCCCCCTTTGCATGTTCCCAGAGTCCCTCCTCCTCCCAGGTTTGGTCTCAGGGGGACCCCAGGGATGCCCCAAGTCAGGGGCCAAAGGGGATGCTTAGCAAACCCTATCCCAGAATAACTGGAAAAATCTCCCAAGGCCTGTGGTGGTGGTGGTGGTGGTGGTGGTGGTAGTGGTGGTGGTGGTGGTGGGTGTGGTGTCACTGTTCATGACCAGGCAATCAGGACCTTGAGGAGTCAGACTGTCTGTCTCCTCTCCTCCCTCAGCCATGCTGGCCCTGAGCTTAGGGACGTGCTTGCAAACCCTTCTTGAGGGTTCTCACAAACAACCCCAATATCTCCAGTCTGGCCTGACCTGGGCCTTGTCTTCCAGCTCCTTTCCCCTGTCCCCAGCCTCATTTCTTAAATGACTAGGAATTTTTTAATGGACCATCCTGGGGAGGGGGTGCTCCTCTCCTCCTCCTACCAGGTTAAAGCAGGGGACCTTGCATCTGTGGGTCTCCAGGGTGTGGGGTAGGGGTGGGGTGGGGACCAGCTCAGGGGCTTCCATTTGCAAAGAAGAATTAAAGAATATTGCTTAACCATGGCTCTGGCTTTATTTATGTTCGGCTGTTTTGGGAGTGAGATTGGGAGAATTGACCTCAGCCTACCCCGTTCCAGCAGCACTGACTCCAGGGCAAACTAAAGTCAGCTTTGCAGAGTTGCAGTAATAATAACTGCCATCTATCCAAGACTGGAAATTGAACATTTTTACCAACTTCTGCAGTCTGAAATTGACCAAACATGCAAACAAGATGCTTTGATAATTACTGGTGATTGGAATGTGAAAGCTATAAACAAAGAAGAAGTGTCAGTAGTTGGAAAATAGGGTCTTAGTAATACAGATCACATGATAGAATTTTGTATTACCAACAACTTATTCATTGCAGATACCTTTTTTCAGCAACATCAACAGTGACTATACACATGGACCTCACCAGATGGAATACACAGGAATCAAAGCCACTACATCTGTGGAAGGAGCTGATGGAGAAGCTCATTATCATCAGTCAGAACAAGGCCAGGGGCCAACTGTGGAACAGACTATCACTTGCTTATATGCAAATTTAAATTGAAACTGAAGTAAATTAAAACATGCCCATGACAGCCAAAATAATGACTTTCAGTATATCCCAACTGAATTTAGAGATAATCTGAAGAATAAATTTGAAGCATTGAACACCAGTGACCAAAGACCAGACAAGTTATTGAGTGACATCAATGACATCATACATAAAGAAAGCAAAAGGTCCTTAAAAGGACAGAAAAGGAAGAGAAGACCAAAATGAATGTCAAAAGAAACTCTTAAACTTGCTCTTAAACAGAGTAGCTAAAGTGAGTGAAAGAAATGATGAAGTAAAAGAGGTGAACAGAAATTTCAAAGGGCTGCTAAAGAGGACAAAGTATAATGAAATGAGCAAAGACCTGGAGTTAGAACACAAAAGAAGAAAAATACACATGGCATTTCTCAAGCTAAAAGAGAATTGAAGAAATAGTCAAGCCTTGAGTTGTGATATTGAAGGATTCTATGGACAAAATACTGAACAATTCAGGAAGCATCAAGAGAAGATAGAAGAAATACACAAAGTCACTGTACCAGAAAGAACTGGTCGAGTGCTCGCTTCAGCAGCACATATACCAAGATTGGAACGATACAGAGAAGATTAGCATGGCCCCCACACAAGGATGACATTCAAATTCATGAAGCATTCCATATTTTTAACTTCTCTGTCCAAAAAAAATAATTGGTCGATGTTGAACTATTCCAGGAGGTAGCATATGATTAAGAACCGACAGTAGTGAAGGAAGAAGTCCAAGCTTCACTGAAGGAATTCGTGAAAAGCAAGGCTCTAGGAATTGATAGAATATTCATTGAGATGTTTCAGCAAACGGATACAGCACAGGAGGTGCTCACTCATGCCAAGAAATTTGGAAGACAGCTACCTAGCCAACCAACTGGAAGAGATCCATATTTGTGCCCATTCCAAAGAAAGGTGATCCAACAGAATGTGGAAATTATCGGGCAATATCTTTAATATCACACACAAGAAAAATTTTCCTGAAAATCATTCAAAAATGTTTGCAGCAGTACATTGATGGGGAACTGCTGCCACAAAGAAATTCAGGCTGGATTCAGAAGTGAGGATGGAACAAGGGATTCATTAAAGATGTCAGATGGATCATGGCTTAAAGAAAAGAATACCAGAAAGATGTTTACTAGTGACTATGCAGAGGCATTCGACTGTGTGGATCACAACAATTTATGATCTTATGGAGAATGGGAATTCCAGAACACTTAATTGTGCTCATGAAGAAATGTATACATAGACCAAGAGGCATTCATTTAAACAGAACAGCAGGATACTGTGTGGTGTATAATAGAGAAGGGTGTGTGTCAGGGTTGTATCTTTTCACCATACTTGTTCAATCTCTATGCTGAGTAAATAATCAGAAAAGCTGGACTATGTGAAGAAGAATGCAGTTAGGGATTGGAGGGCGACTCAGTAACAACCTGTGATATGCAGATGACACAACCTTGCTTGTTGAAAGTGAAGATGACTTGAAGCACTTATCGCCTTCAATAGGGATTGCACCTCAACATAAAACAAAAATCCTCACAACTGGACCAATAAGCAACATTATGATAAATGGAGAAAATATTGAAGTTGTCAAAGACTTCATTTTACTTGTATCCACAATCAATGCCTGTGCAAATAGTAGTCAAGAAATTAAATGATGTATTACATTGGGATGTAATACATCATTTAATTTCTTGACTATTACATTGGGAGGGAGCTCTGGTAGCATAGTGGCTAAGACACTTGCCTGCTAACCAGACGGCTGGCGGTTCAAACCCACCAGACACTCCTCGGAAGGAAGGTTGGGCAATCCTACTTCCGTAGTGATACTGCCTCGGAAACCCAAGGAGGGGTCGCTATGAGTCGGGGCCGACTCGACGGCACATAACAACAACAACATTACATTGGGAATATGTGCTGCAAAAGACCTCTTTAAAGTGTTTAAGAGCAAAGATGTCACTTTGAAAACTAAGGTGCACCTGGCCCAAGCCATGGTATTTTCAATAGCTTCATATGTGTGTGAGAGCTAGACAATGAATAAGGAAGACCACAGAAGAAGTGATGCATTTGAATTGTGATGCTGACAAAAAAAAAAAAAACTCTTTGGAAGCAACCATCTTTCTCCCACAGAGTGGCTGGTGAGTTCTAACCACCCATCTTTCACTTAGCAGCCAAGTGCTTTAACCACTGCACCACTAGGACGCCTTTTCATTAGGGAAATACAAATCAAAGCTACAGTGAGATAGCACTTCACACTAGGTTGGCTGTAAACTCAAAACTCACTGCCATCGAGTTGGATCCGACTCATAGCAACCCCTCCTTGGGTTTCCAAGGTGGCATCACTATGGAAGTAGATTACCCAACCTTCCTTCTGAGGAGTGACTGGCTGGTGGGTTTGAACTGCCAGCCTTCTGGTTATCAGTCAAATGCCTTAGGCACTATACCACCAGAGCTCCCTAGGTTGGCTGTAAGAAAATTTAAAACAGAAAATAGCAAGTATTGGTGAGGATGTGGATAAATTGGAATCTTTATTTATTGCTGGTGGGAATATAAAATGGTGCAGCTGCTGTGGAAAACAGTTTTTTGTGTTTCTTCAATAAGTGAAATATAGAATTACCATATGATCGATCCAGCAATTTCACTCCTATGTGTAAACCCAAAAGAGCCGAAAACAAGTGTTCAAACAAAGACTTGTACAAAAATGTCCACAATAGTCAAAATGTAGAAACAACCCAAATGTCTATCAATGGATGAGTGAAATGTGGCATGTCCATACAATGGAGTAATATTCAGAAATGAATGCAGTACTGATACATGCTACAACCTTGAAAGCATGATTTGTGAAAGAAGCCAGGGCACAAAAAGCCACATACTATATGATCCTACTTAAATGAAATATATCATTTTATTTGGATGCAGAATCAACATCCATGGAAGCAGCAGTCAAGAAATCAGATGTCAACCAACAACACATGAAAACAATTAGTCCAAGGGACTAGTAGACCGTGCAATTCTCAGCCTATATGACCAGGAAAACAGAAGAACTAGATGGTGCCTGGCTACCACTGTCAACCACTCAGAGGGGGATTTGTGCAGGAGATTCTGGATACAGTGAGAGAACAGTGTGGAACAAAACTCAAACTAAAAAGACCAGGTTTGCTGGTCTGATAGAGCCTGGTGAGACCCCTGAGACTATGGTCCCTAGGTACCCTTCAGCTCTAGAACTGAACTCACTCCTGTGGCTTCCAGCCAAACAATAGACAGGCATATGAGGTGAACATTTACATCAGGTAGATGCATTCCTTGGAGCAATCAGTTGTGGGAGAACAGAAGGGCAGTGTTTGCACAGGGAGATAGGGGTGTGGGGTGGTGCGTGGGAGAGAAGGACATGGGAAGAGGTAACTACAGGGAGGAAGTGGGAAGAAAGCTGTTACATTGTGGGGAATTGTAGTCAATGTGAAACCAAATGTGTATGGATTGCTGTATGGAAAATGCTCTGTAAACTCACCCAAATTACTAAAAAAAAAAAAAAATTTAAAAAAGGAAAAGAAATCAGACGTCATATTGCACTGGGCAAATCTGCTGAAGAAAAAAAAAAAACACTCTTTAAAGTGTTAAGAAGCAAAGATGTCATTTTGAAGACTAAGTGCACCTAACCCAACCCATGGTATTTTCAATAGCCTTATATGCATGTGAAGGCTAACAATCAATAAGGAACACCAAAGAAGAGTTGATGCCTTTAAATTTTGGTGTTGGTGAAGAATACTGAAAATACCATGGACTGCCAGTAAGAACAAACAAATCTGTCCTGGAAGAAGTGTGGCCAGAATTCTCCTTGGAAGTGAGAATGGCCAGACTTCGTGTCATCTACTTTGGTTACATTGTCAGAAGGGACCATTCCCTGGAGAAGGACATCATGCTTGTTAAAGTAGCAAAAACGGGGAAGACCCTCAACGAGACAGGTTGACATAGTGGCTCGATGGGCTCAAGTATAACAAGGATTGTTAGCATGGAATAAGACCAAACAGTGTCTCATTCTGTTGTCTGTAGTATCGCTATGAGTCAGAGCCAACTCGATGGTGCCACCAAACAACAACAACAATTTATATGAAATGTCCAGAATAGATAAATCTGTAGAGACAAAACAGATTAAGGATTGCCAGGTAGTAGAGGGAATGGGAAGTGAAGATTACTTACAGGTACAAGTTTTTTTTAATGTGGTGCTAGGAATGTTCTGAATTAGTGATGATGGTTGTACAACATTATGACTATACTAAAAACCACTGAATTAAACACTTTAGTTAAAATGGTGAATTTTATGTTATGTGATTTTATCTCTGAAGAAATGGCACAGCATTGGAATACACATTTTGCAAAAGAAGATATACAAATGGCCCATAACACATGAAAAAGCTCTCATCATAGTTATCAAGGAAATACAAATCAAAACCACAGTGTGATGATACCATTTCACATCCACTAGGATGCATATAGTAAAAAAAAAGATAATAATAAGTATTGACAAGGATATGGAGAACTAGAAACCCTCATACACTGCTGGTAGGAATGTGAAATGGCTCAACCACTTGGAAAACAATCTGGCAGTTCCTCAAACAACTAAGCAGAATTACCATGTGACCCAACAATACTCCTAGGTCCATACTAAAGAGAAATGAAAGCATATATCCACATAAAAACATGTACACAGCTGTTTATAATTATGCATAATGGTCAAAAGGTAGAAAAAAACAAACTATCCACCAACTGAAATGAAAAAGCAAAATGTGGTATATTTATACCATGAAATATTATTTGACCATATAAAGAAATGAAATATTAATACATGTTAGAACATGGATGAACCTTGAGAACATCATGCTAAGTTAAAGGAGCCAGTCATATGATTCTATTTATATGAAACATCCAGAATAGGCAAATCTATAGAGACAGAAAGAAAATTGGTGGTGGTGTAGTGTCTAAGACATTTGCCTGCTAACCAGAAGGCTGGCGGTTCAAACCCACCAGCCAGTCCTTGGAAGGAAGACTGGGCAATCTACTTCTGTAGTGAAGGTTTCTGCCTTGGAAACCCAAGGAGAGGTCGCCATGAGTCAGGTCTGACTCCATGGCAGTGACTACTACTACTCTCAGGTTGGGGTAATAGAGGAATAGAGCTATGATAGTTAAGGATATGAAGTCTTTTTCTGAGGTAATAAAAATATGTTCTAAAATTGACTATGGTGATGGTCGTATGTATCTGAGTTTTCTAAAAACCATTTGAATTGTATACTTTAAATATGAATTGTACATGAATTATATATCTCAATAAAGCTGTTTTAAAAAGATACAGAATTTGACAAGATCAGCTAGAGTTTAATAGTCATGCAAACTCTATGACCCAGAAACCCCAGTCCTAGTTATATACTCAATGGAAAATTGTACATGTGCTTACCCAAAGATATGTACAAGCATGTTCATAATAGTACTACTAAAAATAGCCCTAATGTGGAAACCTAAAAATGCTCGTCAGCAGTACAATGGATAAACTGTGGAATAATCAAATAGTGAAATGTTATACATCAATGAAAATAAACACAACTACATGCAACAGTATAGATGAATCTCAAAATCATAAAATTGAGCAAAAGAATCAAGACTAAAAAGAGTACATTTTGTATGAATCCATTTTTACATATACAAGGAGCTCTGGTGGCACAATGCCTAAGGCATTTGACTGCTAACCAGAAGGCTGGCAATTCAAACCCACCAGCTGCTCAGCGGAAGGAAGATGGGGCAATCTACTACCCTATGAATATTGCTTTGCAAACCCAATGGGGGTTGTTATGAGTTGGAATCAACTCAATGGCAGTGTTTTTTTTTTTAATATTTTTTCTAAAGCAATGAAGTCAGGATGCTGTTTCCTTCCAGGGAGGCACTGGTAAGGAGGGTGCGGTAGTTATGTTTGTGTGTCAACTTGGCTGGGCCTGGTTGAGTGGCTGGGCAGCTGGTGATAGTTATTCCCCATGATGAGACTGGCAATCAACTCCATGGTGGGATCTACCACAAGCAGCTGAGTGAGTAGCTGCCTTTGGGTATGTGGTCTGCTTCCTGTATTTAAGGAGAAGCCTTGGGAATGGCCTCTAGCCTATGGCATGCTCGGATCCTGCATGTAGCCGTGTCGTTGCTCAGCAGCCTGCTACGCTCTGCTGACCTTGGGATTTACAATGGACTTAAGTTAATGGCCTGCCGTGTGGTTTGGTAACATCAGGACTGTGCCTTTTTACTTGTCAACCTTGGGGCTTCTCAGCCTCAGCAGCCAGCAGCTATCTGAGTGAAGAAACACCTCTAGCTCCAGTGGGCCAGGAGCAGGAGGCGGAGCTGGACCCCAAGGTTGAGGGGCTTTCACCTACCCTCTAGAGCCTGGCACTTTGAACTTAGACTTAAAGCCTCCAAAGTGTAAGAATAAACTCCTGTTTGTTAAGGCCATCCCATTTGTGGTATATTCCTGTCAGAGCGGCACTAGGTAACCAGAAGAGGGTAAGGGGAAAATATGGGGTTTCTGGGGTCCTGGTAATGTTTGTTTACTTTATGAAAAGTCATCAGCTTTACACTTACAGTTTGTATACTGTTATATCTCCATGCTATACTATTAAAAAGAAGAAGAAGACAAGAATTTCAGAAACTTCTTGAAAATACGTTTTTAAGTTCTAAGAATTTTTCTTTTTTTTTTGGAGGGGGGTGGTTTGCAGTGGGAGCTCACCTCTTGATACTCTTCAATTCTTTGTAATTGTGTTATTACTCTATTTTATTTTTCAATTTTTTATCTAAAGTTCAAGCCATTGCTTACCCATACTAACTAAGCCTTTATACAAAATTGAAAAAGTACCCTTTATCGGGAGCTCTGGTTGTTGTTGTTGTTGTTGTTATGTGCCGTGGAGTCGGCCCCGACTCATAGCGACCCCTCCTTGGGTTTCCGAGGCAGTATCACTACGGAAGTAGGATTGCCCAACCTTCCAACCTTCCTTCCGAGGAGTGGCTGGTGGGTTTGAACCGCCAGCCTTCTGGTGAGCAGTCAAGTGCTTTTAGCCACTATGCTACCAGAGCTCCCAACGGGAGCTCTGGTAGTGCAGAGCAATTCATTTCCCTTTGATAATTTTGAGCTGATTTTGTAATTACAAGGCCCTTACTGCCATCTGGTGGTAAATTAACACAATAGATTTAAAAATCTACAATGTCTACCATGAATAGCGTCCAGTTAGATGTGGTTGGTTTCCTCCCGCAGGACATAACTAAACGTGGTAACCCTGTTTGGCACTGTTCTAGCCCTGAAGAGAGCAGAATGTTGGCGCTTGGTGGGTTGTCCTCCCGCCCTGTTCCCGCCTGTTTGTTGTCACTTGTTTGTTCTTCTGAAAGACATCCTTCAACTAGTCACTATCAATTTTATCACTGCCAAGCCCATTCGAAGAACACACATAACACACATACGAAAACAGAAGTTCAATGAATGCTAATTTGATTACATCTCTTATAGCAAGAACAACAGATTTGGTTTTCATCTACCCAAGTCTGAATCCAGAACAAGATTCTGGGTGTCTTAGAATTGTTCTTCTTGCTCAAAACACTCATTGAAAACAGCCTAAAAATGTATCCAGAGTCTTCTGTTATGGGGAGGCCATCATATGTGCTAGACACTCTTCTAAACATTTTTATGTATTAATTCATTTAATCCTCATTAATCCTTATGAAGTAGGAGACTTAATTGACTCAACTAAGGCACAAAAAAGGTAAGTGATATTACAAGTGGTTGTCATTATGTGCTGTCAGGTCGTCTCCGACTTCATAGTGACCTCCCCTTGGGTTTCCAAGGAGGTATCTCTTTGGAAGTAGATTGCCCAATCTTCCTTCCGAGGAGTGGCTGGTGGGTTTGAACCACCAACCTTCTGGTTAGCAGTCAAGTGCCTTAGGCACTACACCACCAGGGCTTGTATTAAAAAGAGCTTCCTTGAGGGGAGCTTAATAGGGACACAAAACAAAATGAATGAAATAAAGAAAAAAATGCTTTAGACCCTGTTGGCCAAGTCATTTATCTCCTGGTCCCATTTTCAGGAGCTCTGGTGGCACAGTGGTTAAGCATTCAATAGCAGTGGATTTGGTTTGGGTCCCACTTTCTAGTCTGTAAAACAAGGAGATTGGATTTTCCTAAGATCAAATAGCTCACATGTGGCAGAGCTAGAATCTGAATGTGGGCATTTTGGCTTCAAAGCCCAAACTTATAATCATTACAATATCCAAATAGTCACTCTTTGGCTCTGCCAGTTCATGGTCTGTTCTTGTTCCCTTGCTGCCTTCCTGTGGGCCTTGCAGACCCTGCCTATGCTGCTATTTCCACTTCCAGCATGTGTTGTTGTTATTAGATGCTGTCAAGTCAGCTCCGACTTAACAGCAACTCTATGTACAACAGAACGAAATACTGCCTGGTCTTGCACCAGCCTCACAATCCTTGTTACACTTGAGCTCATTGTTGCAGCCATTGTGTCAATCCATTTCGTTGAAGGTCTTCCCCTTTTTTGTGGACCCTCCACTTTACCAAGCATGCTGTCTTTCTCCAGGGAATGGTCCCTTCTGATAACATGACCAAAGTAAGTGAGACAAAGTCTGGCCATTCTTGCTTTCAAGGAGCATCCCGGCTGCACTTCTCCAGGACAGATTTGTTCATTCTTATGGCTGCAACGATGGGCTCAGGTACAGCAAAGATCGTGAGGCTGACACAGGACCAGGCAGTGTTTTGTTCTGTTGTACCCAGGGTTGCTATGAGTCGGAGACACTCGATAGCATCTAAAAAAACAACAACATGGCAATCCATGGTATTTCCAGTATTCTTCACCAATGCCACAAATCAAAAGCATCAACTCTTCCTTGGTCTTCCTTGTTCACTGTTTAGCTTTTAAAAGCTTGTGAGGTGACTGAAAATACCATGGCTTGGGTTAGGATGCATCTTAGTCTTCACAAGAGACATTTTTGCTCTTCAGCACTTTAAAGAGGTCTTTTGCAACAGATTTGCCCAGTACAATATGTTGTCT
This sequence comes from Orycteropus afer afer, assembly GCF_000298275.1. Taxonomy (NCBI): domain Eukaryota; kingdom Metazoa; phylum Chordata; class Mammalia; order Tubulidentata; family Orycteropodidae; genus Orycteropus; species Orycteropus afer. Next base: position 10,670,181 of record NW_006921607.1, on the reverse strand, counting down.
GATTTCTTGACTGCTGCTTCCATTGGTGTTGATTGTGGATCCAAGTAATATGAAATATTTGACAACTTCAATCATTTCTCCATTTATTGTGATGCTGCTTATTGTTCCAGTTGTGAGGTGTAATTCAGACTGCAAAATGTAATCTTTAATCTTCACTACTAAGTGCTTCAAGTCATCTTCACTTTCAGCAAGCAAGGTTGTATCATCTGCATATCACAGGTTGTTAATAAGTCTTCCTCCAATCTTGATGCCACATTCTTCTTCATATAGTCCAGCTTCTCGGATTATTTGCTCAGCATACAGACTGAATAAATATGGGGAAAGCATACGACCCTGACGCACTCCCCTCCTGATTTTAAACCACATAGTATCCCCTTGTTCTGTTCGAAAGAAAGCCTCCTGATCTATGTACAGATTCCTCATGAGCATAATTAAGTGTTCTGGAATTCCCATTCTTCTTAATGTTATCCATAATTTGTTATGATCCATACAGTCTTTGCATAGTCAATAAAATACAAGTAAACATCTTTCCGGTATTCTTTGCTTTAAGCCAAGATCCATCTAACATCAGCAATGATATCCCTCATTCCACGTCCTCTTCTGAATCCAGCATGCATTTCTGGAAGTTCTCTGTCAATATACTGCTGCAATCGTTTTTAAATTATCTTCAGTAAGATTTTACTTGCATGTGATATTAATGATATTGTTTTATAATTTCCACATTCTGTTGGATCATCTTTCTTTGGAATGGGTACGAATATGGATCTCTTCCAGCCAGTTGGCCAGGTAGCCGTCTTCCAAATTTCTTGGCATAGAGAAGTTAGTGTCTCCAGAGCAGCATCTGTTTGTTGAAACATCTCAATGGGCATCCTATCAATTCCTGGATGTGTAGGTGCCTGTATTAATCATCTAATTCCACTTCAAAGAAATATCACAAGTTGATGGCTTTAACAAACAAGTTTATTCTCTCACAGTTTAGGAGGTTAGAAGTCCAAATCCAGCTTGCAAGCTCTAGAGGAAGGCCGTCTCTGTCAGTTTTTGGGGAAGGTCTTTATCTACTTTCCACATCTGTGGCTCCAGCATTCCTTGGAGATTTCCATGTATCTTGGCATCAATTTTCCCTTGAGTCTAGGAGGTTCTCAGTGCAGGGACCCTGGGTCCAAAAAACATGATCTGCTTTCAGCTCTTCTTTCTTGGTGATACTCAGGTCCTTCTGTCTCTGCTCTTTTGTTTAATCTCTTTTATATCTCAAAAGGAATTGACTCAAAGTAAAACCTAATCATGTAGATTGCATCCTGCCTCATTAACACAACTCTCTCTAGTCCTACCTCATAAATATCATAGAGATTAGAATTTACTACATAAAGGAATACATCAGACAACAAAATGGTGGATAATTACACAATACCGAGAATCACAGCCTGGCCTAATTGGCATATATTTTTGAGGGGACACAATTTAATTCGCAACAGTGTCCAAGTTGGTGCCTATGTCCTCAGTGCCATGCTTCCTTGCTCATCCCAGGAAAACCAATGACCTTGGCTTAAGGACATAGATAAGAAAGTGAAAAATAAGGACAGTGGCTCAGGTTGTGGAATTTTCAGAGTTTTCTTACTGCTAAAAGCTTTTGTGGGACTTGGAGGTATATGGATGATGTCATTTTAGCCTCTGGACTGTCTGCTAGCAGGATCCCTGTCTAAGTGAGATGAAGTGACCAGAGTTTCTCACTCTTTCAAATTAATTAATTTATCAATTAAGTAACTCATTGATTGTATCATTATCCAAATAATGACTCTTTGGCTCTGCCAATTTCCAGGCTAACACAAAACAGTACATCTATATGGTTCTGTTTATACAAAGTTCAAGAACTGTCAAATTTATGGTGCTAGAAGTCAAAGGAGTGATTACCTTTGGGGGAGCAGGTATTGATTGGGAGGGGATATTTGAGAAGGAACAAAAGGGAGCTCCCTGCGTTATTAGAGATGTTCTGTAACTTGATCTAGGAGGTAGTAACACAAGAACAGAGATAAAACTTCATTAGGTATACAGTTAAGTTTTTGCATTTTTCTGTATGCAAATTTGCATATATTTTTGAAAAAATTTGCCTCAATTTTTGAAAAGTTAAAAGAAAAAGCTTCAAAAAAATTATTTCCAGGCTATTGTAAAGTCCCTTTGGTGTTAATTTTATAAGCTTAGTATGGTTCCCTTTGCTTTTCTCTGCCGTTTTGGACCTAGCACCAAGTATAGCGCACAGGATCCACACATACAACAAATTTTATTGAGTGAGCTCTGGTGGCATAGTGCCTAAGGCATTTGACTGCTAACCAGAAGGGTGGTTCAAACCCACCAGCCACTCTTTAGAAGGAAGACTGGGCAATCTACTTCCATAGAGATATCTTCTCAGAAACACAAGGAGGGGTCACTATGAGCCAAATTTACTTGACCGCAGTGAGTTTGTTTTTTCTTGGTTTTTATTCTGTGCCAAAGCTCTGGTGGTGTAGTGGTTAAGGCATTTGGCTGTTAACCAAAAGGTTGGTGGTTTGAACCTACCAGCCACTCCATGGAAAAAAGATGAGGCATCTGCTTCCATAAAGATTTACAGACTTGGAAACCCAGTTTGCTATGGGTCAGAATTGACTCGATGGCAGCGAGTTTGGGTTTGGATTCTGTGCCAGGCACTGAGTTATATGCTGAGGAAACAGCGGTGAAGATGCTGTCTCCCTCCTTATGGGGTCCACATTCTAGTGGCAATAAACAATCTAGTCTGTTCTATCAAGGTTCTGCTAAAAGGACCTTGTCTGGAGGGTGATCAGGGATGGTGTTCTTGGGGTATTGACATTTGAACGTAGATCTAAAAGCTAAGGGTGGGGAAGAGAGCATTTCAGGCAAAGGATCAGCAAGTACAGGAGTCTTGGGAAGGAGGAGTTACAATGTGTTAGGAATTGAAGAAGGCCATTGTGGTTGCAGCCTACAGATGGAAAAGGGCCCAAGATGCACCTGGAGAGGTGAGGAGGACATCAGTAAAACATTTACTTGATCTTTGTCTTAAAAGCAACATAAAACTATCAAATAGTTTAAATAGGGGAGTGACATGACCAGATTTCTGACTTAGAAACATTACTCTGAGAAGAGATTGATGGGTGGGTAAGGAGAAGGTGAAAACGCAGTGGGTGGCTACTGCATTAGTCCAAGCACATAGTGTGTGTTCAATACATAAATATTTGTGGCATGAAAGCACTCCTGACTTCTTTTCTTAGATGAGACCAGTACACCTACAAGCACTTTACAATTCATCTGCTCATCTTCTATCTGATGTTTATAACAGACTCAACTTTTATTTTACAGGTGAGGAAATGGAGGTTCACACAAGCGAAGAAAATCACATAGCTATCAAAAGGAAAAGCCAGATCTGAATCCAGGGCTGTATGACATCAAGTCTAGTGCTGGGGAGGTCTCCTGAGCTTGCCAGGGTGGTGGAGGGAAAAAGTAGAGAGGGACTTATAGACAAATAGTGATAAAGGCTGTTATCTTTATCATGTCAGGCACAGTGCCAAGTGCTTTCCATGGCCTTTCTCATTTCCTCTCGCAATCACAATTACTATCCTCATAGTTTCGGAAGGGGAAACTGAGACTTGGCCAGGTGACTTACCCCAGGACACCCAGTCTGAGCGCTTCCACTGGACTGTGCGGTGGTTAGAAGTAGGGGCAGGAGCCACTGGCGAGATCACTAAGCAGGGAAGGAGACACAAGCCCACTCCAGCCCTGCACTAGATGCTCTGCACCCACTTGAGAGAGCGCGCGCTCCTTCTCGCGCTCCCGGGGACGTTTGGTCACGTGGACAGGACCCCGCCCTTTGGGTCCGCCCCGCCCCCTCCCGCGCTCCCTCCTTCTCTCCCTCCCTCCCTTCCCCTCCCTCCCCGGCCCGGTCCGGCCCATCCCCCTCCCTGCCGGCTCCCTGAGGCCCTGCCGGGTCGGGCTGTGGGTGGCCGGGAGCAGACGGCAGGACAGACGGGCGCACGCGAGGACGGACGGACGGACGCACGGGGGGCTGCGGGCACGCACGGCCCGGGCCGGCGCTCCGAGGCCCGCCCGGGAGGGCTGGAGCGGCGCTCAGGTGAGGCGACGGCGACGCGGGCCCGTAAGGGGTGGGCCCACCGGGCGTCCGCGGTCCCAGACCAGCTAGCTCGGAGGAAGAGAAGCGCCGCCCGGGCCTGGCGCGGGAAAATGGCGCCGGCCGACCGTGGAGCGCGGCCCGAGTGCGGGCCGGGCCGGGAGCCGCCCCGCCCGCCCGCCGGGCTGGTGTCCCTGTCGCCATGTTGGGGAGCGGGCCCCAGGCCTGCGGGCGGGGGCGCTGAAGGGAGCAAGGGCTTGTCCGGGGGTGGGGAGGGTGTGGGACACGGGGTCCGGGGCATTGAGGGAGTGCAGGGCTGGGTCAGGGTTTGCTCGGCGTGGCGTGGCGCTCGGGGTCTTGCAGACTGGCGGGAGCCGGACGTGGGGTCGTGGCCAGGGTCGCGAGGAAGAGACACTGGGTCAGATTGGAACCATGGTCGGGGGCCATTGAGTGGGGTGGGGCAGGACGTGGAGCTGAGTTGGGCCACCGGCAGTGTTCAGGACCCCAGGGCAGGGTGGACCTGGGGGGCGTGGGGGTCTAGCTCAAGCTGTCAAGGCTGGGACAGCTCTCCAGGGTTTGACTAGAAACTCGGGCCTTTTGGGTTCAGACGCGGGTATCGCGTTGAGCAATCTCTGAATCCCGGGACTGAATTGCAAAGCCCATATAACCTCCAAGGGGTTGGAGACTTACGTACCCCGAGGATTCTCAACCCTTTATTGGGGAGAGCACCAGAAAAAGGGACGGGTTTGGTGAGACAGAGAGAAGAGAGGGGCTGAGGTTTGAATACAGGCGCTGGCTAGCAAAAGGAGTGCAGAGTGGAGCTGGTTGGCACGGAGGGAGAGAGCCTCCATCAATTTAGGGAGTTTGTGTCTTTAAAAGGAGGAACCAGGCTGTTTGGGGGCGGTGACCCAAGGTGTCTTCCCAGGAAGGGGACAGCCCACTGCTAAGAGCAGGGTCACCTGGAGAGGTCATCCGAAAGGCATTATTGAAGCCACTAAGAATGGTGAAGAGGAGTCAATGTGTAAAATGTTTAATGGCTTTGGAGTTTGTGTAATGTAATCAGATCATGTACTTAGTGGTTTTGGCTGAAACATGGCAAGGTGAAGTTGACTTCCCAGGATGTTACAAAGTTAGTGACAGAGGGTATTCCAGAACTCAGGTTTGTAGTCTTCTCATTCAATACACTGCCTTAGAGGAATTTGCTAGCTGGGAGAAAAATGTTAAGAAAAGAATGGCAGTATGTATCAGAAAAATATTAATGAATTTGGTTTTATAATGAGTTATCAGTGCAAAGGCTGTGAGGAGATCCAAGAAAGTATAGATGACCTGTTGTTTGTTATTTCTTAGCTCACCTCCATTTATGCAAAAAAGTTATCTTCAAGATCTTTTGACCTCTAACTTGCTGTAATATTTAGAAATGATTCTTCTTGTTTAAGGTGTTCAGTATATAATAAATTGACACAAAAAAACCTAAAATGGTACCAGTGAACAATGATGGAGGCACAGAATCGCTATCGTGATCAAACTTTAATTGAAGTTTGATCATGATATAAAGAAGTTCAAAGTTCAGATGGAATATGGTAGGGTTCTGAGGGAATCTATGCACATCACTCATGATATGGTAGGTCCAGAGCCCCTGTGTAATCACAGAGGTTAAGAGGTTATGCATAACCATAAAGTTTTCAATACCATATATATGTACAGCAACACAATTCATTTTTTTAGGGTCTGTCTAATGCAAGGATGCTTAATCTTGTGTCATAGGCCCCGTTGGCATCTAATGAAGTCTATTAACTCTGTTGATGTAATGCCTAAGGTATTTGACTGCTAACTAGAAGGCTGGCAGTTCAAACCCACTCAAAGGAAGATTGGGCAATCTACTTCCATAGAGATACCTCCTTGGAAACCCAAGGAGGGGTCACTATGAGTCAACTTGACGGCAGTAAGTTTGGTTTTTTTTTTTTGTATGGACTCTTCTCAGAATAATATTTTTAATTGCACAAGACAATTATATTGAAATAGTTACTAAAATATATAAACTGACATAGTAATATATATGTACTTTTATCAGCACATTAGCACATTAAATAAGATCTAGTGAAGGGTCTTATAATTTCAAAAAGATGAACATAAATAATAGTTTAAGATATCTGCAACAAGTGTAAGATATAAAGATAGATGTCTATATTGACATAGTCCTTTTGTTGTGTGCCATCGATTCAATTCTAACTCATAGCAACCCTAAAGGACAGAATAGACCCCATAGGGTTTCCAAAGCTGTAGTCTTTATGGAAACAGACTGCCACATCCTTATTCTATGGAGCGTCTGGGTGTTTTTTGAACCACGGACCTTTTGGTTAGCAGCCCAGAGCTCACCCATTACGTCACTGGGGCTCCTTGACAGTCACAGGTACTGGTAGTACTACAATAATTTGTCAACTATACTCATTTTGAAGAAAATGATAACTTCAGCTGGAGGTCAATGAAAGTAACACAAGTTCACCAAACCCAACCAACCAAACCCACTGCCATAGAGTTGATTCTGACTTAAAATGACCCCCAAGGTTGTAAATCTTTATGGAAGCAGATTGCCTCATCTTTCTCCCATAGAGCAGCTGGTGGGTTCGAACTGCTGACCTTTTGGTCAGCAGCCAAATGCCTTACTACAGTACTCCTTTATGTAAGATCACAGACCCCTTGAATTCTGTCTATGAGCTCCTGTGTATAAACTTCACATTAAGAAATCCTACTCTAATTCCTACTACCAGGCATATCTTAATGAATAGATATTTACTGTGTGTCAAGCACAGTGCTAAGTGTGCTGGATGCTGAGACTTCAAAGATCGTTACCAGAAAAACCAAACTTGTTGCCTTTGAATTGATTCTGAGTCATAGCAACCTGTGAGGCAGAGTAGAACTGCCCCGTAGGGTTTCCAAGGCTGTAATTTTTATAGAAGCAGGCTGTCACATCTTTCTTCCACAGAGTAATGGGTGGATTCGAACCACAGACCTTTCTGTTAGTAGCCAAGCACTTACACTGTGCCACAAAGGCAGGTTTTTTCACTTTGAATGTTCTGGTCCAGTAAGAGTAGTAGACTTGTAAACAATGATGGTTTAGGATGTCACATGCTAAGGGTGTCTTATCAGAGGTTGTAAGGACACAGTGGTGGGCTGTGGGTCTTTGCTCCAGGAAGATTTTGTGATTAGAGTGACATTTAAGAGTATCTTGAAGGATAGAGGAGTTTGCAAGATGGAGAGTTGGAGGGAAGAGCTTTCCAGGTAAAAGCATACATTTTCAGGAAATGTAATTGAATGTGGTTAGATCATAGAATCTGTGTGTATGTGTGAAAGAGTCCATTCGAGATGAGACTGGAAGGTTGTTTGGAACCCGGTTGTAAAGGACTTTGCTAAGGAGTTTGGACCAAATCCTCAGCTGAGGTTGTTAGTTGCCGTGTGTAACAGAAGGAACTGTTGCCTGGTCGTGTGCTGTCTTTAGATAGTTGGAATGTTTGAGTCCATTGTTGTGGCTATTGCGTCTGTCCATCTATTGAGAGTTTCCCTTGCATTCGTTTTACCAAACACAATCAGCTGACCAAAAAAAAAAAAAAAACTCACTGCCATCAAGTCGATTCCAACTCATAGTGACCCTTTAGGACAAAGTAGAACTGCTCCATGAAGTGTCCAAGGCTGTGCATCTTTATGGAAGCAGACTGCCTCATCTTTCTGCCTTCAGCTGATAGGGAGGCATTACAGGTTTTCAAGTAAGGGAGTAGTATGGTGAGATTTAATTTTTAGAAGATAACTAGATGCTTTTTTGGAGGGTAGACTGGAGTGCAGGGAAGAAGTAAGAAGAGCCAAACTAAAGCAGAGATTATGGGCATTGCACGGAGTTGGAATTTTCAAGTGTTGTTACATCATGAGTGTTGAAAGAAGAGGATTTTTTTTAGATTTCTAGTTTGGGGTAAGGAGGCCTGGTGGTATAGTAGTTAACCAAAAGGTCAGCAATTCAAACGCAGCCAGCCACTGTATGAGAGAAAGATGTGGCAGTCTGCTTCCAAAAGATTATAGTCCTACAGGGTTGCTATGAGTCAAAATCAACTGGACGGTGATGGGTTTTGTTTTATTTTAGTTTGGGCGAGTGACTGCCAAAGAGATTTAAGAATAGGTGGATGAAAAATGAGATGAGAATTGTCAAAGAATAATGTTTTTGATAGAGTAATAGGACATAAAAGGCAGACAACGATGCAGGAAGTATTCCTAAATTGTAGGAAAATCACAATTAGGGGTCCCCAAACTATGGTTCACAGATTAAAGCTGGCCTGCCACCTATTTTTGTAAATTAAGTTTTATTGTAACATATTCACATTCATTTACTAGTTGTCTTTGGCTGCTTTTGCACTACTGGCAGAGTTGAATAGTTGTGAAAAAGAATGTATAGCTTGCAGAGCTGAAAATATTTACTATCTGATCAATGTTCTGAATGTTGGATGCTCAGCTTCTGTTTTGCCATCTAGTTCCTATTCTGTAGATAATAACCATTTTGCCTCTACCTTTCTGACTGGATTCTCCATGCTTTGTGTAACCTGCAACATGACATAGGTCCATGAGTGTTGTATATTGGTCAGTGATGCCAAAGTCTACTTTTATAGGGTCAGATTTGTAGCAACTGTGGTAATGCCAGGTTTTCATAGTGTAGACCATGCTGGGGCTTGTTTTGCCGTTTTCCTATTGGACTATTTGTCTTTTTCAAAAGATTTCTTTATATAGTCTGTGACTTCTTTGTTGGTTATATGTGTTACAAATGTTGTTTTCCAGTTTGTTGCTTATTTATCTACTCCTTTTAAGGTGTCTTTTGTAAAAACCAAGTTCTGAATTTTTATGTACTCAAATTTGTCAATCTTTATCACCTCCAATATTTTGAAGTTATTCTTTATATCATCTTCTAGAATCTCTACTATTTTGCCTTTAATGTTTAGATCTTTAATCCATCTGGAATTGATCCTGTAAATGATGTGAGGTAGGTTCCAATTTATTTTTTTTTACTCTGTATAACCAAGGAGCTCTGGTGGCTTAGTGCCTAAGGCATTTGACTGCTAACCTGAAGGTTGGGGGTTCAAACCCACCAGCCACTCCTCGGAAGGAAGATTGGGCCATCTACTTCCATAGTGATACCACCTCGGAAGCCCAAGGAGGGGTCACTATGAGTCGGATCTGACTTGATGGCAATTAGTTTGGTGTTTTTTTTGTGTGTGTATAACCAGTTGTCCCAGCATCATTTATTAAAAGAGGCTTGTTTTCAGGTTTTTTGGTAGAGGTTTGAGGTCCTAATTCCAACTCTGTTGCTTGTTAGCTGTGTGACCTTGGACAAATACATGCCTTCTTTTTGCCTCAGTTTTGCATCTTTAAAATAGGAACCATAGCATTTATCTCATACGTTGTGTGGATTAAATGAGTTAATGTTTGTAATATGTGCAGATCAGTGTCTGACACCTACTCTTGTTGTTAGGTGCTAGAGAGTTGGCTCCGACTCATTGTGACCATACGTACAATGGAACTAAACACTGCCCTGTCCTGTGCCAGCCTCACAATCTTTGCTATACCTGAGCCCATTGTTGCAACCACTGTGTCAATCCATCTCCTTCAGGGTCTTCCCCTTTTTTGTTGACCCTCCGCTTTACCAAGCATGTTATCCTTCTCCAGGGAATGGTCCCTTTTGACAACATGACCAAAGCAGGTGAGACAAAGTTTGGCCATTCTTGCTTCCAAGGAGCATTGTGATTTCTTCCAGGACAGATCTGTTTGTTCTTTTAGCAGTCCATGGTATTTTCCGGTATTCTTTGCCAACACCGCAACTCAAAAGCATCAACTCTTCTTCTGTTTTCCTTATTCACTGTCCAGCTCTGACATGCGTATGAGGCTGTTGAAAATACCATGGCTTGGGTTAGGCACCTTAGTCTTCACAGAGGCATCTTTGCTCTTCAGCACTTCAAAGAGGTCTTCTGCAGCAGTTTGCCCAGTGTAATACATCATCTGATGTCTTGACTGCTGCTTCCATTGGTGTTGATTGTGGAATGAAGTAATGTGAAATCTTTAACAACTTCAATCTTTTTTCCATTTATTGTGATGCTGCTTATCGGTCCAGTTGTAAAGATTTTCGTTTTCTTTATGTTGAGATGTAATCCATACTGCGGGCTGAAGTCTTTAATCTTCATCAGTAAGTGCTTCAAGTCATCCTCACTTTCAGAAAGCTAAGTTGTGTCGTCTGCATATCACAGGTTGTTAATAAGTCTTCCTCCAATTCTGATGCCATGTTCTTCTTCACATAGTCCAGCTTCTCGGGTTATTTGCTCAGCATACAGATTGAATAAGTATGGTAAAAAGATACAACCCTGATGCACTCCCTTCCTGATCTTAAACCATGCAGTATTCCCTTGTTCTGTTCGAATGACAGCCTCCTGGTACACAGGTTCCTCATGAGTACAATTAAATGTTCTGAAATTCCCATTCTTCTTAATGTTATCCATAATTTGTTATGATCCACACAATCAAATGCTTTTGCATAGTCAATAAAACACAAGTAAACATCTTTCTGGTATTCCTTGCTTTCAGCCAAGATCCATCTGACATTAGCAATGATAGCCCTTGTTCATGTCCTCTTCTGAATCCAGCTTGCATTTCTGGAAGTTCTCTGCCAGTAATACTGCTGCATCTGTTTTTGAATTACCTTCAGCAAGATTTTACTTGTGTGTGATATTAATGAGATTGTTTGGTAATTTCCACATTCTGTGGAATCACCTTTTTTTGGAATGGGTACAAATATGGATCTTTTCCAGTCAGTGGACCAGGTAGCTGTCTTCCAGATTTCTTGGCATAGACAAGTGAGTGCCTCCAGTGCAGCATATGTTTGTTGAAACATCTCCGTGGATATTCCATCAATTCCTTTAGTGCAGCTTTAACTTCTTCCTTCAGTACTAGTGGTTCTTGATCATATGCCACCTCCTGAAATGGATGAACATCGAGCAATTCTTTTTGGTACAGTGAGTCTGTGTGTTCCTTCCATCTTCTTTTCATGTTTCCTGCATCATTCAATATTTTGCCCATAGAATTTTTCAGTATTGCAACTCGAGGCTTGAATTTTTTCCTTCAGTTCTTTTAGTTTGAGAAATGCCGACTGTGTTCTGACCTTTTGGTTTTCTAACTCCAGGTCTTTGCACATTTCATTATAATAATTGACTGTCTTCTCGAGCTGCTTTTTGAAATCTTCTTTTCAGCTCTTTTATCTTGTCATTTCTTCCATTTGCTTTAGCTACTCTCCATTCAAAGTCAAGTTTCAGAGTTTCTTCTGACATCCATTTTGGTCTTTTCTTCCTTTCCTGTCTTTTTAATGACTTCTTTCTTCATGGATGATGTTTTTGATGTCATCCCACAATTCCTCTGGTTTTTGGTCATTGGTGTTCAGTGCATCAAATCTATTCTTTAGATGGTCTCTAAAGTCAGGTGGGATGTAATCAAGGTCATATTTTTGTTCTTGTGGACTTGTTTTAATTGTCTTTAGCTTCAACTTGAACTTATATATGAAGTTGATGGTCTGTTCCACAGACAGCTCCTTGATTTGTTTTGGCTGAAGATACTGAGTTTCTCCATTGCCTCTTTCCAGAGATATAGTCAGTCTGATTCCTGTGTACTCCAGGTGGTGAAGTCCACACATATAGCCATCATTTGTGTTGCTGAAAAGAGGTATTTGCAGTGAATAAGTTGTTGGTCTTGCAAAATTCTGTCATGAGATCTTCAGTGTTATTTCTGTCACTAAGGCCATGTTTTCCAACTACTGATAATTCTTTGTTTCCAACTTTTGCATACCAATTACCAGTGATAATCAACACATCTTGATTGCATGTTTGGTCAATTTCAGACTGCAGAAGTTGGTAAAAAATCTTCAGTTTTCTTGTCTTTGGCTTTGGTGATTGGTGCGTAAATTTGAATACTAGTAGTATTAATTGGTCTTCCTTGTAGGTGTATGGATATTATCCTATCACTGACAGCATTGTACTTCAGGATGGATCTTGAAACATTCTTTATGATGATGAATGCCATGCCATTCCTCTTCAATTTGTCATTCTTGGCGTAGTAGATCATATGGTTGTCTGATTCAAGATGGCCAAAACCAGTCCATTTTACCCCACTAATGCCTAGGATATCGATTTTGCGTTCCATTTCATTTTTGACAGCTTCCAGTTTTCCTAGATTCATACTTTGTATATTCCATGTTCCAGTTATTAATGGGTGTTTACAGCTGTTCCTTCCCATTTTGAGTTGTGCCACATCAGCAAATGGAGGTCCCGAAAGCTGTACTCCATCCACATCATAAAGGTTGGCTCTACTCTGAGGAGGCAGGTCTGCCCCAATCGTATTTTGAGTACCTTCCGACCTGAGGGGCTCATCTTCCATCACTGTATCAGGCAGTGTTTTAGGGCTATTCATAAAGTTTTCCAGTAATATATCAGACAGTGTTTCACTGCTATTCATAAGGTTTTCACTGGCCAATTCTTTGAGAAGTGGATGGCCCCTTCCTTCTTCCGAGTCTGTCTTAGTCTGGAAGCTCTGCTGAATCCTATCTGCCAAGGGTGACCCTGCTGGTATTTGAAATACTGGTGGCATAACATCCAGCCTCACAGCAACACAATAGCCACTGCAGTACAACAAACTGATAGCTACTTCTTCAGTAGTGCCTTGCTTATCCAGGATCTCTTTACTTTGCATATAAAATTAGTGATTGGTTTTACCATGTGTTTAAAGAATGTTGATGGAATCTGGATCAAGATTAAATTGACTCTATAGATTGCTTTGGGTAGTATTGACATTTTGACAATATTCAATCTTCCTATCCACAAGCATGGTATGTTCTTCCATTTGTGTAGATATCCTATAGTTTCTTGAAGTAGTATTTTGTAGTTTTCTTTGTAGGTCTTTCATGTTCTGGTAAGATTTATTCTCAAATATCTTATCTTTTCAGTAGCTATTACAAATGGTATTGATTACCTTTTCAGAGACCTCTGTGCTGGTGCAGAAAAATCCAACTGATTTTTGTACATTGATCTTGTATCCTGCCACTCTACTAAATCTTTCAATTAGTTGCAGTAGTTTACTTGCTGAGTCTCTTGGGTTTCTTGTGTATAGGATCCTATCATCTGCAAATAGGGTTAGTTTTACTTCTTCCTTACCAATTTGGATGCCTTTTATTTCTCTTTCTTGCCTTATTGCCCTGTCCAAAACTTTGGATACAATGTTGAATAGAAGTGGTGATAGAGCTCATCCTGTTCACGGGGGTAATGAATGGTTTCAGTCTCTCTCCATAGAAAACAATGTTGGCTGTTGGTTTTGTATATTTACCCTTTATTATGTTAAGGAATTTTCCTTCTATTTCTATTTTTCTGAGAGTTTTCTTTTTTTTTTTTTTTTCAAATCAGGAATGGGTGTTGGATTTTATCAAATGCCTTTTTTGCATTGATTGATATGATCATGTGATTCTTTTCCTTTATTTTACCTATGTGATGGATGATGTTGATTGTTTTTCTAATGTCGAACCATCCTTGTGTACCTGGTATGAACCACACTTGGTTATGATGAATGATTTTCTTGATATGTTGTTGGAGTCTATTGGCTAGGATTTTGTTGAAAATTTTTGCATCTATATTCATGAGAGATACTGGTCTGTAGTTTTCCTTTCTAGTGGCATCTTTGCTTGGTTTGAGTATCAGGGTTTTGCTTGCTTTATAAAATGAATTTGGGAGGATTCCATCCTTTTCTGTTCTGGAATATTTTGAGCAGGGTTAGTGTCAGCTCTTCTTTGAATGTTTGGGAGAATTCTCCAGTGAAACCATCTGGTCAGGACTTTTTTTTGGGTAATTTTTTATGACCTGTTCAATTTCTTCTTTTGTTTTGGATCTGTTCATATTTTCTACCTGAGTTTGTGTTAGTTTAGGTAAGTAGTATGTTTCTAGAAATCTGCCCATTTTTTCTAGGTTTTCAAATTTGTTGGAGTACAGTTCTTCATAGTATCCTGATATTATCCTTTTTATTTCCTTTGGTTCTGTTATGACATCAACCATTTCATTCCTTATCATGTAATTTGCATCTTCTTTTCCTTTGTTAAGTTTGCCAGTAGTTTGTCAATTTGATTAATCTTTTCAAAGAAACAACTTCTAGTATTGTTGATTTTTTTCTATTGTCTGTTTTCTGTTTCATTTATTTCTGCTTTAATCTTTGTTATTTCTTTTATTCTGGTGAGTGTAGGCTTTTTGTTGTTGTTGTTGCTCTTTTTCTAATTGCTGGAGATGCTGGGTTAAGGTGTTGATTCTGGCTCTTCGTTCTTTTTTGATGTGTGCATTTAAGTTTGTAAATTGCTCTCTGATGACTGCTTCTGCTGTGTCCCAAAGATTTTGGTATGTTGTGTTTGCATTCTCGTTTGATTCAAGAAATTTTTTAAATTTCATTTTTATTTCTATTACCCAGTCATTTTTAAGGAGTTTGTTATTCAGTTTCCATGCGTTTGCTCTTTTTCCATTGGTCTTCCTAGTGTTATTTCTGTTACTTCTAATTTCATAGGACTGTGATCTGAGAAAATGCTTTGCAGTATTTCAATGTTGACAGAGTTACTGAGGCTTGCTTTGTGCCCTTGTGTAACATAGTCTATCCTTGAGAATATTCCATGTGTGCTGGAGAAGAATGTATATTTTGCTGTTGTTGGGTGAAGTGCTCTCTATAAGGTCAAGTTGGTGGATTGTATTATTTAGTTTTTCTGTGTCTTTTTTGAGTTTCTTTCTAGCTGTCCTAAATTTCATTGAAGTGGTATATTAAAGTCTCCTACTATTACAGAAGAGACAAATAAATCCACAGAGAAAACTGTCGAAGATTTGTTAGTAGAGAATTTCCCTAATACAATGAAAGATGAGAAGATACCCATTCAAAAGTTCAATGAACCTCCTAGTTCAATTAATCTTCTACTATTACTCCTTTGCCTATTCAGTGTGTTATTTATTTCTGAGAAATATTAGAATTAATCTTTTGGATTCTATATGTTGTTTTTATACCATTTCTATTTTTTTTTTCCTTATTTTATCAATTTATTCTGGTATTGTTTTCCTAAATTGTTCTAGAGTTTTTTTCGTGTGTGTTTTCCTTAATTTTGTCAGTATTTTCCATGATCTTGTTACTGTTTTCCTTGATCTGTCTCTCAATACATTGAAGGTACCCAAATATAATTCTTTTGAATTCCTTATCAAGGAATTCCAACGCTACTTCTTCCTCAGGGATATTTTCTGGGTTTGTATCCTGGTTGTTTGTACTACTTTATCATCTTTGTTTGGATTGGGATGGTCAGTTGCCTCCAAGATATTGTGATGTTGTATTTATGTTTAATTTGAGGTTGTTTCTTGGTGTGATTTCACCAAGGTGTTTTTTTTTTTTTTTTTTTCCTTTATTTTGTTTTGATACATCTGTGTGAGCAAGGCACTGTACTCCTCTATTCACTAGTTGATACCACTTAGACTTTCCACCTATCTCCTGGTAGGTTGATAGAGAATTGAGAGTATGTGCACAGATCTGTTCGCTGTTCAGGAAGAGCTGTTTAGGATGAGTTGAGCTGGTATTGGCTGCTGTCTATTTTTGGTCAGTTGGTGCAGGAGCAAGTGGTGGCCCTCACTCAGAGGGTGGGGCTGCAGGAGGTGCAGGTATGTTTGGGATCAGTTACTGTCTCACACTCAGACAAGAAATAAGTAAACAATGAAAAAAATAAAACAAGAGAACAAAAATGCAAACCACATAAACAAGCAGGAATAATCACACACACACACACACACACACACAAAAGGCAATAAATGAGAAGAAATTAAAAAAATATATTTAAAAAAGATAAAAGATAATGGGATAAAGAGGGGGGAAAAAAACCCTCCAATCTATTGGTGGGGGTGGGCTGTGAGAGAAAAGAGCAAGAGTAAAAGAATGTTGTTGTTGTTGTTGTTAAGTGCCGTCGAGTCGTTTCCGACTCATAGTG